>NC_135880.1:71709554-72333310 GCF_964194155.1 Cetorhinus maximus | reverse complement strand
TGAAAACATTCGTAATTGCCACTGAAGGTTCTGAAGTGTTAAGAGGCTTCTGTCATTGGAATGGTTTCTTGATGGGAGCTCTCCTTGGATTGGGAGGAGGCGGCGAATAAGGAGGAGCAAACAGAGCTGCCAGAGGGAGAACAAATAAATGGAAGTGTGCTAATGGCATCTTTACACTCCCAACTAAGTTTTTAGGCTCAGAACAATATCTGCAGTTTTCTGAGGAATATTGCATAAGGAGGTTTCAATTCTCTAGGGAGACAGTAACAGGGTTCTCAATCACCCTGCAAGACCTGCTGCCAACTATTACAGCTAGCACAGCATTGCCAGATACAGTCAAGCTCATTGCAGATGTTGGACAGGTCAGGTGGCTTCCTGCAATAGTTCACAGAGCGTGTCCCATATGATTGTGATTTGCTGTATGTGGCATAACTTTACCAACTATATACAGAGCTACCACCAGAGGAGGATCTTTAGTATGAGGAGGTAGAGGAGGAATGACCAGCCTTTACCTGGAGATAGAGCCGTTCAATAGTAGCTTATTAAAGGACTGAGCAATCTGTACTCTACTGCATTAACAGTCCAACATATGTCCAAATGGTTCCACTTGCATCTGCTCCAAAACTAAAATTGATATTCGTGTCACCTATCAATACAGGCTCAGTAGTAAGCACACAGATATCAAACTGAATTGTGGTTTTACTGGTGTACAGAAAAGTTTACAAACTACTTCTATTCCTGCTTGCTCCTAGGGCTATTCTGGAGTATTCTTTTACTTACTTTAATGTCTCAGTGAGGTTCTCCCCTAGTGGCTGTCATAGGGAAGGAGGGAGATTGCTGTTGTTCATTCAAGGGTTCACTATATTCATGGTGGTGATCTTGAAGAGTTTGAGTCTGAAAGAGCCCAGCAGTAGACTACACCACCTCTGTATCTACCAGGACAGTATGACTCAAGGTGGCAATCTGTTCGGGGAGTAATGAGGACACCATAGTGTCAGTGGAGATGACATTATGTTCTATCCCAGTAACATAACTATACCCTCTGACTGGGCTGTGGCTCAGCCCACCTACTGATCTGCAGGAGAGCGGACTGGAGGAGATTCATGGAGTGAAGCACTTATCCATTTGGTCTACCAGCCTATCTGGGGGAGATGGTTGAGCTCAGAGCCTGCATGCATCCCTGTATGAACATCCCTGAGAAATGCTATCTTAATGTCACACCTCCAGGGCGAGCACTGTCACGACAGCCATCGAGGTGACCATATGAGAACACACACAAGTGGAGGGTGGACTTCACCATACTATCTAATATGTCTGGACAATTGTTGGTGCACAGAAATATTTTTTCCTTTCAATTCTGGGCCCTGAAATCTGTAACTATGTGCTTTTCAGTAAAGCTAGCACATGAGCATGCCCTCTGGTTAACTGCTCCCTTTGTCTTCTTTGTCATCTTCATCTAATCTAGCTCCCTTGTGTTTGGTGAATCCTTTAATGCAGTACCCTCTAACTCACTGTCTAAGTCAGGCAGGATGCTGATTTCTGTAGAGTTGCTGAGGTAAGAGCAGGAGATGCTAAATTGTTATTGGGGTTTTTGTCTCCAATTTGTGTGGTGATGAACAAGCATTCAGAGCAGAAAGAGGAGAAGGAAAACGATAAGAATGCCTAAGTTGCCACTGAAGGTCTCCAAGTGTTAAGGGGCCACTTTCATTGGAATGGTTTCTGGGTCAGTGGCAGTGTGGTGCAACATAAGGTTGTCATACTCAGTGTGTGATTGTGTGGGCAGAACTTAATGCCCTCCGAGGCGGGTTTGGTGGTGGGGACATTTAATCAGGCAGGAGGGAGGCAGATGGGGACCCCACCGTCTTCCCACCTCTGCTCCGATTAAGTCCAGGGTGGGAAGGCTTGTGGATGGCCTTCCCCGCCACCAATTGAGTCCATTAAGTGAGCAATTAATGCCCACTTAAAGGTGTCATCCCACCGCTGTTGGTGTTTAGCCAGTGGCAGGCAGGGTAAACACAAAAGCAAACCCTGACAGGGTTGCTTGTGAGCCTCTGGGTGTGGGGGCGGGTGGGTCCCGGGTCCCTCGTTCAAAACCCCTCAGTGCCCGATTGAGGGACCCAGCATCGTGAAGGAAGGCTTGGTAAGTGCTGAAACAAAGCTGGGACTGACATATGAGAGCTATGAAGAGAAGTCTTACTTAACGCCCCTGGTGAAATTATTGCATTTCTATTGGCACTTGACATAATGTGATTGCGTTTACATGCTATGTCATTTCTCACCATGCCTTTTGTTCATTTTACCTTGATACCCATCAGCCATACAGAATAACCTCAGGACTCTGCTGGAATTGTTTTTGTCTCTAGATGCCTTCCTACGGCTTCATGGTGTTGCTTCTTTAGTTTAACCACCAAAAGATTCCTCTCATTTAAGCTGAAAAAATGCCCAATTTTCTTTTCTCCTAATTTTAAGGCTGCTTAGGGAGGCACCTTTTGCACTGGCAGCTCACTTTAACTATGACCTGGATTTTACGGCCTTGGACCGAGTGCGCAACGGTCCTGATCCTTTGTGAAATGGCGCCCGATGACGTTGGGAGGGCATCCGTGATATTTTGATCGGCAGGCACGTGTGGAAGTCGGAAGCATGCCTGCCAACAATTAAAGGGCCAATTAATGCCATTTAAACAGCAATTGTCTCTGACCTTGAGTGGCCCGTGCAGTTTTATGGTCAGCACACAGCCACTTGGTCAGGTGGCTTTCACGTTTTTCATGATTTCTATATCTAGGGTGGGATAAAAGGTGTAAGGTTCTTGGCAAGGCAAGCAGGTAGGAGTTTTGATGGGAATTGGTTTGCAGATAGTGTCGCTCATTTTTTTTGGTGTTCTGAAGAGTTCTTTGATTTCTCAGCATTTTCAGAGGTTTTCTACCAAGAGGCCCCTTGACTGCACAATCATCTCAAAAAAAATGGGGATTGTCTGCTCTGCTGGAAGGACCTCCTCAGAAGAAGAGGAGGAGAGGGCCAGAAGGGAGAGGAAGCCAGTTGCTTGCAGGCAGCGTCCCAGAATGGGAACTGTGGAAAGAGAGGCGCAGCCAAAAAGGATGCAGGGCCAACAGGAAGTGCAAGGCAGAAGGGTCCAGAAAGGGCATCATTATTCAGCAGGCAGAGTCTACAGACAGCGCTCTTGCTACCTGGACATGTCTGAGGTTCAGTGCCAAAGAAGGCTTTGCCTCTCCAGGGAGACTGTCACCTCCATATGTGAGATGATTGGTCTAGAGATCACCTCCAACTGTGTAGGTGGCCACCCTATGTCAGTGGCTCTTAAGGTTACAGTGGCCCTGAATTTACACCTCAGCTTCTTTCCAGGGATCAGTGGGAGATTTAAGTTGTGTGTTGCAATCGGCGTCTCACGGCTGCAGCAAGCTGGTCAATGATGCTCTTTCTGGTGGGTCAGCACCTTCAATCACTTCTGAACTGATGAGATCAGCCAGGCTGAGGGGGTCAGAGACTTTGATGCAATTGCAGGATTTCCACGCATCCAGGGAGCCATTGACTGCACGCACGTGCCCATAAAAGCACCAGTGAGGTAGCCGGGTGCCTTTGTCAATAGAAAGGGCTTCCGCTCCCTTAAAGTGCAGATTCTGTGTGACCACAAGACTCAGATATTGCAGGTATGCACCAGGTATCCATGAAGCTGTCTTGATGCCTCCATCCTCCGTCATCCCCAGATGCCAAGCTTTTCATTGCTCCAGCTCGCTTGGATAGTTGGCTTCAGTGGGGGGGGGGGGGGGGGGGGGGGGGGAAGGGTTATCTGCTGAAAAGGTGATTCATGACCCACTGAGACAGCCAAGGATAGAAACTGAGGAGAGCTATAATCACAATCATGCCTCCACAGGGGCAGGACCATAGGCCTACGCAGGATGAAGTTCCGCTGCCTGGACCCATCAGGGGGAGTAGTACAATATCCTTCCTTATTGTTGTTGTGTGCTGCGCACTGCACAATCTAACTCTGTCAAGGGGGGGACCCATTGGAGGATGAAGACAGCGATCCTGCTGCACAGGCCGCAGAGTGCTGAGTCGAAGGAGCAGCCCCAGAGTGAGGAGCATGATCCTGATGTGAGGATCCTTATTGGAGGCAAGGAGACCAGGGAGGCCTTGTTTCAGAGGGCTTTCAGCTAGACATCCAAACCAGGAGTCAAGGTGATGGCAAGGGGTAAGCCACCTTAAAGATCTAGGCAATCCTGTCACCCTTAAGTCAAGGACCAACCTCTGAAATGAAGTTTGCAACCCTTCCTCTGTATCACACGTGGTGCCCAGGCCTATACCCTATCAAAAGTATGAAACACACTAATGCTATTGCACATCATGAAACATTTTTATAATGACACCAAATATACAAATTAATCACTGCACATGTACCAACGAAACATAAAATCACCCGTGTGAACCCCTTTTGTGACCATAGTGACTTAAACTTCTGTTTGCGAATGCTACATCTTGGTGCACCCCACGCCCCCTCCCTCTCGCTGGCAGCTGAATTGGAGGCAGCCTGCTGACTCTAATGCCCTGTCAGCCTTGGTGGCTGTCCTCTGGCTGGTGGAGCCTGTGCAGACCCTGTCTGGGTGGGAGAGACCAGCACCAATGCTGGGCACTCCTCAGTCAGTGGCAGAGAGCTGGAGGAGCTGCTGCCATCATCCACATGGCCCTGAGAAGGGATTCAGATGCAAGCTGCAGGTCATCTGCCAACATGGGGTTGGTTTGTACCTCCCTGCTCACCATCAATGGATGGGCAGCTAGCAGTGTCACTAAATGCCTCATCCATCTGTCACACAGGCAGCCACCTGCTGAGGTCACTGCCAGTGTGTGGGCTTGCAGGTCTGAAAGCAACCCCAGAAACCCCTTATTGAGTTCCTGGAGCTGCCTCACAGCTCTCTCTATGGAAGAGGCTGTGCGTTCAGAGCTCTGGGTCAATGCAGTGCTCAGAGTCTGCATGCACTCCTCCAAGACAGACACCATGGCACGCAGACCCTCAGGGATCTCTGCCAGATCTTCCTGCGCATCTGGCTGGACATCCAGCATCTGCTGACTGATGGACGACTCCAGGAGCTGTTCATCTGCCTCAGGCTCAGCATTGTCATGATCTCCAGTAGTCCTCCGATTGCTGTGGGCTCTGTGCCTCCATCAGCTCCTCAGGCAAGTGTAATGTGCCCTCACCACTGTGGAGTACCATCTGTTCAGAGACCCTTATGTCCACTGACGTGCTTTGTCTGTGCTGGTGCTGGGTGCAGAGGGATGGTGTGATGCAGGTGCATCTGGCATCTTCCTCAGGAGTCAAGGGAGAGTCCTCAGGCTCTCTGGTGGCTTGAAGATGGAGCATCTGAGGGACGAACAGAGAATGTCAGTCACGAACATCATTACTTAGTCACAGCGCATACATTCTGACTTATGCCTCAGAAAGGCATTCTGAATGGATGAGCAATGGGGACAATTGGTTTACACATCTCAGTCTAACAGCCACTGCCCTACATCTCTTGTACCCTCCCCCAGTCTCTCCACTGATGCCTGGACTCTTACCCTCCTGCAAGACCCCTGCCCCTCCGCGACCAGTGGACCTGGCTCCACGCTCACATTCTATCTCCAGAGCTTCCTCCTCCGCCGGAATTAAAATAAGGAGGTTTGGCACTCCACCACCCCTTCGTCCTTGCTCCTGCACGTTATGGCTCTTCTCCTCCCATGAGGACAAAAGTGCTTTCATGAGTGGCCTCTCTATGCCAGAACATACCAGCTTCCCCCCATAGCGACACAGATTCAGGTGCCCATCACATTGTCTCACCTCACCCTTACATATATGCCAGCCACCAGGTCTAATTATTTAGTCTTTCAAGGCACAGGGATATGTGCCATTTTGGGCTCAGCATTTCACACCCGTCAGCACCAACAAATCCTGCCACCCGTGAAGACACATTTCAAAATGGAGTCAGTACTCACCCTGGCAGAGCGCAGAAAGTCTTTGAAGCTTTTGCTGCACTGGATCCATGTCTGGGGAACAATACTATGCTTGGGGCTGTTTCCTCCTTCGAGGCCATCTTGGTTAGGTGAGGTGGCCTCCTCTTACCGCCTCATGGCAGTAAAATCTCACGATGGGCACTCACTGCCCCCAGAAGAACCCGCAGGCAGTCACCTGGAAACTGCGAGGGTGGGGGGTGGGGGGATGCAGACTGGCTATGGGCATTTCCATCCCGTTTGGTATGGGCTACAGGTCCAGATGCCATAACGCTGACAGTAACACTAGAATGCCTTCCTAATGCAGTGAAACCCACAGGATGTTAATGCAGCTCCTTGAGGCCCCTGAATACCCATTGCCAACCTTCAAGGAGCTCCCCAGCAACTTCTAAAGCTCCTGCCCGCACCCTTATTATTCTCCGTGGTTGCCCTCTTCCCACCTCTACCAGCAACTGTTAGGAAGATATAATAATTCTCATGTTATTGGAACTTATTGTAAAATAGAGTAATAGTGGGATGTGTCTATATGTGTGCGCGCGTGAGAGATTTAATTAAATTAGTCTGGGTGCTAACAAGAGAGATTAGGTTTGGAATGTTAAGTAGGTAAACATGGGGAAGTTTAGAAACATAGATGTCAAGGGAACATTTGCATTTTGAAATAAGTGAAACTAGATTGTTTTCGAAGGAGGGGTGAAATGTGTCATCTAACCAGGTGAAGTTTAGAAACAGTGTTTTTATTTTTTCCAAAGATTACTGGTAAAACTAAGTGCTACGAAAGCGTTTTATTATCAGGGAGATAAAGTCCAAAGAGATAGTGAAAAAATGAGTATTTGCATTCAAAGAGAAAGATATGTATAAAAGAAAAGACGGTTTGTATGTTGCCTTAACGAAAGTGTAACTGGGAGTTAGAGTGATTAGGGGATTTAGAAGTTATCATCGTAGTAATTTGTAGATCATGGTATGCATTTAAAATAATTTCTCTTCTTAGTAAATATTTAATCTAGTTTTGTAAAAACCTATGAGACTTGATGGTCTTGTTACTACTGAATTCAAGGCACAGACCTCGAAATTTATACAAATTTAAAATTAGTCGTGACAGTTGTTTCAAGTTTCTCTCTGGGATTTGAACAGCTGAGCATTCACCATCAGCTGTGTCATAACAACAATGCTGAGTGTGTCTCCATGCATGTTTCACGCTGGACGGCAGTTAATTGGCCAGCCAGCGTGAAATCAAGGTCAGGAGCTGCTTCCAGGCCCACAGATCACGTTCCTGCACCACGTTAAAAATTCAGGCCTATGTAACTGAAGATGACCTATAAACTGGGATAGTTAATATAAGAACATAACATAAGAACTAGCAGCAGGAGTAGGCAATTCAGCCCCTCGAACCTGCCCCACCATTCAATACGATCATGGCTGATCTCATTTTGGCCTCAACTCCAATTTTCCGCCCGTTACTAATTAAAAATCTGTCTACCTCCTCCTTAAATTTATTCAGCGTCCCAGCATCCACTGCACTCTGAGATAGTGAATTCCACGATTCACGACCCTTTGAGAAAAGTAATTCCTCCTCATCTGATTTAAATCTGCCATCCCTTAGGCTAAAACTATGGCCTCTCATTCTAGAATGCCCCACAAGGGGAAACATCCGCTCCACGTCTACTTTGTCTATCCCGTTTAGCATCTTATATACCTCAATTAGATCTCCTCTCATCCTTCTAAACTCTCGCAAGTATAGGCCTAAACCGCTCAACCTCTCCTCATAACACAAGCCCTGCATCTCTGGAATCAATTTAATGAACCTCCTCTGAACCACCTCCAATGCAACTACATCCTTCCTCAAGTAAGGGGACCAAAACTGTGCACAATGCTCCAGGTGCGGTCTCACCAATACCTTGAACAGTTGCAACACTTCCCTATTTTTATACTCTATTCCTTTAGCAATAAATGCCAAAATTCAATTTGCTTTCCTTAATACCTGCTGTACCTGCATTTTTTTCAGCGATTCATGCACGAGGACACCCAGACCCCTCTGCACTGAAGCATTATGAAGTTTCTCTCCATTTAAATAATAAGTTCCTCAATGACTCCTGCAGGCAATTGTTGCTCTCACTGTTCCCACCTACCTCTTGCTGGTTTCCCACTGGGAGATCAAAATGAACCCCAATATATCCAAGATTCACAATACCATTTCATCATGATCTTGGTAATCAGAGATTACTTGGGTTTATCACATTTACCTGGCTTCTCAAAATGGCAGTAAATTTCACATGAAAGACCAAAGTAAACAGACTAAAACTGATAGGTACATTTATTTTACAATTAGAATAATACACAGAATCATAGAACAGAGCCAGTGCAACACCTCAAAAGATAAATTTAATATCAGTGTACAAGAGGTAAATATTTTTTGAATGTATTTCTTACATAGCATGATAAGTACAAGTGCTGTGCATCTCTGCATTTTGTATGTTGCATTTTGTATGGTTGCATGTAAATACTGTAAGTGACCTAACCCATACAATTAAGAACTGAAATGAGTGGGGTAAATGTTCTGGTTGTGCACTCTCAATGCAATGCCTTGCCTGCTGGGAGTGCATATCAGATAATTACATATGTGCAGCATTTGATTTTTAGTGCATTACAATTGTGGTTAGAAAATCAGGGACTGTACATATATAATTTCCTGATATGCACAGGTAGTGGATGAGGCTGCTAAGAAGGCTTAATCAGAAAATTTGCTTTATTGAGAAAAGTCTGCAGTTTACATTTCAGATCAAAGGCTCCCTGGAGATATTGTTTCATGGACCGTCTAACTAAGCATCAATAGCCTGACTGCATAGAAGGAAACCGTTCGGCTCAACCTGCCTGTGATGGCTCTTTGACAAAGCAAGCCAGTTAGACCTGTTATTTGCCTTTTAATTTTTCCTTTTCAAGTAATGATCCTCTTTAAAAAAAAATTCTAGATCTGCTTCCACTATTGTTTCTGGCAGAATGGTTTATATTCTGACAATCTTCCGTATAAAAAAAATTATGACCCACCCCCCCCAACCCCACCCTTTATTCTTTTAACGATGTTTTAAAAAAAATATGCCTTTGTCTACTGACTCAATGACCAGTAGAAATAATTTTCTCTACTTACTTTATCAAAAACCCTTGTCATTTTGGTATGAGCGAGTGTATTGTAATTTGAGGCAAATAGCAGGAATATATTAGACAACATATGACCTGTCATTTGTACCTTAGCAACAAAAGGAATGCTGACACAATTTTGGCATTCAGGGTTGCTAAGGGCTGTGTCGTGGGGAGGCAGGTGAAATTTTGAAAGGTTGCATTGCATCAGGTAAAGCTGTAATCTTAAAAATAGAATTGTAAAAGAAAGGTGCCATAGGAATTTCTTCTCTCCTCACCTCCCCCCAACTACCTCCCATCCCTCAACCCGAGGTGGGCAATCCAATAATAACATAACTGACCTTCATGCCTAGTCAAATTTTGTTAATGACCTTGGCACTTGAAAATTGACCAGGACCAAGGATGCATGTCTGGGATGGGCAGAAGCCCTGTCTTGTGAAGAGACAGTGCCATTGCAGCAAAACAGAAAATCTGTCCTGTGTCTTTAAGCATTAGTATATTCAGGAGATATACGTGCATCTCTGTCCCCAAATGATTTCTATTGATGTAGATCTAAGATCTCATGATACCAGTCAGGCAACGATCATCACATAGCAACCAATAAGCTCATCAATGTAACAAAATGTTACTGAAGTATAACAGACAACAAGGGTTTCAATTCAAAAACAGAAAATGGCGAAAACATCTGCCAGCAGCTGTGGAGAGAGGGACAGTGTTAACATTTTGGGGCAGTGACTGTTCATCAGATTCTGCCCTGTCCTGTTTGCAGGCCATATTCCTGCCCACTGACTCACCATGTGCAGGTCCCACCCCTATGCTACTCTCTAAAGTATGTGCAGTGCCAGTATCTGAGCTGGTGGAAGATCAAGTGACAGTTTTTCTTCTTCATCTGCCTCTTGGACTTCAGGCTCATGCACCAGTTCTTAATCAGGTGACAGTTCATGGATATCTGAACAGCTAAAGGCAAAAGGCTAGGTTTGTGGTGAGGGATGGGGATCAGCCCCTGCAGCCTGTAAATCAAAGGAGATTGTGGAATTAGGGGGAAGTAGGATGTGTGGAGGTGGATTAGGTAGGAACATACTGTCATCCTTTATGGTTTCAGCCCTGCTACTGGCCACAGCCTCAGTTGTGATTGCACCAATGATTATCAGTGCCATCACCTCCATGAGGAAGAGGGCATGCAGCCATGCCTGTCCCTGCTGGTTAAGCACCGCTATTTCTATTAATGGGCTACCTTGGCCTGCAAGAGAGAGGGAAGTGTGTTAGTGAGTGAGTGTGATGCAATGTGTTTGCCTGTCACAGTTGAATAGTTAGCAGCGTGTGCAAGCTGTGAGATTTGAGGGTGAGGCTTGCAGTAGGACAAGGAGTGTGAGGATAAGGTGAGGCTATGAATGTTGGGAATGAGTTATAATTGAATTTTGTGGGTGCAGCACATTGAGCAGTGTGTGAGGCTGATGGTGCAGCTGGTGGCATATAACATTTGATAGAGACTGTTGGTAGGTAAGTGAAGGAGCAGTGTTTGAAACTACTGGTGCATTTGTAAGGATATGGCATGTGAGGATGCATTCACTGACCTTGAGCTCTTGTGTGAGGTCATTGAACTTTGTGTGGCATTGTATCTAGGTCCTCGGAGCTAGACTGCTGGGATTGACCGTAATGGCTAGATACTCCCACTGCCTTCATAATGTCTGTCTGGTGGGCCTCCTGACTCCCTATGGATCTAGGGCCTCTTTCCCCCTCTTCACCTCCTGCACCAAGGCCTCCAGGGCTGCATCATGGAGGACCTTGGGGCACACCCTGAGCCCTGTTTTGTCATTTTCACTCTCCTTCCTGCTCAGAGACTCTGCCCCAGATACTCCCTGCACCTATTACAGCAGAATGCCCCTACCCTTTAAAAGGTGTATACTGGCTTTAAGTAGTGCATGCTAGCTTTAATTGGTGCTAGTCTTGCATGAACTTGGGGCCTTTGTTGAGCCAAGCAGCCACTCAGCAGGGTGCATGCCACAATCATTTAAATTAGAAGACAGTACAAAGTTTGTCTGTTCACAAACAGACGCAGGTTAATCATCCATCGTGATCCTTGGCCTTATCCAATGTTTTCCCTATAATCAGATTTCTAGGAGAAAGGAAGGGATTATCATTATAATTTGTAGAATACAGGGATGTGGGGGGAAAAGACTGGATAGCTGAAAACAGGCATAAGGAATGTGATGCATAATTAATCTATGCCCGTTTGTTGTGATACAGGCAGTAAACAAACTTCTTGCTGTCTGCTCCTTAAAGCTAGCACTAAACACGCTGTTGAGAGGCTGCACACCCCAGTAGGGTTGCAAAATCTTGAGAGGCTAGCATGAGTTCAGTAAGCCTGCACTATCTAAAACCTACCTGCACCTCTTAACAGGAGGTGCAATTTGGCTTGAGCATATGTGAAGTTCATTTACAGAAGGGACTGGGACCAGGGAAAGACAAAGGAATGGCACAACAAGGCAGAGTGTGAGCTGTAAGGTTCTCTGCTGCAGCAGTGGAGACCTCGGTGCATGTGATGAACAGGAGGAGAGGTGTCTTCTATCCACAGGGTGCCAGGAGGAGATAGCTATCGTGGTGAACACCAGCAATGTGGCTCTGAAGAGTTGGGCCTGGAAACAGTGCTGAAAGAAGTTCAATTATTTCATTCAAGTCAGTGAATGCATCCTGAAATGCCACATTCCACCAACTGAATGACAAGCCTCACTGCTCAATTCAACACACCTCCATCTCAGCTACCAACAATTTCCATCAATCCTCACTCCTACCTCTCATTCATAGCTTCACCTCATCCTCACAAACTTAGCACAATGCTAACTATTCAACCATGACAGCCACATCACCCAAACACATTACAAACTTACTCACTGATACACTATCATCTCTCTTGGAAGGTAAGGTGGCACACAACCAAAGGCAGCAGCACCTAAACTGCAGGGACAACATCTCCTTACCTCTGTGGGGTGGAGTGTTAGCACTCATTGGAGCAGCCTTAACTGAGACTATGGGCACTGGCAAGTCTGAAACTATCGAAGATGACAGTATGCTCATTATGAATCCTCTTTCTCACTCCCCATTTCCTCTTTGACTCAAAATTTCTTCTGATTTACAAGATGCAAGCATCCTGCTCTTTGTTTTCCCCGCTCCCTTCACTCCAACCCTACCCTGTGCTTTCTCCTTTCAGACCACAAGAACTACCAATTGGCCAGGCAGTGGTGTAGAAGCATGAAAAGCAAGAGGAACAAGAGACTGATGATGATGAACCAACATCACCTGTAGCCAACACTCATACTAGCCCAGCATGCACTTCAAATAGTAACACAGATGAGATTAGCACATGGTGGCAGGAATGGCCTATAGGCAGAGCAGGGGTAAAGGGTAACACAGATATCAGCCCCTCAGGGGTGCAAGGTCACACATGAGTTCTGCTGCAGTGAATTTAGATGAGGACTTTGATGGGGTAGCATATCGAAAAAGGCTGATGGGTATGCACAATGGTATACTTACTTCATTGGCAGGTCTATTGGAAAGCCTAATGTCACTACTAAGGAACATGGGGGAGTCCAACACTAAGTTGGAACAGGGCTTCACACAGAGCTTGGGCCCTTCCCTTCCTTTTCAGTGGTACTCCATGAGAACACTTGTGGCCCTGAACCTGTTGCAGCATCTGATTGCTGATGTTTCAGATTGCATTACAGCTCCAGTAGATGAGCGTTGCATTGGAAGCTCAGACTAAGTTCATGTGTGTCCAGCTTGGTGCCATTTAGGCTGAGACTATTGTTATGGCTGTGAATTCAAAGAGACTGTTCAAAGAGACTTTCAGGATCTTACAGCAATCCAGCAAATTGTGCCCCTGCCCATTATTAGGATTGCTGAGGGTTGGTGCCAGACAAATGGCAGTGGTTCTATGGAGCATGAACCTGCTGTCCTCTCTCAGGTTGGCAGCATTCATGCTCCTACCACTGCCAATACTCTTTCTGTTGTCTCTCAGCCATCCAATACAGCCCGCTGCCACCCATGCCAAGGCGGTGCATTCTGAAGCCAAGCCTTCTAGAGAGCATCCTGCAAAGCCAACCGTATTCTCTCCCAATGAAAATCAATAGCCTTCCACCTGCCCTGTTTTAACTGATGGGACAGCCTGGTCAGAAAAGGGATGTGTTAGGTGTTTTGTGCTCTATGATCTGCAGTATGTGGGGAACCCCCTTGGGACAAGGTGAGTCTGGATGATCAGACGGGGATGTGACAGATGGGGAGGTGCCTAGCCTGAGAGGGATGGGTATACCTGCAAGATGTGTTGGTACGATGAGTGATGTGCAGGAGAAGGCTTGGGAAGGCAGATTGAGGGGAAGATGTGGTAAGTCACACTTCAGTTTATGTACAGTATGTACTATTGCACTCAGCCTTTTTTGCAAGGGTGCCAGTTTACAGTGAGATTTGCAAACTTGTGCTGAATGATGCCGTGAACTCATATTCACTGCAAACCAAGGGGAGATTGCCCAAATTTACTTGATGCAAGATTATTACAGGCAGCTAAAAGCAAAGATTTTCACCCAATCAGAAGTGAAAGGTTGATGAACTAATTGATTAAAACATTGAGTCCATTCAGTTAGGTATTCTGCACTACTTTAGTTACATGCGGTCACAGTTATAAAAAATAAAAATTAGAGCTTTATAACTGGAAAATATTAATCAAGTAGAAACCGTATGGACAGTGACAGAATTATAAGAGTCCTAATCTGAAATGTAGTTCGACTAACACCGACAGATGCTTGTTTATAGAGCATGCAGCAACACAGACCTTCGCCTACTGGTGAAAAACAATCACCACAGAGAGATTCAAACAGTAACTTCAGGAAGGAAATGTTTGCTCAAGTAATAGGGAGAAAACATTTAATTTTGAACATGAATCTTCCTTTTTCGATGTGTAGCCAACACTGATCTTGAGCACAAGTTGAATGGCTGTGCTACAGGATTAAAACAAACTGGTCTGGGTTTAAAATGTTATCTTTTGTGTGGATCAGCAACAGTGCCCTTATACAGTACATCAGGCAATACAAATCCTGTGAGATTAATTACCACATTGGTGAATGTATTTTTAATCTGAGAACATTAATTGCAGCTTTGCAACTATAGGAAGACAGACAGCTTTCTGAACAGCTAATAAATAGACATAGTTGGATAGTTGATGAGTTGAAGAAGGATAATTCATTATTTAGAATTTAACCGGTAAAGAAATATAATGAAATTTAGCTTGGTGAATGTCCTTGCCTGTTGGCCTGACTAAAACCATTTACAAATCCAATATGCTTAAGACCTGAGGGTTTTTCCGACTAGTTGGCTGTTTCCTAAGGCCTTGTGACCCTAGTAGGCATTGCAGTAATGAACTGTATTATCAATGATAGGAACCAGATTATGATTTAATATTATTTTTATTGTAGTTTGAGTGGACAGTTTGTGTATGTGATGCCCTCCTCTTGAGGAGGAGGCTTGTAGTGATGTTTTGTCTTGGTTGCATTGGGTATTTCCACTGTCACCTCACTGGCCCTTTTCAAAATGTTCCCCTACTGTAAAAACACATGTTAATTGTGCTTCATTGTATATGTTTTTAAAAAATGTTGGTGGCTCCCTATGTTTAATTGTCCATTAGTTTCTGTATTTTAGAAATTCAAAAGGTAACTGTTTGTAAAAGGTCCAATATGCCTGTAGTTTAAAAATAAATCCCACAAAGCAGAGAATATCATTATAAATCTATAGTGACAGCAGAAGAATAGTCAGCTGTTTGGGAGAAAAATTGTGTAATTTGTTACGTGGTTGCAGCAGAGACAGGAAGGTGAGATATAATAATCTCTCACATCCATCATGGATTGAATTAGTAGCAGGTTAATAAAGAGTAAAATAATTTCATCATTTCAGTGCTGTGGGCTGACATGCTTGGTTGCAGCTGTTCTGTCCTATTGGAGTGCAGGAAGAAATGAGAGCATGATAAGCTCAACACTGCTTTAGAGCTGAGTTTGCCTGAAACCAGAGTAAATCTTCAGTTGTTTATGATAAGAAAACTGTCAGACTTAGAATATATATTCCTTTAAGTGGCTGCATATTGTATACTAGATCTGAACTTGCTAACATAAATTCACAGGACTTTTAACTTAGTCTTTAAAATAATGGGTCATAACTGCTTCAAACTATTTTGTTTTTATTTGTTATTGTGATGTGGATGGCGCTGGAAAAGCAGCATTTGTTGCCCATCCGTAGTTACCCTGTGGATATTGAGATTCAACCTCAGTGTGGGATTGCAGTCACATGCAGACTAGACTAGATAGGGCTGACAGATTTGCTTCCTATTAGACATTAACAGATCAATTAGTAATTATGACAATCTGATAGTCTTTATGACCTTTTCATATTGTTAGCCTATAAATTACCATTTCATATTGTTAGCCTATAAATTACCAGCTTTATTTATTAAATTCAAATTCACAACTTACTGTGGTGAGATTTAAACTCGTTGCAGTTTTTTTTTGCTGAATATCTATGGACTCTTTCCTGAACAACACTGTGGGTCTACCAACACCACATGGACTGCATCGGGTCATGAAGGCTACTCACCACCACCTTCTCAATGGCAATTAGGGGTGAGTAATAAATGCTGGCCTTGCTAACGACACCCACATCCTATGAATTGATTAAAAAAAAACCTGGACTCAATGGGGGACTTACTTGTTTAAACAGAGCAGTCAATACAAAACAAAAAACAATAGGCAGAATGTATTAGGGTCAGAGGAATTCAATTTCACCATTATTGGTGGAATATGAATCATTGAAATACATTTCTTCTATTATACCGCCCTGATTGATGTTCAGGTATTTGCATATTAGCATCCACTAATTGCAGATTTAATTAGGAATGCCATCAATTGTAATGGGAACTTTCCATTCGCAACTGTAACAAATGGCTTTTTGTCCTTGTAGGCAAATGAAACAGAAGATCGTGACGATATAGTGGGCTGGTGAGTAAATGAGGGCTCAGTACTGATAATAAAAAGTGATGTTTGTGTTAAAGCTTATCGTGGGAATATGGGCCCAGATCTTCCATTACCTGGAGGTACCCTGGAAGATACACTTGGAGATCCCTAGGAAGTCCCCAGGCATAGACTGCATTGGAATAGCCTGGGAAGTTTCAACCTCATTGGGCAATTACCCTGCGTCTGGAACCCTCTGAAATTCTGATTTAATGGTGGAGACTTCAGATGGTTTCTACTCTCTTAGCAGAATAGTTACCTAGGAAATGTTTGAAGGATTAAAACCAGTTCGAACTCCTGGGTAACTGTACTAGTGAGCTCTTGACCCCCACCCACTGGATCCACTCGACTACCGCCCCAACCATCTGACTACTCCCCTTCCCCCAGCTACCCCTGACCCATCTTGACCACCTGACTACCTCCCACCCCCCCACCTGACTAAACCCCAAGCACCCGATACCCCCTGACCACCTTACCCTCCTTGACCACTCTACTCTCTGACCCACCCTAACCCCTCACTCAATTACCTTACACATTTAGCTCCTCTCCAGGCTTGTCAAAGTGGCATTTAAATAAAGGGGCATTTAAACATACCGGAATATGACAGCTAGTGCTGTAGAAAGGGGACATGGCTTCATTCCCCCAATGCTTCTACACTACACTGAAGGCCTCCAGGAGCAGCTATGCTCCACATTTCACAGGAGGCTCAGGTTGGAAGTCCAGGTGAGAAATGTGGAGCTCCGGACAAAGGTAGGAAAATAGGAGTGGAGTGGCAATCTGACACCGATTGCCACTCCACTGAAGATTCAACCCGTGGTGATTGCAAAGGAGAATTCCATCTTTCCAAATCAACTACTTGGCTACATTAATTCTGAGTTTTTGGTTAATAAATTGACATATCCGTAAATTGCCAAAGTGCCAAAATCACAAATAAATGTAACAGTGAGATTGAAACCTGAAAATATAGTGGGTGAATTCAAGGTTAGACCAGAAAATGCTGGGAATATTTAACATGTCTGGCAGCCTCTGGAGAGAGAAACGGAGTTAATGGGCTGGGTTTTAGCAGCCCTCTGGGGATGGGGTGGGAGGCAGGGGAGGCATAAAATGGCGAGGGCAGACTAGGGGGTGGAGTGCCCATCATCTTCCTGCTGCCATGGCATCTTGCCAGTAGAGGTGAAGGTGACAAATGGCCCTCCCACCCAGAGGCCAACTGAGTTACTGAAGTGACCAATTAAGGCTCTGTTTCTGCCACTGCTGGCATTTTACCAATGGCAGGGGGCACTTCACCATGTGGAGAAACCGCCAGGTAAACTTTGACAGTGTCGCAGTAGACTCGGGTGGAGGGGCCCCTCCATTTGGGATCTTTTTGGCCCATAGAAGGATCTCGCAGCTGGCAGCAATAGCGCTGCCTGCCCTTGTCAATATCAGCAGCTCCTCACTGGGGTCTGCTTGACTGAATTAATTAATTGGCTGCCACTCGTGAAATGTGACCCTGAGTCTCTCAGACCACTGAAGCAGTGTTGACCCCTGCTTTCGGGCCTGTTGGTGGGACCCCTGCCCTGAGAACAAAATTTAGCCCAAGGTTTCAGATCTATGGCCTTTCAACAGAACAATTTTGCTTTTGTATTGAGGGGTAAATTCATCTTCAGTTGGGGTACAAAATGGGGGATAGCATATCAACTACCTGATCTACACTTCCACCCCCCTCACCCCTGGTTATTTACTCCCACATGTTATTCTCCCCTGACTTGATATGTCCCCATCCCATTACACACCCCCACCCATTACACACCCCCACCCATTACACATCCTGTCCGTTACGCACCCCCACCCATTACACACCTAGCCCAAGTCATGGAATGGAAAATCAGATGTGGTGTATAGTGTGCAGCAAATGTGTTATCACTTGTTTTGTGCCGTCGAAGTTGAAGTTTACTAGAACCATAAAATCTAGAAGATTTTTATATTTTTATTATTTTGCCTATCATTTTCAAAAATAATTTTGTCATGTCTGCCATGTACATATTGTTTCCCTGAAGACATTGTAGAAATTAAGGTGTTACCGGGATTAAACTTTAAAACACTTTTTGTGGGGTTCGGAGGAGTGGGTGGGGGGGGGGGGGTGGTGGGGGGGGGGGGGGGGGGGGAGGTGGGGGCAGGGAGGGGTTTGATTTAACTGGGAGTTGGTTTTTGCAGTAATCAATTTAAGGCCTGAACTATTTTAATTCCTGGGCCTCATTGACACCCTGATGGCCAATTGCCTGCCCCAAATAGGTGTGAAGAGCCAACTAGTTGGCTTGGAGGCTCTGTTACACAGCTCTGTTAATTAAGCATGATATTAACACAATAGAGAGGAATGGCCTAGGTTAAGGAAACCAGGATATAGAAGCAGTTTGGGTAGAGAGGAGGAATGATAAAGGCAAGAAGTCGCATGTGGAGTGGTGTGCAGGACCCCTAACAGTAATCACATAGCAGGACACGATATCAAAGAAAAAATAGTGGGAGCTTGTCAGAAAGGTACGACAATTATCATGGGGAATTTTAATCTACATATAGACTGGAACAACCAGATGGGCAAAGGTAGCATAGGTGACAAATTCATAGAATGTTTTCGGGATAATTTCTTAGATCAGCACTTTCTGGAGCCCACCAGTGAGCTGGCTACCCTGAACCTGGTATCGTGCAAATGAGATAGGATTAATTAATGACCTCAGTGAAGGCACCCCTCAGTAGCAGTGATCATAATATGATTGAATTTTACCCTCAGTTTGAAGGAGAGAAGACTGGGTCTAACACTAGAATTTTAAAGTTAAATAAGAGCAGTCACGAGTGCATGAAAGCAGGGCTAGCAAAATTGAACTGGCAATTTAGGTCAAGGGACAGGTCAATAGAGATCCAGTGGCATACATTTAAGGAGATATTTCAGAATACACAGAATAGATACATTCCAATAAGAAAGAAAAATTCCAAGGGGAGGGTCCACCATCCGTGGTTAACTAACAGTTAAAGATAGACTGCAGCCCCCCCCCTCCCCGGTTTAGTGACATGTCCCTTGAACGCCTTTTGGACGCCATGGAGGCCCGTCATGATGTCTTCTACCCCCACTCTGGCTGCAGGAAGTCCAGGAATCTCACCACTTTGGCTTGGCTGGTGATGGCAATGGTGGTCAGTGTCAATGCTGCACAGAAGAGGTTGACCATCCAATGCAGAAAGGGGATGAATGATCTCATCCATGCCACCAGGGTATGGCAGCCATCTCATCACTCTAAACTCACACACTCAAGCCCATCACATATTCATTGGCATCTCACTCACTGCCAGCTCAAGGGACATCACCACTCACCTTCTCACACACACCCTCACATCTCTATCTGCGCTCATCTCCTCTGGGGACTGCCTCATCAGCTCTCACCATCTTAAGGCCACTTGCGCAGATCAACAGGTGCCCCCACAAACCCTGGGATACCCCCGTTTCCCAGTGCAACACTCATCCTGCAACCTCTTCCCTTGCCTGAAGCCACTTCTCCCCCTTCCCCAAGCAAGCCCTAGCCCTGCAACCATTGATGTTGTGCTGTCTATGAAGCCTGGTGCTAATGACCACGAATGCTGCCCAAAATAAGGTAGGCAAACAAACCTTGAAGTCCTGAGCAAAGTGCAGCTCGCAAGGTGCACGTCACTTATGTACATTTGTGAAACACGTCAGCATGCAATCACTCCCACGTGCTCGGATGATTCCATGGCGGGATGGGGGGCAGGGAATGATTCTGGTGAGCTGGGCTTATAATGATATGCAGATATATTATAATTACAGTTTCCGACGTCCGAAACGCAGTCCACCATTGACAGGCTGAGCGGACGATTGCAAACTTGTTTCACGATGTTGTGAAACTGATTTTTGGCCTTCTCGCCATATTGTCTGCTCACACTGCTGAACATGCCTGCCACCAATGGGCACAGAAATTTCTGTCCCATCCTACTGGCTCCCTCTGCCCCCTGTGACCCTCACCATTCCCTCATACCAGGGCCACCCTCAGTTCACACCCAAGGAGTCGACAATTGACTCTATTGACCCCTCCCTGTGAACCCCCTTCACACTGACATTCCCCCCCACAATGCCCCTTCACACCTCAACATCACTTATGGCCCTTCACACCTCAACACCCCTCATGCCTTTTCAGACGTATGCATAACCTCCCCTGCCCCACTGTTCCCATGCTCCCACTCTGTTCCATCTGCTGCCTTGCAACACCCCTGTAATACCCTTTACCCAGCACCCCCAACCACCGTTGCTCCCCGCTAGGCCTGAACCCCCATACCACAACCTCATTCCTCTACTACCCTTCTTTTAGCCCCACCCCCCACCACAGACCCTCACCATCCAACAGTATCTCCTGCTGCCTTCCACCAGTGGATGATCCGATCCCATAGTGAGGTCCCTGGAAGAAGGTCCGGAGCCTGGGCCAAGCTGCTGTGTGGAGAACTCCCACCTTTTGGAAGCTGCTTTGTGGAGACGATCCACACGGTTGAAGCTCCACTCACCCAGTGCTGCATCAGGTGCTCCAGGATCCAGTACCTGGTGGCTTCCATCTTCTTCTTGGATGTCCATAAGCTGCCCAAGGCCTTCCTAAGGTAAATCCTGACTTTTGCATGCCATGTTGGTTCAGATGTGTTCTGTGTTAAATTCCAATATTTATTTTGAAATGAAGACCAAAACCAAGACAGAGTTTTATTGCTTGTCCTAAAACTCTCCTCAGAAAGCACTAGTCTCAGCTGTTGTCCCTTTTATACAACCAAATGGGTACTTAGTTAAACAACCTAATAATTAGCAATTGAACTTCTTTAACTGTTTCCTTCCCTAACAGATTCCCCTCTTCTAAAAAAGAAGAAGTAATCCTGAGTTTATGTAATCACACAAAGAAATGGTAATAACAAAAATCAGCATATATTTTTCATTCAATAAATTGACCTTATTCCCCTCCTTAAAAATAAAAAAAACCGCAGGTATAGATATGTCCACACAAAAGTATTTCTCCTTAAAGAAAAGGACGTCCCTCTTGAGGATCTCTAGTAACTTCTTGGAGTTTGCTCCTCTTTTGGTGATGCAGTCAGATAATTGGTAGCTGCTATCAATCCATTTGAGCTCGGCAATCTCCTTATTCTTGAGCATCTGTTTTAAGCTTACAATATCAATTCGCAATCTCTTCTCGTTCACGCACTTTGTAGAGTGAACATTTTCCCAAAGTGACTTGTTATCTATTAGACATTCAATAGGTACCGTTCCTGAATACCTTTTTCCATTTAAAACTTCTGCCAGTATCTTTGATATAAAGAATGCCATATCTACCATCTTAACAAGGACGACTGTCTCTGCTGCTAACATACGTTTTACAACTCTTCGTATCTTTTTAGATTCCTATGCCAAAGGGCAGCATTTGCCATTTCCCCCCATTGAAAAATATTATAAATCCTCCCGCACTCGAAAATCCATCACATAGATTTGCACAAGACGCATCACTGAACACAATCAGTTTAATTTTTCTAACATTATCCAAAGATGGGAATTTCAAAACACACTGCTTCATTTTTAATTTTGTCAGTGTTTTGTTTGCCCGAATGATTTATTCAACCTTGGGATTGATCATCTTAGTGCTTAATTCCAAAACATCAAAACTGATGTCCGGCCTGGTTTGTTTGCCTAGTCAATTGAGTTGCCCAATTAGATTTCGGAGTTCTTCTTTTTCTGTTTCAGAAGCCACTGTATCTTTCTGGGAGGCCCTGCCATGACAAACTGCAATGAGATTGGTGTTCTCTAAATAGGATGGCTGATGTAAAAGGACAGTGATCTGCTCTGCCTGATTTTCAATCCAATGTACTTAAACACAGCTGAAGCCTGACTTCCAATTTTAAACTCCGTCCTGAGCCCATTAATGATAACTGTTTCAAATTCGCTACTACCACCTCACAAAAAATCATCTACATGCATCATAAAGATGCCTGCAGGTTTCCCTCCATGGTGCCATTAAAACATTGCCGGGTCTGCTTCCAACTGAAGACAGCCCAACTTTAACAAAACTGACCTCACTAAGAAATACCAAACTCTGGAGGCATCATTTAAACCGTATACGCATTTATTTAGCTTCCAGTGAGTCTCTTCTGCATTTCGGTGCCTCTTTTGGTGGATGGAGAAAAACTTTCCTTTGAAGTTGGTGTCCCTGCAAAAAAGCAGCTTTAATATCAATGGACTTACATTCCCAAGCATTTGTAGCTAATGGAGCTAAAAAGATCTTTGGTGTAACTTTCCCTCCCTTAGGTTAAACTACTCTTATGTCCCAGTCACCCAATCTTTTTTCAAACCTTTGTGCCATTAGCCTGGCTTTAGCTTTATGAGTCCCACCAGGAAGTACCTTTTCCATGCATGTCCATCTATGACACAGAGCTGGTTGTCCCCTATCTGGCACCTCTGTGTATACCCCAAATTCTTTCCAACTATGTAGTTCTTGCTGTTTGGTATCCTTTATTAATTTGTCATTTAATTTGTTTGAAGCTACTAAGACTTCTCGATCACATGGGCTTCTGTTCCTTGTAGCGTAACCAGTCTGTGCCATATTCCTTGACCTTGTTAAGCTATGGCCTCAATCCTACCGTCTATCACGCCCCAGGCTGTTACTGTTTGACCCCCCTCTCCCATTTATAGATGTTTTTTCAGCTATTCGCGATCTCTTCCTAGTGGCATGTTCATTCCCAGACCCACTGTCAGAACTGATACTGCATTTCCATGCCTTCCATTTTTGTACTTCATGTTCCCAATCCATAGGCCTAACCTCCTATCCTTTACCTCGCACATTTAACCAGTTTTTATGTTTTCCAGTGGCCTTCCATGCTCTACCTACAATCGTCACACCCTGTCATTGACTGGCTCCTTCTGGTAAATATGTAACTTTTGTGTCAGCTTTTGGCAGTTGTCCTCTGGGACAAATCACTTCATCTTCTTTGTCTGAATTACTGTCTCCATATTCAGATACCCTGTCAACTTCAGCTACCTGGTCCTCACAATCATGCAACATGTGGGTATGAGAAGTATATGGTTCCTTGTCCCTTCCTACAACCCTTTCTGGAGCCGCAAAGTTATAATCCGCGTCAACTAACCTTGATGAGTGTACCCGGATAGTCTGGTTCCCATGTTGTAAAATGACTGTTTTACCATCTTTACCTATAAACTTTCCTGGGCCTTTCCACTTGTTAAGTCCTTCTCTTTTACAGTATACCATGTCTCCCTGATTGAAAATAGTTTCCGATGGACATACATGTGTCTTAGCGCTCACCAAACTCTTTCTGAAACTTCGGGAATGTTTTACTCGCATGTAGTGCATTTAAATGCTCAGAAAAGGTAGAGCTAATCATAGTTCCCTCCCAAGCTGGAGGATGTTCATTCAGGATTGAAGGAATTTTGGAGTTTCTACCAAAAACCAACTGATATGGACTACAGCCCCCAACCATTTGCAGTGAATTCTTGGCATGGACAGCCTATGTTAGGGCTGGTGTTAATTTACAGCTTGCTCTATCCGCCAATATTTAACATAGCAACTCATCTTTAACCACGTGATTCCTTTCACACACTCCGTTACTAAAGGGGCTTTCAGCTGCGGTATTCATAACTATTATATTCATGTTTTCGCACATATCCCGGAACTCATCATTAGCAAATTCGCCTCCCCACCACCCCCCACCGCCCCCCCAATATTATCAGCAAGGAATTTCACTGGTGGTCCCAATCTACTCCCAATTCACTTCTCCATCACCTGATCCACAATTATTTTCTTTCCTTTACTGTATTTGATTGTCCATTGGATAAACTTTGTTGCCAAATCTGCGAAATGTAAAATAAAAATCTTATTTTCTTTATCCCACGCCTTTAAATCCATCGCCACAACTTCATTGAAATCCCTCGCTAAAGGTAGACTCACTATCGGCCGTGATGCTGTCCTTCTGTATTTCTTACATATACCACATCTATTGCTTATCTCCTCCATAAGTTTAGTGAACTTTCCATCCCTTAGCAAAATTTTTAATCTTTGTGAAGAAGGGTGGGCAAACTGCCAATGGCAATTTTAACACAATTTGCTTTTTATCTTCCAAATTCCTATCCCCTGATGCTGATAACACTTCTTTAATCTTCTTAGTAGAAAAGTTAGGTTTCATTAAAGGTATACAGTTGTGTCCAGATTGCATAAATTGTAAATCCACAGGTTTTCCAAATACAATGGCCTTGTCATTTTTCATGTCCAGCTTCATTTTGCGCTTTCTTCATCAACGGTCTGCTCAATACACACTACATCCATGCTGATAAAATGATTGACTCCAGCTATCTTACAGGGAATCACTACGCTTTTTAAAGTATTATCATCTCCAAATCTAAAACTGGTGGAGCTCTCAAATTCTTTAACCTTATTCTGGTCCTTGGCGTTTCAGGAGCCCAGGTAGTATTTTAACCAGTCAATTCCACACACTGTAGATGTACATCCGCTATCTAGCACCATACAGTTGAAGGACTCTGCCACCAAGACATTGATCACCGGGCTGAAACTTCTTATGACTAATATAATGTCCTCTCTTTGGTCAATATCTCCATCTTCTTCGGAGTTTTCTGACTCATGTTTAATTTCAAACACCTTATTGTATCGTTTAGGACAATTCATTACATAATGGTATTTTGAATTGCATCTAAAACACCAGTTGACCACACCCTGGGCATTTCTGGGGTTCATTCTTTTGTCTTAAATCCCTAATTGTTTTCTCCTGCCATAATTGTCCAAGGTGTTCCTGTCCCCATTGTTTCTAGTTATAAATTGCCTTTCGTACTGACACCTGCATCCTGTTTCTAAATCATCTTGCCATCCTATTAACATTGTATCCTCCATTTTCTGATGTACAGCCAAATGGTTCATTTGTGCCATGAACGCTGCTGAAAAGGAATGTTTTCCAAGGAATTTTCTTAGAGCTCCTGACATCTGTTTTAGCAGTGTGTGTCTTTCTGCAAACTTAACTCACGTTAGAATTAGAAGCCGGTCCATATTTGATACTCTGGTACAGTCTAGTAAGTTGAACGCCAGCATCGATTAGGGAATTTCTAGATGGACCTTATGCAATCTTGCATATAGTCTACTGAATTCCATTATGTAATCTTCTATGGAACTTTCTTAATTTGTCAAAATCAGACCATGCTTTGTAAGCACTTAATAAGTCATCTTTTTTATTGATCTTATCCATAAAACCTAATAAAGTTTCCAAACCTTCATCTGTGTCCAAATGCTCAGACTCCAACTCCGAAAATACTTTGCATCTTATTTTGCTTTCATATGGTAGCATAAGTACCACAGCCATCTGCTGTTTTTTCCTTTGGCAAGGACGTAACCCGTGTCTTCATTTTTCCATTGGTCACATGGTTGACGCTCAGAAAACATCAGTGGGTAATCATGCGCTGACAATCTACATTTTAATTCAGCCATTTTTTTGGGTTTTTTTTGAGTGACTTGAAACCACTCTGCTCTTAAAGTTAACTCCAAATACAGTCTTTTGTCCAAAGAAAGCTTAGTTTCCAATCTCCTTATTTACAAGCAGGAACTGTCCTCTGCTACCGCAATTAAGTTACAATAGTTGTTTAGAAACGAAGTCCAAAACCAAGACAGAGTTTTATTGCTTATCATAAAACTCTCCACAGACAGCACTAGACTGAGCTGTTATCCCTTTTATACAATCAAATGGGTACTTAGTTAAACAACCTAATAATTAGCAATTGAACTTCTTTAAATGTTTCCTCCCCTAACATTCTTGACCAGCGTGTTTTCCCACTAGTGTCGTAGGTGATCGGGCGTGGAGGGTCGATTCCAGTCGGACATTCATCTGCATCCTATTAGTGGAATGCAAATTGGTTTCACGCTGGCCTCTGGCAGGATCCTTGCCCTGCCATAGTGGGCAGTGGTGGAAGATCCCGCCATTGTTTCACGTAGACATGAAACTGATTTTTGGACCTCTCATTGAATTCTCCCCCGGCCGCCCGATATCGCCGACGGGGCATGGGACAGTTCCACCCAATAGCTCTGTTCCTCTCTCTACAGAAACTACCAGGCCTGCTAGTATTTCCAGCATTTTCTGTTTTATTTTCAGACTTCCAGCATCCACGGTATTTTGCTTTTGTGTTTTGGTTTAAGTTACTTCTCATCTGTATAATCACCAACATAAAATCTTCCATGAACAAATGCAAATGGCAACTTAATAGAATGTAATTGTTTACTTACTTTTTATTCCAAAAAACATTACTTGGTGCATTTCAGAATGGTAACCTGGTGTTGTTTTATTCATACAGCTTTAAGTTGGTTTATCACAAAAAGTAAACATTTTTAGAAATAGTGTCTAGTTCATCACTTGAGTGACCTGATATTAAATAGCTGAAAATGACATTATAAAGCTCAACTTAAACATTTACTAGCTAGTCAGCTTCTGGGTGAGTTAAGTATTTTTAATATTCAAAGGCCAAAATTTTACATCCTGCGGGCGGGTGCGCGCCTGACCCGGACGGACGTAAAACCACACGAGATGACACGGGTGAGCGTCCCAACATCATCGTGTACTCGCGTGATATTTCGCTCGGCAGGTGCGTGCAAAATCAGAAGAGTGTCCGCCGACAATTAAGCGGGCAATGAAGCTCATTAACAGCCCAATTGTAAGCGATTTTTCATGGCCTGTCCAACCTTATGGTTGGCAGATGGGCCAATCGGCCAGGCTGGCTTTACATTTTTGATGAAACCTCATCCAAGGGCGGGATGAAATCTCTTTTAGGATTTAAAATAAAAAGAAATATCTGGGGACTGTTTTTTTTTGTGAGGTATGCTTTCAGGTGCTTGATTGTGTTGCATGGACATTTTTTGCAGCATTTTTGTCCTTTCTTTTATTATTTGTAGGTCTGCAGCTCCCTGAGGCAGCTGTCTGCTTTCAGACTGCACTCCCTCGAAGTGCTCACCAGCACCCACGGTGATGTCAGCACCTGCCTTCTTCCCGCCCCCTCCGGCAATGCTGAGCCTTTCTCAGTGTGCTTTTCATGCTGGCTGGCCATTAATTGGCCAACGTGAAATTGTGGTTGGGGACCGATCGCGGTCTGGGGACAGTTTCCTGCCTGCTCCCGGGCCCGCCGATCACGCGCACACGACAAGTGCAGAATTCTGGCCAAGGACTTTTAAAATGTGCTTACTAATGCCTTTGCCCTAAAAGAAATGAAATAATTTGAAAAGTCCCTTGACTGGTTGCAAACCTGGAGGCATAGTCAGTTTTCTGGGTGAGGCTGGTTTATGCAACGTTTTTTAAACCAGGATTAATAATCACTTGATGTAACTTGCACCTAAAATTTCTTGATCTTTTATATTTGGATGATTTCAGGGGGCAAGTGCAAACTAGCAGAAACTATAAGCCTTTATGTTTACTGTAGCATTCTGGCAATATAAATTATAGTCAAATTAAAGTCATTTTGAGTGGATGTTCTGGATGAAATGAACATTTTTATTTTCCATTCCGATGATTGGCAGAGTAATCCAATACATTTACATTGTACTAATGTATATCTTCTTTGTACCTGCAAAGACAAGACAAACAGAACTCAGTCACAGTTAAGACTAGCAAATCCACACTTCAACAGTATTGTACTGAATGACTGTTTTTAAGCTTGTCCGTTTGGAAGAGTTGAAAATTCCTCCCTTTGGTATAATCTGCTGTGGTTGAAGCTATTGGTATTATGTAAATTATCCATTAATCCCACTGACCAGGGTTCAGTATTTTATTAATTTCCAGTGCAATGCAATATCCTCATAAGAAAATGCCAATGAGAACCAGGGGTACAGTAATGCTACTGGATTAGTAATCTGGAGACCTGAATTAATTTGCTTTAGTATTGCTAATATATGTTTTGACAGTGTTTGAAAAACATGAGGAAGGGATGAATGCCATTGTAGTTAAACATCTGCTGACAAACAGGCTTTAGCTTTAGTGTGGCTCATTTATTGGAAACCTGATCTGTCTTAGCTTTCATGAAAAGGACATTTCCTAATGGATCCTGCACCACAAAGCCCTTTAGTAAGCATGTCATCCTTACAGCACCATTGCATCTTATCCTTGTTTTATTTGTTGAAAAAGAATCATGTCAAACCAGATGTATTTCCTGTCCCGGTCTCTGATGACAACTCGGTTTTTCATCGCTAATATAAATGACCTCAGGCCCAAACATAAAGAATTTTCCCCTTTCAAGCGTTTTTATCCTCCATACCTCATAATTAAATTCATTTTTGGTTGACCCTTCACTGTAATGAATTTTAATTATTCAATCATTCTGAATTGTAACAGAAGAGGATTATCTTTTACAGCCCTGACAAGACCTATTTAAACTTAAACACAATCATAGATGGCATTTCTGCTTGTAACTCTAGGGCAAGTTTGGTTGTATCCTGAGTGCAGCAAATAATTATGATCCTTGCTTTTAAACTACTTTTTCCTATGTGTAACTATGGACAGCATAGTTATTTGAAAAGCTTCTGCTTGGACTCCATAGGACCTTTGCAATTTGTTTCCTTAACTAGAAATACATCTGAAGTGCTATAAGATCGTGATTATTTTTAATTCTATGCTCAGCTTTGCTCAAGAAGAAGAAATAAATGATGTTGAAGGATGTGACTCTTTTTCTTTGCAAGATCTGCATTGTGTTTAACAATGCATTCGATCTGCAAAGAGCTGTCAATAGTTTCTGCAGTTATGTCATGAGAAATGAATATAATTACATTTTTTGTTTGTCTCTTAAGCAGACTGGGAGCTCCAGGAATTTTCTTTTTGAAATAGTAATCCAGGACTCAACTGGATCCTTTTTCACACTCATATGGTTGAGCAGGTGGCCTATGTTTACCTTATCTGTCAACGGCACACTATATTGTCCATTAGCAAAACTAATGCAAATCAAAGGAAGACAGATAGCCAAGAATGCAAAATGAAGAGTAGAGTTGACTAAGAGGTCAAGTTAGGTGCTTATATAGAAAAAGTTTACTATTAACTAGAATATTGCTTAACTAACAGAAAGCAATATTTCATGAGTTAGTTACAATTACATCCAGCTACAAAAATCAGCAAATAATTTGAATTTGTGATGACTGTTTTCTTCATTTAACAATAACTACCTTTCTCAGTCTTCACTGCCTTATTTGTACCAATGCAAATATTGCAAAAAGTAATACCTTATGGCAAAAAAGTGACCTCTGATTGTGTTCTTTTTATAACTACTAGCTATTGTTTCTGTTGATCTTGTTAGGAGCAATTGAAGATTATATTTACTATCAGATGCTAGGGTGAACAATAACTAGATTGAACCCATCCCACTTTATTGGTTTCCATCTCATTGTGCAATTTGTGAAATTGTGAAAAGGAATCCGAGTAAAGCTACATTACGTGATGCTCTCTTTCTTAATGTTGTCTGTGTTGATTTAGGATTCTTGCCTTCACTGTTTATTTCATGCATCAATTAAAACGGGCACGCGATTCGATTATGAACTACCTCTGCAGTCTGGAAATCTATTGTTTGGAAACACCAGTTGTCCAGAAATCTTTTGAGCAGACCCAAGCGTTACCTTGATGTCATCAGCATCATGTTTGTACCATACCTTAGGAGCAGAAACATGGAAAATACAGTATTTGGATAAGTAAAACCATGTTTTTATTACTGCTTTATAATGTTTTATTACTGTTTTATGTTTTAGGTAAATATTTATACCTAAGATGTCTTCTGGTTCACACACTTTGCATTCTAATGCCATTCTATGGCCAGGACTTTTACGTCGGTGTGTGGGGGCGGGCCCCGGCATGCCGACACATACAATGACGCACGGTGACGTCAGGTGTGCGTCCCGATGTCACCACGCGTCATTCAGATCTTTCGCTTGGCGGGTGCGCGCCAGATGCGGCTGCACACATGCCGAACTATCAAAGGCCTGTTAAGGCCAATAAAAAACCAATTCAGATAGTAGGGCTGTCCATCCAACCTTAAGGCTGATGGGCAGGCGAAGAGCCCGAGTGGCCTTTGCATTTTACCACGGGCGGGAGGAGGTTTCCCGAAGGTTTTATTAAATAAATAAATAGTTTTTTCACATTTCATAAACATGTCCCAGCTTATGGGACACTATCAAATGAGGGGACATGTGTAAATAATTTTTATGTTTCTTTATTGAAAAATCTCAATATGAACTTAATCTCCCTGAGGCAGCTCCGTGCCTCAGGGAGATTTCTGCGCTCTTGCGCGGAAATTGTTCTCCCTCTTTCCCCCGCCCTCACAGATAGTGCTGAGCGCTACCAGCCGTACATCACGCTGGGTGGGCTTTAATTGCCCCACCCACGTAAAATGGCAGCGCAGAGCTGATCGTGGGCGATGATCGGCTCCGCGCCTGCCCGCGCCCGCTCCCGACCGGCCCACCTGACAGGGAGAAAATTCTCCCCTTTATTCCAGAAAATTCCAACACCCAGAAAAGACTTAGTCCCAAGCATTCTGGATTGGAGAGGTTGCCGCATATTTCACATTATTCCCGTTTGTACCTCTGTGAAGCACTTTTGTACTAAGATCTTCTCTTAGTTCTTTCAGAAGAAACCTAGAAACATTTGAACTAAACAATAATCTCTGGCTTTCAGCTGTAACTTTAAGTGGCATGCTGTTGTCATCTGGTAGGATGAATGAACAATAAACAGTGGGGTAACAAGAAGGTTTATGGTTATCAATTAACTTTTTAAAACCATCCACTTGTGGAATACAAAGGGCAGCTCTGTAGAAAATACAACAGGCTAAAAATTCAATAGCCCCGAAAAGGGTACTTGGGGATTGCAATGTGTGATTGCCCAAGGCCTATTGATAGTCCTGCAGATCACTCGGATTGCTGAGGCTCTGCCTTGGGGGAGTGGCAATGGCTCTGTGGAATATTTGTCCTCCCATCCCAGTTGGTCTGTCAGGGTCCATGCTGCTGCTCATGGTGAGGTGGTACAGTCTGAAACTGAGCCTTCTGGACACAGGGCTGCTCAAGGCATCCTGGCCACTTGTAGTCTCCCCCAGTGAAAGTTTGCAGTCTTCCACCATCCATGCTGCAGCCATTGTGAAATCACTGCATGGGAGCAGTAGGACAGTAGCAGTAGGAACTCACAAGATGGGCACTAAGGAAATGCACAAGATGGTTAGTTGAGTTTTGTATGGAATATTGTCATGTTTTGTTGTATAGAGTTCATTTGGAATGGTTGTTTATTGGTGTATTTTATTTAAGCATTGTGGTCAGAAGGAAATTGTGATGACCTGAAACAGAGGGATGATCAGGTGTGGGACTGTTATATCATGGAGATCCAGGCTGTGTTCATGGGAACCGGAAGTTGAATGTGGTGCTAACACACAGCTCAGCCAGAACGTTGATGTGAGGGCTGCTTCCCTTCCTCCTCTTCCTCCTCCTGCTCCTTCTCCTCTTTCCACCCCTCCTTCTCCTCCTGAGGAGGCTCACTGAAACCCTGGTAGGAAGGATTGTAGCCTCACAATGACCAAGTTGTGGAGGATGCAACAGATAACCACAAATTTGGACATCAACTCCACCAGAGCAGTGCAGGCAGTAGAATCATTGCTTCTGCATCCCAATGGTCTGCTTGATGATGTTTCTTGTGGCAGCATGGTTCTCGTTATATATATGTGCTGAACATGGGTGGTTGGGTTCAGAGTGGATTCATGAGCCAGGTATAAAGGGGATAGCCCTTGCTGCCCAGAACATCTCCTGATTTGACATGGTTTCTGAAAGATTGAGGGAATAGCAGATTGGTGCAGAATGAAAGCACTGTGATTTCTGCCAGGATGCTGGACATTCATTGACGTGATGTGCTGAGTGTGGTCACACACCAACTGCATATTGAACAAATGGTGATCCTTGTGGTTGCAACACACCTCAACATTGTGTTTTGGTGCCCACAAAGTGACGGGTGTGCAGCTGATGGCACCGGCACCATTGGGAAGCCCACAATCCTGCAAAGCCATGTGCAGGCTCCGTGCTTCTCTCTGGTCAGAGACAACACAATGAAGTTCCCTCTCCTGGCATAAGGATCTTCTATCATCACTTTGATGCAGAAGTGGACAGCAAACTGGGAGATGTTGGATATGTGTCCTCCCGTAGCCTGGAAGGATCCTGATACAAAGAATTTAAAAGACACAGTCACATTTGTAGCCACTGGCAGCACTGCCCTTACCCTGCTCCGAGGCTGTAGATCTGGTTCCAAGAGGTGGCATAGTTCTGTGGTATCATCCTTCATAAAGCATGGAGAATGCACACACTGCTCCTGTCTTAAAGGAATTGCTCCTGCAAGACCCAGGTGGATAGTGGCTCCTGTTAAGAGCCCTTCTCCCTCACCCAACTTCTCCTCCCTCTGTGAGTAGTCTTCTTTACTGCCTCTGCTCTATCTTCCTGTCATGCTGCAGCAAATTGCAACTACAGCAGCCATGACTGTGTCCAGAACTCTTGCAATCACAACCCTCTCATGCATCATTACTCTCTGCAGACTTCACCAGCATTAACCAATTCCTCATAACAATCAATATGAGCTCAAACAATGCTAATAGAAAGTAATCAGCAACAAACATGCAAGTTGTTGATGATCCCTTTAATGTTGCTGGGTGGGGGGAAGGGGGATGAGGGGGTGGGTGTTCTTAATGTCGCTGAATGCCCGTTCAATTGTGCATTTTCAAAATAGTGTCAAACCACTGTTGCAAACGTACATGGTTTACCTACCCTGGATACTTCCTGGGCATGCTTGTAGTACCTGTTTTAACGCCTTCACCAAGATGATATTTAGTGTGGGCCGCAATGTGTGAGTGTGGCGTGGATACAATTTTGGTTACAATGTGGCCCTCATAGTGCCTGAACAACAGTTGCTACAGAGCCCAATTTTATGATCTAAGAGCAGGGAAGGGAGCGTATAAAAAGTTTGAAGTCTTTTCCTGTACTTTAAAAGTAATTCATTGGTACAGTGCTTTGGAAGGTCATAATAAAATGCTATATCAATGCAAATTCTTTTTTTGCAATCCTGGGAGATATATACATTAACATGGACTTCCTGCTGGTGTAAATGAACTCTAAGATCAGTGCTGTGCAAGGAAAGGTTTTAGCAAATATTACTGATCTGTTCAATTACCCTTGAATATTAAAGAAAAGTAACCAAAGCAGCCACATCCCAAGATTCAAGCAGCCAAAAGTAAAGAGCATCCTCTTATGTTTATCAGTTTGGTAATTTTCAGCTGTTCACCAGGTGCCATACGGAAATCTGCCTGATCAGATGTAGAACAAAGTAATGCCTTTTAATTCATTTGAAAAATATAACTTACCCAAACATCCGAACAATATCGCCTATGGCACCAATTAATGATTCCCACATCTCATGCCCACGTGTTCTCTACATAGGCATAAAACTACTGATTCATTCCAAATTATGAACTGTTTTATGATGTGGTGTCATCCCATTAGAAACTGGATTGAGATTGAGTAAAAATGGTATTGAAAGTGATTTGACTTCATTACAAGTCAACTAGCATCTGTAGCAGAAAAAAGAGATGCAACTAAAAAGACTTCATAATAAACCATTTCGCAACCACATCTCATTGACTTCTACACATTCTGTGCACATTGGCAAATTTGTGAAGAACAGGTTACCATGGGTTATATTTACTGATTCAAAGCTTTCTAGGAGGATTTCCTGGTTGCAACACAGCTTCGTCCAAACATATATCAGCGCAGTACCCTAGCTTCATTTTGGTGCCAATATTATGGCGTCAATAAGAAATAAACCGACTAACTCACATGATACTTGCCATGGATAGGAAATGTATTGCATTGCACCAAATATGGGTAAAGTTAAACTGCAGGCTTGGTGTTGGTGTGAAGCAATATCTGCACTAATGTTAAACTTGCAGTCTGGATTTGGGTTCAGAGTCTGAACTAGCTACAGCAAAATGAGCTGTACCCTGGAGAAGATTGGGGATTTGAGAAAAGATGGAATGTAACATCCAGTGCTAAACCTAGATTTATCTGTTTCAACCCACTGGCAATTTTCTAAAGCCTATTGGAATGTTTAGACAATCTACCATCTAAACATTTAATTATCTGGGTTAATTTTAACATTTCGGTGTCAGCCTGCTTGCATGTTCCAGCAGCGAAGATCCATTTTGAGGCCTAGGCTTCATTGAAAGAGAACTGGCAAGCTGCTCATCCTGAACGGGGGCCCCTATGAAGTTTGTTAAATTCAACCTGTTGCAATATTGGGTGGGAGCAAGGTAGGTCAGGTGGATGGGGGCAATGGGAGGAAGGGGTGTTGAGTCTTTGCATAGAATCTGGCTTGGGACTACAGCGGCCCAGGTTACTCCCAAAAACAGTAAATTTAAAACTTACCTTTTTTGGATCATCCTTGGCTGTATCACCAGCGAAACCGGTCGGAATGTGCATGTGCATGCTTTGAATAGTTCTATCCTAAAATGGCAACCAAAGCCCATGAGTGGAATTATCCATGCCCACTTGCGTCGGGCGTGTTCAGTGGACAATATGGCGCAATTGGTTTTACGACGGTGTGAAACTAGTTCGTGATTGTCCGCTCAGCCCACCAATAGCAGGCTGCATTTTCCGCCTGTTACAAACTCATTGTAATACATCAGCATATCAATATTTGGTCAGCCTGCTGAAATCGTTTCCCCCCCACCGGATCGTCCAGCGGGAAAGCACACTAACGTGTTTCACAACACCATATAAAAGATGTGCACATGGCAGCCTGCACTTTGAGGGGAAGTCAGAGGTGAGTACACAGTAATGTTGTGCAGCGCTCGCCAGGGTCACCTATTGGAGTTCAATCTTCAGGGGCGTTGGGGGGTTGGGGTTATGGGCAGCCCTGCCATTGAGGCGACTCATGGCGGGATTGGGGGGGACAAGGGCAGCCCTGGCGTTGAGGCGATTGGTGGCAGGGAGGGCAAGGGCAGCCCTGCCATTGAATATAGTGCACAAGCATTCGTGGTGGGTTGTAGGTTGGGTGAGGGAAATGGCCACATATTAGGGAAACCCACATAAAGTGACCATTCCAGTGCAACTGAGGTAGTTCAGGCGCAGCCACGTTGATATGATTGGGGTCAGGCTCCTAGCTTATCTGCCCACTCAAGCATCGCAGAGGCATCAAAGTGCCATCAAGCGCTCCAGAACTACCCACCCCTGCAACCCCCCATCTGGCACAGACTGCAAATTCATGAACATTTTAGTGGACTGCAGAATAGTTGGATGGCTGCACATGTTGTACAGTCTCCTCGCTAAAGATGACCATGTAGTAGTCACTGCTGGAGAGGCTCACAGCCGCTTGCAATGTCAGCATCCCGGTTTGGGCTCCCCCATGATTCAGGCTAACAAGGCAACCATGCAGCGCACTAAACTCTGGCCATCCAAGTGGTGGCCAGCACTCTCCGGGAAACATTAAAGGACCATCACACTTAACCAGGACAGGTTCTTAGTACACCCATGCTAACCACGTGACTCCCTCTTTCATCCTGCAGGAGAAGTACATCAGGATCATGGAGCCTGGTGAACTAGCTGTATGCCTGATGGCCTACAGAGCGCAAAGAAGATGGAGGAGAGAGCGACTGAGGCTCCTGGCTGCACAGAGGCAGGAGCAGCAAACTCAGGAAGAAGGGGTGACTGGGGCTCTCGCACACGCAGCCCAAGAGCCACAGTGAACCATTGCTGGTCGGCGCCTAGCGACCACCCAGTGTCTATAGACGTCCCTTTCATTCCTGCAGATGACCGAGAACCAGTGTCACTGAAGACAGCGCATGTCTAGGAACTGGTCAGTCAAACTGCCAGCTGCTGCAGGATTTTGCGCACAGGGACATGGAGGGCATCCACAGCCAGTGGCCATGAAAGTGACCGTAGGGCTCAATTTCTACCCCAGTCGCTCCTTTCAGGGCTCCACAGGTGACCTCTGTGGGATCTCACAAGCCTCCCAAATGCATCCATGATGTCATGGATGCCACCTTTGCGAGGGCACACAACTTTGTGCATTTTTCCTGGGACCAGGGCAGTCAGGATGTAAAAGCGAATGGATTGACCCAGACCTTGGGTTTCCCACAGGTTCAGGGTATGATCAACTGCACTCATGTGGCACTCAGATCTCCATTGCAACACATGGTGCACTACATCAACCGCAAGGGGTTCCATTTGCTGAATGTGCAGCTGGTGTGCGACCACCTGCAGGACCACATCCTGAAGGCGTGTGCATGGTTTCCAGGGAGTGTGCATGATGCCTGCATCCTCAGTCGGTCACAGATCCCTGGAATCTTCCAGGGTCCACAGAGGCTGCAGGGATGGCTCCTTGGGGACAAGGGCCACCCACAGAGGATGTGGCTGATGACACCCGTGCGGCGGCCTCAGACTGCAGCACAGCGATGGTATAACGAGGTTCGTGCTGCAGCTCACAGCTTGGAGGAGCAGACCATCGGGATGCTGAAGATGAGGTTCCGGTACCTGGACTGGTCTGGTGGAACCCTGCAATACAGTTCGTAGCGAGTGTCACACATCGTCATCGTCTACTATGACCTTTACAACCTGGTGCTCCAAAGGTGAGATGAGCTGGCTGAGAAAGAGTTGGAGGAGCTGCATGTCTCCTCCAATGAGGAGGTCACTGACGGGGATGAGGGTAAGGAGGTACCCAGAGGTGACGGTGACATAGATGAGGCCCTTGCACTGGCTAGATGAGGCAGGCATGCTTGGTAGGCCCTCATAGCTGATAGATTTGAGGAGTATGATGACGACATGCAGTGAGGTGACCTCATAGATCCTCACAGCACATGTGTGAATGTTTGCCTCCAGCCTGGCTTATGACAGCGCGAATACCCTCTATGAAAATGCTCCTGTCATGGACCCGCAGTGGAGGCCTTAATATTCGCTCGATTGCAGGAGGACGATGATGACATGCAGTGAGGACACTCCATGAATCTTCAAATAGCCTCTGAGAATGTCTGACTCCTGTCTGGCCGAGGGCAGCTCATTTGTGCTCTGTGATCTGGGTCATATCATAGAGACGCAGCCATGAAGCTTTAGAAGCATCTGACCCATTGTCTGTTTTCAGCACCTCAGCCCTTCAAGACCACAGCATCAGTGATCACAACTGCTGAACAGATAGGGGCCAGCCCCACCTTAAAGGTGCTGAGAGCACACAGAGAGAATGAGAGAACTCTGTGGCGCCTGCCCACTACATTCGGGCAGTAATGACCAGCACCACCGAGGTGCAGGCATCAGTAATGTTTCCAGGGAGTGTGAGGCCGGACCATCACTTTGGTCTGAAAGCTGCACCGAGCACAGGGAAGAGGCCCTAGACTGAGACTCCTGCCTTTATCTTGTGCAAAAAGGTTTCACATTTGAGTGACAAGAACACTGCTCATCAGAACAAGGAGCCATAGGCAGGGAGACAGTCTTGGGAGTTTATTGGCAATAGTAAACATTATGTACAAGTGATTAACACCCGTGCCCTCGCTGTGTAACTAATTCTTCTTAACTGTCCTAACCCTGCCACTACGTCTTGGTGCTCCAGGTACATCCACAGCGGAGGTGGAGGCAGCCTACTGACTGCGACGCCCTGTCTGTGATGACCTTGGTGAGCATCCTCTGGAGGGCCGAGATTTGAAGGGCCCTGGCCTGCTTTCAGGGCCCTGCTGTGCAGCAGTGGCACCCTCCTCAGCCTGTGGAGATCGAGTTATTGAGTTCACAGGAAGAGAGGATTCAGATGGGCCAGACACTTGGAGTCACCTGGGTGGATGGCCCCGGAGTGTGCGTCTACTGATCCTCCTCCCTATGGGTGCCTGAGGGCCCCTGGCTGACTCCTAGAGGAAAAGGAGTAGCTGGAGTGAGATTGAGCTGCCCGGCACCCCTCTTGCATACACACTATTGGAGGCCAACTATGGCATCAGCGATGGAGTTGAGACTGTGCAGCAGTGCAGGAGTGATGTCCTGGACCAAGGTCTCCATGGCAGCTACCATCCTACCAGTGTTGACCTCATTGCATTGGTGTTCCAGCTCTATCACCTCAGTCTAAAGGTGGACAGACTCCTCCATCGTGCCTTGCAATCTGAGGAGTGCAGCGGACATCCCTTCCTGATGTTCCTGAGCTTGCCTTTGCAGCTCCAGAAACTGTGACATGACCGAGTCCAGAGGCTCATCATCTGACTCGGACTCAGCAAATTTCTGGCCTCCAGCAGTCCTCTGAGTGCCAGATGCCTGGGAAGTCCCTGTTGCCACCTGCAGTGGATCAGACAGTGCGATGTGCTCACCAGATTGTGATTCCAGGGCCACTCTATAGCTAGGTCCCACTGAGGGGTGTGTTTCTGCGCTGGTGGAGGGTGTGGGTGAGCGCTGTGATGGGACTTTAGGGAGAGTGCCTCTTGATTTCTCTCCAGAGGTTTCTTCAGGGCTTTATTGGAGGCCCTGGGTCATGGACTCTGTCGGCTGTTTCCCAGATGTGCCTGCGAAAGCAAGGGGAGATAATTAATGCATGGCAGTGGCCTGTGAAACAGGACACATCACTCACAGCATGGTTGTCTGATGGATGTTGCACAGATGGACCCTCACTTGGCAGAGCACCGCTGACCTCACCACCAGCACAGGACCGGTCCAGATCCTTGCTGACCAGTGAGCTGGATGGCTCTGTTTTCAAAGTCTGTGAGGACCTTGGTTTCAGGCATTCCTCCACCGGTCTGCGACCTCTCCCTCTTGTTGTGTGCCAACTTGTCCTGCATAAATAGAGATGCAGAGAGTGCAGGACGCCTGCTGGGCCAGATGATAAGTATGCCTGGCATTTGTGGGTAGTGAGTGGTCCCATGGACAGGATGAGGACAAGGAAGGTGTGTGTGAGAGAGTGAATGGTGATGTGTCTTGAACCGGCAGTGAGTGAGAGCTCTGTGGATGTGTGATGGGTTTGTTAGTGTGTGAGTTGAGTGTGATGAGAAGAGTGACTTACCCTGGTGAAACAAAAGAGATCATTCATCCTCTTTCGCCATTGAATGGCTGTCTTATTTTGAAGGGCATTGGCGCTGACCATCGCTCCCACCACCTACCAAGCTGTATTAATGCTGTTGCTGCCCATCTTGTGGGCAGAGTGGGAGTAGAGGACATCCCGGTGGGCCTCCATGGCATCCAATAGGTGCTTGAGGGATGCGTTGCTGAACCTGGGGGCTGCAGTATTCTTCAGTTTCAAGGCCATGTCTCCTGTGCAGCAGTGGTGGTCTGGACGCACTGAGATGTGTGCTTGCGGCTGGACTTTAAATATGGCGCCCGTTGTGATGCAGGGGCAGGGTGATGGTGGGCAGGCGAATGAGAGCCCGCCCGCCATTGAAAAGGCGCATTTCCCGGGATTGCATAAATCACGTGGCGGGTTTCCGACAATACGGCGTAAAACCCGCCATTGCGGCCGGCGGTTAAAACGACTTTTTACCCAGATGCTACCGCACTTAGTGCAAATCTAGGATGATTCCACCCCTTATGTCTCTTTTAGGACCTCAATTTGAATATTAATAAGGGCTGCCCAGTGGTAAGTTGGCAGCAGGTAGAGCATCATTGTTAGCAGTCTTTCTTAGCAAAGTCTTCTGACCCCATTTTGAGGCTATAACTGATTAACACAGATTTATCATCACTTCCAACTGTTAGGAGTAAGCTCTGCACATACACGTATCCAGGGATGTGCAGAGCTCTCTTTCTCCCCTAAACATGCCAAGTGAAGTTCTAGCCAGATAGGGCCTAAGGAATTAACATACTGGCCCACTAGACTGAAAGGCACATTAACTGCTGGTTTCAGATCAGTAGCTGCGTTATAAAGCTAAAGCTCCATAACCGAAGTCTATAGTTAACACTACTGTCCTACTGGATAATGTAGCCCATTAAAAATAGCAAAAATCTTGGCTATGCTGACACTCATGTCAAAAGCTTATGGAGATGCAAAATAAAATACTTAAACTAAAATGAAACTTGGGAATTATTACTTTTTTCAATTGCTATGTCTTGGATGGTATTAATTTATGCATGTAATTATCTGATTATCACAATCATTCCCATAGCCCAAGGGCATCTATACAAAAGCGTATATCTCACTGACAAACATTAAAAACAAAACCAACCAGGCCAAAGGCCGAATGGTCTTTTGGTGATTTATCTTATGAATCTTAATCAGATTATTGAAAAATTTCATGCTGCCAAGCTGACAGCAATGAAAGACTCCTGCTAGAGTGATACCACTATAATGTATCATTTGTGATTGAACATCATTATAGCCTGCAACCTATTTTGCTTGATATTTTATGATAGCTTTGACCTTTGATGGATGAATCTATTTAATGCATACACCATGAAAAATGCAATACCAAAAACGTTGAAAAGTTATTGTCATGAATAAGGAAATACTTTCATTACTGAAGGTTAATAACTGACTAACTTCTTTTCATCAGATAATGCCTCTCAAAATTTAACAAAAGGGATTAAGTGGCCAATCTTGTCAAGTATTTACAGAATTGATTAACTCAATACCTTTCTTTTGTCATTAGTTTATTATAACATTGCTTCCATTTATATTTAGTAGGGGAGGCGGTGGCATTGTGGTATTGCCACTTGACTGGTATTCTCAAGACCCAGTAATGTTCTGGGGACCTGGGTTCAAATCCCACCACAGCAATGAATTTGAATCCAATAAAAAATCTGGAATTAAAGATCTAATGATGACCATGAAGCCATTGTTGTAAAAACCCATCTGGTTCACTAATGTCCTTTAGGGAAGGAAATCTGCTGTCTTTACCTGGGTCTGGCCTACATGTGACTCTTAAATGGCCTCTGAACAAGGGCAATTAGGGATGGGCAGTAAATGCTGGCCTAGCCAGTGACACCCACATCCCAGGAATGAATAAAAAAATTAATATTTTTAATGAAACAAAATAATTGATACAAAACATAGTGCTAAAATTTCAATTGGCCCAGAAAATGGGCATGGGGATGGTGATGTGCAATTTGCCGACAAGTTCAAAATGATGCAGGTAGCAGGCAAACCTGTTCATTTACATGATAGTGGTGTAGAGTCCAGTGCTAAGCGCACTGCTGAGGGGGCACACACCTCAGCAGGAGGGGCCTAAATTTGTGTGAAGTTAGTGGTGTATTGGGTTGTTGCTACCTGTGGTGTGTACTGCTTAGATATGTGCACTTCTTATACACCATTAAGCAGTCTTGTAGAAGTTACCAAGAATTCTTTATTAACATTACTGAACTGTGTATATATTTACAGTAGAGGGTACAGGTATTGAGAGGACTGCATGGTTTGCCCTTACATGTTGCTATCTAGCTCTGTACTGCTGACCTAAGCTCTAGGTCAGATACCTTCTTATATCACTGTTGGGGTACTATACTCAGCCCCAAGTTAACCCTCAATGTACTGGATTGTTCTACTACAGTTAGCACCTATGGTAATTATGGTTTTATCTAATGTGTAATATACCTTTAAGAATAATGTTTGTTAGGGAAGATCACATGATCTTTAATAGCCAATAGGAAGGTAGTGTGGGCTACCTCTGTAGTTAGTAGTATAGAGATAGAGTTTGAAGTGGAAGCACGTGAAGTTTTCCATCTAAGAAATGTCTGCGGATCAACTTTATCAATAGTACCAACTCGGCCACCTCTCACAACAGCGCCACTCTAAACTAGCCTGTACTACTTAAAGCCAGCCTGTGCCTTTTAAAGGGAAGGTGCATTCTGGGGGAGCAGGTGCTGGGAGTGTCGGGGGAAGGTCCTCTCATCAAAGAAGAGTAAAGATGGTGCAGCATGGCAACAGCAGGGCTCCTAGGTTTTCTGATGCAGCACCTGAGGCCCTGGTGCAGGAGTTGGACAGGAGGCGATAGGTTTTTTTCCACAGGTGGGGTCAGGAGGCCCTTAGACAAGAACTTAAAAGGGAATGGGAGTAGATAACCATGAAGATCAATGCAAACTGTTGCCCAAGGGCCTGAAGTTTAATGACTCATAGGAGTGGTCAAGGTCAGTGAACTCATCTTCAAAAGCCACATCTGTATAACTGAGCCAGCAGCCTCAGACTCTGCTCTACGCACCACATCCACTTCACTCACCTACCAACAATCTCCATCAATCATACCTCACATTCACAGCTTCAATGCACCTTCACACACCTAACTTTGCTACAAGCCTCAAAGCCACCTCACACACTTGCCAGTTATTTAACTGTGACAACCACATCACCCAGACACATTGCACCGCATTTGGGGTTATGTTCATATGAACCAGAGTTGAATGAGGTGCTCCTATCCGGCCATCTGAAACAGGGATGTGCTGACTGCCTCCTCCCTTCCTCCACCTCCCCCAACTGGAGACATTACTGTTACAGCCCGGAAGGCTCCTGATATGAAGAAATTCCAGATGATGGTCACCTTCATAGCTAGTGTCAGTACTAGCCTTGTCCAGCTGTGAGGCTGCAGGTCTGATTCCAAGACTTCTTTGAGCACCTCCCTTCTACACTGCAGGTGGAGATACGGAAAGTGCTCCAGGATTACTGTAGGTGTTTAAGGCCTCCTGCTAGACCCTTTCTTCCACTCTCCCTCGTCTCCCACCTCCTTCTTTGCTTCTTTGCTGCCTCATCCTTCCATGTCCAGCCCAAGAGGGATTGCAACCATAGCAGCCACGGCTGGGAGCTTGTGGTGTGCCCACAACTCCTACAGTTACAAGCAACGCCTTCTCCATGTGCAGCATCACACCCTGCAGATTTAACCAACTGTAACTAACTCCTGAAAACACCACGCACACCCACAAACTCAGACAGAGCCAGTAGATATTAATCAGCAACTAGCCTGTGAGTTGTTGATGATCCTTTAAATGATGATCCTTCTTGCTGCTGAGCACATGTTCGGCTGTGTGAGATTAAGAGAGGATTGAAACTGGATGAAGTCCAAAATGGCAGCACTGGAGTCAAATCAGCGATCTGCGACTCTGCATACTTCCAGTTCATACACCTAACACCTGTGGTAATAACCTCACCAAGCTGGTGATTGGCATGGGCCATGCTAGTGGTGAGTGCACATGACATGGTTGCCATTTTGATACCATCAGCAGCAAAACTACAGGCACTACAGAGCCACTTTTTTTTCAGCCATTTTCTCTACAGATTGAAATGTAATTGAATTTAATAAGTGGATCCTGAGAGAAGTGCAGGAGCTTATCAATATTGGTATGAGGCCTTTTCACATTTAATGAAACTATCAGGTGAATGCTGATTGGGCATGGCCTATTACATTGCAAAATTGGTCCTGGTTTTGCCTGTTTGGACTATGAACAAGGATATTGAAAATCTTCCTCAATGGATCCCATGTATTTTCTTTCTGTTCAATGATAGACCTGCCGTGATGAATAATTGTCATAATCTGACCCTAAAGATAATTCAAATATGACAGTAAACTGCATGAAAATGAACTGGGCTGTTCGTCTGCATTCAGCTAAAGGTGTTCATGCTGAAGCTACATTGAAGTTTCATTGTAAAAATAAATTCAGGCAGTCCACCAATGACAAAAGGTGGAAATTTACAGCCCTGTGGTGGTGAGAGCGAGGCTGTGAAATGCGACAAGCCGTTCAAAAGTCTATTGACTTCGGCAGTACCCTAAGACCCCGCAGGCTGGAGGGGTTGTAACATTCCACACAGAGAATTGTAAAACCCAAATAAACCAATTTACGAAGTCAACATGATATAGAAAAACTAATTAAAGGAAACATTTCAAAGGATGTTATGAAATAAAACATTTTGAAACTTTGCAAACAAAACCTGAGTTTAAGCCTCTGTGAGGGCAGGGAGATGATTATCAGTTGAAAGTCAAGCTTTCATGTCCAATTTGATGCCATTCATGAGCTTTAGATGCCTTTACTCTCAGCCTATATGGGACTGGTCTCTTTCTTTCCTTCTTCCTAATTATAATTCACATGTATACAAAACTGTGGATGAAAAATGAACACATTGAGATGAAATATTCAGATGTTCTCAGGTTCTGTGAAACAATAATTAACTGTTTATCGCTGACATGAAAACCACATGATTGACAGCTGCAAGAAAGCTCCCATTGTAGGTTAAAAAGGCAGAAAGAATGCTTTAAAAGCTGACTGAGGGAAATCAATTGCTGAAAGAATTTCAGGTATTTTAAACAATTTTAAAACCTAAATCAAAGGGAAATAGATTGTAATCCAAATAAATGAAACTTATTTTTAACCCCACAACCACCCCACCTGCTGAAGGGGAAGAGAGGTTTGGAATAGTCATTAAAATATTGGAATCAAGCAATTGGAATCAAGAAATTTGAATCCTACCTGACCCCATTCCTGGCTGATGCAAGATTTACAGCGGTAATTCAGACCCTGGACAATTCTCTTGCAAAAATCTGGCCTATGTCACATGCAAAAATCGATGGTGGCATTGGTGCCGGAAGTTATTTTTAACCTCACCTCAGGCGAGTCCTGTTCTTTCTGATCATTTAGACTCCTAACTGCTCCTAGTCTTGTCCACAGCATTTCCATGAAAACCTGGCTTCAGCCTCTGCTGCCAATTTCCCACCCTACTTCCCAGCCAGACTGTCGAAGACTATTGGCTTTGAATCTGCAGTATTTTATTTAAAATGAGGCTCTGCCATTAAGATCGCCAATGCCCTTGTTGAATTCTACTTGAAGCCTGCAATAATAATATGAAAAATATTGTTGAATTCTGCTTGAAGCCTGCAATAATAATATGAAAAATGTTATAGTTTCATGACAACAGCTCTTCTAATTTTGGCACTAGCCCCCAAATGTTAGTAAGGAGGACTCAACATGGGCTGAGTTTGCTGTTGTCATTTCCTAAGTCAATGGCAGGTGGTCTGTCTGCTTTCATTCAATATAAACTTTTTAGTGGTTTGACACAACTGAGTGGCATGCACAGCTATTTAAAAGTCAACCACATTACTGTGGGTCTGGAGTCATATGTAGGCCAGACGAGATAAGGATGGGGGCAGTTTCTTTCCTTAAAGGGCATTAATGGTTTTCTCTGCATAGTTATCATTAGACTTCTAATTCCAGTTGCTATCGGTCATGGTGGGATTCAAACTTGGGTCCGTCCCCCAGAGCATTATTCGGGGTCTCTGGATTATCAGTCCAGTGACAATACCACTATGCCACTTCTTCTGCTTGCTGAGTAACAGGGCAGATTTGGCAACATTTTTGAAAAAAATAGTTTAGATACTTGGGGATCTTGAATGCTTGTTTAGCCTAGATCTCATCAATAGGGTCTAAACAGGTGTCCTCACTCTTTGTACTGGTTGCCACAGAAACACTAGGTCCTGAATGAGCCTGAGAAATAGGAACTCCTGGCTTAGAGAGTCCCTAAACCCGGCTATACCCGCTGCCCATTATCTGCAACATAAGGTCGACTGGAAGTCTGTCTTTACAATGTGGTCAGGAAATTTCTGGAAATATCGGAAACCCAGTTCAATTAGATTTCCACTGCTTTCCTGAATGTCCCACCGATCTCATGCTGGAGCTCCAGCGAGTGATCAGAGGAATCCCTTTGGAATTTCTTGGTCCTTATCCTTATTCGGATGCAAAATAAAAGCTTCCCTTCGACTTTAAATGGTAAAGGTAAAGTAAAATCACATTTAGTCTTTGAAAGGCACTCTTGTAGAGGAGAATAAACAAGTACCATGAGAACTGCACTCGGTAGGCAATGAATCTAAACTGAACATGGAAAGTTCAGCTTGTAGATCAAAGGTCCAGGTCGCCTCAGGAGTGTTGGGGGGGGGGTGGGGTGGGGGTGGGGGGAGGTTGCTTAAATAAAAAAGGAAGATTATAGGAGATGATGAGATTCCAATGCCTAATATAGTTCATTTTTGAAATATTTTCCCTTTCGAGTATTTGCATATTAATTTGGCTAGATGTCAGGTTTAGATTATTTGAAAGAAGCTGCTCTGAAGAAGAGTCAGTAACTCTGTTTCTCTCTCCACGGATGCTGTCAGACCTGCTGAGTTTTTGCAGCATTTTATGTTTTCAGATTTCCAGCATCCGCAGTATTTTGCTTTTATCTTAGATTATTTGAAAACTGGCATAGATTTTAGATTGACGCAGAGCCATGAAATGTTACCAATTTAAAACAGCAACAGTAATTTTTTTGTGCTTTCAGTGTTTTACTTCTGTCATGCAGAGGTAACCCCAGATTCAATTATTTTTTGATGAAAGATATAATTCTATTGCACCACAATGCAATTCTGTCAACTCATGATTTGAAAATTGTTGTGCAAGTTGCACTTTGATTTTTTAATTTTTGGAGAGGTCTTTTTTTTTCATTCGTTCATGGGATGTGGGTGTCACTGCCTAGGCCAGCACTTATTACCCATCCCTAATTGCCCTTGTCCAGAGGGCATTTAAGAGTCAACGACATTGCTGTGGTCTGGAGTCACATGTAGGCCAGACCAGGTAAGAACTGCAAATTTCCTTCCCTAAAGGACATTAGTGAACCATATTGGTTTTTATGACAATCGGCAATGGATAGCAAAGACTTAAAAAATAGTACAGTAAAAAACCTGCCGAGTTAATAATCTCTGAGGCTATAGGGGAGAAATTGCACCTCGGTGTGCCCATTCATGGTGATGAATTTAGCAGTGCATTCAGGCCTTTGCTAAATCCTTCAGCATCTTAGGCCATCAGGGAGATTTATTACCTCAATGTGGATTCTGAAAAGGCGGGACTATAGGTTAGGTGAGTGGGCAAAAAATTGGCAGATGAAATATAATGTGGGAAAATGAAAACTCGTCTACTTTGGCAGGAAAAATAGAAGAGCAGCAAATTATTTAAATGGAGAGAGATTGCAGAACTCTGAGGTACAGAGGGCTCTGGATTGAATCACAAGAAGTTTAGAAGACTAGGTGGCCAAATGGAATGTTGTGGTTTATTGCAAGGGGAATGAAATATAAAAGTAGGGAAATTTTGCTACAGTAGTACAGGGCATTGGTGAGACCACATCTGGAAAACTGTGTACAGTTTTCCTCTCATTTAAGAAAGGACATAATTGCATTAGAAGCAGTTCAGAGAAGTTCCATTCGACAGAATTCTGGGATAGGGTTGTTATCTTATGAGGAATGGTTGGACAGGTTGGGCCTGTATCCATTGGAGTTTGGAAGAATGAGAGGTGATCTTATTGGAACATATAAGATCTTAAAGGGGCGCGACAGTGTGGATGCTAAAAGGATATTTCCCCTTGTGAGGGCGACTAGGGCTGGGATTTTCCGTTCCTGCTGGTGTCAGGTGTGTTCGGTGATGTGAGCGGACAATATGGCGCAATTGGTTTCACGATGGCTTGAAACCAGTTTGCGATCATCTGCTCAGCCCGCCATTGCCATTGGACGTCAGGAACCTCATTGTAATGCATCAGCATTTCATTATAAGGCCAGCCTGCTGGACTAATCCCCCCCCGCTGGATCATCTGCCCACGCCTGCGGGAAAACACGTGGACGTGTTTCACAACAGTGCAAAAGTGACGTGCACCTGGTGGACTGCACTTCGCTCGGGACTTCAGGGTTTGTTTGCCTACCTTGTTTCAGTCAGTACTCGCAGTCATCGGCACCAGGCTTCACAAACAGAACTACATCACTTTTAAAGAGGCTCATAGGTAGGTGTCTACCTACCAGATCAGCCATATGTGAGGGGCTTTTCGACGGCTGCAGGGCAAGGTCTTGCTTGGGAAAGGGGGAGAAGTGACCTCAGGCAAGGGAAGAAGCTGCAGGATGAGAGCTGTACTGGAGAAGGGGGGTATCCCAGGGCATGTGTAGGGGTACCTGTTGATCTGTGCAAGCGACCTGAAGATGGTGAGGGTTGAGAAGGCAGCCTGCAGAGGAGATGAGTCCAGATGGACATGTGAGGGTGCTTGTGAGAATGGGTGGTGATGTCCCTTGAGCTGGCAGTGAGTGAGATGCCAGTGAATGTGTGATGGGCTTGAGTGTGTGAGTTTAGAGTGATGAGATGGTTGCCATACCCTGGCTGCAGGTAATCCGCATTGGATGGCCAACATCTTCTGTGCAGCATTGGCACTGACCACAACTGCCACTGCCTGCCATGCTGGATTGGTGATGCCGCTGCCTGACCTGTGGCCAGAGCGGGGGTAGAGGACATCATAGTGGGCCTCCACAGCATCTGGATGACATTCCAGTGATGCATCATTAAACCTGGGGTCTGCAGTCTTTTTGCCTTTCATGGACATCTTCCCTGCAGTAGTCATGGGCTGGAAGCACTGAGATATGTGTATGTGGCTGGACTTTAAATATGGTGCCCAGTGTGATGAAGCGGTGAGATGATGCATGGCGGGCGAATGAGAGTCCGCCTGCCATGGAAAAGGCATGTTTCCCGGGAATGCATAAGTAATGCAGTGGGTTTGGGGCGAAATGGTGCGTTTTACCCGCCCGCTACTGCACTTAGTGCAAATCTGGGACGTTTCCACCCTAGAACTAGGGGACACAGTTTCAAATAAGGGGTCTCCCATTTAAGATGGTGATGAGGAGAAATTTAAGATGGAGATGAGGGTTATGGAATTCTTGCCTCTGGAAAGCGGTGGACACAGGGTCATTTAATATTTTTAAGGCAGGGGTGGATAGATTCTTGGCGAACAAGGGAGTCAAAGGATATTGGATGTAGGCAGGAAAGGGGAGCTGAGGCTACAAGGGCCACAATCAGATCAGCCATGACCTTATTTAATGACACAGTAGGCTCATGGGGCCGAATGGCCTACTCCTGCTCCTAATTCGTATGCACAGGCTTGCCCACCCATCCTGTTTACCTACCCACTCTAGACTAACCAGTGGCTACTGCCAGTTGGCTCAGGCTAGAACAATGCAAAGTGTCAAAAGGCCTCTCTATTCATAACACATGCTGACAGTTCACCACTACTATCAAAATATGGTCTGATGCCCAAACTTAATTGAGTCTAAGGTCTCCTGGCCCAAGCTAATGCTCAAAGTTGTGCATGCAAAAATTGGCCATAACAAATTTCTAAGAAAGCAAAACACTGTGGGACGCGGGAAATCGATAAGAAAAACAGAAAATGCTGGAGATACTCAGCAGGTCAGACAGTATTTGTGAAGAGAGAAACTTAATGTTTCAGGTTGAGACCTCTCAGAAATTTTTACCCCACTTTCTTTACAGACTAAGTAAGTCTTTAGTTATTTTTGGCGTCCAATAGTTTAATATTTATGGCTCTAAATTTCCACAGGCTTATCCTTATCTTCCTCCATAATTTTACTGCAGAACTCCCTCTACAAATGGAATAAGTGGCACTATCAGCTGTTTTCCTGGAGCTTCTGGCAATCTATTGCTTAACTTAATGGGGAATGGGGGGAGAATGGGAAAACCCTTGTGGAAATTCAAGGCCAGAGTTTCCAGTTTCAATAATTAGTGTAATAATCTGCGAGACAAATATTTCCCTGGATCAGAATATATTGAAAGGGTTGAATTTTCCCATTTGGGTCATGGCGTCATCCTCAGTTCTGGGTCGGGAACCTGGGAGTTAGCTGCAATCTTCCTGGAGGTGGAAATCAATAAACTGCCTCTGGGAACACAGTTCAATTAGGGCAGAGGGTGGCCAAGGAAAATAGGAGGCCCAACAGGAGGTCTTGCAGTGATGTTCGATTGCCACTGCAGCGAAAGGGGTGGGCTGTACAGAGGTAGGCGTTAGACCATGAGGGTCTGTCAAGATGGAGGCTCTTTCTGCAGAATTGGGAAAAATTAAAAATCATGCTCAACCACAGCTGTCAGGTTATCATTATGTAGGGGAACCCCTCCACAGTATGCCTTGGAGCCACATATGAGGCTATTGCATCCAGCAGGTCTGTCTGGGGTAATTGAATGGCCTCTTGCCTTCCACCAGGAGACTACCTCCAGTACAAGTCAGGGTTCCGGCCTCAGCGGATGGCCTGCCTGCCATCTGTGCCACCAGCAACTTTCCCCCAATTGGCTCATTAATGTGCCTAATTGATTACCCATCAAAGCCAGGTGGATAGCCTCTGCCGCACTGACCCCACCTTCAGCAAAATCGCTTAGAGGCTGGAACCCGTTGGGTAGCTGATCAGACATACTATTTTCTAACTGTGTCCTCTTGAGGGATCTTTTTACAAAATCATGCTCCAGAACAGAGTCTTAGGACCGGATTTTCATCACTGAGGTGGATAGCTTGAGTTGGGAAATTTCCTGGACTTGTACTGGAGGTAGTCTCCTGGACCTGCCTTGGTAGGAAGGAGAAAGACCCCCAAAGGGCGCAATGTTCACTCCAGCGACCACAGTGAGAGGGGGTCTGGGGGTTGCAGGGTGGTGGCAGTTGCAGGATGGAGACAGATCGCCAGACCCCAGAAGCAGAGTGTAGGTGGCCAAGGGGCATCCAGGTGCTGAGGTGGCCTGGTTAAAAGGCCCTCCTTGGTTCTCTGGGACTTTGTCCCAGTTGTGTTTTAAACATTTTAGGCCTTCTAGCCCTCATCAAAAGGTGCTAAAAACCTTGCCAGAGTATCCACATGTCAAGAAAATCGTTTAATAAGATTCTAAAAATATTTTGAATAATTGCCCACCATGGGCAGCAGTCCAGCACAATTCCACCTAATATCTTATTTCTCCAATTGTAAATGAGATAATGAGACATCTCTTATAAAGGCAAGTAAACTTCTATTCGTTCTCAAATTAAAGACAGCTAATCCTTTAATAGCTTCTTTAAGCTGTCAATCAAACTGTGAACTCTGAACTGCCACTGCTGAGATTTTGTAGTTTTTCTAAGCATTTTGCAAGCATTCATAAAGAGACTAGAGAAATGTCAAGAAACAGCTATTAAACAGAATTCCAGTTTAACTCTCCCTGAAACCAGCTGCCTATTTCTGTTTTAATTTTTCAAGGGCTGGAGATTTAAATAACTTCACACCATGACAGATATACATACCTTATCCAAAGAACTTATGGAATTATGACTACTCCATCCATCTGTGACACCCATACTGTGGGTTAAGGCCCTTGCAACAACCAAAATGGGGTCTGTTTGAACTCAGTACTGAATATAAATGGCCCTGCTGGGTTTGAGTTTCTCTCATGTGTGAATCACAACCCATCTGCTTTCCCCTACTGACAAAAAGTGTATCTGTCAGAAATGGAGGTGGGGCCTCAGCATTCAGGTTCTGTTGTCCATTTTGGAAGCTCCAAAATTTGGACCTTACACTCCCATGATTTTCTGTAAATGGAAAATTGTGGATGCCACTCACCTGAATTTCTGATATTTGGAATAGAGGAATATATGACCATAAGAACAGGATTAGGACATTCAGGCCCTTGAACTTGTTCCACCATTCAATCAGATTATGCCTGATCTATTTTTTAACTCCATCTACTTTCCTTGGTCCCTTACCAAACAAAAAATTATCAATCTCAACTTTTAAGATTATGTTCCTTGTTTTAGAGTCCTCCCCCAGAGATCTCAGATGACATGTTCCCAATGGGCAGGGATTCATAGTCAAGGTGCATTCTATAATTTAACATCTATGATTTCAGTTGTACAACTTTTTAATTTTTCATTCTTTATGTAGTTTCCCATTCTTAATAGCTTAATAGTTTTGTTTATAGCTATAGATATTAAGGGTTCTCTCTCTTCAGGTGTTGTCCCTCTTGCCTTTAAATCTGCTGCATTCACCACTCTCCTGTTAAAAAAACAACTCTTGAATCCAACATGCTTGCAAACTGCTACCTCATCTCCACCCTCCTTTTCCTCTCCAAAGTCTGTGAATGCGCTGTGGCCTTGCAAATCCATGCCCTTCTTTTCTGGAATTCTGTTTGAATCCCTCCAACCCAGATTTCTGCCCCATACCAAAATGTTTCTTATCTAAATCAGAAATGACACCCTATGTAACTGTGACAAATGTAACCTATCCCTCCTCATCCTCCTTGACGTGTTTCAGTCCCAGTGTTAACCACACCATCCTCCTCCAGCATCGCTCCACTGTCATCTGGCTGGGTGGGGCTGTTCTTGCCTGTTCCCATTCTGATCCATCTAACCATACAGAGAATCACTATCAATGGCTTCTCTTCCTCTCCTGCACCTTTATATCTGGGGTTCCCCAAGGATTTACCTTTGGTTCCCTACTTTATCTTATCTAGATGCTACCCCTGGTGACATCACCCGAAAACACAGCATTAGTTTTCACACATATGCTGATGACATCCAGCTCTACCTCATCCCCAAACTCTCTCGACACCTCTACTGTTGCTAAATTATTGGACCCCTGATCAGATATCCAGTACTAGAGGGGCAGAAATTTCCTCCAATTAAATGTTGGCCAGGATTTTCCGTTTGGTGGGGGGTGAGCGGAAGCAGGCACGAGCAGGCACGGACCCAATCGCCACTCGCGATCGGGTCCGTGCCACCATTTTACACAGGCGGGCCAATTAAGGCCCTGTAGGCTGCTCACAATGGCCCGTTCCCGGCCGCAGCAGAGGGGTTCGGGTGAGCAGGCCAGATTGGAGGATAGGCCACTGGGGGTTCCAATGCGCCCCTTGTTTCCCTGATGACTGCCTTGCTGCCCTCCTCGAGGAGGTGGCAGCACGGTGGGAGGTGTTGGTCGCCCAGGATGGGAGGAGGAGGCCCCCCCACATGACCAAACCTGCCTGGGAGGAGGTGGTGGAGATGGTGAGCTCCCGTGACGTGGTGCGGCGCACCTGGATCCAGTGCCGCAAGCGCTTCAATGATTTGTGGTGCTCTGGCAGGGAGAGTACCATGTTGGCATTGGGCATTTAACCCAGCAGGCAGCCTTACCCTCTGCAACACCGCCCCCCCCAAGTCTTAGTGTCGTGACTGTATTGAATCACTGAGGGCATTTTTCCTTTGCTGAGTGGGCAAGCAGATAGTGCACATGCTGAGGTCAGCCTGAGTAGGTCATGAGGAGATGAGTTGTCTCCCGCAGCATGTGTTGATCTTAGTCCCACATGGGGCAACCTGGAGGAGCTGCACCCAGGCGCAGACTCAGAACTCCAGGACATGTCTAGTCAGGGTGATGAGATGGTGGAGGGGGAGCCTCAAGGTGTCACGGCAAAGAACCATCAGCTGCCCTCTACGCTGCACGTGCTTGCGCCTCCTTGCTATGGGAGGAAATACTGTGGGTTCCTAATGTGATGTAGGCAGCATGTGTCTAAGGGGGCGGTGGGGTGGGGAGGGGGCGGGGGGAGTGGGGAGCAGGCCCAGCATCTTTGTCTGAGTGATCAGCAGTAGAGGGGGTGAGGAGGCACTGGAGGCCTGATATGTCCCGCTCTGGTTGAGGTGTCCCGTGCGCGAGCAGAGTCCATGTGCAATTTGCCCCAATCAGTGCTCTTCTCTCTTTTTCAGGAGAACAATGCTCATAACGTGGCCGAGCGTGTGAGGACTGGAGGTGGCCAGTTCTCCATATTAAGCCGTTTCAAGCAGGAGGCCCTTGAACTGGAGAGGCGCCATGCACCAAGGTCTACTGGTGTCGGTGAGGCTGGGGTGCCATGGCCAGGTATTTAAGGCCAACAGTGAGGTCTGCATTGTCCTCCCAACAGCCATGATGATTGTTAAATTAGTTATTGTTGCAACAATGCTGGGCCATTGGTTATGGAAGGTTGAGTGCATAATGAGCATAGTGTCTGTGGTGGAGGAGTCCATGCGGAAGCTTGCCGAAGCAAAGAGCCACATGTCCGAGCGCCAAGCGTCCTCCATGGAGAGAGTGGCAACTCCTCTTCCTGGGGATGTGCTCTGACCAGCAAGCCCTCACATCGGCATTGACCTTAGCTGGTCACTGCCAGTGTGGGAGATGGTCTGGGCATCAAGTTTCCCAGCTCGTTGCCCATCCAACCACGGTGAGCAGGGAGGTCCGAAGTGACCTTACATCAGTGCAGCTGCTGCCTGTCGTCTCTATGGGCTCCTCTCAGGGTGCTCCGGATGAGGGCGGCAGCTCCTCTGCCCCTCTGCCAGTGACCGTAGCATCCGGTGAGGCTGCGATGACTGGGGAGATGCCATCTGCGGAACTGGCAGATCCCTCCCAGGCGCGGCCAGCACAGGCTCCACGGGCCAGAGGACGGCTGCCAAGGTCATCGAGGCCAACAGGACAGCAGAGTCTCAGATGCCACTCCCAGTGAGGGGGCAGCACCAAGACGTAGCACCTGTAAATGAAAGCATAAGGCACCTTAGGCACACCACGAGTCTTTCACTGGTGCTTTTGTGTTGGCCCGAGATTAGGTCCTTATGATTTCCTTTTGATTGTTTACACGATTGTTTTCTATTTGTGATAACTTCTGCTTCACACATTAAATGCCAGATGTGTGACCATGGCTGAGGGTACCTCGTTTCTTCTGCATGTGTATGTTTAAGAAAAGTGTAATGAGTGATTTGTTGGACATTCAGCTTTATTTACAAGGCCCTTAGTGGTGATGACCTGACAGATTTTGCACTTAGGTGTCGAGTATCGAGGCAGCAGCCCAGGCTTGTCCTGATGGACCATCTGTGGTGTGCTAGCTGAAGGTTCGTTGGATAAAGCATCCCGGGTGACCCTGCCTCCCTGGAGTATGTTCGGGTCAACGTCTACCCCCTCAGCATTTCCCTGTGCGTGCTCATCCTCGGACTCACTGCTGGACTCATCATGTGCAGCCGCAGCCACTGTGTCGATGTCTTCATCGTCTACTGCGTTCCCCCTTTCCAGCACAAGATTGTGGAGAGCGCAGCATGCAACCACTGTCACCGAGACACGATCTGGAGGTTACTGGAGTATGCACCGTGAACGGCCCAGGCATCGGAAGTGCATCTTGAGAAGACCGATGGCTCTCTCCAACACAGCCCTTATGGAGTCGTGGCTCCTATTGTACCGCTGTTCAGCTTCTGTTCATGGATGGCAGAGAGGCGTCATGAGCCACTTTCTGAGGGGATAGCCCTTGTCACCCAGCAGCCATCCATCCAGCCAGACTGGAGCACTGAAGAGCTCCGGCACCTGGGAGTGTCTGAGAATGTCGGCGTCCTGGAAGCTGCCTGGGTACCTTGCACTGACTTGTAGAATCAGCATCCTGTGATCACACACTATCTGCACGTTCATGGAGTTGAAGCCCTTCCTGTTGACAAAGGCACCGGGCTCACCCGTTGGCGCCTTGATGGCCACATGTATGCAGTCTATTGCACCCTGGACATGGGGTAAGCCTGAAATGGCTGCGAAGCCTCTGACTCACTATTCCTGGCTGGCCTGTTTACAACAGAAGTGGAAGAAGGTCAATGCATGCCTGAACGTCTGTGACCTGACTGGGAGACACCGCAAAGATCACCCACTGAGCCCTGGAAGGAGCCAGAGGCATAGAAGTTAAGGGAAGCTGTGACCTTCAGAGTCGCTGGCATGGGGTGTCCACCCACACAGTTAGGGGAGATCTCAGGGCCAATCATCTGACAGGTATAGTTGACTGTTTCCCTTGAGAGTCGGAGCCTCCTTCGGCACTGCACCTCAGTCATATTGAGGTAACTGCTTCGCTGCCTGCATACCCTGGCAGCAGGATAGTGGTGTTTTCTGCAGCCCCTTCTGCCTTGGACTACCTTTTGACCCTGTGCCCCTTGTGCCTGCGCCTGTATTCCCAAAGGTGGCTCCCCTGGAGGCTGAATGTGCACCCCTGGCCTCCTCCCCCTTCTAGCCCTCCCTTCCTCCTTAGAGGAGCTGGCTCCAGTGGGCAGATCAGATCCCATACCCAGGCTATGGGAAGGCTTCCTGAAACCTGCAGGCCCGGAAAAGATTCCTGACTGCAGAGTGCTGACCTGAAGGTTAAGAGTCCAGAAAAAGCAGCTGGAATGTGTCCTGAAGGACTGCAGATCACACAGGCAAATTTGAAAAACTTTCACCAATGAATACTTCACAGAGCAGATTCACGACTCCACTGAGCCCTCTTATCCCGCAAGTGGATGAGGTTTACACAAATGTGTCTTACCTGCCTGCCTGTTGTGACCGTGCGCAGACCCGAAGATTGCACGGGCGCCGAACAATCGACGTTGATTGAAAACTAAAGGGCCTTAAGTGGCCCGTTAATTAATGGTGGGCGCGCGTCGGACTTCATCATGCACCCACCCAACGAAATATCGTGATGGCGCGCGGTGACGTCAGGACGCTCGCCTGACATCATCGCACGTCATTTAATGCGCAGACATGCAGGGCCCGCCCCCGCACGTTAAACGGAAAATTCTGCCTATTGGGAAGACTGAAGCCATTATTTCAGCCCCTGTTCCAAACTGTTCCCTCGTTACCAACTCCACCCTCCCCCTGGCAACAGTCTGAGACTAAACCAGATTGTTGTAACCTTGCTGTCTTATTTGACCCTGAGATGAGGTTCTGATCACATATTTGCACCATCACTAAGACTTCCTAATTCCAGCACTGTAACATCACCCATCTTCATCCCAGTCTCAGCTCATCTGCTGCTGGAACACTCATTCATACCATTCTTACCTCTAGACTTGACTATGCCAATTTACTCATGGTTAGACTCCCACTTCCGTGACCACTGCTCTGTCCTACCTCACATCTAGCCCTGTCAATCTATCACCCTTGTGCTTGTTCACCTACATTGACTCCAGGTGAAAGGAATACCTGATTTTAAAATTCTCAACCTTGCTTTCAAATTACACCATATCCTTGCAGCTCCCTATCTCTGTATCCCCCCCCTTACGCTCCTCCCAACCCCAGTACCACAACCCTCCAAAATACCTTTGCTCATTTAATTCTGGCCCCTTGAGCAACCCTGAATAATTGCTCCACCATTGTTCACTGTACCTTCAATTGTCTAGGCCCTAAGCCTGGAATTCCCTCCCTACACCTCTCCACCTCTCTTTTCTCCTTTAAGACACTCTTTAAAACCTATCTCTTTGACCTAATATTTCCTTATGTGGCTCAGTGTCATATCTTGTTTTGTATTCTTCCTGTGAAGCATTTTGGGAGGTTTTATTACTTTAAAGATGCTAAGTACATATAATTTGTTGTTGTTAATCAGCAGATCTGCACAATATTTCCTAATTTTTAAGTATTTCTACAGGATTTTTGGAAGCAAATAATCTTTACTTTGAATAGCCTTGTTGTCAAAATGATGGCTGCAACTGGGAATTGAGGTTATTGAGATGGTAAAGGGAGCAGCATAGATAAATTTAATCTTAAGGTATTGGCAACAGAAAAACAGTGCAGATCAGTGAAGACAGGCTGGTAATAATACTTATTTCTAGCCACAAACTCAATACAGAATGGATCACTATGCTCACAATTGTATATGACATAATTGCATCAATAGCTAGTCCGAGATGAAGGTCTAAGGCCAACGTTGGTCATACCATCACGGACCACAGAGCCCTGAAATCCATCTGTTAAGGCACCCAGGATGGATGAGATTGCAGGGGCAGCACATCACTGCTCTGGCTCTGCACAGAAGTAATGGAAACAAAAGGCAGAGCAGTGTATCAGAGGGTACATATTATTGTCACTCTGTAGGAAGTGATTTAAACATTTTATTGTAAGTTTATATTATTGCCCTGACTCTGGCTTGAAGCAGTGCACATTTCAGCTGTTTCACTTGACACTGAGGCCATGGTAAATTTACTCTAGAATAAAGCACATAGTTTAAATGAGCTTTCGCGACAAGCTGAAAAAAATAGATTTTGAATAATTTTTCTTATGTCATCCATTGAGAAGAAGACATTTTTATGATAAGTTACAGGGATGTTTGTCATTCTTGAACATGGACCAATTAGTGATACAGCTTTACTTGGACATTCTCTTAATGGAACACCTCAGGAGCCACAGGTGTAACCAATGTGAAGAAATTAGAGTCCAACTAAAGCCTCTTCGCATGTTTGATTCTGTGGCATTTGACCCCTGGCTGTGCAAAAATAAGACATAATTTTCTAACAAGTTTTCCCAGGAGTGATGAGAAGTGGTGTTCACTCATTCTCCATACTAAGATGCAGCAGGCAGAGCTGAGGGATACTGAAGTAATGTTTGAAGGTTGAGCTTATAAAGGTATCAGTATAATCTTGCTTGCTAAACTTCACATTCATGTGAAAACAATTGTTAAAGAAGTGATAAATATACAGCTTAAGTGGCTTACACAGAGCTGTGCAAAGTTTGAGTTTTAGAAAATAAAAATGTCAATACCCTTGCATTGATAAAGCTTTTATTTTAGTGAAAATTCTTTCAGATTTCAGTTTCCTGCAGCAGTGCCTCAAGCTGCAGATAGCTCATTGTACCCAGAGGCTATAATATCCCTGACTTGACTGATAAACCTTGCTTCACATAAAGCTGTGTTAAGTGTATTAAAATCTGACTCGTGGAAAATTAGCTTTAAACTAACAAATTTCTTTGGAAAAACCACCTATAGGCCAAAAGTATGCCTGTGACTGAAGGTAGTCTTTAACCAAAAACCAGCTAATGATCATATTAAAAATTGTTAGATTATTACAAGCATTATATGAGCATAGCCTTACAAGCATATAGCTAGTGCACGAGTAATATTTACTCTTTTAAAATTCCAGTCTCACCCATTCAAACCATAGCCAGTAACCAAGTTCATCAGGAAACAACTCTTTGAAGGGATGTATTGGATGGTCTTAGAAGGAAGAAATGGATGAGTGAGGGATGTTGTGGCAATGATTTTAGGCATGTATAATTCAGAAATAAGGGCTGTGTGCCCATTAGTTGTCAGTGAATGAATGAACCCTGAGTCATTTTGGGAGTAAGATTGCGATGGGGGTCTTGGAGAATTTGAAGCTCAGGTACACTGGTTGAATTGGAGTCAATTACTATTCCAAAAGGATGTTGAATTCAACAGATTAATATGTGAATGCAATGTCTTTTTGGAATACTAAATACATCATTAAATTTCCTGGAGTGTTTCAAGGCAGCTAGAGATGCCAGTATGGTGACTTGAAGTCATTACACTGGTGTGTGTTCTCTTTGCTTGCACAGTGAGATTTAAAAAGTCAGACACTGCTGCATTTTAAACAGTAAGGACCCTGGATTTTACCACTGTGAATTGACTGGATACCAATATAAATCTCGTGTTAAATATCCTTAAATGCAATGTCCATACTAAATACTTTTGCAGACCAACTTTTCAAGTCCTGGCTCAATGCAAAGTCTCTCAACCTGATATAGCCATAATATGATCTTGTTTTCTTTAAGCCATCCAGCTCAGTAAATGCAATCAAAGCTTAAAGCCAGCTCAGTGCAGCATTCATTATTCTGTCTAGGAACAATACACAGACTGGCACAATACCATGTCGAGAGTTATTTTTAGCACCAAACTAATCTTAGCTGAATTGTCTTTGATTTTTGTGAATATTGGTTTTGCTAGCTTATTTCTCTTCATTCTTTTGTGTTGACTAATATATGTTCTTGCACAAAATGGGACATAGAAAAACAACTGTCTCCTTTTATTTTCTTTTGCTGCTTCTGTTATAAGCTATTAAAACAAAATCATTGAAGGATATGGTAATCAAAGCTTGGAATTTCCTGCTGACAAAAGTGATAATGCTTGCAAGAATTAGTGGACATAAGCTAGAAAATTGTAAATTCCAAAACTTGCTGGTTTGCTACCTGTTTGAAGTTGCTGCAGGGCTTATCAGTAATTAGTGTGGTTTCTCATGCAGAATGTGAATTCTCAAGATCTAGTGTGTCAATCTGGCAATTAAGAATATTTTATAGGTAGCCTACAATATTTCTCAAGTAATTTATCATCCCTATGATATGCTAAACTCGCCCATTTGAAATGCTAGACATATGGGTTTCAAGGACTGTGTTCTTAGCTCAGATACAGAGAGGTGTAAACATGTTTTCTTGTTTTGTTCATGTGCAATGCAGAAGTTTCACTTCCATATTTCAACATCACCACAACCAATTGTGCTAATCAATCCACCAATTTCCTTTTCTGCCATGGCAAATCCAGTTAATTTGGACTAAAGCTGCAGCATGACCATGTTTTAACGCTTAATATAAAACTCTTCTGCGCACTTACAGTATTACCAAGTGCCTGTGGAGGAACAGGTCCAATTTGGAATGAATTCATATTTGAAATGAGACCTAAATTAACTTTGCCAAGTTGAGTTGGTCATTGCAAATCTTTCGTCTCTTTAAATCAAAGAAAGCAAAGTGATCTGAACATTCGCTGCCAAGAACACCATTGTTGCTGCAGGTCAGTAGTGAGAGTAATGTAAGAGGGCAGCATGCTTCTACAGGCTATCTGCATTTGTCAGAGTTCATACCTGTTTCCTTTGAGCCATTCAAGCCATTGTAACTTCTCAGTTGAAGTTCCTGCTCAGACCATTGAGTAAAATTACAGTCAGGATTGATAACATCGTCAGCACCAGGTATGGGTAGGTCAAAAATGACTGCCAGCTTTAGACAAGTATACATGCTGCCTGCCCAATAGAGTTGGTTAAAATTGGCAATGTGCAGTTCTCAGAAGGCCTAGTACGAGTAAGTAACCTAGGCGATTTTGACCATCTACCCACATGTTTTTTTGGCTGGTGAGTAGGGTTAAAATTACCTCCTGAATGTTTTAGGTCCATAATTTAATCTGTTTTTATTAGGTGTCTTGAAATCTGTTACTCCAAGTAAATAGTTATCTACAGGACAGTAAAACATTGAATCTATAAACTGCATAGAAAATGCATTAAACTTTCTAGCTTTAATTGGGCTTAATTATATTTATGGTAATTTGGCAAGAAGAAAACAAAAATGTAATTGCTACTTCTATCATTTAGCAAAGTTTCAGACGAAGTCTATGGACTTTTCTTTATGGGCTTCATTCTTTAGTAAGTACCAATAGGAATCATACAATATTTAAAAGCATTTCTACATCTTAAGGTATAGTTGGGTTGCACAGAATCTTCTTAAAAAACAGCATGTGTCTCCATGACTCTGTACCAGCTGTGTTCCATTCCAATAACTACAAGCAGCTGCTCGACACACAACAAAGAAATGCAAGAAACTAATACTAACTTCATTCTCCATTTGTTTTATGAAAATGGAAAAAAAAAAGCAGTGCTTCTATCTTTTATCAATTCACAGGAAAACCCCTCGAGACAATAATACCTGCAGGATGGCAGTCAAGGCATTTATAAGGTTAAATAACTTTTCTTCCTTATAGACCATTAGGACGGACAGCCATGTCTAAGTAGCTGTCACTTTCTGATATTTTATGTCCTGATGAAAGCCTTTTTATTATATTAATTAGTTTTAATTGAGCCAAAATGACAAATAGCATTATTTCAATTTATGGAAAGACTAGAGGACTACATCATCATATTAACCAACTAAACATGTTCAGGATATAATATGGAAATTGCCTCAGGATTAAGTAAATGGTAAGGAATTGTAAGTTCCCTGCTTCCCCAAAAGAAATAATGTCTTCTAATTCATATCCTGAAACTGATTAAATTAAAAGCTGATACGAATATTAAAATTTATGATCTTTTAAATGTATGAAAAACCATTTGTTTAATAAAATAATCATTCATGTGCTAAACTGTTGCACTTAGTGAAGCAGACCTCTGAAATTGAAATGATTGAAGTATTCAGTTCAGCAGTAATTGCCAACATAAGTTGGCCGCCAGAGAAAAAAGTCTTTATTTTTTGATTTAATTTATTATTAGTACTAAATTTTAAAATGAAAGGCTCACCCACCATCCACTTCATCCAGATGAAAGGTTATATTCTATTTTGTGGGTGGAAAATGTGTTGTTGGCACCATTGAAGTAAGAGCTCATAACTGCTGAGGCCTTTATGTATAATGATGATTTTTAGCTTGAGGTGGTAACCAGAAGTAATTTCATTGTATGATGTATAGTAATTGTGTTATTGAAGAGTTTCAGAAGTGAGAACAGCTTGGCTAAGTGTTTATGTTAAACAGTTTGTTTGCAAAAATACCAGAAGTACTTGACTTTCAAAATCAATCCAATTAGGCATTTTCTTTCTTCTGGGAAATTGGAGATATTCTTTAAAGGGCATCACCATCATGAAAAACATTTTTCTTTCTTTACAAACACAACATGTAGCACTTGCACACGTTGTTGTGGTAAAAATGAAGCACAACACTTCTGGTTTTTCTCTCCCTTTAAAACAGGCACACCTAGAGACTTGAAACTCTGAATCACAAGGTTCCGGATTCAAGTCCTGTTCCAGTCCTGTCGTGGAGCAGGCCTCAGGCAGCCGAAGGAGCATCTAATGTGATCCAGAGACTGGGTCTAAGTTGGATGATGAGCCTCTGGAGTCGTCCGTAAGGCGGCAGATGCTGGATGTCCAGCGCGAGTTATGTGGACATTTGGTGGATATACCAGAGGGATTGCGTGCTCTGGCCCCCACTGTGGAGATGTCCAGACAGGCCATGTGCACTGCGATCACCCACCCTTTGGAGCACCAAACCTCCTCCATGGACAGACTGGTGACTGTCCTGGAGGGGCAAACCCACTGTATTGCTGATGTTATTGTGTGTATGCACTCTGACCTGTAGTCCATCACCCTGGCTCTGAGCTCAGAGGCCCATAGCTAAGGTAACAGGGTGACTGGGAGCCTGGACACTGAACCAGCTCCTGGGACCTCATGGGAAGGAAGGGACAACCAAGTGATCCTCATGGTGGAGGATGAGCAGCTGCTGCCGCCATCCAGAAGCGCCTCTCGGCACTTCTGAAGGGGGCAGCCTTTTCTCCACCCATCTGCCATTGGCACAGCCCTTCTTGATTGCCACAGCAACAGAAGCTACTCCTGTGTCTCAGCAGGAGTCTTCTAACGTGGCAGGGCCCTCAAGGCCTCAGCCACACAGAGGACACCTGCCAAAGTCATCCAGGGCAAGGGGACAAGCAGGTCAACAGCCTCTCTCCAGTGCAGCAGCAAATGAGGGGGGAGCACTATGCTGCAGCACACGGAAATGAATTAAGAAAACTCCACGAGTCCCAAAGTAGGTCACATGGATGCATTTTATGGATGTGGCCATTAAATGTGCCATAGGTAAGATGTTAATAAACATTCAATTCACTGTCCCTCATGCAGAGGTTCATTTTAACTGTAAGCACTTGAGGAAATTTCTTGGGGAAAGATTCCTGACTTGTCAGTAATGAACATTGGTCAAGGTGCATTACTGCCTAAGGAATCGAGATGGTGAATGCGCTGACAGGACTTTCTCAGTGAGCTCATAGATGGAATGACATTGAGACACAGGTGGCACACACATCTTTGAGGCCAAGAATGCCTGACCTACTGGAACCTCTCTTATCAAGGCCTCCCTTGTATCATGGCCACCCACATGCTCCCATGCAGGCCCTTGCACCTCTCAGTTAGGCTGTTCCCTCAGCTCCTCTTCACCCTCACCATCAGAGGAATGCCCCCTATCTTGGTATCCCCTTCCTCCGAGGCACTCCCTCTCTGAATGACGAGGTTATGCGGAGCACAGCACACACCAACCATCAGTGAAACTCTGGATGGAGCGTACTGCAATACTCCTCCTGATCTATCCAGGCATCAGGACCTCATCTTTAGCAGCCCAAGTGTCTGCTCAACGATGGCCCTGGTGGTGCTGTCGCTGTCATTATTACTTCTCTCTGTTTCTGTTCTAGGGCCCTCACTAGCATCATGAGCCATATCTTCAAAGGGTGCCTCTTGTCACCCAGAAGCAAACCATCCAGGGCATCAGGTCCATTAAACATGTCTGGCACCTGGGAGCTCCTGAGAATGTAGGAGTTGTGGCTGCTGCCCAGGTACCTTGAGCAGACCTGCATAATTCTTCAATTGTGGTCACAGACCAACTAGACATTGAAGGAGTAATAGACATTCCTGTTAATCAATGTACAGGGCTGGCCTGCTGGAGTCTTTATGGTGATGTGAGTGCAGTCCGTCACTCCCTGACTCCTGGGCAAACCAGCGATTGTCGTAAAGCCTCTGCTTCGTTCAAGTTGACTGTGGCGGTCCATGGGAAACGCATTGTCCTGACCTGCCCTTCGGAACATCGCATTGGTAAAGAACTTAATGCAGTGGTGGGCAAAAGGCTGCATAATGCCGCTGAGGCAGCCTGAAAGGATTTAGTGGGAAAGAAATTTAGCGCAACAGGTACCTTTACGGCTACTGACATTGGGTGACCACCCTTGTAGTTGGAAGCTATCTCTCCTGCCAGTATCTCACAGAGAGGGGTCACTGTGGTGCTGGAGAGCCTGAGTCTCCTCCAGCACTGTCTCTGACATATGAAGTTAACTCGTTCTCTGTCTATACACTCGATTGGCAGCATAATTTCTTCCGCGCCTCAGTGGCTGCAGCATTATTTCTGCATCAGCTTCTTGCCCCAGTGCAGTTCTGCCACCCTCATGCACCACCAATGCATCCTGAACATCGCCATCGGCCCTTCATCCCCTTATTCTCAATCTCCTCCTCCTCTTCTCCTCACTGGAGGATGTGTCTCCCACGATTCCCATGTTTTCACTGCCAAGAAGGTTGAGGTTGAAGGTCTAAATTCACCTTTTACAGGAAAGATGACGCCTCCAAATAGCAAATGTTTCCCCTGAAAACACATTTTCCAATATCAAATACTGGCACCACTCACATTGCCCTGAACTGCTGAAGCCAAACGAAAGACCCAGCTGGTGACTTTTAACTGGCTTTTACAAACTTCCTGTGAAAAAAATGAGATCCCCACCTGGTGTGATTCACACTCTTGGGGCAGAATTTTTCACTCGGCACGTGGGTGTGCGCCTGACACACTTGAGTGTAAAATAACATGTGATGACGTTGGGCGAGCGTCCCTATGTCATCGTGCACTCACATGATACTTCGAACGGCGGGCATGCGCAGGTGCCAGAGCCGCTCCCGCCATTAATTAAGAAGCCAGTTAAGGCAACTAAAAAGCCGATTGACGCCAATTTTCCATTGCCCGTGTGATTTTGCACTAAGTCGCACGGGCAAAACGGGCAGGCGGCCAGCCGTCAATTTCAAAATCCTCATTCACAGGCGGGATAAAAAGGGTCAGCAGCATTGTCAGTGTCAGTAGTGAGGAGTCTGGTAGATGGTTTGCTGCTGGTACTTGTTATTGGTTACTTGTCAGCTTAATCTCTGTTCAGGGCTTCATTGTTAGCATCTCTAGGCTTCACTTCAGGTCTCCTTGATGTCTCCAAGGACACCGGAGGATTCAGATTGTGTGGAACCTTCCAGGTATCAGGAAGCCTTCTGTTACCCTGGGAATGGGGATTGTGCTCTCCACTGGTGGCACCTCCCCTGAGGAGGAAGAGAGGGGCAGAAGGGAGAGGAGGCCATGTGTCCCTATGCAGCTTCCCGGGGAGCGACCTGTGGGAGGAGAGGTGCAGGCACAAGGGGCGCAGGGCCAGCTGGTAGTCCAAGGCTTTAGGGGCCGCAGAAGATGCCACTATCCTGCTGCCGTCGGTGATGCAGCTACCTCAATATGTCTGAGGTGCAATGAGGCTCCGTCTCACCAGGGAGACAGTGACCTCCATCTGTTAGATGATTGGGCCTAAGATCACCTCCTGGTGTATGGCTGGACACCCCATGCCAGTGGCTCTGAAGGTCACAGCGGCCCTCAACTTCTATGCCTCTGGTTCCTTTTCAGGGGGCAGTGGGGTATCTGTGTGAACTCTCCCAATCAGCTGTCCACAGTTGCATCAAGCTGGTGACAGAAGCTCTGTTCAGGTGGGTATTGATATTCATTCATTTTATACAAACAAGGCCAGCCAGGTTGAGTGAGCCAGAGGCTTCGCGGCCATTGCTGGCTTCCCCCGTGTCCAGGGTGCAATAGACTGCACACATGTGGCCATCAAGGTGCCAGCAGGTGAGCCCGGTGCCTTTGTCAACAGGAAGGGCTTCCATTCCATGAACGTGCAAATTGTGTGTGATATCAGGATGCTGATTCTACAAGTCTGTACAAGGTACCCTGGCAATTCCCATGATGCATACGTCCTCAGACACTCCCAGGTGCTGAGGCTCTTCAGCGCTCCAGCCCTCCTGGATGGATGGCTGCTGGGTGACAAAGGCTATCCCTTGAAAAGGTGGCTTATGATGCCTCTCCGCCCTCCAAGAACAGAGGCAGAGCACCACGAGGGCAGTGGTAGAGAGAACTATAGGTCTTTCTAAGATTCGCTTCTAATGTCTAGACCGTCCAGGGGTGCATTACAATACCCCACAGAGCGGGTGCACTGATAGTAGTTGCAAGCTGCACTCTCCACAATCTGGCACTGGCAAGGGGGGACCCACTGGAGGAAAAGGATGTTGACGCAGTTGCACAGGCCACAGAGGATGAATCCAGTAGTGAGTCGGAAGAGGAGCACGGTGAGGAGAATGCTGAGGGCATGGAGGCAGACCTTGGTAACCTCCAGGGAGGCAGGGATGCCTTGATCCAATGTTCCTTCAGCGATACTGCCAAATAAGCACTGCCACCTCATGCCAGGGCTGCCGCCTCCATCCCAGATGTCTGAAATGACTTTTTCCTTTGAACCCAAAGTCCACTCAGTGCCTGTGCAATAAAGTTTCGAGCACTCACATCCAGCATTACATACTGATGTGCCCTGCCATTGCGACAAAAGAAAAGTTTTATCTCATGTTGACAGTCAAAACAAATTAACAGAACCTTCTCTGGTGTTCAACCCCAGACCAGTTAAAATAAACAAAACATTGTACAACAGAAGATCACCCGTGACCAGTCCCTCTTGTGCTCATGGTCCCTTAAACTTATGTTTGCGAGTGTTACGTCTTGGTGCTCCCCCTTCACTGGCACTGACATTGGAGACAGCCTGCTGACTCTGCTGTTTTGTTGGCCTTGATGACCTTGGCGGGCGTCCTCTGGCCTGTGGAACCTTTGCAGGCCCTGCCTGGGAGGGAGTGGCCAGTTCCACGGCTGGTATCTCCCCAGTCATTGCAGCCTCATCAGATGCCACAGTCACTGGCAGAGGTGTGGAGGAGCTGCTGCCATCATCCAGAGCACACTGAGAGGAGTCCGCAGAGACAACAGGCAGCTCGCGTGCCAATTTGAGGTTGCTCTGGACCTCCCTGCTCACCATTGATGAACAGGCACCAAGCTGGGATACTGGGTGCCTCATCCATCTCCCACATGGACACTGACCACCTGAGCTCATTGCCTGTGCGAGGGCTTGCAGGTCTGAGTGCAACCCCAAGAACCCCTGATTCTCTTCCTGGAGCCACCTCTCCATGAGAGTTGCCACTCTGTCAATGGAGGAGGCAGTGCGCTCGGCCATGAGAGTCAAAGCAGTGCTAATGCTCTGCATGGACTCTTCCATAACGGAGACCATGGCACGTAGGCCCTCATGGAACTCCGCCAGATCCTTCCGCACATCTCGCTGGACATCCAGCATGTGCCACCTAATGAACGACTCCAGAAGCTCATCATCTGCCTTCAACTGAGCATCATCCTGGTCCCCAGCAGTCCTCCGACCGCCAGTGCCCTGGGCACTCTCTGCTGCCGCCTGTATCTAAGCGATTTTGAAGTGCCCTCACTGCTGTGCACTGACATTCTAGCCACTGATCTAATACCCACCGAGGTGCTAGTATCTGCACTGGTGCCTGGTTCAGAGAGCGGGTGTGACACAGGTGCATGTGATGCCTGGCAGTCCTCTGGTGTCAGGGGTGGGTCTTCGGTGTCCCGCGATTGGATGCGAATCTAAGGGAGAACAAGGACATGTCATTAGTTAAAGTCATCACACTGTCACTGTGCATGCCAGACACCCCAGTGAGACAATTGAGATCTGCATCGTGGTGCCATCATCTTTCAATGGTCAATGGAGAATCCAGTTTTGAGGCTCCTATCAATGATGAGACTACACTAGAATGTTTGCACCGTCCGAAACTCTCACCTCTATGCACTGCATTCTTACCTTCGTCTGACACCCTAGCCTCCCTGTGGCCGGTTGGCTGAGGTGTGTGCCTCCCCAGTTCCAAGGCATCCTGCTTGTGCCTCATGAGGATTAGAAGGTTCGCTGGGCCTCTGCCAGTCTGTGACTTTTCAATGTTGTTATGGGCCATCTTCTCCTAAAAGGACAGGAGCATTGATTAGTCCACTCTCTACCTGCAGCGCCTTTGCAGCCTGGCCAACCCCACCTGAGGAACACCTCGCAGGGCACATCCGAATTGTGGCCCTTGAGCCGCAAGACACTCAGTCCAAGCAGCCAAGGCTCAACCCCTTGGCCAGCTCCGGTGTCATTAACAGTTGGAACTCAGACTCTAATGCCCCTGAGCTCCACGGGGGGATGGCCAGCCCTTAACACTTCAACACACTGATCCGTGCTAACACAGTGCTCACCTTTCCTCAGTGCAGCAGGTTGTTAAACCTTTTGTGGCACTGCACCCCTGTGCACTGCACAACATCGTGACTGCTGACCAGCGCTGCCACCTCCTCCCAAGCTCTCTTTGCCAGGTGCGGTGGCTTCCTCCTTCCATCTCTGGGGACAAGGGTGTCCATCCTGGCAGCCACCTGCTCCAGGAGGACTGTGAGGCACTCATCAGAAAACCAGGGGGAGCCAAGTGCCCACCTGCCCTCCCGCCTGGCATCTGCAGGCGCATTTGAATCCATAATTTTTAATCTGCTGTTGACAACACCGAAGATTTCTTCTTCACCGGCAGCCTTCCAGGGCCTGACTGTGCCGGTTTTAAAGTGGCCACCGGGTCGCCATTGGACCCGGCGGCCGACAGGCCTCCACCCCCGCCTGCCCCTTCCTGACCATTGGGGAGCCACCGTTCATGCTCGGTGGCCCTTAATTGGCCCGCCAATGCGAAATCGCATTCAGGGGCCGATTGTGGGCAGTGGCCCGTTTCCCAGCCACTTCCGGGCCCACTGACCGTGCCCGCACGCCAAACTCAAAATCCTGCCCTCTTAAGTGTTTTATTGCTCTCTGCACGTATTATTGCAGCCAACTGGGACATTAACAAACTAAACTAAGCAATTTAATTTCATTTGAATAAGTTTGGTGGGCTCCCGATTTCTAGGCCTGCTTGCCTATCGCATTATTGTGTTTGGGCATGATGTCGGGTGGCGATCCAACATCATCACGCATGATAATACGTTGGCATGGTACAGGACTATTTTTGCCGTGTATTATACTACCCCCTGGGTGTGCCAGTAGCAGCTGAACCCATTCCTGATGTCACACACCCCTTCTGGCTGTTTGTCCAAATTTGGACCATTGTGCAAGTTCATTGTCATTCAGCTGCAAGAGGGGCCCAGAACTTGCTTTACTTAGTGACCCAGGCTGCTAACTTGCATATAAATTGATTTAGATTAAATTCTGCTATTGCAAGGTCTCTTGAAGTATTGCGATGTCTTGGTCCAGATGTTATGATGAGTTCCTGGATTTGGCAGTGTGTTGCTGCATCCTCTTAGAGACGGCAGAAGATTTAGTGACCTGTTCACACAAAGGCTGCAACAGGTATGGGAACTCGATTGGCAGTGCCTCTGGATCTGCAGCACAACAGGGAGATGGAGCAGAGGCTGTGGAGAGGGCAGGGTCTGCATGCTGCCCTCTGCCAAATTGGAGCTGGACTCTTCCATGTTCTTGGACAGTGACAGGAAGCTGTCTTCCAGGCCAACCAATGCACCCAGCAGCTCAGTGTGCAGGCCCATCCACTTTCTCTGTACGCTGCCCCATCATGATCCTCATCTGAATCCTCGAAGCAGAATTCGTCTACCTCGACCTCTGGTGAGCTGGCACACGTGCAGTCCATTTGGGCTGGTATAGCTCACATGTACTCGGTGACTCATCATGTGCTGATCCCAGCACGTTACTAGCGTCCAAGCTAAGCACAATGCTAATATCTGAGCTGGTGGCTATAAGTGCCAAATCGATTGATCAGTGCTGTACTTTTGCTCTCTCTCCTCCTGGAGCTCCTGTGGCTGGGCAGGTGCATCTCTTGGGAGTCTAAAAGCAGGAACAGAAGGGAAATGTTAGTGTGAGAGAATGAGTGTGACATGGGAAATAAATTCCACGGGCCCACCATTTGCAGCTGCTCATCGTGCCAGATAGCAGGATGAGAATGAGCTGGGTGTTGAGAAGGGGCATAAAGCAGGAACATACCATTATCCTCAATGTCTTCTTGACACCAGATGATGAAAGGTATCTCCTCTATATGGCTCAGGAGACGCAGCTGTCCTTGTCCCTGCTGGTTCTACTCTGCTTCCTTCTATTGTGGGACACCTTGTCCTTCAAGAGAGGGAGCAGAACATTAGTGGTTGTGTAGCACTGTGTTTGCCTGATATGTCTGCCATAGCTGAATAGTTGGAGATGTGTGAAGGCAGTGAGAAGTGGATGTGAGGATTGCAACCTGGCTGGGTGTGTGAAGTGGAGCACCTGGGTGTTAAGATGTGGTGGTTAGGAGATGTCATGTGAAGATACAGACACTGTGTTGACCACTTGAGGTCATTAGACCTCTTGTGGCACGGCTGCCAGACCCTCAGGTACAGATGCTGGGAACTGACATGCCTGGCTCCCTGCTCCCAATCCCTTCTGAGTGTTGTCCTTGAGGGTCTTGTACTCCTCATGGAACCATGGCATCTCTCCTCCTGTCCACTTAAGTCATTAAGGCTCCAGTGGCACATCTGTGATCCTGAAGCCCCCCCTTTGCCCTGGTGCTCCATTTCCCTTGCTTAATAAGAATAAATTAGATAGATACATGGATGGGAGAGGTCTGGAGGGTTATGGACTAGGTGCAGGTCAATGGGACTAGCTGAATAATATTTTGGCACAGACTAGAAGGGCCGAATGGCCTGTTTTCTGTGCTGTAGTGTTCTATGGTTCTAATATTGCAGCAATACCATTCAGCAGCAGTCACTGGTCATACAGGCAGCTTCCCTTTAAGAGGGATGAATTGTCTTTAAGTTCTTTAAGAAGATGCCACATGTTATCAATACAACACTACTTGGCCCCCTGCTGAGCACAGATGCAGACAGCAGCACACTGAGGCAGTACGGGAGCTGCTTGGCCCTATGCCACAATCACGGAAATGAGGTGACTGGAGTAAATTTGCATGCTGCCGAACTGCGGAACTGGCACAGGCAGGTTGTAAATTGTGACCCCTGTGTATGATTATTGGCAGAAACACGCAGCACTGACAGAGGCGATTCAGCAAATCAGGCCTTGTGCTGAATCTTTGGAAGACCTGTCCAATCTGTCCCATTCTCCTGCAAATGTTTCCTCCTCAATTTGAATTTGCTTCCACCACTGTTTCAGGCAGTGTTCCGGCTCCTTCAACAAATATGTTTTGATGAAAGTGGGGCCTATTTAATTATCAAAAATGAAGAAGAAACACAAATTGGCCACAATTGTATTTGTTGGATTGGGAGTTGTTACGTATTGCACCTAATTGTCAGGAGTAAAAAGGACTGAATAGCAGTGGGCAGACCTACACCTTGGAAGTGGAGCTGGGTGGAACAGGGGTGCCTCTCTGGACTCCACAGCATTCCTGCTCACTGTCACCAGCTGCAATCAAGCCTCCTTTCTGCCCCCGCTCTGAATTTGAGCTGCTGCCTGTGAGATAGCTGGCCCAAAATTGAAATCTCCCATTGGGTGAGACAGAAACCAGCAGCTGCTCCAAATATTTAGATGAAACGTAAGGATCAATTTCTAGCTCTAAAAATGGCCTAAAGGATTTTCAAGGCCATCTGACAAAATTTAATAAAGTTTAATAATAGCTTTGAACAAAAGATAAATCCCAATCTCAAAATCTAGGAAAGAAGGTATGGAGTTGTAAGTAAGACAGGATGTCAGGTGGAATAATAATTTACAAAGAATAACAGACTTGTGTGGTAATCTGAGGTGTAATACACCTTTAAGAGAGTGTGAGCAGATTGAGCATGTGACTGTAAGCCCCAATAGCTGTGTAGTGTGGGCTACCATGTTAATGTTAGTCTGGAGTACGGTCTGGCTGGAGAAGCACACATCATCTTAATGCTCTGTTGTTTGTGTAAATAAATAGTACGTGCTTCATTTCATATTGGTCTCTGTGTCTGCTGTATATCGTGATCATCTCGCCTGCCGACAGATAAGTGTGCAACTGGTTCGTGAGCAAAGCGACTCCATAGTAAAACATAACTGGCGATGAGGCAAAACACCATCAGTCGATGACACCAAGGAAAGCTGCGAAAACTCAATTGTACAGAATTAGCCGTGCCTGCAGGCTGATTGTAAATACATTACAATTGTAAACCCTCACCATAGTTGTTGAAGCCATCGCCCTCCAATATGCCACAATTTGGCCGCATCGAACTATTTGATCAGACCACCGATGACTGGTCACATTACATTGAACGCCTTGTGTTCTTCTTTCTAGCCAGGCATATCAGGGGAGAAGAGGTGGGCGATTCTCTTGTCGACATGTGGCAGTAAAACGTATGGCCTGATTCATAGTCTATCGGCACCCAACACCCAGGATTCCAAGAGCTTTGATGAGCTGGTGAATTCAGTGAAAGGTCATTTCCGACTGAAACCCTCGGTAACAACGCAGCATTTTAACCTCGGTAACAACGCAGCGTTTTAAATTCAATTCGAGGTGTTGCGCCCCTGGAGAGACAGTCACTTGCTATGTAGCAGCCTTAACACAATTGACAGAACACTGACTTTGGGATGTTGATTAATGACATGTTAAGAGACCAATTGGTATGTGGGATTAACAAAGACACCATTCAAAAAGGTTGCAGTCTGAGACAAATTTGGATTTCAACAAAGGCCTGGAGTTGGCCCTCGGAATGGAAAGCTCAGTCAGGGACTCAGGGGAAATCAAGGGAGCACAAAATGGCGGGAGGGAGACACCGGCTAGAAATGGCGCGGAAGTGCAGGGCTCTGCGGAAAGGCAGGAAACAGCCGCCATCAACAGACCAGCAAAAAGCAATGGCTTAATAGATAAAAACCACATTCATAATAACAGAATCGGAACCAGACAGCCTACAGGCAAACAGCAATTTAAGAGAACTGAGTGCTTCTACTGCCAACGCAATGGGCACATTATGCAATATTGTAAAGAAAGATTGAGGCCAAAGTTCAAACAAAAAAGACAGAAGTTGTGAAATTATTATAATTCAGGAGCCAGAAGAAACAGTCAGATATTTACTCGCTTCACAATTTAAAAATGGGTAAAACAGAGCCAGTCTACGTGACAATAGAAGTCAACAGAAAACCCATTCGAATGGAGGTGGATATGGGCGCATCCATGACAGTCATAGGAGAACACACGTTTAGGTATCTGAATGGAGGAGGCCACTCAGTAAAGCCGGAAAACTCAGATGCCAGACTAAAGACATATACTGGCGAAAACATACAAGTGAAAGGTATATGTAAGGTTCCAGTACAATATGAAAGCCAGTCTGCTAACCTACCCCTGATAGTGGTAGCAGGGGAGGGTCCAACTCTACTTGGTCAGAACTGGCTTAAGGAAATAAAATGGGAGTGGACTGAGGTTTTTCAACTCAGAATGAAAGATCTTCAAGAATTATTACAGAATTATGCCTCTGTGTTCAGGGAAGAGCTCAGGAAGATTCAGGGACTGCAAGCTAAAATCCACATGGATCCCAGAGCAACCCCCAGATACTTGAAGGCGAGGCCAGTCTCCTAAGCATTACGAGAAAAGGTGGATATTGAATTGGACGGACTGGAAAGGTTGGGAGTCTTACAACCTGTACAATTTTCCGCATGGGCAGCGCAATCGTCCCAGTTCTAAAGCCTAATCAGAGTGTATGAATATGCGGGGTCTACAAGTTGACCATAAACAAAGTAGCCAGAGTTGATAGGCACCCTATACCAAAAATTGATGAATTGCACTCCAAGCTGGCAGGGGGAACCACATATATGACACTCGGCATTAGCCACACTTACCAGCAAGTCGAGCTAGAAAAGGCCTCTTGGGATTTTGTGACGATCAACAAACATAGGGGGTTATACCAGTATACCAGGTTACTTTTTGGAGTCTCATTGGTTTATGCCATTTTCCAACAGATTATGGAAAATTTTCTCCAAGGTTTACCCCATGTGGTGGTTTATCTTGATGAGGTCCTAGTAACAGGACTAACTGGTGAAGAACACCTGGCTAACTTGGAAGAGGCATTGAAGCATTTCTCAGAAGTTGGAGTACACTTGAAAAGGGAAAAATATTTCTTCCAGCAAAAGAAGTAATTTATCTGGGTCACAGGGTCGACTTGCAGGGAATTCACCCAGTAGAAGACAAGGTGAGAGCTATTCGTGAGGCGCCAGCCCTGAAAAATGTGACAGAACTCAAGTCCTTCTTGGGGATGGTTAACTACTACGGTCGTTTTCTCCCAAATTTGTTGACAGCACTGGCTCCATTGTACAGGTTACTCAAGAAAAACCACAGGTGGACTTGGCAAGCCCCACAACAACAGGTTTTTACGGCAGTAAAGCAGTTACTACATTGGCCCTGTTGGTACATTTTGACCCAAAGAAACAATTGATTTTAACATGCGATGCATCCTCTTACGGAGTTGGGGCAGTATTCTCCCACCGGATGGCAGATGGCTTTGAACAGCCCATTGGCTATGTTTCAAGAACACTCAGTGAGGCAGAACGAAGAAACTCACAAATAGAAAAAGAAGGCTTATCCATTCTATTTGGTGTTAAGAAATTCCACCAATAAATCCACGGTTGCCACTTCACCATAGTATCCGACTACAAGCCACTACTAGGCTTGTTTGGGGAAGATAAGGCAATACCTCCAGTCACCTTGGCACGCATCCAAAGGTGGGAGCTGATTCTAGCTGCTTACGAATATACTTTTGTCCACCGGTCAGGAAACCTGATTGCCAATGCCGACGCGCTGAGCCGATTACCCTTGAAGGACAGCAATGTGAATGCCCCATTCCTCAAGAACTTGTCTTGTTGTTAATCTTTCTAGATTCATCACCAGTGAATGCCAAACAGATCAGAGAATGGACCAACCGCAATTCAATTTTGTCTCACGTCAGAGAACAAGTCTTGCAGGGATGGTCTAACGAGCCAAAGTCGGAAAAAATTAAGGCCTATTTTAATAGGAGATCAGAGCTCACCTGCCAGGATGGCATCTTACAGTGGGGAGTGAGAGTCATTGTGCCTCCCAGAGGAAGACAACCATTATTGATAGAATTGCATAGCACACACCCTGACATTTCCAGAATGAAAATGTTGGCACACAGCTACTCATGGTGGCCAGGGATGGACACAAATTGAAAACATGGTCAAGAGCTGCATGCAGTGCCAACAGGTGTAGAAGTTGCCTCCTTTTGACCCATGTGCCCTTGGGAATGGCCAGGAAGGCCATGGGTTCACCTCCACATTGACCACGTAGGGCCCTTTTGGGCACAATGTTCCTCTTAATCATCGACTCCCACTCCAAATGGATGGATGTATACGAGGTGCGCTGACCCACATCTGCCACCACCATAGACAGATTGCGTCAGAGTTTCGCGATACACGGATTGCCAGAGATAATAGTGTCTGACAATGGAACAGCATTCAGTAGCGGGGAGTTCCAAAGATTTACAAATCTAAATGGCATAACACATGTCAAGACCTCGCCATAACACCCTGCATCCAATGGGTTGGCCACGAGGGCAGTTCAGACCTTCAAGGCCAGAATGAAAAAAACTACTGGGGGCTCCATAGCAATGGGGTTATCATGCTTGCTGCTCAGCTACAGGATTACGCCACATATGACCACGGTGTTGCCTCCACAGAGTTATTAATGAAGAGACATCTCAGGACACGGTTAAGCCTCATAAGGCCAAATTTAGGGGGGAGGGTAGAGAAAAGTCAGGAGGCCCAGAAAAATGAACACAATTATCACAGTCATGAAAGAAACTTCACTGTAGGAGAAGCAGTTTTCGCAAAGAACTTTGGAGATGGGTCCAAATAGCTATCAGGTGAAGTCAGTGCAGTGACAGGACCCCTGTCCTATATATTGGTCAAAGGTTGGATAATCAGGAGACACGTAGATCACCTCTGGCAAAGGGAAACAGATCCACAAGAAAAGATGTGGCAAAAATTCCCGTTGGAGTCTACCACAGGTAGAAGGAACTCCTCTTGCTTTGGAAGTACCTGTAGAACCCGTTGAGCCTGAGAGAGTCGAAGAGGCAAACTTATAGGTTCCTACTGAGGAGCCCAGTGGACAGATAACTCCCGAGAAGGAGGCCTCAGATAAACTATCCGAAGTCATAGAACTACGATGTTCGACACGTTTGAAAAAGCCTCCTGAGAGATTGAATTTGTAAATAGTTATCTTTGTAAATAGTTAACATGTTGCAAAATGTACTTTCAAGTAAAGTGGGAGGATTGTGGTAATCTGAGTTGAAATGCACCTTTAAGAGACTGTGAGCAGATTGGCCATGTGACTGTAAGACCCAATAGCTGTGTAGCGTGGGCTACCATGTTACTGTTAGTCTGGAGTAGGGTCTGGCTGGAGAAGCAAGCATCATGTTAGTGCTCTGCTGTTTGTGTAAATAAATAGTACGTGCTTCGTTTCATATTGGTCTCTGCATCTGCCGTATATTGTAATCGACTCACCCACCGACAGATAAGTGTGCAACTGGTTCGTGAGCAAAGTGACTCCATAGTAAAAAAAAACAACTTGTGAAATAATTTAGTAAGAAAGGCTTTTGAAGCAGACAGCATTAAAAGGCCCAATGGGAATTAGAAATAAAGAAGAGATTGAGACACAAATTTAAAAAGTAAACGGCTTGTTGGGCCTAATGGGACTTGTCTTAAATCTGATATTCTTACTCACATAAAAATTTAATTATAGAAATATTGTTCTTTCAAATTATACTCATTTTAGCATCAGCTGATGAAAACTGCTCAAACTGTGAACCTTAAACATTGAAGAATGAAAAAGTGCAAGGGTTCCACTGTCTTTATCATCACTCCAGAGATAGATCAGTGGAATCTTGCAAGAAATGGTATAAACAGCTGTACCCTTGGGGAATTCTGCAGGCCTCCCTTTGGAGCTATGATGGAAGACCAATGGAATTTGAACTCTTCAGACTTTTGAAAAATGTCACTTGCTTGAATGTTCTTTGAAACATTTTCTCCCTGCATGTTGCTAATCTCCACTATAAGCATATGCAACACAAAAATTGAAGTTTTTTTCAATTCTACTATTTTTTGGGATGGGCATCATTTTTGCTCTTTGCAAGCTAACTGATATTATTGCTAGAAAAGGGAATGCTTCTGCCAATCCACTGTCAACATCAAGCACTCCCAGCATTTTAAAGCTAGATGCAGATTTAAGCTCCTTTGAAACTTAGCCCTATTCTTCAATCTCAGAAGAGTAACTCCTATTGTGTCAGTCTGAATGAACTATCCCCAAATAGACTTTGAGTGAAGTTTGCCAGGTTGATTGGTTTCTATCTGGAACTGGATTGAGAATGACCAAGCTGATTTCTAAATCAGATTTGCTTTGCTAAAAACAATCCTTTTCAGACCTCCATTCCTTCGCAAACTTCTTTTGCGTACTACTTCCTAGATATATGAGAATTTCAAAACATTTTGTTAGTTTGTTACAAATTTAACTACAGTGACTTATCTATCTGCTGTTATCTGATTTTTGCTTCTGGTAATTTTATTTCATAATAATCCTCATAGCCCAAGGTATACGATCTGTCAGTCCATGTGTCAGTTAGACAAGAAGTGCACAGGGCATCTCACACTACTGGCGAGGCTATTTCTTGCCAGTCCATCAGCAGAGCAAAGGGTTCATTGTTCATCCAGGCATGTCACATTATCAGATTCTTTGTGTGTAAGGTCACACTTTGATTTACAGCAAACTAGGGCCTTTGTGCAGGACACAAGAAAAAGTATCCTTAATGTAGTTAATTTCCTGTTTGTGTAACTTGTTTAAAGTGCCATTTATCATACGTCCAGCTGTTATTCCAATTGGATCTGCTCTTCAATCTATATTTGTGCCTCTCTTTGTGCCAATATTGAATGTTCAAGGTGCCTGTGCATGTGCAATACATGATAAAATACACATAAATAAGAACTTTCCTTATATCTGTAGAACTTTTATACTTACTACTTGAAGCTGAGACTTGACCTACGTACATAGTGCAGAATGTTTTGTTCCGCACCGGCAGGTTTGCAAACTGGAGTGATGGTGATGGGGAGCCTGTAAAATTCCTCAGATGGCCTTGCCTCCAGCTGCCCTGATCTCTCTGTAATTTTACAGTGGGATGAGCGAGGCCTAGGTCAGCCCGCTTCTCCTTGCCCCAGTTGAGGCCCTTAAGCGGGCAATTCCTTAACGGCCCTTAAATGGCCCTTAACGGCTATTTCCCTCCCTGCCTCAATTTTCAGGCTGGCAGGAGGAGTTCAGGAGCAGGGGGAAGCCTGGAAAGTGACTGACACTCCTACTACTGGTAAACAGTCCAAAGCCTGTGGAAAACTCACCCGCTTTGCTTGTATTTGTCGCTCATTGGAGAACTCAACAACAAAGAACAATACCAACAGAAGGGTGCAAGGCACATGTACCACAGCAAAAGGCTGAGAGAATATAGCCTGTATAGAGGCGGATGACCCTGAATATTTTTTTCTTTATTCTTTCATGGGGTGTGGGCGTCACTGGCAAGGCCAGCATTTGTTGCCCATCCCTAATTGCCCTTGAACTGAATGGTTTACCAGGCTATTTAAAAGTTAAGCACATTGTTGTTGGTCTGGAGTCACATGTAGACCAGACCAGCTAATTTCTTTCCCTAAAAGACATTAGTGAACCAGCTGAGTTTTTACAACAATTGATGACAGTTTCATGGTTATCATTACTGAGACTAACTTTATATTCCAGAGTTATTAATTGAACTTAAATTCCACCAGCCATGGTGGGATTTGAACCCATGTCCCCAGAGCATTAGCCTGGGCCTCTAGCCTACTAGCCCAGTGATTTTACCACTACACCACCACCACCCCTTTTTTTCAAGCACAGCAACCAGCCAGGGGTAAGAGTGGCCACGGCTGCTCAGACATAGGTGCTCTCATAGATAAAAGAGCATCTGTTTATGTCCTGGTAGATAAAACATTCAACAAATGTCAGGATTATCCCATTGTCTGCAAACCAGGGATTACGAAAATTTTCTGTTACAGCAGTGACAAACCACTGAAAGTTCTTGGGACTTTTGAAATGTCAGTCTCATTCAAAGACACTGGAACAAATTCTGTGTCATATCTGGAGAATGTGAGACACTTATCAGTTTCCACAGAGTAACAGATCTGCATGATTGCAGTTACATATGCAATTCCTGTGCTTTCCAACAACATTCTTGAATTGTATGCTGACCATTTCATTGGAAAACTGAAAGTTGCATGTAGACCCTAATGTGCCCCAGTCTCACATCAATGGCAATGAATACCACTTCATGTCAAAAAGCAGACAGAAAAGGAACCTCAGCGCCTACTTGACATTGACGTTATTGAGAAAGTTGTGGATGAACCTCCCTTTTGAGTCTCATCCATACAAGTTGTCAAGAAAACCAGGAACAAGGAACAGAATCTGTGTTGATATGTGGTCACCAAACCAAGCAATACAATGAGAAAGACACTTGACTTTGACAATTGATATCAGAGAAAGTGAATGGTGCTAAACACTTTGCTAAACTTGACCTCAATGCAGGCTATCATCAAATCGAGCATGCACAAGAATCAAGATATCTTACATGATTCTCCACTCACCTCGGAGTTTTTTGATAAAAGAATCTCAACTTTGGAGGTATTTCAGCACATGATTCTCTCCACATTTTTAAGGGCTTAAAGGCACGCTGAACATCAATGGGGGTGATAGTCTTATCTACAGTTGCATTGAAAGTGGACTCGAGACACACCTACATGCATGTCTAAAACACCTGAGAGAATGTAACCTCACCTTGAACAAGGACAAATACTTGTTCAATGAAGGCAGAATTGAATTCTTTGGTCATGTGTTCAACAGTGAAGAAGCATCACCTGACCCATGGAAAGTTGAAACTATTGTAGACACTGCAGGTCCTACAAATGTTCAGGAAGTCTGGAGTTTGCGAGGACTCATCATGTACTGTATTCACTTCATTCTTGACTTCACTACAATATCTTCCTAACAATGTGATCTGACAGACCACCAAGTGGGAATGGGCTAAATCAAACACACTGCACGCCAGATCAAATGATGGTTGTCAGCAAGTTGCACAAATGCCCATTTTGGCACTGATAAAACCACCCAAGCCGATTGGCCTGGGTGCAATTCCTGTGACACAAGACAGGACAGGCAACCCATCAACCGTTGTGATAGTAAGCAGATAACTAACGCTCTTGAGCAACTTAATTTCCAAAGCGAGAGACAAGTGCTCTTGATTGCATGGGGTATCTTATACTTTCAACTCTACTTGTATGGAAGTGAGTTTGAAGTAATAATCAATTATAGGTCACTCATAAGTTTGTTCAACAATCCACATAGCAAACCACCTACTCGAATAGAGCATTAGATACTCAAACCACAAGTTCCATGTTGAGTATTAGCCAGGCAAGCTCAACAAGTGGACTGTCTTTCATGACATCCATTGCCAAAGGTTAGCCCTGCTAGTCCTGAAGAAAAGGTTGTTGAACAACATAACTATGTAAACCTAAACACGGTACCAAAGTCACTAAAACTAGCTGACATCAAAGCCACACCAAAGCAATATGAGGCATTGTAACCATATATGATGCCAATGGAATCATGAAACTGGAAAGAAGTGATCAAGAGAGGAAAAAGCTGGAATCAGTTGAATAAAGGCAACTACAGAGGCATGAGGGAGGAGCTGGCCAGAATTGACTGGGAGATGAGCCTAGCAGGAAGACAGTGGAACAGCAATGGCAGGAGTTTCTGGGAGTAATTTGGGAGACGCAGCAAAAATTCATCCCTAGGAAGAAGAAGCATACTAAAGGGAAGACGAGGCAACCATGGCTGACAAGGGAAGTCAGGGACAGCATAAAAGCTTAAGAGAAAGCATACAATGTGGCGAAGAGCAGTGGGAAACCAGGGGATTGGGAAGCCTACAAAGACCAACAGAGGACAACTAAAAAAGAAATAAGGAGGGAGAAGATTAAATATGAGGGTAAACTAGCCAGTAATATAAAAGAAGATTGCAAGAGTTTTTTTACATATATAAAGGGTAAGAGAGAGGCAAAAGTGGACATTGGGCCGCTGGAAAATGACGCTGGAGAAGTAGTAGTGGGGAACAAAGAAATGGCGGAGGAACTGAATAGGTACTTTGCGTCAGTCTTCACAGTGGAAGACACGAGTGACATCCCCAAAGTTCAAGAGAGTCGGGGGGGCAGAGGTGAGTATGATGGCCATTACCAAGGAGAAGGTGCTAGGAAAACTGAAAGGTCTGAAGGTGGATAAATCACCTGGGCCAGATGGATTACACCCCAGAGTTCTGAAGGAGATAGCTGAAGAGATAGTGGAGGCGTTAGTAGTGATCTTTCAGGAATCACTGGAGTCAGGGAGGGTCCCAGAGGACTGGAAAATTGCTAATGTAACCCCCCTTGTTTAAGAAGGGAGTGAGGCAAAAGATGGGAAATTACAGGCCGATTAGCCTGACCTCGGTCGTTGGTAAGATTTTAGAATCCATTATTAAGGATGAGATTTCAGAATACTTGGAAGTGCATGGTAAAATCGGGCAAAGTCAGCATGGTTTCATCAAGGGGAGGTCATGCCTGACAAATCTGTTAGAATTCTTTGAGGAGGTAATGAGTAGGTTAGACAAAGGAGAGCCAATGGATGTTATCTACTTGGACTTCCAGAAGGCCTTTGACAAGGTGCCGCACAGGAGGCTGCTCAGTAAGATAAGAGCCCATGGTGTTAGAGGCAAGGTACTAGCATGGATAGAAGATTGGCTGTCTGGCAGGAGGCAGAGAGTGGAGATAAGGGAGTCCTTCTCACGATGGCGGCCGGTGACTAGTGGAGTTCCGCAGGGGTCAGTGTTGGGACCACAACTTTTCACTTTTATACATTAATGATCTAGATGAAGGAACTGAGGGCATTCTGGCTAAGTTTGCAGATGATACAAAGATAGGTGGAGGGACAGGTAGTATTGAGGAGGCGGGGAGGCTGCAGAAGGATTTGGACAGGTTAGGAGAATGGGCAAAGAAGTGGCAGATGGAAACAACTTGGGGAAGTGTGAGGTCATGCACTGTGGTAGGAAGAATAGAGGCATAGACTATTTTCTAAATGGGGAGAGGATTCAGAAATCTGGAGTGCAAAGGGACTTGGGAGTCCTAGTCCAGGATTCTCTTAAGGTTAACTTGCAGGTTGAGTCGGTAGTTAGGAAGGCAAATGCAATGTTGGCATTTATTTCGAGAGGACTAGAATATAAAAGCAGGGATGTGCTGCTGAGGCTTTATAAGGCTCTGGTCAGACCACATTTAGAATATTGTGAGCAATTTTGGGCCCCATATCTCAGGAAGGATGTGCTGGCCCTGGAGAGGGTCCAGAGGAGGTTCATGAGAATGATCCCAGGAATGAAAGGCTTAATATATGAGGAACGTTTGAGGACTCTGGGTCTATACTCGATGGAGTTTAGAAGGATGAGGGGGGATCTGATTGAAACTTACAGAATACTGAAAGGCCTGGATAGAGTGGACGTGGGTAAGATGTTTCCATTAGTAGGAGAGACTAGGACCCGAGGGCACAGCCTCAGAGTAAAAGGAACAGAGATGAGGAGAAACTTCTTTAGCCAGAGAGTGGTGAATCTATGGAATTCATTGCCACAGAAGGCTGTGGAGGCCAGGTCATTGAGTGTATTTAAGATCGAGATAGATAGGTTCTTGATTGGTAAGGGGATCAAAGGTTACGGGGAGAAGGCGGGAGAATGGGGTTGAGAAACTTATCAGCCATGATTGAATGGTGGAGCAGACTCGATGGGCCGAATGGCCTAATTTCTGCTCCTATGTCTTATGGTCTATGGTCTAAGAGAGTATCTACAGACAAAATCGTTCATACACTACAAGGTCTTTACAATGTTCAAAATGAGCTCACTGTTGTAACCACATCTGATTCTCGTGTTATGCAACAAATGTATTGTCATTCCACAATTATTGAGGGAATGTGTTGTAGATATAACACATGAAGGCTACATAGGGGAGAATTATTCCTATGGCGGGCAGGCTGGATGGGAATGGGCGGGGGCAGGCGCGGAGCCAATCACTGCCTGCGATTTTAGGGAAAGGTAATGTTCCCAGGACTTGACCACATGGTCAATTCGCAAAGCACAAAATCAACCATTGTTTACCATGATAAGCAACCACAATGTCAAATTTTCCAGATCCTCTCAAGATGTCTGAACTACCTTGTCAGGAAGATATAATAATTGTCATGATATTATTGGTATTTATTGTTAAGTAGAGTAATAATAGGGTCTTGTGCTATGGGTCTATGTTTGTGTGTGACTTAATTGAATTAAAGGCAGATGGTCTGAATGCTTTGATGTGTAAGAAGATAAACTAGTTTGAAATGTTAATTAGGTAAACATGGGGGAAGTTTTAGAATGTAAGAGGTAAAGGGAATATTTGCATTTTAAATAAACCTAGCCAGGGGAAGTTAAGAAACTGTGTGTTTATTGTTCCCTAAGATTACTGTTAAACTTGGTACTATGAGAGATTTTTATTATTAGAAATAAATCCAAAGGCATAGTGGAACAATGGGAATTTGCATTCAAAGGGGAAAATATGCATAAAGGAGTGAAGGCTGTGTGTAAGGGTAGGAATTCTAAGGTCTAACAAGCCTGAAAAGCCTTCAGCATCTATGCCTCAAGCTGCTGTCTGCAAAGAACTGAAGTTAAGGAAGCTCACTTTGAATTGGATTGTTCAGGGTATCGTGTTTCTTTGTCTGGGTCTTTTCAAATCTATGGGCAGAATATTGCCATCGGCATGCGGGAGTGGGCCTGACACGCCGACACGTAAAATGAAGCGCGATGATGTCGGGCATGAATCCCAATGTCATCACACGTCATTTTGATATTTCATTTGGTGGGCGAGTGCCGGAGGTGGCTTATTAAGGCCATTAAAAACGTAATTAAACTTGTTCACAACGCTGTCCATCCACCCTTAAGGTTGGCGGGCAGGCGAAGAGCCCAAGTGGCCTTCACGTTTTTCAGGAAACCTCATCCACGGATGGGATGAGGTTTCCTGAAGTTTTCATAAAATAAATAAAAATTTTCCTAACTTCACAAACATGTCCCCTCATGTGACAGTATCAGATAAGCTGGGACATGTTTAAATAAATTTTTACTTTATTCATTAAAAAGTTTGTAACTCATTCAATCTCCCTGAACCTCAGGGAGATTGCTGTACTCTTTTGTGCGCATACATGACAGAGTGCAGGCCCCGAATCTCCCTCCTCCCCCGTCCGCACAGGTAGCGCAGAGCACTACTGGCCGCACGTTATGCTGAGCGGGCCTTAATTGGCCCGTCTGTGTAAAATGGCAGCACGCAGCTGATTGCGGGCGGCAATTGGCTCTGTGCCCGCCCCCGCCCACTCCCGCCCAGTCCGCCTGCCAGAGGAAAAATTCTCCCCTATGTGTCTTACTGTTGCCTTAACGAAAGTGTAACTGGGAGATAGATTAACTAGGGGATTTAAAGGTTTTCCTGGTAGTAAATCGTAGACCTATGTATGTATTTAAAATCATTTCTTCTATTAATAAATGTTTCATTTAGTTCTGTAAGAAACCTATAGGACTTGGTGGTCTTATTACCTACTGAATTCGAGGCATCTTGAAATTTATATAAATTGCAAAACAAGTTGTGGCAGTTGTTTCAAGTTTCCTATAAAAACATCAGTACTGGGGAAAGTGAGGGCTGTAACGTTGGGAAGGTTCATACCTGAACTGTGCTGGGATGAGTGTCATTGCAAATTGCATAACTAGGGAAGTAGGGAGGGCTTTAAACTCAACAAGTGGGGTGAGGGATCAAGCTTGGGTAGAGGTAACAATTCAAGGTGTTGAGTTAAGACAGGAAAGCAAAATAGTAATATGAGAAATGAGGGGCAGAGAATGGCAGGAAGGGACAGAGTAAAAAGCTAACAATACATCAACAGTCAAGACTAGATGTTACAAAGGTAGCAAAAAGACAAAACTGAAGGCTCTCTATCTGAATGTGCGTAGCATTCATAACAAATGAATTGATGGCCCACATTGAAATAAATAAATATGATCTGATAGCAATTACAGAGATGTGGCTGCCCAACGACAAAAAGTTGGTCCTTAATATTGAAGGGTACATGACATTCCAGAAGAATAGGAAGCTAGGTAAAGGTAGAGGGATAGCGCTGCTAATCAAAGAGGGCATTTGTGCAATAGTTAGATATGACCTTGGTTCAGGAGATCAGAATGTAGAATCGGTTTGGGTGAAGATGAAGAATAGTAGGGGCAAAAAGTCATTAGTGGGAGTGGTCTACAGGCCTCCTAACAGTAGCCACAGCGTAGGACAATGTATTCAAGAGGAAATATTGCGTGCTTGTGACAAAGGGATGGCAATAATTATGGGTGACTTTAATCTACACATAAACTGGAAAAATCAGATTGGCAGCAATAGCCTGGATGAGGAGTTCTTAGAATGCTTTTGAAATAGTTTCTTAGAGCAGCATGTTCTGGAACCAACCAGAGAGCAGGTTATATTAGATTTGATATTGTGTTACATGATAGAATTAATTAATGATCTCAGAGTAAAGGCACCCCTATGTAGCAGCGACCACAATATGATTGAATTTTACATCCAGTTTGAAAGGGAGAAGAGTGGGTCTAAGATTAGTGTCTTAAACTTAAATAAGGGCAACTATGTGGTATTAAAGCTGAGCTAGCTGAAGTGAACTGGGAAACTAGGCTAGAGGACAGATCAATGGAGAAGCAGCGGCAGACATTTAAGGGGATATTTCAGAGTACTCAGAATAAGTACATTCCTGCTATAAAGAAAAATTCTAAGGGGATGACCCACCATCCGTGGTTAACTAGAGATGTAATGCATAAAACTTAACGAAAAAGCATACAACTCCACAAAGATGAGTGGCAGGACAGATGATTGGACAGAATATAAAGAATGGCAGAGAATGACTAAAAGGTTACTCAGGAGAATGAAATTAGAGTATGAGAGGAAGCTAGCTAGAAATGTGAAAACAGATAGCAAGAGTTTCTACAGGTACTTAAAAAGGGAAAGAGTAATAAAGTGAGTGTTGGTCCTCTAGAGAGTGACAGTGGGGAGTTAATAGATAATAAGGAAATGGCAGAAGAAATGAACAATATTGTTTACTGTAGAGGTTACAAAAAACATTCCAGTAATAGCTGCAAATCAGGAGGTGAACGGGAGAAAGGAACTTGGAGAAATTGAAATCACCAGGGAACCAGCATTGAGCAAATTGATGGAGTTGCAGGCTGACAAGATTCTGGGTCCTGATGGACCACATCCTAGGGCCTTAAAAGAGGTGACTAATGAGGTAGTTGATGCACTGGTGTTAATTTTCTAAAATTAGTTAGTTTCTGGAAAGGTTCCATCATGACCCCTCTATTGAAGAAGGGAGGGAGGCAGAAAACAGGAAACTATAGGCCAGTTAGCTTGATGTCTGTCATGGGGAAGTTATTAGAATTGATCATTAAGGAGGTTATAGCTGGGCACTCAGAAGAGCTCAAGGCAATTGGGAAGAGTCAGCATGGTTTTGTGAATGGAAAATCATGTTTAACCAATTTATTGGAGTTTTTTGAAGGAGTAACACGTGCAGTGGATAAAGGGGAACCTGTAGACGTACTGTACTTGGATTTCCAGAAAGCATTTGATAAGGTGCCACATCAAAGATTATTATGGAAAATTAAAGCGCATGGTGTAGTGGGTAACATATTAGTATGGATAGAAGATTGGCTGGCTGGCAGAAAGCAGAGAGCATGCATAAAGGGGTCTTTTTCAGATTGGCAGGATGATATGAATGGCATTCCATAGGGGTCTATACTGGGGCCTCAACTTTTTACAATTTACATCATTGACTTAGATGAGGGGAGTGAAGGCATGGTAGCTAAATTTGCAGGGGACACAAAGATAGGTAGGAAAGTACGTTGTAAAGAGTACCTGAGGAGGTTGCAGATGGATATAGATAGGTTGAGTGAGTGGGCAAAGATCAGGCAAATTGCATTTAACGTGAGAAAATGTGAAATTGTTCACTTTGGCAGGAAGAACAAAAAAGCAGAGTATTACTTAAATGGAGAACAGCTGCATAATTCTGAGTTGCAGAGGGATCTAGATGTTCTAGTACATTAATCACAAAAAGTTAGTGTGCAGGTGCAGCAAGTAATAAGAAGGCTAATGGAATGTTATCCTTTATTACGAGAGGGATTGAACATAAAAGTAAGATGTTATGCTTCAGTTATACAGGGTATTGGTGAGACTGCACCTCGAATACTGTGTGCAGTTTTGGTCTCCTTATTTAAGGAAGGATGTAAATGCATTGGAGGCAGTTCAAAGGAGGTTTACTAGATTGATACCAGGTTGGACAGACTGAGCTTGTTTCCGCTGGAGTTTAGAAGAGTGAGGAGTGATTTGATTGAAGTACACAAGATCCTGAATGGCTTTGACAAGGTGGACACCGAAAGGATGTTTCCTCTTGTGGGTGAGCCCAGAACTAGGGGGCACTGTTTTAAAACTAGAAGTCGCCCTTTTAGGACAGAGATGAGGAGAAATTATTTCTCTCAAAGGGTTGTGCGACTTTGGAATTCTCTGCCTCAGGACGTGGTGGAGGCAGTGTCATTGAATTTTTTTAAGGCAGAGGTAGATAGATTCTTGTTAGGCAAGGGAATCAAAGGCTATTGGGGTTAGATGGGAATGTGGAAATTGAAACTCAAGGAGATCAGCCATGATCTTATTGAATGGCGGAGCAGGCTCGAGGGGCTGAATGGTCTACTCCTGTTCCGATTTCTTATGTTCTTATGTTGTTATGATTCTAATACTTTGGAGGTCATTTGTGCTACTTTGGAATTTTTGTCTTTGGTATGCACTTCCCAGCCTTCACCACAGCCTATGGTGTGAACCACTTATGTGGCTCTACTTTGGACCTCAGAATCAAAACAAGAGGAGCACCAGCAGCATAACCATTCAGAACAAGGGCAGCAGCAGCACGAGCAGCCTTCTGCTCAACCACTCAAATCCTGCTGCTCCACAGGACAGAGGGATTGAGCACATAACTTTAGCTCACAGGAGGAACAGGGCATACGGGCAGTGAATCGGTTTCCTGGACATGACTGAGCAGTAGTGCCAAGGAGGCTCAGGCTTTTCTGTCAGGTAGTCACTGACATTTGCAGCCTCCTGGAAGAAGGAGAAGATGGGCATACATTGCCAGTGCTGTCCAAGTTTAGCAAAGCTATTAATCCTGCTAATGGGATGCAAAGTAAGGCCCGGCTGGAATTGTATCCCCACAGCAGATTTTCCATAATGCTGGCGAGAAAACAGGTCTGGACAAGTGTGACGTGCAGAAGTCGGGACTTACCATTAGGATATACCATTAGACATCTGAGGAACAGAAGATGCTGGAGCCCTACGGCTACCAGACACTGGAGGAACATGTACATTGCATACTGGGTGGATTCTCATGGACATGGTTCTGCCACAAAGCAGCTTACTGGAGGTGGGAGGCCTCGCTGATGTCTTGGGTCTGCTTCGGAACATCATGGTCTTGGCCATGGGCTGCTACAGATGATTGGTGAGGAGGGGAGAAGAGAAAGGTCCAGCTGTGAGTGGGAGAGGAAGGTATACCAGGGGGCAGGAGGGGTTGGGGGTTGGGAGAGGAAGGTTTAGGCTTGACTGGGAGAGGAAGATATATTGTGGTGGGGGGGAGCGAATGTGTCGGGCGGTGAAGTTGGGAGGAGGGAGGAAGGAGTATGCAGGAGAATGTGCCAAGTATGGAGGTAGGTGCAAAGGGAGAGGAAGGTGTAAGGGAAGAAGTTTGGAGGGAGGAAGGAGTTCGGAGGGGGGGAAGGAATCTTTGGGGAGGAAGGAGTTCAGAGGGGGGAGGAGTTCAGAGAGGGGTAGGAGTTTGGAGGGGGGAAAGGAGTTCGGGGGGGAGAATGTGTCTGGAGGGGGGAGGGAGTTGAGGGGCAAGAAGGAGTCCGGGGTAGGAGGGAGTAAAGGTGGAGAACGGAGTAAGTGGCGGGGGGGGGTGTCCAGATAAATGTACAAGGGAAGGTTCTGTAGAGTCAATGAATGCCTCCTGGGGACTGAACTGAGGGTGGCCGTGGTAGCAGGGAATGGTGAGTATAAGAGAGGGTAGAGTGAGCCGGAAGGCTGGGAGGGAGAGGGTGCGACGGTGGCGGTAGAAGGGATCGCGAGGGTGGTTGGCAGGGTCTTGGAGGCAGACATCGACCCTTGGGGTGGGAAGGAGGAGTTGGGATGTCGATGTGGATGGAGGTGGGATTCTCAGGAAGGTAGGGAACATACACATTCACCTGGACATCGTGGAAAGAAAAGGATTTGGGTTGGTTGGTGATGGTGGGAAGGTAGCAGATGATGCCCGGTGAGGGGGGGGGGGGGGGGGCGCGCGTCAACAGTGATGGGGGAAAGGACATATGTGACTGGGGGAGGGGAAAGGACAGGAGAGCTTATGAGAAACTTGACAATGACCATGTTTTTCAAATTGAAAGTGGGTGGAGCCTCATGTTGGATGGGCACAGGTGATGTATAAGAGTGTGATCAGTGGATGGGTGGAGATGCAGGTCGGCTCAGACACTGAAAGTGAACCCCAACAGGCAGCATTGAAAATGCTCAGGACATGGGGATGAGTGTGATGGAGGAAGGCTCCGCGTGCTTGCACAAGGCTCTGTCACACATACTTCTTCCTCCAGAATCACTCGTGGTCCAGCTGTGTGCAGCTGAACTCCTAGTAGGGTGGGATTGGGCTGGGGGGTGGGTGGGGGGGGGGGGGGGGGGGGGGGGGTCGATGTTGCAGGGTGAAGACTTGCGAAGCCTATAAATGAAGCCGAAAGACACCATAACACATTATTCAGTGAAAGTGAATACATTTTCAGATTATAAAGTGACAAAATGTGTTTACCGGTACAAGCACTTGTGATCAGAATTTCTTAACTTTTCTGGGTCTACCACTTTTCCTAGGTGCTGCCCTGACATCTGCATCAGGGGTGGAGACAACCTGTGCAATGGTTGGCCCTGTTGCCTCTGACGACTTCAGTGGGGTGTCCTCCGGAAAGCCGAGGTCTTGAGGACCCTGGCCTGCTTTGGCTGTCCTTCTGTTGGGCCAGCTGCTCCCTCTGTACTGACAGAGGGCGAGATTGAGGAAGGTCACAGGCAAAGAGGACTTGGAGGGAGAGGACAGCCTCTGAGATTCTTGATTAGATGACCCTGGAGTGTCCAGCTGCCGCTCCTCCTCTCTTTGGGCGCTTGAGGGCCCTGGCCTGACTCCTTGGGGGTAAGGAGCACCTGGAAGGTCATTCAGGTTCTGTGTTTCCCTCTCATGTTGCCACTGCAGGAACTCACCCATAGCTACCACGATGGAGTGCAGGTCTGCACGCATCTCCACGTTCTGCTGGACCAGGGTCTCCATGGCGTCTGCCATATTTCCCATGGCGACCTCCATGTGTGCACGTGTGGGTGCCACTGCATCAGAGAGCAGGCGCACTCCTCTAACTCACATCCACTCTGTTGAGGGCTTCCATCAGCTCTGCGTGATGTTCCCTGCCCTGTGCTGACTCTCCAGGATAAGTTGGAAGTCTGCGCTGGTGGAGGGTGTAGGTAAGCGCTGTGATGGGTCTCCCAGGCTGCTTATTTCCAGCTCTTCAATGGAGGGGGGTGTCCTCTTGGCTGGAGGTGAGGACGTGGATGGAGCTGAGGGACTGGCTGAGGGTGTTGGTAGTTTGGCAGAGCTCCCTGTGAACCAAAGTAGAAATGATTAGTGCATGTCAGCAGAGTCAAAAACAGGAGATAAAGCACTCACAGTTGCACTGAGAGAATAATGATGTGGTGTAGGATCCGCACGTGGATGTTTACCTCCGACCTCATCATTGTCGCAGGCAGGGTCCACATTCTCACCAGTCAGCGCGATGACACACTCCTCCGAGTGAATGAGGGGACTAATGTGGGCAACTCCACCTCCTCCCCCGCCGGTCTGGGACCACTTCCTGTTGTTGTGAGCCAGCTGCTCCTGAATGAAAACAGATGGAGAGTGTCTGAGCAGGACACATGGCACTGTGTGGAATGTTTGTGTGGTGAGTGGAGCCATGGACAGGATGAGGACATGAGCTCCAGAGGATATGAGCCTGATGGAGACCTGAAGGTGTGTGAGAGAGTTAGTGGTGTTGTCCCTTGAGGTGTGAGATCCCTGTGGATGTGTGATGGGTTTGTGAGTGTGAGTGTTGAGGTGGTTGACTTACCCTGGTGGAACAGATGACAGCTTTCATCCTGTTCCTGCACTGGATGGCTGACCTCCTCTGTGCTCCGGTGGTGCTGACTGCAGCTGCCACCGCCTCCCAGGCCGGATTGGTGACTCTGGTAGACCTCCTGTGGCCAGAGCGGGGTTAGAGGACATTGCAGCAGCCTTTATACTGCATCCAGCAGGCGCCCTAGAGAGGCGTCACTAAATTTGGAGGCTGCCATTTTATTTGCTTTCAGGGCCATTTGTCACCCAGAGCAGTCATGGTCTGAAATATAAAGTAGGCTGTGCTCTGGTACGTTTTAAATATGGCACCCGGAGTGAGGAAGCGCTGAGGTCACAGCGTGGCAGGTAAATCCAAACCTACCCGCCAGCAATCTGACCTGTTTCCCACGAATGCTTTATTAATGAGGCTGGACTTGCCGGGAATGGGATGAAATGGTGTGAAAAGTCGCCATTATAGCCGATGGGTGAAACATCAAATTTGCTGCCCACTATCACAATTCGTGCAAATCAGGGATGATTCCGCCCTTAGTCATGTGTCTCTTAGATCATCATTATAGGCAGTGCTGTTTACACAGTCCCCTACATTAACCCTTACAACCCTCATAGTACATCTTCCCCCACAAGTCTTTGTCCATATTTTTTTTTTACATATATACTACCTTATCTCCCCCCAAGTCTCTGACATCACAGATTCTATCTATCACGATGCTTCACATCTCTCCCTGATCGTGTTCTTGTTGAACTTGGTAGATCAGTAGTTACACTTTGAACTGTTTTTTCTTGACTTTGCTGGTTTTCATTGAGAGTTGTAGTATCTGGTTCTTTATCAATTTCTAACTCAACATCAGGTTCTTCCAAATGTATAAAACAAAAACAGAATTACCTGGAAAAACTCAGCAGGTCTGGCAGCATCGGTGGAGAAGAAAAGAGTTGATGTTTCGAGTCCTCATGACCCTTCAACAGAACTGAGTAATATTAGGAGAGGGGTGAAATATAGGCTGGTTTAAGGTGGGGTGGGGGGGGGGCGGTGGGTGGGGGCTGTGTATGACTGATGGTCATCTGGGAGGAATAGAAATAAAATTCTTCTAGTTTCTTCGTCTTGTACCTTCTGAAGTATGTTCTAAATAAGATATTTGTTGATTGACGTCTCTCTGGACTATTACTCCTTTATTGAAAAAACTCAGCAGGTCTGACAGCATCTGCGGAGAGGAACACAGTTAACGTTTCGAGTCCATATGACTCTTCAACAGAACTAAGGAAAAATAGAAAAGAGGTGAAATATAAGCTGGTTTAAGGTGGGGGGGCGCGGTGCGGTGGGACAGGCAGAGCTGGATAGAGGGCCAGTGATAGGTGGGGATTGCCAAAAGATGTCATAGACAAAAGGACAAAGAGGTGTTGACAGTGGTGATATTATCTAAGGAATGTGCTAATAGGTGACATTAAGGGTAGAAAGCAGGACGAGCAAGGTACAGATAACCCTAGTGGGGGTGGGGTGGGGGGAAGGGATTGAAATAGGCTAAAAGGTAGAGATAAAACAATGGATGGAAATACATTTGAAAATAATGGAAATAGGTGTGAAAAGAAAAATCTATATAAATTATTGGAAAAAAGGGGGATCGGAAAGGAGGTGGGGATGGAGGAGAGAGTTCATGATCTAAAGTTGTTGAACTCAATATTCAGTCTGGAAGGCTGTCCTTGGCCTGCTGCATTGTTCCAGTGAAGCTCAACGTAAACTGGAGGAACATCACCTCATCTTCCGACTAGGCACTTTACAGCCTTCCGGCCATCCTTGGCCTGCTGCATTGTTCCAGCGAAGCTCAACGCAAACTGGAGGAACATCACCTCATCTTCCGACTAGGCACTTTACAGGCTTCCGGACTGAATATTGAGTTCAACAATTTTAGATCATGAACTCTCTCCTCCATCCCCATCCCCTTTCCGATCCCCCTTTTTTCCAATAATTTATATAGATTTTTCTTTTCCCACCTATTTCCATTATTTTTAAATGTATTTCCATCCATTGTTTTATCTCTACCTTTTAGCCCATTTCGATCCCTTCACACCACCCCACCCCCACTAGGGCTATCTGTACCTTGCTCATCCTGCTTTCTACCCTTAATGTCACCTATTAGCACATTCCTTAGATAATATCACCACCTTCAACACCTCTTTGTCCTTTTGTCTGTGACATCTTTTGGCTATCTCCACCTATCACTGGCCCTCTATCCAGCTCTACCTGCCCCACACAGCTTATATTTCACCTCTTTCCTATTTTTCCTTAGTTCTGTTGAAGAGTCATACGGACTCGAAACGTTAACTGTGTTCCTCTCCGCAGATGATGCCAGACCTGCTGAGTTTTTCCAGGTATTTTTATTTTTGTTTTGGATTTCCAGCATCTGCAGTTTTTTGCTTTTTGCTTTTTACTCCTTTATTGCCTTGGTCTGACTTCTGGATCTGGGCTTGATCCTTTTCTTCCTCTCTTTGCTGTTATACTTTTCTCAATTATTTGTCCCTCTCTTTTGATTGGATTTTGCAAATTTATCCCACTCATTACATGTCATATATCCTCAATCTTTGCCTCGTGAATTCACTCTCATTCCTTTGGAAGTTGGCTACAAATATAGTGTTTGAGTTAAAAAGCCACTGACAAAGACATTACTGAAACTTTTGTGTTCCTCAGGCGATGTTAGCTTCCCCCATTGTAAGTGGGTCTGAAAGTTAAAATTCAGTCTGCAGAACCTAAACCAGGAAGTATAATGCTGGAATTGTAAATTAGATTTATTTCATGTACAGAAAGCAAAATCAAAATTGGAGGAAAAAATGGGATTAAGGTAAAGAGATGAGAGGGGCAGACAGAAAAAGTACGAAACAAATGTTAATTTTTATTTTAAATCCCAACACTCATAACATTCTGAAGGAATTACATCAGGAAAACTATATTTTCAAGGTTCAATAAGTTGTTTGGCTGTAATTATGACTGATCAGTCCATTAAAAATACACTTACACGTGAAGCCAACAAACCTAATTTTTCTGCAGAATTTAATGGGTGACTAGTGGGTAACTACAGCAACTTCACACCTTACATTGATTTCATTGTCAATTCTATTGGTGTGGTACTGTTATAGTGCAGCCTCTGGAGAAGCAGGGTAACTCAGAGTGCAACTGTGCATATGTGGACTCTGAAAGTTGCTGTCCAACTTATTCCATAATAACGGCGAGTGCTGTTAGCCTCAATATTACTCTCAACACAACTGGGTTGCCTTTGGATGTGGGGGAGTTTTTTTTTTGTTTAGCATCTGAGTTCTTTGAAACAGCTGTCAACTTGTGAACCACGTGCCAGTGATAGTTTGGCACCCTACTCTGACTGAAATCAGTGGAGGTAAGAAGCCTTATTATTCCAGTATGTTGGTAGTTTGATGACATCATCAGGACAATGTGTAAAGCAAGGATTTCGTGCACTATACTATGAATGCATCAGTAGGAAAGAAATACAATACAAAACTGATAGTGAAAAACATAAACCTGCCTTAAATGGGACCACAGCAATAATCCAGTTGTGGGTGAAACCAAATATTCTATGGGGGTTTTAACATAAGAACACTCAAAATATTTGCAGAGCAAAGTGCCTCTATTTGGCAGGTTGTACTGCTTTAAGAGGGAGGAATTTGTCTTCAGTGCTGGTATTAGCTATACCTCTGATGAAACACATATGTTCTCTTTTTATGCCTAGTGGCACCACTTTCATCTGTCTTAACCACTACTCTAGAAGCTAGCTGTCTCTTTGAACCTTGACCTTGAATGTCAGTCTTTCTCCTTCAATGCTTAGCATCAGATGTATCTGTGACCTTGCAACCCATTGTAAATTTTGTGTGCTGATGTTTTGACCTGTAATACTAGAAAGCATCAAATTAAACATGGTATAAAAAATAATTGTGAACCTATGGATGCCTTTCAAAGTAGGTTGATATATTTCATGTGTGTTAGTGTTTGAAATTTGTAAAATATTCTGAATAAGGAATTCAAAACCGTATAAGGTTTAGAATAATTTACAAGATCCTGATGGTTAATATGTTTTGAGTTAGTTTCCAACCAAGCAAGGAATGGATATAGATGCAAAAATAAACAGGATTTTCTCCTCCCCAATAAATAATTGAAAAGAGCCCATTTATATCCAAATGCAAACTGACACTTATCAAAATTATATTAAACCATAACTATAAAGCTTGTGTCTGAATAGTTCTGTATTGGTTAGGTTCTTTCTTTCATTTCTGCTTTATGTTTTAAACTTACATCAAATTAAAAAAGAGTACTTGAGCAAAAATTAAATTTCCCAAGTGAAAATCAGAGATAAAGTTTAATGTTTTTCTTTACATTTTCAATGCAACACATTCATTCTAAAACTCAAATCCAGCTATGGTCTTCCCCTTCTCTGCCTCTAAACTCCTTCAATCCTCCTTAAGCTTGATTAGCTCCTTTAATATTTCATCTGTTTTTGATATAAATGTAGTTTCTAATCTCATCAGATGTCATGTCCTCCTGTTCTGTTTTCTTGCTAAATGCTGAAGTAAGTAATTATGTAATATTTCTGCCTTTCCTCTATCAATACCTGTATTTTGTTCATCATTAAGTGGGCTTATTCCCCTTGTTATTCCTTATTGCAGGAACTGAAGAAGAACCAAAAAAGACAAACAAAAAAGATTGGAAGAAAAGGAAGAAGAAATAGAGCCCGAGTTAATGAAAAATGAGGTAAGAAAAGCTATAAGGAAAATCAAGAACGCAGAAGGACAAAACCAGATACCAGTGGAAGCACTAAAAGCGGGAGGTGAAACAAAAGTAGATGCAATGAAAGAGATTATTGATGAGATATGGACAGTAGGTGAATGGCCTTGTGAGTAGACTGTATTTGAGATGGTCACAATGCCTGAGATAGTAAGCACACAGGACTGTCCAAAACACCGTACATTAAGTCTCACCAGCCATGCATCTACTACTTGATGTCATCAGGCAGAAAGTCGCCCCCTGTGTGAACAACGAAGTGGCAAAGGAGAAGTTTGCCTTCAATCCTGGAAAGGGCATAACTAATGCTATGCTTGTGATCAGAAATCTCATGGAGATATGTGAAAATAAAATCACTGTTCCTGCACTGTCTTTGGGTCAAAATCCTGGAACTTCCTCCCTAACAGCACTGTAGGTGTACCTACAACATATGAACTGCAGTAGTTCAAGAAGGCAGCTCACCATCACCTTCTTCAGAGAAATTAGGGATGGGCAATAAATGCTGGCCTAGCCAACAACGCCCACATCCTATGAATCCATTTTAAAAAAGCAGTAAGCCCAGATTTGACTCATGTTCATAGAGTATGCCAAAGCCTTTGACACTGTCCAGCATGATGCTCTGTAGAAGACATGTATAGACTTTGGCGTACCCAAATACCTTGTGCAGCTAATACAAGAGCTATACAGAAATGCTTCAGGAGTCGGAGTTGGCGATGGGTATACTAACTAATCCCAGTTTGAAAAGGGAGTCAGGCAGGGATGTCTTCTGTCACCCATGCTGTTTAATGCTGTGGGAGAGAAGATAATGGCCCAGGTCTCCCAGTCAGCGGCAATGCTGAGCACATTGTGAATTGCCTTTTGTGAATTTTCAGCCGGGACCTCTGATCCCAGCTGAAGCATCAAAGCCTCAGCACAGATATCCACAGAAAAGACAGTTGGGCTCAAGAAAAGACGGATGAGGAGAGGACATGCACCCTTTTCACAACAATGGTTGCTGTATTCAGGTACATTTTTAAAGATCCAAGTCTTTCAGTGGGTGAATGGTGGATGAGGTGAGTTACTGGGTGGTTGGGTGGGGGGTAGTCAGGTCAGGAGGGATTGGAGGGGTCTGTGTGGTGCTCAGTTGAGTTACACTGGCTAATCACTGAGTTAGCCCAGCTATTAACCAGCATTACATTTCCTGGGTAAGTATCCAGGTAAGTCCCACATATCTGATCCAAGTCTCTGACACTGTGCTCAGGGTCGGAGACATTTGTGGAGGGTCCAGGGCAGTGGAAACCAGCCCATTGGAGCTTAAACTTCCCAGAAAATTTCAGCGCATGTGTTTGTGCCATGACTTCTGTGGGGTCCCGTCACATATCTCCCAATTAACGTCCCATGTGCAACAATATGAATACTGGAAGATTTGGGCCATGAAGATGATGCAAGAAGAATTACCAGAGAGCTGTGGCTGCATCATAGGAAGTCATAGCATGTGGAATGTCGGGTATGCAGTTGACACCATACTCAGCCAGAACAACAGAAGAGCTGGAGACTATAGCAGGCCTAGGCAAAAGACACAGAGGGTGGAATATTCCAAAATTTGCACTAAGTGCAGTAGCGGGTGGGTAAAATGACATTTCACCTGCCGGCCGTGATGGTGGGTTTTCATGCCGCATTGTTCGAAACCCACCTCGTTATTTATGCACTCCCAGGAAACACTCCGTTTCCATGGCGGGTGGGCTCTCATTCATCCGCCCGCCATCACCCCGCCACTGCATCGCGCCAGGCGCAATGTTTAAAGTTAAGCCGCAAGCGCAAATCTCAGTGCTTCCAGACCACCACTGCTGCATGGAAGACATGGCCCTGAAACTGAAGAAGACTGCAGGCTCAGTGACACGTCTCTTGAGCGCTTTTTGGATGCCTTGGAGTCCCGCTGGGATGTCCTCTACCCCCACTCTGGCTGCAGGATGGGCAGCAATAGCACTAACCCGGCTTGGGAGGTGGTGGCAGTGATGGTCATCACCAACGCCCTTCAGAAGAGGACAGCCATCCAGTGCTGCAGGAGGATGAATGATCTCCTCTGTTCTGCCAGGGTAAGTCACTCACCTCATCACTCAACTCACACACTCTCAAACCCATCACACATCCACAGGGCCCTCACTCACTGCCGGTTCAAGGGACGTCACCATTCACTCTCACTCACCATCATTGTCCTCATCCCATCCATGGAACCACTCAACACCCATACAGGCCAGGCATATTTATCACCTGGCCTGGCAGGTGCCTGCTTACACTTTCTTCATCTCTACCCATGCAGGACAAGCTGGCACACAAGTGAGAAAGGTTGCAGACCGGTGGCGGAATGCCCAAAATCAAAGTCCTCACAGACTTTGAAAACAAAGCCATCCAGCTGGCCAGTGAGGATCTGGACAGGTCCTGTGCTGACGGTGAGGTCGGCGGTGCTCTACCAAGTGAGGGTCCAGCAGTGCCACATCCATTGGACAACCATGCCGTGAGTAATGTGTCCTGTTTCATAGGCCACTGCCATGCACTAATTATCTCTCCTTGCTTTCGCAGGCACGTCTGCCAAACAGCCGACAGGGTCCATGACCGAGGGCCTCCGATCAAACCCCAAAGAAACCTCTGAAGAGGAATCTGGTGGCACCCTCCTTGAAGTCCCATCACAGCACTCACCCACACCCTCCACCAGCGCAGAGACACACACCTCGGTGGGACCTAGTTCTAGAGTAGCCCCTGGATCACAATCTGGTGAGCCCATTGCCCCGTCTGATCCACAGGAGGCAGCGGCAGGAACTGGCCAGTTGTCCGGCGCTTAGAGGACTGCTGGAGGCCAGAAATATGCTGAGTCCAAGTCAGATGACAAGCCTCTGGACTTGGTCATGTCACAGTTTCTGGAGCTACAAAGGCAAGCTCGGGAACAACAGGAAGAGATGTCCGCTGCACTCCTCAGATTGCAAGGTACGATGGAGGAGTCCATTTACCTTCACTCTGAGGTGATAGCGCTGGCATTGCAATGCATGAAGGTCAACACTCGTAGGATGGCAGCAGCCATCAAGACCTTGGTCCAGGATGTCACACTTGCATTGCTGCGTGGGCTCAACTCCATCACTGATGCCACAGTCGGCCTCCAACAGTGTGTGCACTCGATCTCACTCCAGCTGCCCCTGCTCCTCAAGGAGTCAGCCTGGGGCCCTCGGGCACCCTTAGGGAGGAGGATCAGCAGGTGCACACTCTGAGCCCATCCATCCAGGTGACTCCGAGAATGTCCGGCCCATCGACTCCCCTCTTCCTGTGACCTCAGCAGCTATAGCTCCACAGGCCTAGGAGGGTGCCACTGCCACACAGCAGGATGCTGAAAGCAGGCCGAGGCCCTCCTAGTCTTGGTCCTCCAGAGGACGCCCACCAAAGTCATCATAGACAAGGTGCCGCAGTCAGCAGGCTGCCTCCACCTCCGCTGTGGTGTCCGGGGAGCACCAAGACACAGCAGCAGGGTTAGGAAAGTTAAGGAGAATTAGTTGCACAGCCTGGGTACTGGTGTTAATCACTTGTACATACTGTTCACTATTGTCAATAAGCTCCCAAGAATGTCTTCCTGCCTATGGCTCCTTGTTCTGATGAGCAGTGTTCTTGTCACTCAGATGTGAAACATTTCCGCACAAGATAAAGGCAGGTGTCTCAGTCCAGGGCCTCTTCCCTGTGCTCTGTGCAGCCTTCAGACCAAAGTGATGGTCCGGCCTCGCACTCCCTGGAAACATGACCGATGCCTGCACCTCGACAGTGCTGGTCATTGCTGCCAGAATGTATAGGGCAGGCGCCACAGAGTTCTCATTCTCTCTGTGTGCTCTCAGCACCTTTGTGGTGGGGCTGGCCCCCATCTCTTCAGCATTTGTGTCCAGTGACACTGTGCTCCTGAAGGGCTCAGGTGATGAAGGCGGACAAAGCATCAGATGCGTCAAAAGTTTCATGGCTGCATCTCTATGATATGACCCTGATCGTGGATCGCAAACGAACTACCCTCAGCCAGACAGGAGTCAGACATTCTCAGAGGCTATGTGAAGATTTATGAAGTGTTCTCACTGCATGTCGTCATCCTCCTGCAATCGAGTGACTATTAGGGCCTCCATTGCATTTCCATGATAGGAGCATTCTCATAGAGGGTATTCGCACTGCCATAAGCCAGACTGGAGTTCACAACTGCGATGTGAGGAACTATGGGGTCACCTCACTGCATGTCGTCATCATCCTCCACAAATCTAGCAGCTATGAGGGCCTACTGAGCTTGCTTGCCTTGTCTAGCCAGTGCGAGGGCCTCATTCCCCTCTTCATCGCCTCTGAGGACCTCCTCACCCTCATCCCCGTCAGCATCCCCCTCATTGGAGGAGATGTGCAATTCCTCCATCTCCTGCTCAGTCAGCTCGTCTCACCGTTGGAGCACCGGGTTGTAAAGGGCGCAGCAGACGACGATGATGATGCGTGACCCCCTCTGCGGACTGTATTGCAGGGCTCCACCAGACCGGTCCAAGCACTGGAACCTCATCTCCAGCATCCCAATGCTCTGTTCCACCCAGCTGTGAGCTGCAGCATGAGCCTCATTATACCTTTGCTCTGCTGCAGCCTGAGGCCGCCGCACTGGTGTCATCAGCCACGTCCTCTGTGGGTAGCCCTTGTTTCCGAGGAGCCAACCCTGCAGCCTATGTGGACCCTGGAAGATTCCAGGGATCTGTGACCAACTGAGGATGTAGGCGTCATGCACACTCACTGGTAACCGTGCGCACACCTGCAGGATGTGTTTCTGATGGTCGCACACCAGCTGCACATTCAGCTAATGGAACCCCTTGCGGTTGATGTGGTTCACTGTGTGTTGCGATGGAGATCTGAGTGCCACATGAGTGCAGTCGATCACACCCTGAACCTGTGGGAAACCCAAGATCTGGGTGAATCCAATCGCTCTTGCATCCTCTGCAGAACTTGGTGGCACTTTGATGCCTCTGCGTTGCTTGAGTGGGTAGATAAGCTGGGAGGCCAACACCAATCATATCAATGTGGCTGTGCCTGAACTGTCTCAGCTGCAGAGAAATGGTCACTTTCTACAGGTTTCCTGAATGTGTGGCTACTTCCCTCGCCCGCCCTACCCACCCACCCCGCATGCTTGTGCACTACATTCAATGGCAGGGTTGCCCTTGCCCACCACCCCTGCCACCAATCGCCTCAACAGCAAGGCTGCACTTGCTCTCCACTCCCCTTCATCCTCAAAGGTCGCCTCAGAGGCAGGCTGCACTTGCCCTCTGATCCTGCCCCAAGTGCACAGCACTGAATGCAGAAGTGCAACACCTTAAAAAAAAAATAGAATTGTAGAATCTTAGAAATTTATGGCACAGAAAGAGGCCATTCAGCCATCGTGCCTGTGCTGGCTGAAAATTAGCTATCAAGCCAAATTCCACTTTCCAGCTCTTGGTCCATGACATTATAAGTTATGGGACTTTAAGTGTATATTCAAATACTTCTTAAATGTCATGAGGCCGCTGCCTCTACATCCTTCCAGCCAGTGACTTCCAGACACCAACCATCTTCTGGATGAAGTATTTTCTCCTCAACTCTCCTCCAATCCTTCTACCAATTACTTTAAATCTATGCCCCCAGGTCCTTGATCTTTCTGCTAAGTAAATAGGTCCCCCGCTCCACTCTATCTAGACACCTCATAATTTTATGCCCATCAATTAAATCACCCTTCAGCCTCCTCTGCTGCAAAGAAAACAACCCCAGACTATCCAATCTGTCCTCATAAATCTAACCAAAATCCATATTGTTTGCGTATGCCTCTGAACTCTTATACCGAACCTTGTGTCTTGCCAAGCAGGAATGGATGAGTTGACATGCTGTTATATTCCTTTTGGAACTGAACTGGCCCTCACCTCACGGCAGCCATGTTTTGAGATAGATCTACTGCAGGCTGTGAATGTTGCACTTGGTGGTGTGGTACACATGTGTCTCTCATATTAGAGATAGCAGCATTGTATGAGCTGCATTCCTTCAATTGACCTGCCATTGCTCCACATGTTCAAAGGCCATTTTTGAGCTGCCATGCCTGCACAAATGTTCGGTGTTCTAGAAAAATCCTTTTTCAAACTGTATTTTTGAGATCTGAACTCTGTGACTTTTCCACCAAGGGGTGATGCCTCCTGACCCTTCAAGCAGAAATATCTTCCTCCTTATCTTCCAGCTCCTCCAGTTCACATGTACATCGCTTACTAGTGTTCAGCAGAGAGAGAGTGTGATTGTGGCATAAATGAGGGTAGAGCTGGCAGTACAGGGACTTGGTAGGTTTTCTTTCTCTCTGACTTCTTGTTATGTGACATCCAGGAAATGAGAAGAGAGGTTAAAATGGATTCTTGAGGAAAGGGGTTCAGGTTCGATGTTCACTGCTAGGAGATGCTTGTGAACTGCATAATACAATTCGCTGAAATGTAGTATGGGCTCCAAGAGTACGAAAGGAATGAACAGTTGTTATATGCCCTCTGAATTCCCCGTCTCTAAGTGCTGTGCTTATGTAGGAGCTCCATTGATTATTGATTTCTCCTAGTAGGTGGTGAGAGAGCAGACATTGCCAGACCATCACCTGTGCCAGTCTTATGCTGTTTTGTGTTGAGTGCAAGGTGTGAGAATTGAGCTGTCATATTGGACTCAAAACATTAATTCTGTTTGTCTCTCTACAGATGCTGCCAGACCTGCTGAGATTTTCCAGCAATTTCTATTTTTATTAACTTGAACAGCCCCCTTTAACACGTGGCAAAGTGAAGATGCTGTTGACATGATGAGTACAAAGAATATTTTCCTGTAAGCTACTTCCAGGCATCCTCCACAGAGGAGAGTAGAAGAACATAAGGCACCAATAGCAGCCAAGGTGACACTGTGTCCTGTATCTGCCAAACATGGCATCAGATATGAAAGAAAAGTGGTAGATTGTAAGGTAGCTGCAAGGATACATCTATCCACCAGCACCATATACTAGTTATATTGCCAAGTTTGCATTCCACAATATATTTACTAGTCTTTCAGTATTTGTCATGCTGTTAGGAGTGTAAGGCTTTATAAGATGGTTATGTTTTGAACTGTCTATTTTAACTCAAGGTAAAAATGGAGCATGTGATCTCCTACTAGTTCTGTACAATGACAAGTCTGGGTGGTCTGACTACCATGGGGACTGGGGGCCCAGGTTAAGTGCTATTTAAATCCACATTCCATGTTTAACATCAAAAAACCAAGGACAGAGCTGCTGTCTTTACCATGGGTAGACTTACAGACTCTGTCAGTCAGATTCAGAGACCCTGGACAGAAAGGGACAATTTCCCGGGAAGAGAGAGACAAGTAAACAGCAGCTGCTGCGAACAGCAGGGGAAAAAGCTGTTCCTTGTTAGTCACCAGGCAGAATGTAGGTGGGAGCTTGTTCTCTGGTAAAAGAGATGGGACTGGTGGAAATTTAAGGATACTGGAAGATTCGCCCTGGCATGGCTGTGAAAAGGAGTTACCAGAGTGGGGCTTGCTGCTGGAGACTGATTCAGAATTCTCAGAAGACTGACGGTAATGACTCATTCCAGGACTTTGCAACTCAGCAAAATGGGAGAAGTGAGCCTGTTGGAAGCTGGGAATAACTTTGGATTTGTTCCTGTAAAGACTACAGTTCTCTGGTGAGTGCAATGTGATGTATAAATGCGGCTTGGGGTTTTCGATCATGTTAGGAAGTTAAGTGGGGGGGTATCTTTTCTGTAGTTTTGTATTTTAATTGCCTACTAAGTAATGTTTAGCCTATGTTGCTTTTAGTGTGTTTGTAACAGTAAAAGCCTTAAAACATGAAATCTTGTCATATGTCCTTTTGGGAAACACACAGGGCAGGATTTTCCCGTCGGTGAGTGGGCCCCGCCCCCTGCTCGCTGACGTGTAAAATGTTGCGCAGTGACATTGGGCGGAACTCCCGACATCACCGCGCCCCATTTAAATTTTCAGGTAGGCGGGGGCTCAGGAAAATCAGCTGTGCGCCCGTCGACCTGTCAATGGCCAATTGAAGCCATTAACAAAGTCATTAAAGTAATTAATGGACCTGCCCATCCAACCTTAAGGTTGGCGAGCAGGCCAGGAGCCCTGGCGTGAATTAGAAAAAGCATGGGTAGGATGAGTTTTCATGTAGGTTTTAAAACATTTAATTAAAGTTTAAAAAAAATTATAGATATGTCCCAACTCATTAACAGTATCACATGTCCGGGAATTTTTTTTTCTATTTTTAATATTTTTGACAGTAGAGGCGATCTCCCTGAGGCAGCACTTAGCCTCAGGGAGATGAATGCGCTCTTTCGTGCGCATGCGCGAAAGAGCGCACTCTCAGGTTTAGGGATTCCCCCCACCCGCACAGGGAGTGCATAACGCTTCCATGTGGACGTCATGCTGGGTGGGCCTTAATTGGCCCGCCCACGTGAAATGGCGCCGTGCCCCCAATTGGGGGCGCCGATTGGAGGTGCGCCTGTGCGCACCCGTACTTCAACTTCTCCCCCGACAGGGGGAAAGTCCTGCCCACAAAGGAATTGTTCAGTGTTTAGTGGTATAAAATTCAATGCAAGGAGACTAGTGAATAAGGCAGATGAGCTAAGAGCACAGACAGTTGGAAGTATGGTATCGTGGCTATTACTGAAAGTTGAGTCAGTCACGGGGAATTCAAATCTCTTTTTAAAGTTATTGGTCTCTAGGGGGATCCTAGCAATGCATGCCCACACTCCAAAAAAATTCAAGTTACATAAACAACCTTGGGGGACACTGGCTTCTTAAATGCAATCATTTTAATACAAGCAAAAACTGCACAATCATGGTCAGTTACCACATACAGGGGACACTGCAGGTTGGTCACATGACTGTCACTGTGAATTTAAGCATCTGAAGAATACTAAACTGCCGATAATCCCTTATCTGTGGAGTTCGCACTGACAACATTTCCCACCCTTTCACTGTGCTTGGGAACTACCCTATGAGGGCTTTCTTCATTGTTTGCTTTATTTGGAACAATTGTACCAGTCTGTAAAATGTTGGGCTACAGGTAAGGGAAAGAATGGCTACATTCCTCTCCCCATGAGCCATTCCTGCCTTTTTTAAGTCACCTTTCAGTAATAGCTACGATACCATACTTCCAATTGTCTGTGCCCTTAGCTCATCTGACTTATTCACGAGTCTCCTTGCATTGAATTTTATACCACTAAACACGGAACAATCCCTTTGTGTGTTTCCTAGCCTTTGTTTCCTCGACCTTCCATACTTGTTTTCTAATTTCCTGCCTTTTATTTTGAGATTTGCCTCTCTTCCCTCTGACTTTACAGTGAGGTACCCACCCTGCTACCAAGCTGGTTTAAATGCTTCCCAACAGCAGCAGCAAACAAAAAACTACTGCGGATGCTGGAAATCCAAAACAAAAACAGAATTACCTGGAAAAACTCAGTAGGTCTGGCAGCATCGGTGGAGAAGAAAAGTGTTGACGTTTCGAGTCCTCATGACCCTTCAACAGAACTGAGTAAAATTAGGAGAGGGGTGAAATATAAGCTGGTTTAAGGTGAGTGGAGAGAAGTTGGAGGGGTGGGGTGGTGGTAGTCGGGACAAGCAAGCAGTGATAGGAGCAGATAATTAAAAGATGTCACAGACAAAGGAACAAAGACATGTTAAAGGTGGTGATATTATCTAAGAGAATGTATTAATTAAGAATGGATGGCAGGACACTCAAGGTACAGCTCTAGTGGGGGTGGGGTGGAAAGACTGACAGGGCATTACAGATTTAAAAATAATGGAAATAGTTCTCTCAGTTCCTTCGCCTCCGTTGCATCTGTTCTGATGATGCTACCTTCAAAAACAGTTCCTCTGACATGTCCTCCTTCTTCCTTAACCAAGGTTTTCCACCCACGGTCGTTGTCAGGGCCCTCAACCTTGTCCGGCCCATCTCCCGCGCATCTGCCCTCACGCCTTCTCCTCCCTCCCAGAAACATGATAGGGTCCCCCTTGTCCTCACTTACCACCCCACCATCCTCCGCATTCAAAGGATCATCCTCCGCCATTTCCGCCAACTCCAGCATGATGCCACCACCAAACACATCTTCCCTTCACCCCCCCTGGCGGCATTCCGTAGGGATCGTTTCCTCCGGGACACCCTGGTCCACTCCTCCATCACCCCCTACTCCTCAACCCCCACCTATGGCACCTCCCCATGCCCACGCAGAAGATGCAATACCTGCCCCTTCACTTCCTCTCTCCTCACCGTCCAAGGGCCCAAACACTCCTTTCAAGTGAAGCAGCATTTCACTTGCGTTTCCCTTAACTTAGTCTACTGCATTCGTTGCTCCCAATGCGGTCTCCTCTACATTGGAGAGACCAAACGTAAACTGGGCGACCGCTTTGCAGAACACCTGCGGTCTGTCCGCAAGAAAGACCCAAACCTCCCTGTCGCTTGCTATTTTAACACTCCACCCTGCTCTCTTGCCCACATGTCTGTCCTTGGCTTGCTGCATTGTTCCAGTGAAGCCCAACGCAAACTGGAGGAACAGCACCTCATCTTCCGACTAGGCACTTTACAGCCTTCGGGACTGAATATTGAATTCAACAACTTTAGATCTTGAACTCCCTCCCCCATCCCCACCCCCTTTCCGTTTCTTCCCCCTCCCTTTTGTTTTTTCCAATAATTTATATAGATTTTTCTTTTCCCACCTATTTCCATTATTTTTAAATCTGTAATGCCCTGTTAGTCTTTCCACCCCACTCCACTAGAGCTGTACCTTGAGTGTCCTGCCATCCATTCTTAATTAGCACATTTTCTTAGATAATATCACCACCTTTAACACGTCTTTGTTCCTTTGTCTGTGACATCTTTTGATTATCAGCTCCTATCACTGCTTGCTTGTCCCTACTACCACCCCCCGCCGCCACCCCCCCTCCCCCCCCCCCAACCTCTCTCCCCTCACCTCAAACCAGCTTAAATTTCACCCCTCTCCTAACTTTACGCAGTTCTGCTGAAGGGTCATGAGGACTTGAAACGTCAATTCTTTTCTTCTCCACCGATGCTGCCAGACCTGCTGAGTTTTTCCAGGTAATTCTGTTTTTGTGTTGCAGAAGCAAACCTCCTTGCCAAGTTTTGGTCTCGCCTCTCATAAGGTGTAATCCATTTGGCTTGTACTGATCCATCTCCCCTAAAACTGGTCCAATTCCCCAGGAACCTAAAGCCCTTCCCCCCTGCACCAATTCGACAGCCACACATCTAGCTCCACTATCCTCTTATTTCTGTCCTTACCAGCATATGGCACTGGGGATAATCCAGAGATTACTGCCTTTTAATTCCTTTCCTATCTCCTTGAAATCTGTCTACAGGACCTCATCGCTCTTTCTACTTATGTCATTGGTACAAATATGGACTATGACCGCTGGTTGTTCACCCTCATCCTTCAGAATGTTATGCAGTAGCTCAGTGACATCCTTGACCTTTGTGCTATGAAGGCAAACAAACCATCCTGGAGTCAAATTCATGGCTGCAGAAACACTTGTCTGTTCCCCTAACTATAAAGTTCTCTATCACTATTGCTTTCTTGATGATCTCCTCAAGTACAACTGAGTCATCCATGGTACTGTGGACTTGGTCCTGTAATCCCTGGAGGAACTAGCACTTTCATCAGTACTCAGAACCCAATAATGGTTGGTGAGAAAGATTCACTCGAGGGACTTCTGAACCATCTGTCTGACCCTGCTGTTACCCAGTCTCTCTCTGCCTGCACCCCTTTAAGTAATGAGGTGAGCACATCCTGAAATGCACTATCCATGTAGCTCTCAGCCTCATTGATAGGCTGCAGTGATGTCAGCTGCTGCTCAAACTCCGAAACTCAGAACTGAGATCTTCCAGTTGACGATGCTGCTTGCACGTGTCTTTGTTCAGGACATGAGATGCATCCTGGAGTGCCCACATTGAACAGGATGTACACTCCACATGACGGATGCCCTGCCATGCTTCTATTTATTAGGCTATCCACTAACTTAACATAAATAAACTTAAGATTTAAAAAAAAATTACCAGCTACTCACCGATCAGCCATTTCTCTTGTGCTGATGTTACTTTAGGTATTTTTACCAGGATGCTGCCTGGGCTGGAGGGTCTGAGCTATGAGGAAATATTGGATAGGCCGGGGTTGTTTTCCTTGGAGCAATGAAGGTTGAGAGGGGACCTGATATAGGTGTATAAGATTATGAGGGGCATAGATACGGTAGATAGGAAGGCACATTTTCCATTAGTAGAGGGGTCAATAACCAGGGGCATAGATTTAAGGTAAAAGGTAGAAGGCTAAGAGGGGAGTTGAGGAGAAAATTTTTCACCAAGGGCGGTGGGAGTCTGGAACTCACTGCCTGAAAGGGTGGTTGAGTCAATTCTCATAACATTTAAGAAGTATTTGGATATTCACTTGCGTTGCCATAGCCTCTAAGGCTATGGGCCAAGTGCTGGAAAATGGGATTAGTGTAGTCAGATCTTTGTTGACCAGCTCGGACACAATGGGCCGAATGGCCTCCTTCTGCACTGTAAATGCCTATGAGTCTACCTCTCTCCCTAATTCTTGCACTCCTTTACCTTCCATCAGATGCTAAAAATACTGAACACACAAAAAATGATATATAGATACTTACAGGTACTTAAGCTCCATTAATTTGCTCCTCACTCCTGCAATCTCCTGGTGTGCTTTTTCATACTGAATTTTAAAAGGTCATTCTCATTCCAGTTGGTTTTCAGGACAGAGGTTTTATTTTGTTTTAAAGTTAGGAAAATAAGAATAGTCTTGCCCAGATTTCAGAATAACCCTTCCAAAGTTTTAAAACTAGTTTTCTTGCTCAGTTAGTTGATGAAGAGGTCAAAACATAAACCTCCTTGTGATGTTTGCTGCAGAGGTGAGTTTCTATGGAGTTTCTCCTGATCAATTGCTGGAACTTGGCCACAAGATCTGTGGAAACCTTAGAGAAATGGCATGAATGCCATTTCATTTGTTTTTCTGGGGTTTCTGCAGATTTTCAGTCAAACATGCTATGAATGATTGGGTGAAAGTCCACAGTTATACAGATGCTGTTTTTGGAATCAGTGAAGCAAATTCAGAAAAAACAATAGATTGGACATACAGTTCTGTTGAGACCTTTATCAGTGTTTTTTTCTTTGTTTTGAAATATGGATGGTGATACTAGGCCAAATGTTTATTGCTATTCTCCTGAAAAACTGAACCAAAAAGAGTCCTGTGTCCTGGATTTTGGAACAGAAGTATCATTGTCGAATATTGCATAATATCACTCTTAGATTTACATACTCTAACCAATCAAGATAATTTAGGCATAGAGATCATTATGCTGTATTTTCTGCCTTTGTATTTTAATCTAGCAGACTGCTATCTATCAGAGGCAGATTACAAACTGAACATAGTTTACATTTGCAAAAATAGTAATAATGTATGCAAAGAGAACAGAAACATTAATGAAAATTTGATTAAATAGGATCTGCATATTTAGGAACAGGAAAAAGCCACCATGCTTGAAGAAGCCACCCATGTTTCATTGATTAAATCACCTGCTTACATTATCACCAAAGCTCTTGGCTCTCCAGAATCACATCTAATTGTCCTTCAAATCCATTTACCATGTCTGCTTTAATGGGCTCACCTAGACACTTATTCTATAATTATATTACTCTTTAGGTGATAAAGTTCCGCCTGATTTCCTTTCTTATTTTGAACTACACAGTTGCCAATACTTCATTGCACAATACAAATGCGTCCAATTCATTGGGATTAGCAGGGGAGTGAAAGATAGTTTTCCCTTTCCCTTCTATCACTTTAAATTGCATGCATTCAAGCAGTAGTCTAAAATCAATAATTTGTAAATGAAGTCACCAATGTTTGCAAAGCTTTTGGGGGCTAAATTTGATAACCCTGAAAATGGGAAAATGCGATGCAAGATTAACCCATACCCATTAATTACGATGCAGATAGCACACCAACTTTGTGCTGCCTGCTCATTTCAATAAACTGTGTCCAGCCAGCACACGTCGATCTGTTTCTTGCCTAGACTTGTCAGCAGGGGGCCAATGTCATGATTGGCTAGTTTTGCATAAAGCTAGCCTGCATTGTTTAAAGGTGAGGTATACTGGGGCTGGAGCAGGTGTTGGTATTTGTGCAGGAAATGAATTTGAGCTGGGAAACACTGACTAATGGCACAAAATTGGAGAGAACGACTTTTGGGGGAAGCTGGAGCCTTGATGGAGGAGGTGGAAAGGAAGAGAGATGTCCTGTTTCCAAAGGGCCCAGATTGCCTTCCAAACGCATCCAGCTGTTCACAATCAATATCAATGATTTGGATGTGGGGACTAAATGTAATATTTCCAAGTTTACAGGTGACGCAAAACTAGGTGGGAATGTGAGTTATGAGGATGATGCAAAGAGGTTTCAAGGAGAATTGGACAGGCTTTCTGAGTGGGCATAAACATGTCAGTTGGAATATAATGTGGATAAGTGTGAGGTTATCCACTTTGGTTGGGTGCAGAGTATTTCTTAAGTGGTTTGAAAGTGTTGATATCCAAAGGGACATGGGTGTCCTTGCTCATAAGTCACTGAAAGCTAACATGGAGGTGCAGCAAGCAATTAGGAAGGCAAATGGTATGTTGGCCTTTAGTGCAAGAGGTTTTGAGTATAGGAGTATAGATGTCTTGTTTCAATTGGTTAGACTGCACGTCCCAAGCTGTCTTCTAATTTACAAACTGCAAATGGTGTAAGCCTGCACTTCCTTCACTCCCCAACATCATTGAACCACAATATTACCCATTTACCCTTCTTTCAGATGCCAAAGAAAAAAGTCTTGGAAGTATTGTGAACTGTGAGGAGGAGAGTGATAGACTTCAAGAGGACCTAACAGGCTAGTGAAATGGACAGACATGTGGCAGATTAAATTTGATGCAGCGAGGTGCGAAGTGATTCATTTTGGTAGGAAGAATGAGGAGAGGCAAAATGAAATACAGAGTACAATTCTATATGAGGTGCAGGAATGGAGACACCTGGGGATATTTGTCACAAGTTGTTGAAGGAGGCATGTCAGGTTGAGGAAATGTTTCATAAAGCATACTGGATCCTGGGCTTTATAAATAGAGGCATAAGAGTACATAAGTAGTGAAGTTATGATGAGCCTTTTAGGAACACTGGTGTGGCTCACCTCAGCTTGGAGTATTGTGTCCAATTCTGGGCACCACACTTCAGGGAGGATGTGAATGGCTTTAGAGAAGATGCAGAAAAGATTTACAAGAATGGTTCTAGGGATGAGCGACTTTTTAGCTACGTTGATGGATTGGAGAAGCTGGGGTTGTTCTCCCTAGAAAAGGGAAGGCTGAGAAGAGATATGATAGAAATGTAAAAATCATGAGAGGTCTGGACAGAGTAGATAGAGAGAAACTGTTTCCATTTGGCCAAGGATCGAGAACTAGAAGGCACTTATTTAAGATGAATGGCAAAAGAACCAACATGAGGAAAAACCTTTTTACACATCGAGTGGTTAGGAACTGGAATATACTGCCTGAGAGAGTGGTGGAGGTAGATTCAATCTTAGCTTTCAAAATGGAATTGGATAAGCACCTGAAGAGAAAAAAACTTGTGTGGCTATGGAGAAAGGCTGGGGAGTGGGACTAGCTAAGTTATTCTTACAGTGAGCTGGCACAGACACGACAGGCCGAATGGCCTCCTTCTGTGCTGTAATCATTTGATGACAAGTGAAACCTGACCAAACAGTGTGAGGAAGAGCAAGAAGACCAGAGATGAAGACACCCAATCACTCTATCTCATGCTCGCAGTCATTAGCTCAAATACTGACAGTGCATAATTTAGAGGGGAGCAAAGTGGTAGGCTCTGCATATGGTGGGACACTGGGCTGCCCTGGACACTGGACACCAAAGCTGCTTTAGGTCACCCTGAAAGACCATCTGCAGTCTCCCCCACTGAAAACCAGCAGCTTTCCACCAATCATGCTGTAGCCACTGGGGTAGCACAAGGACAGGCAAAGGCATACAGAAGACAGGCACTAGGGAGATACAAAGGCATTTAATTGTATATATTATAAAGCCGATTACCATCATGAATTACTTATGGGCATATTGAACTTTTTAGGGAAGACTTGTGTGCCTATAATCAGGGTGGGAAACAAGGATAGCGCAGATACTAGATCCCCAGAGGATGAGGTCACAAGTGAGTTCTGCTGCAGCAGATTCACATGAGGAATTTGATGGAGCAGGCTACAGATGAAGGTTGATGAGGATGAACAAATAAATGGTTCATGCATTGGGAAGCCTGTCTGAAAGCCTGTATCCAAGCCAAGGAGCATGGATGAATTTAGCACAACTTTGGCACAGGACTTTGCCCAGATCCCATCATTTTCAGCATGGAAGTGGCAACCAACTCTGTAAGCACATCTGTGGACTCAATCACGATATAGCATCTGATGGGAGCAGAAGACAGTGCATGCCATCATGGCTGGGGATTATTGCATGTAAGATGACTTGCAGGATGTCACAACAGTCTAGAAATCTGTCCTCTTCCTGGGACAGTGGCAGTGGCTTTATAGAGCATGAAACTGCAGTCCTCTTTCAGGAAGATGGCATTAGTTCTTATTTCACCTTTCTCCTAACTATGCTTCAGTTCTGCCAAAGGGTCGTGAAGACTCAAAACGTTAACTGATTTCTTCTCCACCGATGCTGCCAGACTTGCTGAGTTTTTCCAGGTAATTCTGTTTTTGTTTTGGATTTCCAGCATCCGCAGTAGCTTTTAGCTTTTTGTTTTTATATTAGTTCTTCCACCCCTGTCACTCTTCCAGTGCCTTTGCTGTTGCCTGTCAGCCAGCCAATCCAGACTGCTGCGCCCAAGCCAAGGTGGTGTAGTCTACAGTTAGGCCTTCTAGGCCCAAAGCTGCTCTAGGTCACCCCGAAAGGCCATCTGCAGTCTCCCTCACTGAAAGCCAGCAGCTTTCCACCTATCATGCTATAGCCACTGGGGTAGCACAAGGACAGGCAAAGGCATACGGAAGGCAGGCACTAGGGATAATACAAAGGTGTTTTATTGTTAATATTATAAAGCCAATTACCACCACAAATTGCTTATGGGCATATTGAACTTTTTAAGGAAGACTTGTATGTTTTTAAATAAATATGAGCAAGGACACTGAGCAAAGGATGGCTGGTAATTCAATATGACCACTTTCTGGAAAATTCCTACGTAGATTATACTGACAGACCTGTCCTGAGACAACATGGAATGTCGTAATTGAAAAGGTGTCATGGCCTTTTTCAAGCAGAGACACTTGAAAGGGAGATAGGAAAGATGCAAAAGACTGAACTTTAATCTCCTGTGATTGTGGAGACAAAAGACTGATTTGCACGTCTCAACAGTCACCCAAAAACCCATCTCCTGTTGATTTATATCTCAGAATGTGTAAATAGTTATGAGATGGATGCAAGACGACTGTTTCCCCTCGTGGATTGCTCCGGTAAAATGGGTCAAAAAACTAGCTGCAGAGCGGTGCCGTGTGTGCTGGTGTACTGAGACTGACAGCACAAGAAGACTAACTAGTCACTCCTGCAGTTAAAGACGAAGTCTCTCTCTCTCTCTCTCTCTCTCTCTCTCTCTCTGTTGCTGGAGGCAAGGCTAGCAGAAGCCACAATCAAAAAGGAAATAGGACCGCCTCTTCAGCTACCCTGCAGAACCAAGTGTCTCTAAACCAACTGCAAAACTGCCAAAGTCAGGGTCTACCGGAATCACCTAACATAACGACCAAAACATACCACCATCTATGCCCCATGGACAAGCTAAAGGCTGATTCATATATTCTTTTTTAACTCTTATTTGGACTCTTTTCATTTTTAATCAGTGTATATGTGTGTTGTGTTTTTTTTAGCATTTTTCTTGAGTTTTAGTAACTGATAAATTTACTCTTTCTTGGACTCAAGAAATGCTGATTAAATTGGCTCCTTCTAAAAATAAAAACATTTGGACTGGGAAAAGATATCCACAGAGGGAAGGGATCCCTTTTAAATTAACTTTGTTGCGACCAACTGAGGAGGTTGAATAAAGAAGGGGAGCCAGCTCATTCCATCTCACCCTGGAGCATAACAAAATTGGGGTCCTGTTTGGGAAGTTAACAAATTAGGGGGCTGATAGTCGCCCAACCTTGAACGGCCCGCTTCTACCTCCTACCCAAAATCCACAAACAGGACTGTCCTGGCAGACCGATCGTGTCAGCCTCTTCCTGCCCCACGGAACTCATTTCTCGTTATCTTGACTCCCTTCTCTCTCCCCTTGTCCAGTCCCTTCCCACCTACATCCGTGATTCCTCTGACACCTTACATCACGTCAACAATTTCCAGTTCCCTGGCCCCAACCGCCGCCTCTTCACCATGGACATCCCAATCCCTCTACACCTCCATCCCCCACCAGGATGGTCTGAGGGCTCTCAGCTCCTTCCTCGAACAGAGGCCCGAACAATCCCCATCCACCACTACTCTCCTCCGTCTAGCTGAACTTGTTCTCACACTGAACAATTTCTCCTTTAACTCCTCTCACTTCCTCCAAATAAAAGGTGTGGCTATGGGTACCTGCATGGGCCCCAGCTATGCCTGTCTCTTAATGGGGTATGTGGAACATTCCTTGTTCCAGTCCTACTCCGGCCCCCTCCCACAACTCTTTCTCCGGTACATCGATGATTACTTCAGTGCTGCGTCATGCTCTCGTCGGGACCTGGAAAAATTTATTAATTTTGCTTCCAATCTCCACCCCTCCATTATTTTCACATGGTCCATCTCTGACACTTCTCTTCCCTTCCTTGACCTCTCTGTCTCAATTTCTGATGATAGACTGTCCACCAATATCCATTACAAGCCTACTGACTCCCACAGCTACCTTGACTACAGCTCCTCACACCCCGCTTCCTGTAAGGACTCCAATCCATTCTCTCAGTTCCTTTGCCTCCGACGCATCTGTTCTGATGATGCTGCCTTCAAAAACAGTTCCTCTGACATGTCCTCCTTCTTCCTTAGCCGAGGTTTTCCACCCACGGTAGTTGACAGGGCCCTCAACCGTGTCCGGCCCATCTCCCGCGCCTGGTCCATCTCCCGCGCATCCGCCCTCATGCCTTCTCCTCCCTCCCAGAAACATGATAGGGTCCCCCTTGTCCTCACTTATGACCCCACCATCCTCCGCATTCAAAGGATCATCCTCCGCCATTTCCGTCAACTCCAGCATGATGCCACCACCAAACACATCTTCCCTTCACCCCCCCTGGCGGCATTCCGTAGGGATCATTCCCTCCTGGACACCCTGGTCCACTCCTCCATCACCCCCTACTCCTCAACCCCCACCTACGGCACCTCCCCATGCATACACAAAATATGTAACACCTGCCCCTTCACTTCCTCTCTCCTCACCGTCCAAGGGCCCAAACACTCCTTTCAAGTGAAGCAGCATTTCACTTGCATTTCCCCCAACTTAGTCTACAGCATTCGTTGCTCCCAATGCGGTTTCCTCTACATTGGAGAGACCAATCGCAGACTGGGCGACCGCTTTGCAGAACACCTTCGGTCTGTCCGCAAGAAAGACCCAAACCTCCCTGTCGCTTGCCATTTCAACACTGCACCCTGCTCTATTGCCCACATGTCTGTCCTTGGCTTGCTGCATTGTTCCAGTGAAGCTCAACACAAACTGGAGGAACAGCACTTCATCTTCCGACTAGGCACTTTACAGCCTTCCGGACTGACTATTGAGTTCAACAACTTTAGATTTTGAACTCCCTCCTCCATCCCCACCCCCTTTCCGTTTCTTCCCCCTCCCTTTTGTTTTTTCCAATAATTTATATAGATTTTTCTGTTCCCACCTATTTCCATTATTTTTAAATCTATACCTTTTATGCCCTTTTAGTCTTATTTCACCCCACCCCCACTAGAGCTATCTGTACCTTGCGTGTCCTGCTATCCATTCTTAATTAGCACATTCTTTTAGATAATATCACCACCTTCAACGCCACTTTGTTCTTTTGTCTGTGACATCTTTTGGTTATCTGCTCCTATCACTGCTTGCTTGTCCCTACAACCACCCCCCCCTCCCCCTCAACTTCTCCCTCCACACCCCCGCCACCTTAAAGCAGCTTATATTTCACCCCTCTCCTATTTTTACTTAGTTCTGATGAAGGGTCATGAGGACTCGAAATGTCAACTTTGTTTTTCTCCGCCGATGCTGCCAGACCTGCTGAGTTTTTCCAGGTATTTCTGTTTTTATTCCAGTCCCTTTGTCTGGCTTGCAAATATAACTGTTTGGGTTGACCTTGCAACACCACCAGACATTTGTGCTGCATATGAAAATTGGCCATGTCTTTGGGTATCCTTCAATATGCATATGCTAGATCAGCTAGGCGTGCTTTCAAAGACTCAGCATTTTCATTGGACATTGGTTTGTGATGGGATAGCTGAGAATAGAGGAGTTCAAACACCACAAATACCTCTTACAATTTCAATTTTTTGTCCAAAATGTTTAACATTTAGCTTGGGTGCCATAGTTTGTGGATTCTTCAACATAGTGAACAGATTTCCTGTTTCCCTTCATAATCTTGAAAGTTTTATTTAGCTGACTTTGTAATCTCCTGTCTTTCATTATTATTTAAATTCTTGTAATCAGAATCATCTTTGGACACAAAATAAGAAAATGCTAAAAAAACTCAGCAGGAAAAACTGGACATGCCTTTGGACACAACCTTTGTTCCTTTACTATATCCATTCCCACTCACTTTGGTTGTTACACTGTGAAATATTTTGTTATGTAATCTCCCCTGGCCTCCACTCTATCACAAAACTTGTCCCTGTTCTTCCTGCCCCCTTCCTTCCTTCTATTGGCTTAAAAACTCTTACATTATTACCTTTCTTCAGTTCTGATGAAAGGTCATTGACCTGAAATGTTAAATCTGTTTCTCTCCACAGATGCTGCCAGATCTGCTGAGTTTTTCCAGCATTTTTGTCCTTATTTCACCTTTGCTGTTTGCCTCTGTACCGTGGACAATACTGCTTTCCTATGTGGGAATTGCACTAAGTATACCAAAGGGCCTGTTCAACATGTTGTAAACCAAAAGCATAACTTCTTTAGAACTATACCCTATAGCTGTGCTAATGAAACACAAGACATTATTTCCCTTTTCACTGCAGTTAAGCATTATGCTGAAGGTTTTATTGATTTATCTAACATAATTTCAAGGTCTTTTTCCCAATCGGCATGCTGTACTAGCACTCATTTAATGCTTCTCTCTTTATTTTGATGCCTTGCTCTGTGCTAATTAGTTTATTGAAATTACATTGAATTGCATTTGTTAGAAATTCCTAAAAGATCTAAATCCTTCTGAATCTAGTTAAAAAGTTCCTCAGTGTTTGTCCTTCCTTTTTTAAAAAAATATCATCTACAATCTTGGCGATAGCTATTGTTTTGTTCATCGAAACCATTAAAGACAGCATGGGTTTCAAGACTGACCCCTGGTACTTTGGACTTCACATGTCCAATTTGAAAAGTTCCCATTTTTATTTACCCTTTATTTCTATTTTCCAAATTTCTATCCATTTCTTTATTTACCTCCAATTCTATGATTCCTTATTATAACCATTAATTGCCATTATAGAGCTCTGTCAAAAGGTTTTAAAGAATCTCAATATACAATATCAGATTCAGAATGACTAATCAGCTGCAACTTTTATTCTTCCATGCTGGCGACAACAATATCTTCCTGGAGCAACTTTCCAACTGCATTATTCACTCTTGTGTTATGGAGGGCCTAGAGGTAATGGTATGGCAGCAAATAACCAGTGAAAATGTTTAAAGAAATCATTCAAAATATTCAACAAAAATATGTTCCATTAAAAATGAAAACTTGGAAAGAAAGATCCATCTATGGTTTACTAGGGTAGTTGAGGATAGTATTAGATTAAAAGAAGAGGTTCATAATGTTGCAAAGTATCATAGTAAGAACCAGGATTGGTAGAGTTTAAGAAACCAACAAATGGTAACCAAAAAAATTGTTAAAAAGGGAAAAATAGAATACAAGAGTAAATTAGCCAGGAATGTAAAAACAGATTGTAAGAGCTTTTATAAGTGGAAAGGAGGAGAGTAGCTAAAGTAAACCTTGGTCCCTTAGAGACAGAGATGGAAGAAATTATGTGGAATGAAGAAACGACAGAGACATTTAACAAATATGTTGTGTCTGTTTTCAAAGTAGAAAATACGAGTTCATAGCAGGAATGGAGGGTAACGAAGGGACTAATAAAAGTGAGGTGCTTAAAGTAATTAATATATCTGGAGAAAATGTATGAGAGAAACCTAAGAGACTAAAAGTTGACAAATCCACAAGACCTGATGGCCTACATCCCAGGGTTCTAAAATAGGTAACTGGAGAGATAATGGGTAGACTGGCTATTATTTTCCAAAATTCCCAGATTTTAGAATGATCCCAGTGGATTGAAAGTTATCAAATGTAACTCCACTATTCAAGAAAGGAGGGAGACTTCTGGAAACTATTATTCAGGAAGGTTTAACAATGCATGTAGAAAATTATAACATGGTCAGACAGAGCCAACACAAAAGGGAATACATGTTTGACAAATTTGTCAGAGTTTTTGAGGCTTTAACCAGTAGAGTAGATAAAGGGGAACTAGGAAATGTAGTATACTTGGATTTCCAAAAAGCATTTGACACACTGTCACATAAAAGGCTAATAGACTCATGGGGGGGATTTTTCTCCCCGTCGGGCGGGCCAGTTGGGAGCAGGCGTGGAGCTGATCACCACCTGCAATTGGCTGCGCGCTGCCATTTACGTGGGCGGGCAAATTAAGGCAAATTAAGAGCGCAGAAATCTCCCTGAGGCACGGAGCTGCCTTGGAGATTAAGTTCTGTTTTAAAATTGGGAAAAAAAAATATTCAGACATGTCCCCTCATGTGACAGTATCACATGGGCTGAGGCATGTTTATGAATTTTCATAAATTTTTAAATTTCATTAATAAAACCTTCATGAAACCTCATCCCACCTATGGAAGAGGTTTCATGAAAAATGTGAAGGCTGCCTGGGCTCTTCGCCTGCTGACCTTAAGGTTGGACCGACAACTTTCTCAATTGGGTTAATTGGTTTGCCAAGGGCTTTAATAGGTCTTTGACAGTTCGGGAGCATGCAGCTGACTCTGGTACGCGCCTGCCGAATGAAAATGATGGCCATGGAATTGGGGGTAATATAGCAGCATGGATAGAGGATTGGTCAACGACAGGAAGCAGAGAGTAGGGATAAATGGGCATTTTCAAGTTGGCACGATGTAACTAGTGGAATGCCACAAAGGTCAGTGCTGGGGTTCAGCTGTTTATAATCTGTATTTGCGACTTAGATAAAGAGCTGAATTTTAAGGGCCACCCTTGGGTGGGAAAACAGGTGGGTGGACCTGTGAATTAGGACACCGTGCTATTGGTGGCATACTCACCACCGGTCCACCTGCCTCTTTGTCACAATTAGATGGCTCTTTGTGAAACCATCCATGTAAATGACTACATAGTGGATAGCATGTGAATATATGCAACTTTCTGCCAATCATTCGTGGTTTGACCTAATCCCTAAACAACACAATATAAAGAGTTTCTCAGCAAATAGTTCACACGCTTCTGCATAACAAAGTTATTTATTCAGTAATTTTATTTTTCTTTTGCAGAATGAAAGATTTGGCAAAATGAAGAACTGAGTGAAAACAGATAAAATGTGTTTTACTGTTATTTTATTAAAACGTATATTACAAGTGTCACTCAATGCAGGAAAATAAAAAGGCTTTTTTTGAAGCACTGATAAAATAGCTGGAATGAATAAATTAAGTTGAAGACAAGTGAGACCCTGGGTTGGCTCAGAATGGTAATGTCTTTCATGTAGAAGCATTTAGTACAGTACAGTGCTAATAACTGACTATCATTACAAATGTAAAGAAGAGCCCTATTATTATCTTAAAGCTCAGTTGGTTCACCGAAACATCCTAGTTCATTTGTGGAGAGACAATGAGTCATCTACAGACAATTAAAGGAAATGTTCCCTTATCTTAATTTATTCAGATTTGCTCCACTACCTCTGATTTAAATTAAGCAGTATCTAGATTATTGTCACTCAGTGTTATTCCCTGTATATTGGATGTAGATTTTAAATTTAAAATTGGCAAATTACACTCATTTAAGATAAGAGTCAGACACCTAATCTATCCCTCCTAGACTTTTGGACTCCCAGTGCATACGTTTGTTAGACAGATACTCTGTTGTTGTCTAAAATTTATTCAAACAGGCTACTGCAACAATTCTCCATTTGAAAAGTACTATGTACATTAGGTTTTGAAATCGTTCTGATAAATGTAAGGATCTATGGACAATTGGATTCAAAACTGATTCAATCAGTTCATATAAAAGCTTTAATTCATCCAGTATGCAACATGAATTTGGTACAAGCTATAAAAGAAGGCATTTGAGAGCAACATCAATCCTATAACTCCGTGAGAATGTACGTATATGGTGTAAATGATCTGCATTGAAAGACAGCACCAACGATGTGTGTGGTAAGATGAAGACCCTTTACGGTGCACAATTTAGATTCAACCCTTGTCACAATTTGATGGCAAGCTCTACTTAGTTTTCTTGTTTTATATTTTTTGAGTTGTTAAGAATAAAATCCTCCCCATTTAAAGTTTTTGGTCATGTTGAGCTATTACGTCTTGTGTGACCACTTTTTGAAACAGCTGAATAAATGTTTTTGAATAGCATATCCACACGAAAATGAAAATCTATGGAGTACTGTCTGTCTCACATTTCTTATTGTTTCAATATGTCAATGGAAAGGGCAAAAATTTGTCAGAAAGTTCTCCTGCTATTGGACATAGTATAGAAGACTAAGTTGCAAAGTTCAGTTCCTTAATGCCTGTTTATTTGGCGCCATAAGTGCAGTTTTGGCTCCAAAATGGCATCCAACGCATCTCACACCAAAAGTGGGATTTTCCCATTGGGGGCGGGAATCGGAGGCAGGTTCAAACATGGGTGGTGAACTCACCCCTTACGTGAACCAGGAAGCAGCTGCTATTTTTGCTGAGTAGGGGAGTTAATTGCCTGAAAGATAGGCCTGGCCACCAATGAGGGCTTGAACCACAGTGGGTCAGTCAAAAAGTGGGCCACATTGTGACCCACTTCAGCAGCCATTGTTGTGACTGCTGTTTCCACATTAACTTTTGAGGACAAAAGTTGGCAAAGTTAAAATTTCTCACATTTCGGAGGGCAGCAAGAGGTCTGCAACCCAGGACAGGGGAGGCCACCAACACGTTCTTTAAAATTAATGAATTTTTATAGAATGGGGTGGAAGCCTTCTGCCATGCTAAGCTGCTTCAGTGCCACTTCAAGCCATCTTCTTACATAAGCCAGCAGCTGACCCTGTTCTTGTCTCTATTGAGCTGGTCTGATACCAGGCACCTGCTATAGCCAACTCGCTAAAAATTAAAAAAAAACTTACTGGGGATCGGATCTTAATGAGCCCACAACGTGATTAAGTAACTCATTAACAGGAGAGGCTTTGTTCCTGGGCCCATTCCCTCCCCTGCCCTTTGGAAAAATGGGAGGATGGAAACGGAATCAGGATCTCTGGCAGCTCTCCTCTGTCATTTTTTCTGCTATCTTACCTCTGTTCCCACATCTTCGGTATTGGGAAAATCCAGCCCCAGAAGTGTGTGTGTGCTGGTGTGAGCTGCATTGAATGCCTTTTTGGTCTGGGGCCTTGCACACATGAAGGTAAAGTCTGCTTTAAGTTTACAGCATGTGACCTGTAATACTGATTTGACGCCAGTACTGACACTTTGGAGCTCAACACTCCAGTTAATACTATGGGTGGGATTTTCCAGTCCTGCCCGCTGGGGAACTGTAAATTGCTGCCCAAAATCAACTGACCTTTTGCTGGTCCATTAAATTTTCTAACCTACCCATGATCGGATGGAAAAATCCTGGCTTATCTCTTAAACATGCACAACTGAACATGTGTTCAGCAGCAGGAAGGCATCCTACCCAGCTCTATGTAAAGAAATCATGAACTATATACATGTTGGTTGTTGACTGATTTCTACTTGTTTTCACTGTGATTGTGGAGTTGTTTGTTATCTTCAAGAATTCTTTAAATTCTAAGCTCTAAAGTCTACAGGGAGTGGTGTGGTACATGCTGAAGGACTTGGTGCTCACTTCAAGGATTCTGCACAAACCACTTGCTCCCAGACATGGGTACAGTAGTACGTATTTTCCTTGGATACTGCATGACTTGGAGAATAAGCAGAGGTGACACTGAGAAGGACAAACTGCTGGAAGATGGGGAAGGGGGAGAAGGGATGTCATCAGAAGGCCATATTTGCCCAGGTTGTTCAAGGAGCAATTCTCCCATCTGATCCTCAGGAAGGAACAGTATGTCAGATGTATCCGCTTCAGTAAGGGCTTCTTCACTGAAATTGGCTGCCTGCTGTAGCCACAGCTGCAACTTCAGAGGAGGGTAAGGACGTATTGACATTGGTTGTGAAGGCACCATGGTCATCAACTTTTATGTGTCAGACTCCTTTCAGTCTGCCATCTACTGTTGCATAAGGGAAGTCACTGTCGCTCTGTATTCCAAGAGAGGTGAGTACATTTCATTCCCTCTTCAGAGAGAAGCGGGCAGAGTTGTACATGGCCTGTGAAGATTGGAGACTCTTCATGGTGCAGAATGCCATTGATGCATGCATGTTGTTTTGTAAATTCTGAGATGTACTGCAACTGAAAGGGGTTTCATCCCTCGATGTCCAAATGGTGTGTGACCATATGCAGCTTATCATACAGGTCATTGCCTAATATCCTGGCAGCAGTTGTGTTGTCTTCATTTTGCTCTCAATTTGAGGGACCATGAGAAACAAGAGGGTGACTACTGGGTAGAAGCTCGACACCATCAGCCCACTTGATAGCCCATCCATCACCTTCAACATTCACTCCCTCCACCACTGACAAACTGTGACAAGATGCACTGCAGTAACTCACCAAGGCTCCTTCGACAGCACCTTCCAAATCCAAGGCCTATATCACCTAGAAGAACAAGGACAGCAGATACATGGGAACACAACATGCAAGTTCCCCTCAATCCTTTGATGACACGGCCCATGACTCTAATGTGTTAACCAAGGACACATGGGCTGTTTGCATATAATGCAAACCATGCTGTCACACAAAATATGATAGAACAGAACAATGGTGTGCCAAAACAACACTTCTGCTGCCTGGATCACTTTGGAAGAGCCCTGCATTTCTCAGCAGAGGCATCTGTCAAAATTTTTGGTGGTCTGCTGTAAGCTTCATAACCTTGCCATTATGAGGGCACAGCCCTTTGCTACCAGCTATACGACAAGTAGCTGAGGAGGAGGAACAGATGGAGGGAGAGGAGCAGAATAAGGTGGAGGAAGGAGAAGGGAGGAGGAAACAAAATGATCCCTTTGTGGCCAGGCTGTCTGTGATCAACACAGCACAGCTGATTGTGATGCCAATGCAACCCAAATTCCCTATTCACTAAGAGCCCCACATCTTACCTTTTCTCTGTTAATGAGCATCAAACTGTCTGCTTGGCCAGAATGCAAAAATAAAAACCAACACTGAATAAATATTCCAAATCAAATTTACAAATCAAACCATGCCATGTTTTTTTTTGTGGGATGTGGGCATCTTGCCCTTGAGAAGGTAGTGGTGAACTGCCTTCTTGAATCGCTGCAATCCATTTGGTGCAAGTACACCCACAGTGCTGTGAGGAAAGGAGTTTCTGGATTTTGACCCAGTGACAGTGAAGGAATAGCGATATATTTCAAAGTCAGGATGGTCTGTGGCTTTGAGGGAACTTGCAGGTGGTGGTGTTCCTGTGCATTTGCTGCCCTTGTTCTTCAAAGTGACAGGGGTAGTGGATTTGGAAGGTGATGTCATAGAGGAGCCTTGGTGAGTTGCTACAATGTATCTTGTAGATGGTACACACTCCTGCCACTGTTCCTCAGTGGTGGAGAGAGTGAATGTTTAAGGTGGTAGATGCGATGTCGAGCGGCCTGCTTTGTCCTGGATGATGTTGAACTTCTTGAGTGTTTTTGGAGCTGCATTCATCCAGGCAAGTGGGGAGTATTCCATCACACTCCTGACTTGTGCCTTGTAGATGGCGGACAGGCTTTGGGGGGGTCAGGAGGTGGGTTACTTGTCACACAATTCCTAGCCTCTGACCTGTTCTTGTAGCGACATTATTTATACGGCTAGTCCAGTTCAGTTTCTGGTCAATAGTAACCCCCAAGGTTATAGTGGGGGGATTCAGCAATGATAATGCCATTGGATGTCAAGGGGAGATTCTCTCTTGTGTCTGGCAATGACCATCTCCAACATGTGTCCCACGAACAAGAACAGAATTACCTGGAAAAACTCAGCAGGTCTGGCAGCATCGGTGGAGAAGAAAAGAGTTGACGTTTCGAGTCCAACATGACCCTTCAACAGAACTGAAGTATAGTTAGGAGAGGGGTGAAATATAAGCTGCTTTAAGGTGGGGGGGCGGGGGGAGAGAGAAGTTGAGGGTGGGGTGGTTGTGGGGACAAGCAAGCAGTGATAGGAGCAGATAATCAAAAGATGTCACAGACAAAAGGATCAAAGAGGTGTTGAAGGTGGTGATATTATCTAAGAAAAGTGCTAATTAAGAATGGATGGCAGAATACTCAAGGTACAGCTCTAGTGGGGTGGAAAGACTAACAAGGTATTAGTTGTAGATTTAAAAATAATGGAAATAGGTGGGAAAAGAAGAATCTATATAAATTATTGAAAACAAAAAGGGAGGGGGAAGAAACGGGGTGGGGATGGGGGGAGGGGGAGTTTAAGATCTAAAGTTGTTGAATTCAATATTCAGCCCAGAAGGCTGTAAAGTGCCTAGTCGGAAGATGAGGTGCTGTTCCTCCAGTTTGTGTCGGGCTTCACTGGAACAGTGCAGCAAGCCAAGGACAGACATGTGGGCAAGAGAGCAGGGTGGAGTGTTAAAATGACAAGCGACAGGGAGGTTTGGGTCTTTCTTGCGGACAGACCGCAGGTGTTCTGCAAAGCAGTCGCCCAGTTTACGTTTGGTCTCTCCAATGTAGAGGAGACCGCATTGGGAGCAACGAATGCAGTAGACTAAGTTAGGGGAAATGCAAGTGAAATGCTGCTTCACTTGAAAGGAGTGTTTGGGCCCTTGGACGGTGAGGAGAGAGGAAGTGAAGGGGCAGGTGTTGCATCTTCTGTGTGGGCATGGGGAGGTGCCATAGGTGGGGGTTGAGGAGTAGGGGGTGATGGAGGAGTGGACCAGGGTGTCCCGGAGGGAACGATCCCTACGGAATGCCGCCGGGGGGGTGAAGGGAAGATGAGTTTGGTGGTGGCATCATGCTGGAGTTGGTGGAAATGGTGGAGGATGATCCTTTGAATGCGGAGGATGGTGGGGTGATAAGTGAGGACAAGGGGGACCCTATCATATTTCTGGGAGGGAGGAGAAGGCGTGAGGGCGGATGCGCAGGAGATGGGCCGGACACGGTTGAGGGCCCTGTCAACGACCGTGGGTGGAAAACTTCGGTTAAGGAAGAAGGAGGACATGTCAGAGGAGCTGTTTTTGCAGGTAGCGTCATCAGAACAGATGCGAGGGAGGCGAAGGAACTGAGAAGGAACCTCCCCATGCCCACGCAGAAGATGCAACACCTGCCCCTTCACTTCCTCTCTCCTTACCATCCAAGTGCCCAAACACTCCTTTCAAGTGAAGCAGCATTTCACTTGCATTTCCCCTAACTTAGTCTACTGCATTCGTTGCTCCCAATGCGGTCTCAGTTCCTTCGCCTCCGTCGCATCTGTTCTGATGACGCTACCTTCAAAAACAGCTCCTCTGACATGTCCTCCTTCTTCCTTAACCGAGGTTATCTACCCACGGTCGTTGACAGGGCCCTCAACCGTGTCTGGCCCATCTCCTGCGCATCCGCCCTCACGCCTTCTCCTCCCTCCCAGAAATATGATAGGGTCCCCCTTGTCCTCACTTATCACACCACCAGCCTCCGCATTCAAAGGATCATCCACCGCCATTTCCGCCAACTCCAGCATGATGCCACCACCAAACACATCTTCCCTTCACCCCCCCCGGCGGCATTCCGTAGGGATTGTTCCCTCCGTGACACCCTGGTCCACTCCTCCATCACTCCCTACTCCTCAACCCCCACCTACGGCACCTCCCCATGCCCACGCAGAAGATGCAACACCTGCCCCTTCACTTCCTCTCTCCTCACCGTCCAAGGGCCCAAACACTCCTTTCAAGTGAAGCAGCATTTCACTTGCATTTCCCCTAACTTAGTCTACTGCATTCGTTGCTCCCAATGCGGTCTCCTCTACATTGGAGAGACCAAACGCAAACTGGGTGACCGCTTTGCAGAACACCTGCGGTCTGTCCGCAAGAAAGACCCAAACCTCCCTGTCGCTTGCCATTTTAACACTCCACCCTGCTCTCTTGCCCACATGTCTGTCCTTGGCTTGCTGCATTGTTCCAGTGAAGCTCAACGCAAACTGGAGGAACAGCACCTCATCTTCCGACTAGGCGCTTTACAGCCTTCCGGGCTGAATATTGAATTCAACAACTTTAGATCTTGAAGTCCCTCCTCCATCCCCACCCCCTTTCCGTTTCCTCCCCCTCCCTTTTGTTTTTTCCAATAATTTATATAGATTTTTCTTTTCCCACCTATTTCCATTATTTTTAAATCTACAACTAATACCTTGTTAGTCTTTCCACCCCACCCCACTAGAGCTGTACCTTGAGTATTCTGCCATCCATTCTTAATTAGCACTTTTCTTAGATAATATCACCACCTTCAACACCTCTTTGATCCTTTTGTCTGTGACATCTTTTGATTATCTGCTCCTATCACTGCTTGCTTGTCCCCACAACCACCCCACCCTCAACTTCTCTCTCCCCGCCCCCCACCTTAAACCAGCTTATATTTCACCCCTCTCCTAACAATACTTCAGTTCTGTTGAAGGGTCATGTTGGACTCGAAACGTCAACTCTTTTCTTCTCCACCGATGCTGCCAGACCTGCTGAGTTTTTCCAGGTAATTCTGTTTTTGTTTTGGATTTCCAGCACCCGCAGTAGCTTTTTGTTTTTATCTCTTGTCCCACGAATGTTGCTTTCCATTTATCAGCCCAAACCTGATTGTTGTCCCGGTCTTGCTGCAATTCTTAGCCAAGAAACAAAAAAAGCTGCAGTTGCCTCTAATTATAGAGTTTAATTATTTAAACTCTGTTTCCTCTGTGACACAGATTTAGCTGACAACTTTAATTTTCATTTCCCTGTAAATAAAAGTAAATGCAAGCTGAAGTTTATTTAAAAGTCAGCGTTATTTTGTGAAGTGCCTTAGGACTGAGGAGGCCTGTGAATCATGCAACTTGTAGGCACAGCTATAAAAGAGTTGAACCTAACTGGATAACAGTTGATAATAGATTAAAACAGCTCACCAATAATGAGGCATCTGTCATATTTCAGTCTGCTGCACAATGTTCTGTTTCATAAATTAATCCTTACCTACTGAAAGATAACATAATTATTTTGAACATTACAAGCCAATGCATAACTGAATAATATTTTTCTCATTCTTTCCTTTAGATGCCTTCTGCTGCTTTATAGTTTTTTTAGTGCAACCATGTGGTCAGGTTATTTTATACATTCTGTCCTAACATCAATAAGAAATAATAAGCAAAATCCATACAACTAAATATAAACAGCTATCTAGAAAAATGTTTGATTTCATTCCACCAACTCCTAATTATATCATCTTAGTGTTATTACCTTCAAATGAACACAATCCGAAGTAATTTTCAACATTTATCTAAGTTTGTTTGTTTCTTTCTGCCAGACCCTTAGTGGAGCCGTTGGCATCATCTTGCTTCTTCTTTGACTTTCTTCAAGCTTCCCTCAGTCTACATCTCAATGTTATCCAGACATCAGATTTTTCTTCTTCCTCTTCTATTTTTACCCTCAATTTCTCCTTCAATTGTTGACAGACTGATGGGTAAAAGCAAAATACTGTGGATACTGGAAATCTGAAATAAAAGCAGAAAATGTTGGAAAAACTCAGCATGTCTGGTAGCATCTGTGGAGAGAGAAACAGAGTTAACATTTCGAGTCCGTCTATATGACACTTCTTCAGCTCTGAAGAAGAGTCATACAGACTCAAAACGTTAACTCTGGGCAGGATCTTTCCCCCCATTGGGGGGGATTGTGCAGGAGCGGGCGGGTTCTTGATCGGCACCCCTAGTCGGGGGTGCGCTGCCATTTTACGTGGGTGGGCCAATTAAGGCCTGCCCAGTGTGACGTGCACCAGGAAGTGCTATGCGCTCCCCGTGCAGGCGGGGGGGGGAGTTCCCTGAGCCGGAAATGCGCTCTTTCGCATGTCACATGACCTGGGACATGTCAATTTCTTTTATTTCAACATTTTATAAACATTTTAAATCCCTCATGAAACCTCATCCCGCCCGTGGATGAGGTTTCATGTTTTTCTGAAGGCTGTCTGGCCTCTTCGCCTGCCCGCCAACCTTAAGGTTGGACGGGCAGGCCCATTAATCAATTTAATTATTTTTTAAATGGCTTTAATAGGCCTTTGACAGTTCGGCGGGCGCGCAGCCGATTCAGCCAATCCAATGTCCGTACTTGGCTATCTTTCTCTCTCTAACTGTACTTAGTAACCCTTTTGATTCCTGAATTTCTACTCTTGATCTAACCCACTTATTTTGGCTTTCTGTCCAGCCAGCTGATTCCGAGCATCCTCCACCACATCCGCATTTCAAAGGCTCTTATCCTCCTCTCTATGTGAGTAAGATACCATTATACGGGTATGCCTGATGATTTCATAATGGATCCTGCATTGCAGAAATCTCTCAAATGGCAGAATTGTGTTAGGACAGTTATAGCATAAATTTCACCTTATTGCAAAAATGTTTTAAACTTGTATCAGCATAAGTTGGAATTTACTGTGCGTTTTTAATTTTAATAGCTGGCAGTTAACTGTAGATAAGTGGCCATATGTTAATTAAGTACTGTGTGGCTGGGGCTGACTGACCAGTTGAAACTGGTTTGTTTGTGAAAGGCATATAAATGGTGATATTGCGGGATCGAACAGAGTGAACTGGTAATGGAGTCTGATGGGAACAAAGTGACTTCTAAAATGGGAATTTGATAAGAGTGGGAATTAAGAGAAGAGGAAGAAGGAAGTGCTAAATAGATTAAGCAATAACAAAAGCTGTGTTTAATTATTTATTCACACTTCAAATACTTAACTATACAATAGAATAAGGACATAAGCTTTTAAAAAGAAAGTACAAAATAAGAAACCAGGCCAAAAGCCTGATAGCGTTTTTAGGTAAGTGAATAATAATAAGGGTAGAAACTTTCCTTTGGCGGGCAGGCTGGGTGGGAGCAGGCGCGGAGCTGATCACCATCCACGGTTGGCTGCGTGCTGCCATTTTGCGCGGGCGGGCCAATTGCTGCGAAAGAGTGCAGCCATCTCCCTGAGGCACGGAGCTGCCTCAGAGAGATTACGTGGATAATAAAGGTTCTTAAAAAATAAAGGAAAAAATTATTTAAACATGTCCCAGCTCATGTGACAGTGTCACATGAGCTGGGACATGTTTGTGAAGTGGACAAAATTTATTTAGTAATTTTATAAAACCTTCAGGGAACCTCATCCCACCCATGGATGAGGTTTCCTGGAAAATGTGAAGGCCGCTTGGGCTCTTCGCCTGCCCGCCAACCTTAAGGTTGGACAGGCAGCGTTGTTAATAGGGTAAATTGCTTTCTTAATGGCCTTAAGAGGCCGTTGACAGTTCGGCGGGCATGCAGCCGCCTCTGGCGCGTGCCCGCCGAATGCAATATCGAAATGGTGTGCAATGACACCAGGACGCATGCCCGTGTGTCGGCGTGTCGGCCCGCACCCCCCGTACAGGCTAACGGCAATATTCTGCCCTAAATAAAAATTGTAATCTACAACAGATGAAATAGACTAAATAAACTGAATTGAGCAATAAAAGTAACTCAAAGAAAATAAATTAACACAGCTGACAATCATTATTTAATATTACAGGTGAATCAGTTAGGACTGGAAATAGATAAAGTAAGAACTGCTGTGCAACAACTAAATACATAAACAAATAAACAAAATAGATAATGGCAGCACAGACAGTGAGTCAGGACTGTAGAATGTGGGGATTTGTGAGACTGAATGGACAATCAGATATGTGGCATATGTTTGTGATTTGAGTCTCTCAACTTAGAGTTGTTGAGCTGGAGCGAGTGTTAGAAACATTCTGCCAAATAAAGAAAGGGGAGAACATCTGGCTAGTTTAGTCCGGCATACAGTCACACTGCATAGAGTACAAGAAGTAGAGTGAGTATAAGGAATAAGGCTCTGGGGATGATGGTCGTAAGTTACAAAGCACATATAGATTGAGTGAGTGGCAGATCTGTGTAAGATGGAGTTCAACGTGGCCAAATGTGATGTCATCCATTTTGGATTCAAGAATGATAAAATCAAAATATTTTCTAAATGCCTCTGGGCTAGGATTTGGCAGAACAAAGGGATTTGGGTGGACAAAAATTACTGAACACAGGTTCAAAACAAAATCAGAAAAGTTAATGGAATATAATGTTTGCTGGGTCAGTTAAATTTTGAAATTGATATCAATACTTTTTTTGTAAGGCTATCAAGGGATATAGCTGAAAAATAAGTAAATAGAGTTGAGGTACAGATTATCTATTATCTGATTGAATGGTAGAGCAGGTCTACTTCTTTTCTCATGGCCATTAATCCAGGCCCTTCTGCTCCAAGTCCCACCTCTGAGAGCTGCTAGCCAATCAAATGGCCAGTAGTTCTCTGCTGCCACTGCTGGAACTGCATCTGGTCCCCAAGGGTGATCATCAATGGAGCCGGATCTGAAGGTAAGTAGGTGAGTCTCACGGGGCCTGTCAGGCTCGGGTGGGGTGGGCAGGGCAGGGCAGGGGAGAGGGAAAATATGGAGTTGGGAAGACCTTGGCATGGCCTCCAAAGGGCACAAGAGCCTATAAAGGAGAGACTCCCATGTCCCCCACCAGTCTGAGCAGTGAGACCTGCTGGGCTGCATACATGGTGCCAGCCTTTTTCTGCTGTGGGTAGGATTCCAGCTGCAGTGGAAGGAGGCCCTTAAGGAGCCATTAATTGGCCACTAAAGGGCCTCAATTGGCCCATGTGCAAGTGGGCCTTCTGGTTTCTTCCCCACTATGGGTAAAATTGCAGTGGGGGTAGGATGGTAGGCACTGGGAATGGCACTCATGGCATGGCCTCCAATTTTACAGCCCCACCCAATCTACCCCCAGGAGTCCATATAATCTTGGCTCATGTATATAAAACATTCGAATTGGAATATGGAGATATCAAATTGATAATGCTTTATGGTTTAGCAAGCAGTGTGAAGTCATCTCAAAGAGGCAGTCTCATTCTGCTGAGATTCTGCATTTGCTTTAATATTATTATATCTGAAGCAAAATTAAGTTCAAAAAATTCCTCTAGAAGAGCTAGAAACAGTGGAGGTCCAAAGAGCCCTGGAGTCCAGGTAGTTGAACATTTAAAATATACAAATAGGCACAGAAAAGAATCGAAAGACAAATGGGATGCTGGCCTTTATATTTAACGAACTAGTATACATGGGGTGGAAATCATACCTGAGCTATACAAAATCCTGGAAAGATCCCACATGGAGGACTGTGAACAGTTCTGGGTACCATACCTCAGGAAGGATTTATTAGCCTTGGTGGGAATGTAGTGTAGATTTACCAGGGTGATACCTGGACTCCAAGGATCAATTAGGAGGAGAATTAACACAAACTAGGATAGTGTTCACTGGAATTTAGAAGGTCATGGGGTGATTTGACTGACTTTTTCAAGATGTTAAGGGGATGGATAGGATGGGGAGAAAAAAACTATTGGCAGGATTTTTTGGTTGGCAGGTTTTCCCGCCCCACCACCCAAAGAGTCGATGGGGAATGCTTCCCCCCTGATCCCGGCTCCCTGCAGTCATTTAACGCTCCACGGGGAGCATAACTAAGGGCAAGACTGGGGACAAAGTCCTACCTTAGAGAGCTGCCAGCCAATCCCAGCAGCGCCAGGTTCGAGTGGTGGCCACTGGTGGAACCACAGGCAGTCCCCAAAGACGAGGAGGTTACGGATGCTGGACTTCACCTAAGTCTGGGTATTGGTGAAGTTTGGCTGACAGGCCACAGCGAGGCGGGTGAGAGGGGTGGGGGTGGGGTGTAGTTTTGAGAGGCCACAGGGGAGCGTTAAAGCAGGGGTATATACATGCGGGTTGCCTCTGAGGACGCAGGGGATCCCTAAAGTAGATACCCACCCCCCTTGCCTGACAGCAGCTTGCCCAGTAAAAGCTGGTAAGCTGCCCAACTGGTGTTGGCCACCCGTTGCCACAAGCGAAATAGCGTGAGCAGGATGAGGTACTTAATTGGCTATTAGTTGGCCAGTTAAAGGCCTTAATAGACCAAAGGGCAGGTGGGCTGCCCGATGCCACCACCGTCCCCCCCATAAAATGGGAGGCAGATCAGTGCAGGTGGGTAGGCGGCAGACAGGCCACACGCTGCGTTTTACAAGCCCCCTGCTTGTAAACCCATGGGAGGGGTATCATAAAATTTCACCCTATTTCTGCTGGTTGAGGAGTGTACGATTAGGAAGGATAGTCTAAAACTTAGAGCCAGACTATTCAGAAATGAAATTAGAAAGCACTTTTGCATGTAAAGAGTAGTAGAAGCATGGAACTCTCTTCTGTGAACAGCAATTGATGCTAGATCTATTGTTGCATTTAAAACTGAGATTGATAGATTTTTGTTAATCAAAGGTAATCAAAGAAATGAGGCAAAGGCAGGGATATGAAGTTAGGTTGCAGATCAGGCACGATCTCATTGACTGATAGAACAGACTTGAGGGGTTGAACCCTGTACACCTATCCCTATATTCCTAAGCAATCTGACTTTTTGAATCTTATTTTTAAATTTTTAATGCTAAAAGTAGGTTCACTGCTTTGTTTAGTTTCAGAAGAGCAGAGCTTGCCTGTTTACAAGTATTTGCCTTGGTGAAAAAAAGGAAAAAAAGGACTTGCATTTATATAGTGATAACCAGATGCCCCCAAGTGCCAATGAAGCACTTTTGAGATGTATTCATTGGTGTAATGCCAGAGCCAGGGCAGCCAATTTGCACACAGCAGCATCCCACAAACAGCAAGGTGACAATGACCAGATAATCCGGTTGAGGGATAAATAATGATCAGGACATCAGGAGAACCCTATTACTCCTATAAGCAACTAAAAATGAAAACAACATCCAGCACCCCCCTGAAATGGCAGGGCACCCCAAACCAGAAAGGGAGCTTCCATATGATAAGGGAATAGTATCTTGTTGAATTGGCAATAGTGTCATGGGATCTTTCAGACCTAACTGAGAGAGCAGACAGGGTCTCCGTTTAATGTCTCATCCGAAAGATGGCACTTTTGACAGTGCAGCGTTTCCTCAGTACTGCACTGGAGAGTAAACCTTGATTTTCATGTCCAAGCCCTGGAGAGGGCACTCTGACTCAAAGACAAGAGAGCTACCAACCATGACTGACAGGCAAAAGATGGTTGACATAATGCCATGTTATTAAATGGGTAGAATATCGATGGAAAATAGGGGAGAAGGCAATAAACCAGTGGCATCAAAGTAGACTGTGTAATACAGAAGAGATAACTTCAGCAATGAGATGTTCTCTGACGGCCCTTTTAGGAATCACTGAGGAGTCCTCTAAGTATTGTTCATCCAGATACTTTCTGCCATGTTATTCTGCATCCAATGGTTTAGGCAGCCTTCACTAGCAAGGAATGGAGAGAGATATGGAGCTGATAGAATGACAAAATGCCTGCTGGTTTTGCAGCACTTTATGTCTACACTTGCATTTTTGGCACTTATATGTCAATCGAATTTTCATTTATTGTTGTTTAATAACATGAGACATTGATCTAAACCCAATATTTGAAAGAATGGTATTTTGCTATTATTAAACTAATACTTTGGTATATTGTAATTATAATGCGGAATAAGTTTGGGATGCATCAGTAATCCGATTGGTCCACTCACAGGTGAGCATATAAACAGTGAAACATGGGTTGTGGTTTAAAGGTTAAGATGCCATAAATAGAGACCAAAAAGAATTTTCCAAGAGGATGAATTGAATTCCTGGGTGAGATGCAAGTGAGATAATTAGGGAATACAATATTCAGCTAGAAATGTGCTGGTAGAGCAGCTACTTATGAAGATACATTTTTTATTCCATTGCCCTTTATGTTCCAGAGAAGGCTATTGATAGTACAATTGAAATAAGACTTTCAAATCTCATTCCCCAATTTGTGCATTTGCCAAATAAGCAACTCTAATGAAAACAAAATCCAGCAGCTCCTGACACAGTGGGGGACCAACTCAGGAATGGGGCTGCCATATGAAATTACTAAATGCATTTTAAATTATTTATTTTTTGTAAAATTGGCAGCTTTGATGGATCACTTGCTACCTTTACAATAAGTAAATGTGCTGCTATATCAGCAGCCAGTTTGTGTTTAGCAGTCTTTACTGCCAATTTACTCACGGGAAAACAGGGATTTGAAATCCTCACTCACATACCTGATTTTACAGCCAACTAGTAGCTTAGTGATTGCAATATCGACTTCTCAACTAAACAATTATAATTTGAATTCTCTCTATTGCCTGTCATCCGCATTCACATATAACAGTTAGGATGAGGTCTGTTATTTTTCAGCGGAGACATTTGGTTTTCACCTTACATCTTTTATATCAGAGGTCACGGCCAGAATTTTCTGGCCCGGTTGGTGTTGGGACTCACGGCGGGCAGGGGGGTGATAATATGGCAAGAAGGCCAAAAATCAGTTCCACGCCGGCATGAAAGCACAGCGGAATCATCCAATGGTGTCCACCATGGCAGAACACCATGTTGTGAACCTGCTTCGCAACCTGCTAATGGGATGCAAAGTAAGGCCCGACTGGAATTGTCCCCACACGCCAGATTTGCCATTATGCCAGTGGGAAAACACACCAGCCCAGAATACACCTGGACAAGTATTACAGGTAAAATATAAAGTTGTATAAGTAAACCAAAGTAAAATAAAGTTAACTCAAGGGAAGTAAACTGAAGCCATGGCAGGACAGCTCGGTCAAGTGGAATGTGTGTCTTGTAATATGTGGGAAGTTGTGGGTACTACCAATGTCCCAGATTACACAATGTGCAGCTGCAAAACCTTGAACTCCAGATTTTGGAACTTGAGTGGCAGCTGGAGTCACTGTGGCGCATTTGCAAGGCTGAGAGCTACGTGGATAGCACATTCAGAGAGGTGGACACACCACAGCTTAGGAGCTGGGAGGCAGATAGGGAATGGGTGACCATTAGGCAGGTAGTGCAGGAGTACCCTAGGGTCCTGCTCACCATTTGGTTTGCTGTTTGCTTTGGCTGTCCTCCTGTGGGCCAGCTGCTCCCTCTGACAGAGGATGAGGTTGGGGTTGGGGGGGGTCACAGGCAAAGGGGACTCAGAGGGAGCAGACAGCCTATGAGATTTCTGAGTGGATGACCTAGGGGTGTCCAGCTGCTGCTCCTCCTCCCTTTAGGTGCCCGAGTGCCCCAGCCTGACTCCTTGAAGGGAAGGAGCACCTGGAGTGATGTTGAGGTGCCCCATTTCCCTCTTGTGTTGCCACTGCAGGAACTCACCAGTGGCTACTGCAGTGGAGTGCAGGTCTGCGTGCATCTCTGCATTCTGCTGGACCAGTGTCCCCATGATGTCCGCCATCCTTCCCATGGAGACCTCCATATACGCACATGTGGGCACCACTTCATCAGAGAGCTGATACGAGTTGAGAGTGATGAAGTGGTTGACTTACCTGGCAGAACAATGAGAGACATCATCTTCCTGCACTGGATGGCTGACCTCCTCTGTGCTCCAGTGGTGCTGACCACCGCTGCCACCTCCTCCCAGGCCGGACTGGTGACTCTGGTGGACTTCCTGCAGCCAGATTGGGTTTAACGGCCAGCATGGTGGCCTTCCACTGCATCCAGCAGACACCCCAGAAGGGCGTCACTAAATTTGGGGGCTGCTATATTCTTTTCTTTCAGGGCCATCTGTTGCCTGGAGCTGGCCTGGCCTGAAGACATGAAGTAGGCTGCAAGGAAGCTTGGCCTCCAGCAGTCCCCTGAGTGTTGGTGACCTTGCTGTCACTGCTTTCGTCTGCTGTGGACCCAAATCTGCACTGTGCTCACCAGATGGTGACCCTGAGTCTGCTCTAAAACTAGGTCCCACCGAGGTGAGAGTTTCCGTGCTGGTTGAGGCGCAGGTGAATGTAGTGATGGGTCCTAAGGATCCTCATCCGATGTGGTCTGTGGGCTGGGGCTGATGGGCTGGCTGACAGTGTGTCGCCTCCTTTTCTTGCTGATGGCTGTAATAGAGCTAAGGGATAATTAGTAATTGGCTGGATAGTCACCCACATTAAATTGCGCTCAGATTTTCGGTGGGTGGGCAAAGACTAGATTGTTGGAAGATGCCAATCTCACAGTTGATGCAAGCACTGTCCCGGTCTTCGCCAGCTAGCTCTGCCGCCTGCTCCTCAAAGCGGGTGAGTGACCTGAGCTCAGGCATCCCCCTCTGGTCTGGGATCTCTTCCTGTTGTTGTGGGTGATCTTTCCCTGCATAAAGACAGATGGACTGTGAGCAGGACGGATGCGAAAGCAGATGATAAGGATGCCTGCCTTCTGTGTATGCTGAGTGGTCTGTATAAGGGCTGAGGATGCAAGATGTACAGGGCGTGAGAAGAGATGAAGATGTCATTGTGTGTATGAGAGAATCAGTGGTGATGTCCCTGGCTATGGTGACTTTATCATAATAGCTGTGGCTGAAACTGTCAGAGGCCTTATATTTTTGGGCAAATGTTCCTTATTCAAAACTCGAATTGATTAAGCTAACACTTGATTAAGCTAATGCTATTCCGAACACTTCCTTTTCAAGTTTTCATTATGCTACTTTATAGACATGATACTTATAGTTTTGCATGTCTTATTGATGCAATACCTCTGGCTATCCAGAGCAACAAGGCTAATGCATGTCTGTTTGCTTGCTCAGGGGAGAAAGAAAGACTAGCATTTCTATAGCACATTTCCTGACCACTGCAAATCTCAAATCACTTTACAGTCTGTGAAGTACTTTTATAGCCACTGTCATAATGTTGGACATGTGGCAGTCAATTTATGCATAGCAGGTTCCCACAAACAGCAATATGATATTGGTCAGATGATCTGTTTTATTTTGTTGATATTAATTGACTGATAAATATTGGCCAGGGTACCAGAGATAACTCCCCTGCTCGTCTTCAAAGTAGTGCCATGGGATCTTTTACATCCATCCAGAAAGGCCTCAATTAAACATTTCATCTGAACCCATTAACATTTCATCTGAAAGACAGCACCTACTACAGTGTAGCACTCCCTCAGTACTGCACTGAAGTATCAGCCTTGATTATTGTGCCCAAGCCCTGGAGTGGGACTTGAACCCAGAACATTGTGACTCAGAGGTCAGAGTATTACATACTAAGCCACAGCTGACACACAATGCAAACTGCTTCTTCAGCAGGAGGAGGTGGGTGAGGAAGTTTGAAAAGATCTTAAGTGAGGCAAAATGCCGATCATGATAATCCCCTTCCACACTCCTAAATCCAATTCTCTTCAGAACCTGAATATCAAAATGATCCATAGAGATTGTTGCTGGTATTTTGTGGGGTGGTGGTGGCCCCATGCACCAGTCTGACATTCGGGGGTATCCCTGCCTTTGCAGGTTATGGGACCCCTGACCCGATTTTACTTGCAACAGGCAGTTATCAGGCAGGAGGTCCTGTTCCCAAGAGTTGCCGGTCAATCAGAGACTTGCAGCTCTTCATTTCCAGTGCTGCCACTGGGAGCAGTGCTGCAAGCAGGACTAGACCAGCCACGTTAAGGAAGCCCCGAGGAAAGCAGGCATGTCATTTGTGAGAGAAGAGGGGAATGTTGCAGTAAGGATAACCCTTCCCTCCAGGGGGCCTTCTCTGTGCCACTGAGTGCCCAATCAGGAGGGTGCCCCCCCACCACTCACCTGAGCTCGCAAGGAGGCCACCTAGTGGTCTCCTCGTATCATGAAGTGTCCACCTGTTGCTGATAAATGACCAGTGGCGGCAGGAAGAGGGATATTAATGGCCCTTAATTGGCCAATTAAGGGCCTAAATTGACCTAAAAGCAGGAGGACCATCTGTCACCTTCCCTGTCATTGGTAAAATGCCAGTGGCAGTGGGAGGATGATGGGCATGCTACCCCCACTGCCATCTCACCTGATTTAATATCAACTTATATGGCTCTGTGTCAAATTTTGTTTGATAATGCTCCTGTGAATGGTCTTGGGATTTTGTACTGTTATGTAAGTTGTTAGTAAATGCAAGTTTATGTTATTGAGATGAATAGCACAGATGCATTTAATGGTAAGCTACATAAATACATGAGGGAGAAAGGAATAGAATGATGTGCTGATAGAATTAAATGTAGTAGAACGGAATGAGACCTGGGTGGAGTCTAAACGAGGGCAGTCAGGCTGATGGGCCTGTTCCTGTGCTGTATATAGTGCCCAACATATTCCTTGTTCAGCAGAGACACCACAGAGTTAGCAAGATGAGACACACAAGTGCAAAATGAACCAGCAATGTAACAATAGCAGAAGTCACAACCAGCTGCTCAGCCTCCATATACTTGTAGTTAGATGTCATCAAAGGCTAGTGAAGAAAGGTTCTCACTGACAGTTGCTTTTAACTCTGCTTCTCTTTTATATTACATTCAGTAGGAGGTCTAACTCATTTACAAAGGTAATGCTTTCAAGAGGACCCTCCTTCATCTTCAGGAATACTAAATTAATTGACTGGGAACCTATTGACCTATATAAACTCCCCAATCTCCTCTTTATATTGACCCATATTGCCATCGGGACACAGGCACACCACTCAATTCATGTATATTGTCCACTGAGAGTTTCTGCTTCTTTGTGATGTTTCAAGATCACAAAAAAGGAAAAGATTTCACTTACTAAGGCAGATTCTGTGGAACATGGACATTTAATCTTGACATGATTTTGTTAGATAACAACATGAAGAATTGTGTTTTAAAAAGTATTTTCCCATTAGTTTTTCTTTTGTCTCTGCCTTTTGTTCATCATTTCACAACTCTTAGATGCCCATGAATAGGAATTATTTTTTGTAAATCCTGCCTAAAGGCCACAGTATAGAAGAAGATGTGGAGAATCCCCTAAGAACCTTCTTAGGTTTGGCGTGAATGTCCTCTGGGGTAGGGCTGATTGAATCAAAATGTCTCCAGAATATCATGCCTGGCAATGGAGCAAATGTCATGTGGGCAATTGGACCATCTGATGTCACATGTGGGATGCAAAATAAAATTGGAGAATTGCCAGCTTTGAGTTAGTGCTGACAAGAACTAGGTAGGAAATTCAGTGCCTTTTCTGTGAAGGTGAACTGGCAGAATTTTGTTGAAGGGGAGGCAGTAGGTAATCCAGTGGCTGGAGGAATAGGCTAGCACTGAATGGTACAATTTTCCTGGAACAAGGTTGTGCATTTGTATTCCTTTTGACCACACAAAATTCTGTTAAATAAAAAGCCTAACTTGTGGACTCAGTCGATCCAGTGGAAGACAAAAATTGCACTGGGGTGCTCGACGTGACTTAAATCAATTAATGAGTGAGAGTGCTAGCCATCTAAGTCGAAGCCCCTTTTCAAACTACATGAGCTGGGCTTGATGTGGCAAGTGAGCTGTACTTTTTCAAATTTCTGTCTCGGTGCAACCCTGCTCAAGCAGAAAAATGGATGATTGTGAGCTGAAAACTGTCCCTGTGGACTCTTGCTGCTGAGTAATATAAGAGAAAGATAGATCAGCTCCCTAGAGCCATTGTTAGCTGAGGGACCTGGACTTTGTCTTGGTATCTTAATAAATAATTTATTTTGTAACATTTTCTGGTACTCTTATCTTATTTTTATTCAGGTATTTTAGCCATAAGTTTACTTACTATAGAGAATAAGCATTGACTGTTTCATTCCAATTTGAAACCAATGGTTTTAGCATATCAGGTGAAAACAAAATCTTAGTCAAGGCCCTGTTATAACTAAATATATCAAAAACACTAATTAGATCAGCATGAAAAATAGGCATCAGTCGAAAAAGTTGATGAGCACTGCCCCACTTTTGGGGACAAGCTTGTGTGTTGAAAAATTATTCAGGAAAGCTAAATGCCCTGGGTTTACATGATTTTACAAATGCATTAGGACATGTGTTGTAAGATCCCAACTCTGTTAGGACTGGCTAAGGAACGATTGCAGAGATATAGATATGTCTGAACAATAACTGGTTTATAGGATGAACATAACTATATACAGATAAACAAGACTACGGGTGTTACTCAGTCTAAACCATGAGCTTTCTTCTTCTCAACTCTTGGTCATGTGTGTCTCTTACATCATCATGTAGGCGGTACTGGTTCTCCAGTCCCACAAATTAACCCTTTCAACCCTGAACACCCTAATACTACAACATGGGCTTCTCTTCAAATATAAAGGGCTGTTTTTAATCCGAAGTGGGGAAGGTCCTATTGTCGGAACCATATGTGGATCCCAATCTTGCATGGGCAGGCAGTGGGCCTACTTCAGCAATTTTCCTGAAGGCAGCCTCTTAATTGGCTCTCCATCCTATTAAGGATGGTGGGCAGGCTTCTGATGCTGCCAGTCCAACCAGAAGGCCAACAACTCTGGAGTCTATGCAGCATCATCGGGAGAGGTGGGTGCTGCTGAGGCTGGTAGGAGAACTTGAGGGCAACTCAACTTTGAGATGCCCCCAAGAAGGTAATATGAATTTAAAAGGTTAGCTGATTGAAGATGCTATGCCTCATTAATCGAGGGGAGACCCTCTCTGGATGCATCTTTGGGGCTGTGAGATAGCTTTTCAAGGTCGCAACACCCTCGTCAGGGCATGGAGCCTCTGGCTCTGATACCCCTCCCCAGGAAACAGTTGGGAAACTGCCTCCATGAAGCTAGTGACCTCCCCATGTGGTGGATGGCCACTCCGCTGCAGGCAAAATGCCAGTGGCCTGGAAAAATGGTCATTAATTGGGCCTTTAATTATTAAAATTTGTTGCCCCCCTACATGAGGCAAGCAGTCAGGGTGGCTGCGTCAGAGAGTCATCCAGATTCCCTGACATTTTACCGGCCCACCTGACCCCCTGTCTGTTTCTCCGGTGCTGGCAAAATTCAGGCCAAAGGGTCTGATTATCTCCCTTCTGTTCTCCCCTGAAGATTTTTGAAAATTATTTTCAATAGAAGAAAATTATTTTTAAACTAACAAATTCTGGTATTACAATCTTAAAAACCTGAATCATTTGAGCTAGGTAAGAGATTGGTCGATCTGAAGTCAACATTTCTATATACAGTTTACTCAGGAAATATTTACCGTTTTTGCAGCAAAACCATGAATGTATGTCTAAGAAATAACTTTTCAACTTCACTAGAAAGAATAAAAAGGGGAAATGTTCATCCTGAATGGTGATGGAATGTGTTCATCTAAAGAGGGTAATGTGATCAGTAGGCATATATTTAACTCTGGACAATGACACTTTTCTTTACTAACTGTTGTGTTTTTTGAATCTATTGATAGGCATGAAGAATATTCCATTCAGAATGAGCCTGCAGTTCATGGGTGCTACCGAAATATGTTAAAAACAAAGACCCGTAGAAAAGATGTATGGGAAATCTGGCTGGTAATTTTATTTGTAGTCTCAGAGGTCAATTGTACAATTGTCTTCTGCTTTAGGGTGAATTAAGTGGTCAAAATTTCTTTGGCTCCATATACATGGTTGAGATATTATGAATAGTTTTGTGGAAATGGTGATGTTCTAAAGTAAGTTGTCAAGTCCTATTTAATCAATTAAGTCTCAATGGACCATGAGGGTGATAGTTTGATTGGCAAACTGAAATTTCAGTTAACTGTTGTTGATGTTCTTTGTAACTTACTTAGACTTCCTCCAGCCCCATATGGGACAATGGGCAGCAAGATTCTACCACCAGTCTCCGGTTCATCGCAATCTCTTTCGCTGCAGCCCTGGTGGTGCTCTGCTCTTTAAGGTCCTCCTTAAATGTACTTCACCAGGTCTTCTTTGGCCAGCCCCATCTTCTTATTCCGGCTGATGGTGTCCGTTCTACTGCCACTTTGGTAGGGCGTATGTCTGGGTGGAAAAATACGTGTCCTGCCAGCCCCAGTCATCCCTCCATCACAATGTCCCCCAGCTGTTTGTGACAAGTCCTCTGTAGCATTTCTTCATTGGTGATTCTGTCTCTCCAAGTGACACCCAGGATTTTACGTCAGCAACACTGGTGAAACATGTCCAACTTACATGACATCTTTGCTGTTCTCTTTCATGTCTGACTGGCATAGATTGCAGTTGGTACAACTATGGACATGTAGAGTTGTAGCTTCATGGCCGTGTTAATGGTGTTGGATGCCCAAACCATGTGGAGCTAGTGGAAGACCGATGGTGCTTTGCCAATTTTTGTGTGGATGTCGATCTCTATATCACCCTCCCTGGAGATATTGTTCCCTAGGTAGGGGAAGTGGTCGACATCCTTGATGTTCTGTTGCCCGATGGTGATGGGGGGCCCTTGTTGCTGTCCAGCTCTCAATGTCTTGGTCTTCTCACAGCTGATGTGTAAACCAACCTTGGCACTGCTAGTCTCAAGGCTGGTGGTCATGTCTTGGTGCACGCATGATTCTTCGGCCAACATGGCATTGTCACCTGCAAAATCCAGGCCTGTTAGTTGGCCGTGTTGCCACAGGATGCCAAAGTCTGTACCCACCATTGCCTTCCTCATGATCAATAAGCAAGAGGGAAAGGAAAGGGGAGAGTATACAGCCTTGCCATACTCCTGTAGTGATGTTGAAGTGGCGCCTATGCTGGTCTCGACATAGCAGCTGGAGTCACGGTATAAGGCTTTGAAGATGTTAATATACTGCTCCAGGATGCTGTACTGTCTTGTAATAGATCAGAGTGACTGCTGATGGATGCTATTGAAAGCTTTCGGGAAATCAATGAAGCTGATAACAAGTGGCTTCTGATACTCTAGGCTCTGGCCTATGGTGTCCCTGAGGGTAAAGATCTACTTGCAACATGATCTGCCTCCCTGAAAACCTGCCTGTCCTTTGCAAAGGGTACCATCTACTTCTGCTTTCAATGTGTTGAGGAGCACTGTGCTGAAGACCTTGCCAGGTACTGACGGCAGTGTTGTGCCCCCTCCAATTGTTGTAGTCGCTGAAGTTTCATTTCTTCAGCAGTTTAACGATTATTCTTTGCCTCCAGTCATCCGGGACATCCTCTGCAGCCCAATCTTGTTGAACAGGTGTCCGGACTTGTTGAGGTGCTGATGTAGGATCCTATATCGGACCATTACCTCATGTTAGATAAGATTCACCTGAAGCTGAAGAAGGTAACAACAATGAAGTCACAAAGGCCATTTGCAATAGAGAAACTGAAGGACAGATTTCTAGCAATACTGAGGTCAGGTAATGTCGAGGAAATTTTTAAAAGAGGGATTAAGGAGAGTGCAGGAGTTATCAGTGGGTGGAGGTGAGGAATGAACAAAGTATTGATGAAAAAAAGCTGGTGAAGAGCAAGAAGGACCAGGATAAAAACATTGCACAAAGACGAGAAGCTTTATGAGAAGAATAGAAGACTGGGTAAAGCTGTTGGATAGAGTTAAAAGGCAGGGAGGCACAAGAAGCAGCAAATTGGAATGACTCCAAGATGCTGTACAGGATTGTGCAGGATTGACTAGGACAAGAAGTAACAGCACTGTACAAATCAAGGACAAGGATGGCAGGGTGCTATTGGTAGACGAGTAGCAGGAGGCAAGGTGGGTGGAACACTTTTGGGAGATCCTGAACCAGCCCAGCCCCAGCTCCACGTTAGAGTTTGATGACAGTACCGCACCTCAGCAGCTGAACATTAACCTGGGAGAAATTGCCAGTTCAGGGGCCTAAAGTGTCATCAAAAGCCTGGAGAATAACGAGGCACCTGGCAGAGCTATTGAAACATGGCAAGCTCTTTGTAAACCTGGATGACAATTGTTCTATAAAAGGAATATGTATTGCGAACCAAGTTCTGGTTGTTTGGATTTGGAAAGACTTTCTTTAATTTCCAATTTTATTTAATATTTGCTGCAGTGGAAATACAGTGACAGATAAAAAATTACATCCGACTATCAGAACGTAGATTGAAAAAGCTTTTATACTCTGCACCTCACTGTCAATGATAAAAGATATTTAGTGACACTGGCTTTAGTATACTAAGGAACAGGCATAGGCCAATCAGCTACAGCCTGTTCTGGTTTTAAATCAGATCATGGCAGTTCTGCCCCTCAAGTCCATTTAACCACCTTTGACCCATATAAATATCATTTGGGACATGTAATGGCATGAACTGAGAAAATAAACTTTACCCAAAAGGTCCTTTGCCATCAAAGTAACTTCTGTTCTAGTTTTATTCCTGAGAATATAGGACTGCATTAAATATTGACAAAAGTAAATGGTTGACCAGTGTTAAATAATTTGGTTTTTATTGCATACATCTTCAGCATAAAATTACTCCTCTAAGGGCAATGTGTTTGATTCTTCTCCATAGAAGGAAATGAAAAGCTGTGCCTAAATTTCTTTGAAAGCAAGAATTAATGTGCATTTCTGGAGCACTTATCATGACTTCAGGATGCTTCACAATCAATAAAGTGCTTTTGAAATGTGGTCACTGTTGTAATGTAAGGAACTGTGGCAGCCAAATTGAACAAAGCAAACTTCCACGAGGAGCAAACGAACATATGAACTAGGGGCAGGAGTAGGCTGCTCAGCCCCTTGTGCCTGCTCTGCCATGCAATAAGATCATGGCTGATCTGAATGTAACCTCAACCCACATTCCTACTTAGCCCTGATAACCTTTCACCCACTTCACGAATCTATCTAGCTCTGTCTTAAAAACATTCAAAGATTCTGCTTCCATAACCTTTTGAGGTTCCAAAGACTCACAATCCTTTGAGAGAAAACAATTCTCCTCATCTCTGTCTTAAATGAGTGACCCCTTATTTTTAAACAGTGACCAGATTCACCCACAAGAAAAAACATGCTCTCCTCTTACTCTTCGAAATTCCAGTGGACACAAGCCTAACTGGTCCAGCCTTTCTTCATAAGACAACCTGCACATTCTTGGTATTATCCCAGTAAACTTTCTCTGAACTGTTTCTAACGCATTTACATCTTTCTTTAAATAAGGAGACCAGTACTGTACACAATGCTCCAGATGTGGTCTCACCAATGACCTGTACAACTGAAGCATAACTTCCCTACTATTGTATTCAATTCCCCTCACAATATATGGTACCATTCTATTAGCTTTCTTAATTACCTGCTTTACCTGCATACTAACCTTTTGTGATTTATGCACTAGGACACCCAGATCCCTCTGAATCTCAGAGCGCTGAAATCTCTCACTATTTAAATAATAAACTTCTTTTGAATCCTTCCTGCCAAAATGAACAATTTCACATTTGCCCACATGATACTCCATTTGCAAGATCTTTGCCCACTCACTTAACCTATCTATGTCACTTTGTAGCCTCTTAATGCCCTCTTCACAATTTACTTTCCTACCTATCTTTGTGTTGTCAACAAATTTAGCAACTATTCCTTCGGTCCCTTCATCCAAGTCAGTTATATAAATTATAAAAATTTGAGGACCCAGGACTGATCTCTGTGACACACCACTCGTCACATCCTGCCAACTAGAAAAAGACTAATTTATGCCAACCCTCTGCTTCCTGTTAGCTAGCCAATCTTCTATCCATGCCAATATGTTACCCCCTACACCTTGAGCTTTTATTTTCTGCAATAACCTTTGATGTGGCACTTTAACAAATGCCTTCTGAAGATCTAAGTACAGTACATCTGCCGGTTCCCCTTTATCGACAGCACATGTGACTCCTTCAAAGGCCTCCAATATATTGGTTATACATGATTTCCCTTTCACAAAATCATGTTGATTCTACCTGATTCCTTGAATTTTTCTAAGTGCCCTGCTATAACATCTTTAATAAAAGCTTCTAACATTTTCTCTATGACAGATGTTAGGCTAACATGCCTATAGTTTCCTGCTTTCTGTCTCCCTCCCTTGTTGAATAAAGGAGTTATATTTACTATTTTCTAATCTAATGGAATCTTCCCCGAATCTAGGGAATTTTGGAAAATTAAAACCAACGCAGCAACTATCTCACTCGCTACTTCTTTCGAGGCCTTAGGGTGAAGTCCATCTAGACCTGGGGATTTGTCAGCCCCCAGTCCCAATAATTTGCTTAATACCACCTCCCTGGTGATTATAATTTTCCCGAGTTCCTCCCTCCCTTCCATTTCCTGATTTACAACTATTTCCGGTATGTTACTTGTGTTCTCCATGGTGAAAACCGAAGTAAAATACCTGTTTAATTCATCCGCCATCTCCCTACTTTCCATTATCAATTCCCCATACGCATTCTCTATAGGACCAATGCTCACTTTGTTAACTCTTTTCTTATTTAAATATCTACAGAAAGTCTTACTATCCATCTTTATGTTACTAGCTAGCTTTCTCTCATACTCTAATTTTTCCCTCCTTATTAATCTTTTTGTCATTTTTTACTGTTCATTATATTCTTTCCAATCTTCTGACTGCCACCCGTCTTTGCCTAATTATATGCTTTTTCTTTAAGTTTGATACTGTTTTTAACATTTTTTAGTTTAACCACTCAAGTGGTGGGTCCCACCTTGGAATTTTTCTTTCTCATTGGAATGTATACATTCTGTGTATTCTGAAATATCCCTTTAAATATCTGCCACTCAACTTCTATTGACATATCCCTTAACCTCGTGCCAGTTCACTTTAGCTAGCTCTGCTTTAATGCCGTCATAATAGCCCTTATTTAAGTTTAAAATACTAGTTTTGGGTACACTTGTTTCTCCCTCAAAATGAATGTAAAATTTTAATCATATTATAATTGCTGCTACTTGCAGGTGGCTTCACTATTAGGTTATCAATTAATCATATCTCTTTGCTCGATACCAGGTCTAGTATAGCCAATCTCTGGTTGGCTCCTGAACGTGCTGTTCTAAGAAACTATCCCAAAAACATTCTATGAACTTCTCATCTACACTACCTTTTCCCATCTTATTTTTCCAGTCTATATGTAGATTAAGATCCCTCATAATTATTGCTGCACCATTCTGGCAAACTCCCATTATCTCTTCTTTTATACCCTGCCCCACTGTGTAGCTACAATTAGGGGGTCTGTACACCAGTCCCACAAGTGATTTCTTGCCTTTATCATTTCTTATCTCAACCCAAACCGCTTCTACATCCTGGTTCCCTGAACTTAGTTCATCCCTCTCTAATGTGCTAATACAATCATTAATTAACAGAGCCACCCCTCCACCTTTTCCTAACTTCCTGTCCTTCCTAAATGAGATAAGTACCCAGATCCTCTGTTTTAGTGGTACTGTTTTAGAGATGAATGCTGGCCTGGAACAAAGAAAATTGACCGGCTCTTCTTCAAATAGTACAATTGGATCTTGAATACCCATCAGTGAGGTGGACCACACCTCCATTAAACCTTTCATTGGGAGGACGCACCTCCAGCTGTGCAGCACTCTTTCGGTTTGGCATTGAATTGTTAGTCAAGATTATTTATTCTGGAGTGCGCCCTCAATTTATGACTTTAACTTGGGCTGAATTTTCACATAAGGTGGCAGGAAACAGGAGTTGCGACTTCTCTGGACCCCCAAACCCTCCCCTGGTGGATACAGATTTTTGTCATGATTTTCACAGGGGTGATCAAGGTGGCAGCCAGAGCATGGTGAGAAGGACCTGGATCCACTGTTGGAAAAGGTTCAATGACCTCATACTCTCTGGAAAGGAGAGTGCTATCCCCCGCCAGTACTTAAGACAGGCCTCTGGTTATTCACCCTCCAGCACACACACCAGTTGTGGAGCCTGAGGGCACATGCTGCTGCTGAACATTGGAAAGGTGTGTGCCCAAGACACATGTTAACCCCTCAGAATGGTTCACTGCCAACGTGTTGCTGAGGAAGTGTCACCACTGAAACATGAGGTTCTAATGGATAGGGCATATGATGTTAGCAACAGAGGATAGCAGTGACTTACTTTGCTCTCTTTTGTTCTTGCAGGAGAAACAGGCTCACAATGCCAGAGAGCAGGCCCAGAGAGCAAGAGGGATGTCATTTAACACTACATTACATCAAGAAAGGAAGCAGCAATGGAGATAGTCAGGATAAGATGAGGAGTTCAGTCCCAGCGAGATGGGAGTTTGTGATGGACCTGGAGATTACAGAGGATAAAGTGATCATTAAGAGGATGAGTGAATTCCATCCCACCCAATAGCCTGTGGTGCATTGAATAGCATTGGATAGCCTCAGTGCTGCAGTGCTTTCAACTCTCCTAGACAGGCTCTCATCATCTCTTCCCGTGTCTCCCACAGGTGCAGATGTCCACCCCACAGCACCCTCTCCCCTTCCCTCCACAAGCCTAGAGGGGCAAAATGGAGATGAAGAAGTAACGCACAGCATGCAAGCGCAATGCCCACTAGCACAGATACACTCACCTTTGTGGGCCCTCACGCATGTATAGATGTGGTGGCAAAGAGTGATGATCACAGGTGCAACTAGGCAGGACAAGATGCCAGGGACAGAGGGAGCTGTGGATAGCTCACCTCAGAGGATGGAGGACAGATATAGCTTTGATTAGCTGGGCACAGATGCAGGCTTTCAGGAGTCGCAAGAGAGAAGGCTCTACCTTGAACAGCAAGTGAAGATGTGCTCCATATGTTGGAGTTCTTTGAGGCAGTGTAGGTTCTTGGGCAAAGATGAAGAAGTCCATCCAATTCATGTGCACCACCATGGCTCAGGGCTCTGCGTGCATGGGATTCTCCATTGGAAGTGGCCAACCTCATAAAGAGCCATATGCAGGAGCATGCAGGAACTATGCACTGACATCCGCAGAATGCATGCCATAATATCCTGCATCGACCACTCACTGGCACTCGTGGCGCAGAGACCTTCAGCGTGGATACCAGCTGCACTCCAACTGGTGTCCTCCTCAGGCATTTGGAGCTCCTGGCAAAGGCTGAGAATGTCACGGAGGAGGATGAGGGTGTCGTCCCTCTGACTGAGGGAACATCTGTGCAGCAGGGACAAGTCATGGAGACTGCCCCTGCAATGCTGTAGGAAGAAAAATTGAGGCTGACTACTAATGTGAGTATAGCATGTCATGGATGAAAAGGGGGGAAGTCAACTTATATGCCAAATATATGTAAAAACATGATTTTTGGAGGGTGGAGTAATGATGGGTTGACTTATATGCTACGATCTATAGTCATTCTAGACAGATTCTTACAAAGAAAAGCCCTAAAGTCACTGCAGGTCCTTAATTTAACAATACGGATCAATTTCAAACAACAATTTCAGGAAGCAAGAATGACAGCAAAAGCAGCAAGTCAATGATCTCCAAGAGGTTCAAGTAAAAGGCTGATGGGTAGCCAGGACTTGGTGGGAGCTACTACAGTAACCATTTTCTCTCAGAGAATTTGTAATGCAGTCTGTAAATTTGCAACAACCATGTTATGCAAATTTCTAACTTGTGGTTTTCCTACCAGCATTATTGTGCAGTCACGTGTAAATTGTATTAGAACAAGTATTAGAAACCTTTATGCTATTTTTCAATCAGAGTACCGATATCCATCTCTGTTTCACTTTCCATTGCTTTGCAATTACATTGTCACTGTGGAGTCATTGTGCTAATGTTGTCTTGTGGCATTTAATGCATTTTTAAATGAACAGATCATGAGCTGAAAGATCAATCTTCAGTACTTTCTGTTATTGTGTCTATGTTTGACCTAATGATTATAATGTCTCACATGTTCCCAGCTCAACTACAGATGGGTTATTAGTCTCTGGGCAATGCCTCAGGCACATCAGGTGAATAACGCATTGCTGATATGTTTCACTGCTCATTTTTATCCTGACTTTCACATTTTTTCCCCATATGAGATATCAACTGCACGCAAGGCATCTAAATCTTGCTTTTCTGAGTTTTAAAAAAAAAGTATTTTGAAAACAAATCATTGAATTATGATTCATAATAATCCAACTATTTGAGTGGTTTGCATGGTCTCTAAACAGGGAAAACAGGTTGACATTGGGCGTGGAGAGACTGAGGTGAATTTTCAGGCCCCCTGTCTGGCAAAAACATTAATGGTAGTGCCCAGAAATAATGGGTAATGACACACCGCTTTGTTGCTGCCATTGCTGTGTGGGTGGCTGTGACAATTTCACCAGATTTACAGCTGAGCAACGGTATATGGGCTTTTGATTTCTATTTTGTTCACTAGCTCCTCTCAGTATCGGTAAGTTCCTCTTTATTTTTCTGGGCCAGAAGGAAAAGGTGGACTTCTCCAGTCTGCACAAAATCAGTCCAGGCACTCCGGCTTCAAACCCTCTCCCCAGAAACCAGTGGCCCTCCCCCAATGGACCCACCTCTCCTACTGGAGGCTGGTCAGACCCTCAATATTGCAGAAGTCCAGAGCTGTCAGGGTGCTCTAGGGCACTCAATGCCTGAACGCGGCTTCTAATGAAGCTTGTCCATCAAACTGGGCTGGTCTACTGCTAAGACTATTGTGTGTTGCACTGGCATGTTCTGCCAGCCAGCCTTCATTGCTGATGAAGTTCTGAACCCATGCTGTTGACCTGCTTTTTTTTTTGCCTCCCAGGACAAACAAACTCATTTAACTTTCACTCTGGGGTGGAATACTGACAGTACAGAGCTGTACACCTTCCCAGATTTTTCTTTCCACTGTGTTTTGTTACTATTTTCCATTTTAACTCCATTTTTTAATTATCTGAGTCTCTGCTGTGCCTTTCACCCCAACACTATCTGTATATTCTTTTGTCATTTTATTGCTATTTCATGATGTTATTTAACATTCCTCTATTAAGCAGTTTGGGCATCATTCATTATCCACTCGCTGTTATTGGTGTATCTGTTTATTCTCTCCCTCTGCTCCACTCTTTTTCTTATCACCCTTTTCGTTCATCTTTTACCCTCCAGTCCTGATGGATTATCTACCCAAAATGTCATAAACTGACTTTTATTTTTTCCACAGTGTATTTCCAACATGGTCTCTTTTCTATTGTTGAAGGTGTTGTTTCCCATATTTTGAGTGAATTTTGAAACTTTGAAGCATGTGTGTTCTGCCAGTATCTTCATGTCAATACATCATTACTAACTTAATTGCCTCAGCTGTACTTGATATACATTCTACATAATAATAAGAAAGGATCCTCTTAAGATATTTGTCTTTCGTAAACCATTTGTGTATTTACTCCATGTTTCCCTTCTTGTTTCCTTCCCATGTCTTCACCTTACCCAGGTGAAGAGACCATTTGCCTTTCATGTTTCATGGAGGACCGATAACACAAAGTGAGGCTACCTTGGGTTTTCCGCGCCCACCTCTCGAGGAGCATCTTGGCAACATGGCTGAGATCAGACACTCAGGACATGGGAAGTTACAGTTAAAAATCTACCTTCTAACATTCTAAGGCCCAGATATACCAGAAATCCAAAGCATTTCATGAGCCTGTTGATCAGTGAGTTTGTTTTGAGACCAGCCTGCCCAGTATAAATGAGCAGTGGCAACTGGGAAATGCTGTTGGATCACTCACCACATTGTTGACACTGTTGCTTTGAGAACTATCAACATGCTCTATGGGGCAGCACCTGTTTGCATTAGTAGATCCTTTTAGTATGCAAATCAAAGTCCTTTCATGACATGCATAGGACCCCAATTGTAATTCCGAGGGACCAACAGATGGAGGATTCACCATGCAGACCATTTGTTCTAAGTGCTGATTTCCAAAATGGCCTTGAGTTTTTGGATGTAATGTTTGTGGGACAGAAAGTACAGAAGGTTTCCTGTGGGCTTCACAAGAATATGTGGGTTGCCTCCCTCCCAGGCTTGCCCTCCTTTGCAACTGGAACCCCCTACCAGTTGGGTTATGTGAATGGCCAATGGGTGAGCTGAAGAAGACGCTCATTCAGGGTGTGCAGCTCACCAGGGTCATGCCAACGAGGCCTAAAGCTCAAAATAGCTCTGGTCTTGGTACTAGTCCAATGAACAAGCATTTACCATGCAAAACCAATTGGATGCTCAGAAATCAAAATCTATTCCAATTTTTCACAAATGGACCATGTATAATAGCTATATGGGGGAAGTTGTACATTTTCTTGGGCATTTCTGATGCTCATTAATCAGTGTCACTTACATTTTGTAGCATACAATGTCTTCCAAACTACTCAGTTGAATTACTGCCTATATCTGTTATCCTATATGCATTATTTTGTTTCCCTACTACAGAAAGCCAAATAAAAGTTCATGTCACTATCCTTTAAGTCAAATGATTTAGTATTTAATTTTGCACAGAGGTGCTGCAGTGGCACAGTGTGTTTAAACACCAAGGTCAGCACTGTAGCAGCAAGCGATGCAGATTTGATCCTCAGCTCACTTGCTGAGCTTTGCCATACTGGTAAAAGCACAAAGCTGAAGCCAACCCCTCCACAAGTGGGAGTCAACATTAGAGGGCAAGTTATAGCTGAATTAGAAATGCATATCTAATTCAAATGGCTACTCTGAGGATTTTAAAGCAAGTTGCCTACCTGTTTTCTCCATTGCGGAGAAATGGAGAGACTGGTGGGAGGAAGTAGAGAGATTCAGACATCCTGACTGAAACTATAAGCAAAGATGTAATTAGTAATACAGTTTCATGGTATTAAATGCCCTTTGTTATTGCATATTCCGATTTAAACTTAGCTCACCCCCCTCCCCCCAGTTTGCCCAATTGCTTTAATTTCTGAAGCATCGTTAAGAAGAAGGCAGAAGTGGTGTTATTGTTGTGTTTGAAGCACTGATGCCAATATTTTAATTGAATCTTAGGGTGAATGTTCACCATTGCTACCTTTAAATGGAATAAATAGCCACATTTTGTTTGGGTTATTTCGTTATCTCTCTCTCTCTCTCTCACATTCTAAGCATATTATATACCTAGCTATAGGTTTTCTTATTTCTATAAAAGTGTAGTTGTCAGTAAATACTAGAAAGCCTCAACCATTATTTTCAGTCCCTGCCACAAACTCCACTAATTCCATTCCCCTCCCTGGGCACTGTCTCTGCAACCTCGACTGCCATAATGGCTCTGGGGGCCAGCATTGACAGGGACTTCCAGAGTGTTAACACACTCCTGTGTACTATTGTCACACAGAACCGCAGGAGTGCTGTGGTGCAGTTCCAAGAGAATGCCTTTGGCTCTGTGGAAGAGACACCTCCCATCCTCTCTTAGGTCGATGGTACACCTGGTCCCCCAACCATCCACTGTGTCAGTGCCACACAGCTAACTGGGCGGAGCTGCCCCAATGCTTGAAGAATGCGGCCGGACAGTTAAGGCCCAGTGCCAGGCAAATTGCTTCGTGGCTGTCAGATGCTCATTGTTGTTTCCCATCATCTGCCTTCAAACAAGCTACATCACAAAAAGAGGAGATGGAACCGTACTAAATACAGCCTCTGTCATGTAAGTGTAAAAGGTAAACAGATTACTGCAACCAATTCTGAAGCAGCAAAACCAACTGTTATTCAAAAAGCCAAAATAACCTATCTCGACAATCTCAGCCTGTTCGTTTAAGACAGATAGTGCCTAGATGACAGCTCAGGAAATTATAGCACCAGGTTTCTAAAGGGATAGTCTGTCCTTGATCTACACCCGACAATATACCTGTACAAAGGCATCTGCCATCAGTATGTATGAGATTTATATTGCTGCACCCTCTTCAGGCACAGTGTGGTGCAGACACTGATAAAGCCACAGAGGAGATTTGGATGCAATGCTATTTAGATGCAGAACAGTTTGCTGTATCCATTTCTTAGCTATTTTGGGATTAGAGCAGAAGACATTCAGCTCAGCTTTCAATCAGGCTCACCTGTACTTCATTGCTAGAGAAAGAGATGTGCTGGTGTACTAAAAAGGTAATAAAACAATTATATAAACATAAGAAAAAAATACCTTGGAACTGGCCTTTATGTGACTCAAGTTGCATACCAACATGGTTGACTCCTAACTACTCCCAGATTTGACCTAGCAATTCCCTCAAACCACTAGGAGTTCAATCACCACTTTCCCAGAGGCAACTGGGTATGGGCAATAAACATAGGGCTTATCCTGAGAATGAATTGAAAAAACACCTTGCCCCACTTCCCCCCAGCCCATGCCCCTCCATCCCCATGGCATCTGCAAGTCTACTTAAATCAGCCAGGAGAACTGAATCATTGCCTCTGGTGAGCCTTAGCAATGTTGAACTGAGTGTGCTTTTTGCGACAATGCTAACAAAAATATAGAGACAAGCGATCAGGAAATTTTCACTGTAGGTGTTTCTCTCATAAGACCAATGAACCTTACCAGAAGTATTTGCTTAAAACTGATGTATGCAACCTTTACCACTCTGCTGCATCAAGGCTTTTGTCTGTGACTAATGAATGTCGTAGTAAAACTGTCATCCATTGTCATCTGTTGTCACAAGATCATAGATAGAAAAATCATTGTTTTACATGGGCCAGCTCTTGGAAGCATTGAGACACTACCTGCACTTTCTTTCTGATGAAGGTATCGATCTTCAGCAAAGAATGTCAAAATAAACAAAAACAATAAGAATCTTTTATCAAGTAAGGTGACTGACTGGGCACTTTGCCAAAATATGGCTGGGAAAAGTATAAGTAGAGAGAGGGTCAGAAGTACAAAGGAAGTACATTAAATCAGAAACAATAGCCCCAATTTAACCGGGGACATGAATGAGGTGGCTGGGATGCTCAATGATGACTCTGGTAGAAGAACCGTTTTTAACTTTCTGACCACATTGCCATCTGGTTGATGGATTGCCCTCCTTCTCCCATCAGGAATCAGGAAGTCACCTATATGATATGTGGAATTTTTGGCAGGTCACCCAAGCCTTATTTAAGCAGGAATGCACCTTCAAAACATACACAGTTAAAATGGTAGCAGTCTGGAGTATACCAGGAATGCAGCGGTAATTACTCTACTATTTAATCCATCCGTCTACCCAATTCCTGTGAGGTGGGCATTTTACCTTGGGTTCAGGGTCCAGATGGGGCTTCTTCAGGGCTTGCCTATTACCCTAGGAATGATATCATAGACGGTTATCTGTGAAAACCATTCTTATTTATTTACAGATCAATATATACATCTCAGTACTTTGCATGATGTTGTGCTGCTGCTTCCTACCAGATCTCAGTCTCTTAGTCATATAACATTGCATCATAGTTACATCAGTATTAGGTGCTCCTGATTTTAACCCTTTACTCTGCACCTTCCCCCAAGTCTTTATCCCAACTATATACATATTCCTACATCTCCCCGCAAAGTCTCGGGGTAGTCTTTGAGGTGCCTTGACCAATCTCTCTGATCTGGCCCTGATTTCATTTCATAGTTGAGGATGAACTACACTCTCTCATCATTCTCCAGGAGTGTCTTCCACCTGGGTGGTTGTAGAGTTGCTTCTGGTTCCTTATCTCCACCCGGATCTAAATAGTATGTCCAAGGTTCCATTGGTTTCCTTCCTAATGACATCAAGGCTCTTCGGTTCCTTCTGATATTTCCCTGGTCTGTCTCAGTTCTGTAAGACATCAGTTGTGGAGCTCTTTCTATTACAATGTCTTCTTTCCATTGGTCTCATACCCACATTCTCTTCCTGGGCTGTAGCACTTTCAAGTCTTGTGCTCTGTGCCTGAAGTTGAAATTACGAGCTTGACTGTCTCTTTGTTGCTCCCCCTGCTTCCTAACACACTCACAATCATTTGAGGTAATGTTATGTTGTAATGCTTGCTGTAGAGCTAGAAGTTGTGTTCTCAGCCATCTCCTCATCAATATCTCTGATGGTGAGAATCTGTTTTTTTGCAGTGAGGTTGAGGTTAAGAAGGGGTAAGTTGATATCTTTATTTATTTTAATCAATTCCTTGATTGTTCAAATTCCACTGCCTGCTTCTCCATTCAGCTGAGGATGTCTAGATGAACTAATCACCTGTATGAAAGCATATTCTTTTGCAAAGTTGTTGAACAGCTCATTAGAAAACTGTGGACCATTGACTTTCACCACAATATCCAGAATGCCATGTGTTGCAAAGATTTTTCTCAGTGATGTAATGATTGCCTCCGCCATGATGCTTGCAGTTAACTCAAATAAATCCGTTCCTAGGTGCTCCCATGGCCTCATAGGAAAGGTAGATGGTGCAAGTTGTTTGCTCTGCTGCTGGCTATGCACTGCACATGTAATGCAATTTGTGATTAACTCTTCAATGGAGTGACTGATGCCTGGCCACCAGACTGACTGATGGGCTCTTGCTCAGCATTTTACTATTCCCAAGAGACCTTGATGGATTTTCTGTAGAATGTCGAGTTGAAGTGTTTTAGGGATGACTAGTCTGTTGTTAAAAACGAAGAACTTATTGATGATTGTGAGATGTTTTCTTCGTTCAAAACATTGATGAAGTACTGGAATTATTTGGAGTATACTTCAGCCATCTGATCTGGCAATTTTTTTCTATTTTGATGCACTTGTCATCCTGCTGTCGTGATTGCTTAATTTCTTGTAATCTCTTTTCAGTGGCTGGTAAGTTTCTGGTAATGAGAAAAGTATATGCTTCTACTTCCTCAATAAAATCTAAGTCTTCCTGTTTGATCCTTCGACTGGTATTCTTGACAATGCACTCACTGTTGCCTGGTATGTCCCTTGAATGTACTCAGTAAATGAATTGTATCTCATGCGTCAGTCTAAAATGTTGAATTCTAGGTGGCATTTTTGTAATTTCCTTTAGATTAAGAGTAACCAAAGGTTTGTGATTGGTTTCAATTTTAAACTTTAATCCCATGACATAATCAGAGAACTTCTCGCAGGCCCATGTGACTGCTAATGCTTCTTTCTCAAATGTTGCATACCTCTTATGTGTCCGTGAGAGATCTTGAGGTGTAATAAACTGGTCTTCTTTGTCCATTTTTTTAACTTGAAACAGCACTGCGCCCAAGCCTGAAGATGATGCAGCCGTTGCTACCAATGTTGGCAATTCTGCATCATAGTGTGCTAGAATTTCTGGTGACAAGATTTTTGATCTTGTCAAAAGCATTTTTCTGGTCCACATTCCAGCACCACTGTTGACCTTGTCTCTACAGCTGTTGCAATGGCTCACTGATTTCCATCAAGTTTGGTCGGAACTTGCCCACTTGATTCGCCATGCCAAGGAATCCTTGTAATTCTGTGATGCTTTTAGGCTGTAGGAATTCTCTAATGACCTTGGTTTTCTGTGGGTTGGCTGTAATTCCTGAAGTTTGCACAATGTGCCCTATTATGACACAGCCAATGGTAAAGGCTGAGTTGTTCAAATCCCAGAGGGAAAGTTGAAACAACTGTCATAACCCATTTTTTCAATTTGTATGTTTTGAGATGCAGGCTTTGAATTCAGTAGTAATAAGACCACCCAGTTTCAAGAGGTTTTTTTTTATAAAACTAAATTAAACATTTATTAAAACATAAGAACATAAGAAATAGGAGCAGGAGTAGGCCATTCAGCCACTCAAGCCTGCCCTGCCATTCAATAAGATCATGGCTGATCTGCCCCAGGCCTCAATTCCTCTTTCGTGCCAGCTCCTCATAGCCCTCAACTCCCCGATATTTCAAAAATCTATCAACTTCCCTTTAAATACTTTCAGTGATCTAGCCTCCACAACTCTTTGGGGTAGAGCATTCCAAACATCCATTACCCTCTGAGAGAAGAAATTCCTTCATATCTGTTTTAAATGAATGTCCCCTTATTCTGTAATTATGTCCCTTAGTCCAAGATTCCCCCACTAGTGGAAACATCTCAACATCTACCCTGTCAAGCCCCTTCAGAATCCGTATGTTTCAGTAAGATCACCCCTTGTTCTTCTAAACCCTAATGAATAAAGGCCTAACCTGTTTTGCTGTTCTTGATAAGTCAACCCCTTCATCCCAGGAATCAGCCTAGTGAATCTGTTTTGAATTGCCTCCAATGCCAGTATATTCTTTCTTAAAAATGGGGACCAAAACTGTACACAGTACTCCAGGTGCTGCCTCACCAACATCCTGTACAGCTGTTAACAAGACTTCCCTATTTTAAAACTCCGACCCTTTAGTAATACAGGCCAAAATTCCATTTGCCTTCTAACCTTTTGTGTTTCATGCACAAGAACACCCAGGTCTCTCTCTGCTGCACATTTTTGGAGTCTCTCTCCATTTAAATAATAGTCTGCCTTTTGATTCTTCCTACCAAAGTGCATGGCCTCACACTTTCCTACATTAAACTCCAACTACCAAGTTTTTGCCCACTCACTCAAATTGCCTATATCCTCTTGCAGATTCCTTATGTCCTCATCACAACATGCCCTCCCACCTATTTTTGTATCATCAGCAAATTTGGATACATTACACTCTGCCACCTCCTCCAAGTCATTAATGTAGATAGTAAATAATTAAGGCCCTAGGACTGACGCCTGTGGCATTCCACCAGTTATGTCTTTCCAACCTGAAAATGACCCATTAATCCCAACTCCTTTCAAGTGAAGCAGCACTTCACTTGCACTTCCCTCAATTTAGTCTACTGCATTCGCTGCTCTCAATGCGGTCTCCTCTACATTGGAGAGACAAAACGCAGACAGGGTGACCGCTTTGCAGAACACCCTTGGTCTGTCCGCAAGCATGACCCAGGCCTCCCTGTCACTTGCCATTTCAACACACCACCCTGCTCTCATGCCCACATCTCCTTCCTTGGCCTGCTGCAATGTTCCAGTGAAGCTTAACGCAAACTGGAGGAACAAAATCTCATCTTCTGATTAGGCACTTAACAGCCTTCTGGACTTAACATTGAGTTCAACAACTTCAGATCATGAACTCTCTCCTCCATCCCCACCCCCTTTCCGATCCCCTTTTTTCTAATAATTATTTTATATATATATATATATATATATATATTTTAAATATATTTTTCTTTTCCCACCTATTTCTATTATTATTTTAAAATTTATTTCCATCCATTGTTTTATCTCCACCTTTTAGCCTATTTCGAACCCTTTCCCCACCCCACCCCCACTAGGGCTATCTGTCACTTGCTCATTCTACCCTTAATGTCGCCATTAGCACATCCTTTAGCTAATATCACCACTGTCAACACCCCTTTGTCCTTTTGTCTATGGCATCTTTGGCAATCTCTTTGTTGCCTCCACCTATCACTGGCCCCCTATCCAGTTCCACCAGTCCCATCCCCCTCTAACAGCTTATATTTCACCTCTTTTCTATTTTTCTTTAGTTCTGATGAAGAATCATACGGACTTGAAACGTTAACTCTGTCTTCCTCTCCACAGATGCTGTCAGACCTGCTGAGTTCTTCCAGCTATTTTTGTTTTTGTTTTTGTTTCAGATTTCCAGCATCCACAGTATTTTGCTTTTAATCCCAACTCTCTATCTTTTGTATGTTAACCAATCCTCAATCCATGCTAATACATTACCCCCAATAGTGTGAGCTCTTATCTTGTACAATAACCTTTTATGTGGCACCTTATCGAATGCCTTCTGGAAATCCAAATACACTACATCTACTGGTTCCCCTTTATCAACTCTGCTTGTTATATCCTCAAAGAACTCTAGTAAATTTGTCAAACATGATTTCCCTTTCACAAAACCATGTTGACTCTGTTTGATTGTGTTAAGCTTTTTTAAATGTCCCGCCATTCCTTCCTTAATAATGGACTCTAGCATTTTCCCAATGACAGATGTTAGGCTGACTGGCCTATAGTTTCCTGCTTTTTGTCTCCATCCCTTCTAGAACAAGGGCGTAACATAACTGGTTTTCCAATCTGCTGGGACCCTTCTGGAATCCAGTGAGTTCTGTAATATTTCAACAAATGCCTCCACTATCTCTGCAGCCACTTCCTTTAAAACTCTTGGATTAGCAGATCCTGGCAACTTGTCTGCCTTTAGTGCCATTAGTTTCTCAGATACTTTGTCCCTCATGATAGAGACTGTTACAAGATATTTCCGCCCATTAGCTCCTTGCTTATCTTTGGGATGTTTATAGTGTCCTCCACCATGAAGACCAATGCAAAATATTGATTTAAATTATCTGCCACTTCCCTGTTCCCCATTATCAATTCTCCAGTTGCATCCTCCAAGGGTCCCACGCTCACTTTAGCTACTCTCTTTTTATATACCCGTAGAAGCTCTTGCTGTTTATTTTTATATTTATTGCCAATTTACTTTCATAATGAATTTTCTCCCTCTTTATTAGCTTTTTAGTCTTCCGCTGCTGGTTCCTAAAAAATATCTCAATCCTCTGGCCTACCATTAGTTTTTGCCACTTTGATGCCTTAGTTTTTGATTGGATACTCTCCTTGACCCCACTTTGTTAACCACAGGTGGTTCATCCATCTCGCCGAGTCCTTCTTTTTGACTAGGATAAATTTTTTCTGAGCTTTATGAAATATTTGCTTAAATGTCTGCCACTGCTCATCCACTGACCTTCCCCTTAGTCTATTTTCCCAGCCCACTTTAGACAACTCTTTCTTCACACCTCTGTAATTGTTGCTCTTATTTAAGTTGAGGACACTGGTTTGAGATCCGAGTTGCTTACCCTCAAAGTGAATTTGAAATTCTATCACGTTGTAATTGCTACCCCCTAGAGAATCCTTAACTATGAGATCCCTTATTAATCCTACCTCATTACGCATTACTAGATCTAAAATAGCTTGTTCCTGGGTAGGTTCTGCAATGTATTGCTCTAAGAAACAACCTCTGATGCACTCTACAAATTCGTCTTCCATGTTACTCCTGCCAATCTGATTTGTCCAGTCAATATGCTGATTAAAACCACCCATGACAATTGTAGCACCCTTCTTACAAACCTCCATTGTTTCCCAATTTACACTTTATCCTACAGTGAGGCAACTCTTCAGGAGCCTACAGACAACTCCCACCCAAGACTTCTTCCCCTTGCTATTCCTTATTTCCACCCAAACTGATTCCACATCACGACCTATTGCACTACTCATCACCGCACTGATACCTTCCTTTATTAACAAAGCTACCCCACCTCCTTTCCCTTTTTGCCTATTTTTCCGGAATGTTGAATATTCTTGAATATTGAGCTCCCAGTATTGGTCACCTGCAACCACGTCTCTGTAATAGCTATCAAGTCATAGCCATTTTTTTCTATTTGTGCCGTCAACTCATCTATCTTGTTACAAATGCTGTGTGCATTCAGATAAGGAGGCTTAAGCTTTGACTTTTTACCATTATTACTCATTCTGGTTCTAATTTCTGCTGCTCTCTTCTGCTTATATTTTCTTCCCCTTCCTGTCACACCTTGATTATCGTTCGCCTCTTCAATACTCTGCACCTCTGCTCTCTCGATTATTTTTGATTTTCTAGACTTCCCTTCAATTAAACCTCCCCCCCCACCCCACCACAACCCCACAAATTAGTTTAAAGTCCAATCTACAACCCTAGTTATATGATTCTCCAGGACACTGGTCCCAGCATTGTTCAAATGAAGCCCGTCCCAATGGAATAGCCTCTTCTTCCCCAGTACTGGTGCCAATGCCCCATGAATCGGAACCCATTTCTCCCACGCCAATCTTTGAGCCATGCATTTACCTCTCTAATCTTATTTATCTTACGCCAATTCGCAGGTGACTCAGGTAGTAATCCAGGGATAATTATCTTTGTGGTTCTGCTTTTTAATTTAGCCCTGAGCTGCTTGTAGTCCCTCAGCCGAACCCCTTTCACAGCCCTACCTATGTCGTTGACACTTACGTGGATGATTCTTTTTCTCCCACTCCAAGTTCCTCTCCAGCCCAGAACAGATGTCCTTAAACTTGGCACCAGGTAGGCAACACAGCCTTCAGGACTCTCTGTCTTTGCTACAGAGAACAGTATCTATTTCCTTAACTATGCTATCCCCTACTACATTTCTGTTTTCTCCCCCCACTTGAATGGCGCTCTGTACCAAGGTGCTCTGGTCAATTCGTTCATCCTCCCTGCAGTCTGTGCCCTCGTCCACACTGGGAGCAAGAACCTCGTACCTATTGGACAAAGGCATTGGCTGAGGCACCTCCAAAGCTAAATTCTGGATCCTCATACCTGCCTCACTTGCAGTCACACCCTCCTGTTCCTGACCATGGACCAAATTTTATGTAATTAATCTAAGGGGTGTGACTGCCTCCTGAAATGCAGTGTGCAGGTAACTCTCCCTCTCCCTGATGTATTGGAGTGTCCGCAGCTTGGACTCCAGTTCCTCAAATCTGAGCTGAAGTTCCTCGAGCAGCCAACACTTGCTGAAGATGTGGTAACTGTGGATCACACCGGCGTCCACCAGCTCACACATACTACAGCTGCAACACGTCACCTGCCCAGCCACCTCTATTCTACTTAATTAATTAATTTGAATGTTAAATATTTCAAAAGTGAATTTCTTAACTATACTCTTTATAATAGCATAATAACTTCTCCTGATTTAAACCACTTGGCCAATCAAAAGAGACAGGGAAGAGATACCCACTAATCACCTACCTGTTTTCCTGTGATGTCACACTTGGGCCTTTACAGGTAGAAACAAGTTGAAGGGGCTCTCTGTCGCCGGTTTTTATCTCCTGCCGCCTCTGCCCTCCTCACGCAGGTTCGCTCCCGGCTCCCCTCTTGCAGTTTTAAACTGTAGAAATCCTGGCTCTCCTCTCGCTGTTTTAAACTTTGAAAATCCCAGCTCTCTCTCGCTGTTTTAGGTGTAAAAAAACACATACATATGTATACAATTTTTTTTATTCATTCGATGTGGGCTAGGCCAGCATTTATTGCGCATCCCTAATTGTGCCCGTTCAGAGGGCAGTTGAGAGTGAACCACATTGCTGTGGGTCTGGAGTTATATGTAGGCCAGGCCAAGTAAGGACAGCAGATTTCCTTCCCTAAAGGACATTAGTGAACCAGATGGTTTTTTTTAACAACAATGGTTTCGTGGTCATCATTAGACTTTTAATTCCAGATTTTTATTGGATTCAAATTATACCATCTGCCATCGTGGGATTCAAACCCAGGTCCCCAGAAAATTATCCTGAGTCTCTGGATTACTAGTCCAGTGACAATACCACTATGCCATTGCCTATTACTACTATAATAACTACAAAAATCCCCTGATTAATCTGACTCTGTTAGACCCCCGGTAAGGCAACAGGAAAACACATAGGGGAGAATTTTATGTGGGCGGGCCAATTAAGGCCCGCCCAGTGTGATGCTCACCAGGAGGTGCTGAGTGTTCCCTGTGCAGGCGGAGGGAGGAGGCTGAGTCAGGGCCTGTGCTCTTTCGCGCATGCACGCGAAAGAGTGCAGAAATTTCCCTGAGGCATGGAGCTGCCTCTGGGAGTTTAATTTCATTGTGAAAAAGTGAATAAAAGATCTTTAACAATTATTCGGACATGTCCCCTCATGTGACAGTGTCAGATGAGCTGGGACATGTCTACGAATTTTATTAAAATTTTTTATTAAAGTTTAATAGCCTTGATGAAACTTCATCCCACCCGTGGATGAGGTTCCATGAAAAATGCGAAGGCTGCCTGGGCTCTTTGCCTGCCCGCCGACCTTAAGGTTGGACGGGGAGTCCTGTTAAATATTTTAATTGCTATTTAAATTGCCTTAATAGGCCTTTGACAGTTTGGCGGGCGCGCAGCCGACTCCGGTGCATGCCCGCCGAACTGAAGATCTGAATGACACGTGGTGACATTGGAACGCACGCCTGACATCACCGCGCGCCATTTTATGCATTGGCGAGCGGGGCCCACCCCCGCACACCAACCAGAAGATTCAGGCCATAGATTTAAACAGGCCCCTGTCAAAGCACACCCTGGGCAAATGCATTCAAAATTAGTTTCTTTCAGCTCCGGGTCCTTGCAGACAGGCTTGAGGCTTACAGGCTGGAGGCTTTAGATCTTAGAATCCCTCCTCCTTTTACCAACAGTCTTCTCTTCCTTTATGCATATTTTCCTCTCTGAATGCAAATTCTCATTGTCACTAGGTTTTTTTAAAACTTTTAAATCTTCTAACAATAAAACCCTTTCATAATATCCATTTTACTAGTAAGCTTTGAAAAACATAAACATACTGTTTCTGAGCTTCACCTGGTTAGGTGTAATATTTCACCTGAACTTTTGGATGGTCTATTAAAAAATGCAAATTCCCCCTTTAAACTTCACCTTTTATTTTACTATGTTTATCTAATTACTATTTCAAGCCTACTTCTCTTCAATACATCAAAGCCTCTAGACCAGCTGGCTTTAATACAATTAAGACACACACACATGCACACATATAGATGCAGACACTATTAAACTCTATTTTAACATAATTTCCAGCAACATTGTAGACATTATTACATCTTCTTGGCATACCCTCCTTATAATGAACCGTCACATTTCTGAAAGACGGCTTCTTTTTTATTAACCCATCTTCACTATCTACTATATTTAACTATATACTTACACTATTACATTAACCCATGCACGCATACAACCTTAAGGTTGGACAGGCAGGCAAAGAGCCCAGGCAGCCTTCGCATTTTTCATGGAACCTCATCCACGGGTGGGATGAGGTTTCATCAAGGTTTTTAAACTTTAATAAAAATTTTTAATAAAATTCATAGACATGTCCCAGCTCATGTGACATGCAAAAGAGCACAGGCCCCGACTCAGCCTCCTCCCCCCGCTCGCACAGGGAGCGCTCAGCACCTCCTGGTGAGCGTCACGCTAGGCGGGCCTTAATTATAACAATATAGATACAAATCCTTGGTATCAGCAGAAATCATTCCAGTTTAGTGCCAAGGTTTTAAAATGTCCAATTTTCCCTTTAAGCTTCAAACTCTTGATAACGCACCTTCAATCAGATTCTCTCATCCAGCGACATGCATTATCTGTATATTAAATGGTTGCATTAGTAAACTCCGCCTGAATAGCTTTGCACTTCTGGAAATTTGCCCAGAAATTTTAAAGGATTATGGTCTGTATAAACAATTGTTTCTGACAAATTGTTTGCCACATAGATTTCCAAATGCTGCAATGCTAACACCAAACCCAATGTCTCCTTTTCAATTGCTGAATGTCTTCTCTGTTGTACATCTAACTTCCGTGAAAAATACCCTATTGGTTTTTCAATTCCAGTGTCATCTTTTTGTAACAGTACAGCCCCAATGCCTATATCGCTTGTGTCAAAGGCCAACTTAAATTGCTTGGTGTAATTGGGTACTGCCAAAACTGGTGTTGTAGTTAATACAGTTTTCAAACTATCAAATGACTTCTGACACTCCAGTGACTATTGAAACTTCTTGTTCTTTTTTAATAGTCCAGTATGGTTCAGCAACCACGCTGCCAAAAGTTGGTACAACTTTCCAGTAAAACCCACTCATGCCCAGAAATCTCAAAACTCCTAATTTTGTTGTAGGCACTGGGAAATCCATGATCACCTTGAATTTTGAATCTCTCGGAGCCACCTTACTATGTCCAATGGTATGGCTTAGATACGTAACTTGCACTTTTGCAAATTCACTTTGCCAAGTTCATCACCAAATTAGCTTCTTGTAATGGAGTAAATAATTCTTCCAGATGTTGTAAATGCTCCTTCCACATCTGACTGAAAACTATCAAGTCATCAATATAAACAACACACTTGCTTAGACCTGCAATTGCTTTGTCAGTCTTTGAAATGTTACAGGTGCATTCTTCATACCAAATGGCATGACCTTAGATTGATATTGTCCATTTGTCATCACAAAAGTCAATACCTCCTTTGTTCATTCCGATAATGGTATTTGCCAATATCCTTTTAGCAAGTCAATCTTTGTGATAAATTTTGATTGTCCCACTTTGTTAATACAATCCTCCACCAATGGTATAGGATATGAATCCACTTTTGTCACTGCATTCACCTTTCGATAGTCCACACACAGTCTTTGTGTTTCATCTGGTTTCGATACCAGTACAATAGGCGAACTCCAATTACTGCAACTAGACTCAATGATATCATTTTGAAGCATGAAATCAATTTCTTTCTGTACTTGTGATAACTTTGCCGGATTTAACCTATAAGAATGATGCCTTATCGAAGATGAAACTTCTATAGAGACATAATATATAGCGAAATCTGTCCTCCCCAACTTATTTCCACAAATAGCTTTGTGTGACTGCAATAGCTTTTCCTAAATCACTTTGGCACTTGTCTGGAAGGTAACTCAATATTACATCTAAATTTTCAAGCACTCCCTCATTATCCAATTTGATTAGTGGAAAATCAATTTTAAAGTCCTGCATTTCTATCTCTTTCTCATTATATACCTTTCTCATTATATTATATTATATATAATATCTCTTTTTGTTCCTCTTCCCTGTCAAAGTACTTTTTAAGCACATTTACATGACACACCATCTGCTTCTTTCTTCTATCTGGTGTATTTATTGAATAATTTACTTCACTCAATTTCTTTTCAATCCTGTAAGGCCCACTAAACCTTGCCTTTAATGAGTCACTCAGTACTGGTAACAGAACTAGCACTTTCTCTCCAGCAATAAAATTCTGAGCAGTGGCCTTCCTGTCTGCTTTCACTTTCATCACTTGCTGTGATATCTTTAAATGTTCCCTAGCCAACTCACATGCTCTGTCCAATCTTTCTCTGAAGTTTGATACATAATCCACGAGAGTAGTTTCTGGATTTTGACCCACCAGCTTCTCATAACCAATTTCAGTGGTTCCCCTTACCTCATGACCATAAACTAGTTCAAAAGGGCTAAAACCAGTTGATGCATTAGGAGTGTCTCTAATAGCAAATAACAAGAATGGAACTCCCCCATCCCAATCCTGTGGTTAATCCTGACTGTACGGTCTCATCATAGCTTTTAGAGTTTAATGCCATCTTTCCAAAGCTCCTTGTGACTCCAGATGATAAGCTGTTGACTTAATCTGTTTTATCCCCAAACTGTGCATTACTTCGTTAAACAGCTGTGACATGAAATTTGAACCCTGATCTGATTGTATTTCCTTAGGTAAACCATATCTTGTAAAAAATGTAGTTAGCTCTTCCACAATCTTCTTAGTTGTAATATTTCTTCAAGGTATCACTTCAGGAAACCTGGTAGACATATCCATTATTGTCAGTAAGTACTGATTTCCACTTTTCGTGTTAGGGACACAATCAATCATGGCCCTGGTAAAAGGTTCTTCAAATATTGCTATTGGGGTTAAAGGTGCCGGCTTAATTACTGCTTGTGGTTTCCCTATCACCTGACATGTGTAACATGTTCTACAAAATTTGATTACATCCCTATGTAATCCTGGCAAAAAAAAATGTTTCTGTACTTTTGCCTGTGTCTTTCTAATTCCTAAATGTCCCCCATTGGAATTTCATGAGCAAACCTTAAGATCTCATTTCCATACCCTAATGGATACCAATCTGATGTACCTCCCTCCAGCTTTCATTGGCTGAGACATCAACTGGTCTCCTTTTTCTCATTAAAATATCACCCTTAACATTCTGGAATACATTTTGCCCCTGTTTCTGAGTAAACTGTCTGATTTAACCATTTTAAATGCAAATCCTTTTGCTGCAACTCAATTAACTGCCTTGAGTAAACACTTCAGCTGAATTGTCCTCTCCTGAGTCTTTCTGAACAATGTTATCAAACACAGTGCCTGCTAATTGGATTTCAGTACTTTGTTCCTGCTTTTGAATTGCCTGTCCTTCTTGTTTTTCTTGGTTCAACCTGTATTATCACACAATCTGGAAACAATCCAGGATGCTCCTTCTGTAACACCTCTGTTGAAAATGCTTCTACAGGCTGCTCAACTACCATAGGCATCACCAACAGTTGTAACCCAGCTATATCATTACCCAGAATAAATTGAACCCCTGCAATGGGCAATTTTTCCACCACCCCAACAGTCACTTTGCCAGTTTTTCACTTACTTTTTAATTTTACCTTCCACAAGGGAATAGATTCAGCATCCCCATGAACACTGCCTGTTCCTGCAATACTCCCTCTGAACAATAGTGGCCACCACTCGAACCAGGCACTGGTAAGGAAATTTGTCACCCTTACCTGGTCTGCCTATATGTGACTCCAGACCCACAGCAATATGGTTGACTCTTAACTGCCCTCTGAAATGGCCTAGCAAGTCACTCAGTTTAAGGAAAACCTATGCTGGCCTTGCCAATGATACCCACCTCTCATCAAATAATAAGGAAAAAAAAATCACCAATGCCATAATCCTGACATGGAGCTTTGCTTAATGGATGTGCTGATCAAGTACTGAAGCCAGTGCTCTTGATTCATGTGAACCGCCAGTTTTCTGGTAATAGGATTTAAATCCCTGACTTCATGGACGGTAACCTTGCTCAATTTATCCCAAAATCTTTAGGGACTTTCAGAAAATATTTGATAAAATGAGATTTTGCAGAAATTAATTCTTATGCAATTAATTGCAAACTGCAAATTATTGAATGGACTGAAATGGAAAATATAGTTAACCTGCCTTGTGCAGCAAGTTACTTCTTGTAATATTTTACAGTTTGATGATGGCTCCAATCAAGTAACAAGTAGAGATATTAATAGTATCCAAAGGGAACTGTACTAATCAAATTGTTGGGTTAAGGAATGGAATGATTTAACGTAACTATAAATGTTTAGTCATGTAGATTTGTAAGGACAGGAAAGAAAAAAGATTTGATGCGATTACTCATTGAATCTTTTTAGCCAAAATGAAAGTTTTTTTGAGACTAGCAATGTACGGGGATTAATTCCATGGTGTGTGACTAAAGACTTATTTTATGCTTCAGTGGCTTTCGGTAAAAACTTATTTAGTCATATTTGCCGTTTTGATAATTTGGTTCTCGAAAGATTAATGTTGGATTGGAGAAAGCTCAGAGAGTGCCTAGGATGGTTTTGGAAATGAAAGCATGACTCTCATTGAGTTGAATTTACATTATTTTGAAAAAAGCTAATGAAGAGGAAACATGGTCCACATTTAAGTGTTGAGAGGAATGGATACGTATAAATGATTATTTAACATGGACTTAGAGTACTAAACTGGACAACTTGAATATGGAAATGTTAAACCGCTGGAATTGAAAGCTAGACTCAAGAATGGTGCTATGAAATTGTCATCGAATGTTGTAAAAACCCATCTGGTTCACTAATGTCCTTTGGAGAAGGAAATTTGCCACCTTTAACTGGTCTGGCCGACATGTGACTCCAGACTCAGCAATTTGGTTGAACCTTAACTGCCCTTTGAAATGACCCAGCAACCCACTCAGTTGTACCAAACCACTACAGAAAAGTCAAAAAGGAATAAAACTGGTACGGACCACCTGGCATTGACATGGACACTGGAAATGACAACGGAGCACCTACCCTGCAAAGTCCTCATTACTGCCCTGTTTCAAATATGAACAAAAAGGCTGAACTGAAGAGGGGAGGTGAGAGTGACTCCCTTGACATTAAGGGAACATTTGACTGAGTGTCGCATCAAGGGGCCCTGGCAAAATTGAAGTCAATGGGAATCGGGGGAAAATCTCTTCACTGGATGGAGTCACACCTAGCACAAAGGAATATGGTGTGGTTGTTGGAAGTCAATCACCTTGGTCCCAGGACATCATTGCAGGCGTTGCTCAGGGTAATGTCCTAGGCCCAACCATCTTCAGCTGCTTCATTAATGACCTTTCCTTTGTGATGAGATCAAAATTGGAGATGTTCGCTGATGATTGCACTATGTTCAGTGCCATTCACAGTTCTCACACACTGAAGCAGTTCATGTCCATATACAGGAAGACCTGGGCAACATTCAAGCTTGGACTGCTAAGTGGCAAGTAACATTCATACCATACAAGTGTCAGACAATGACCATCTCCAACAAGAGAGAATCTAACTATCTCCCCTTTAAATTCAATGGCATTACCATCGCTGAATCCCCTATGTCAATACCCTCGGGGTTAACCTTGATGAGAAACTTAACTGAACCAGCCAGGAAAAATACTGTGGCTAGAAGAGCAGGTCAGAGACTGGGAATTCTGAGGTGAGTAACTCATGACCTCTACAGCCTAGAAGGACAAGGGCAGCAGGTACATGGGAACACCACAACCTGCAAGTTCCCCTCCAAGCCACAAACCATCCTGATTTGGAACTATATCATTATTCCTTCCTAACAGCACTGTGGGAGCACCCGCACCAGATGGCCTGCAGGAGTTCAAGAAGGTGGCTTACCACGACCTATCAACGGCAACAGAGATGCTCACGTCCCATGACAGAACTAAAAAAGGCAAGAACTGAGATAAACCAGATTTTTTTCTACAGAGTAATCGATATGTAAAATAGATTTTGAGCTAAAACAGTTAGTGTTGTCTCAGTTATTATGTATGAAAAGAGTTGGGTGAATATCTGGTTAGGGATGGCCTTGAGGTTACAAGGATAAATAGTATCTGAAAATGCAATTTTGGACGCCATGAATTCTAATGAGGTACTAAGGCTTGTTAAGCAACTGAGGTGCCAATGCACTTAATAATCTGACCCAGAAGCATCAGAGGCACTGGAACTAGTGTACCATTTAAAATCATTTAGAACCCATTTAGTGTATCACTTAGAATCATGAGGCACAATTATCATGCACATCAGAGGAAGTTCCAATATTGTAATCAGAACATTGGAGCAGTGCTACATAGGCTCAGTGCCCAAGTAAAATGGGCTGTCCAAGATAGACCTCAGTTGGGTCCTAGCTCCGCAAGGTACATTATTGTTTATAGTGTAGCTCTGCTACTTTGACACTTTTGGAAAAGTTAGATAGTGAAACTTTTTGGAGATTTACTGACAGATTGTTAAGCTCTACTATCTCTGTGATCTGTGTCTGTTTCCACAGTGAATGGCTTTTGATGAACCTTTGAAATGATGATACCTACTGGCAAACATTTTTGTTTGCAGATTTTGGGGGTAAAGAAGAGGTGATTCATAGGAGCTATGACAGGTATGAGAGGTATGTTTGCAGTATAGGTGATCAATTTGCACCCGTATCATATGTAGAGGACAGATCTTTCATACCTAGATGAATCTGAAGATATCTGTATGCAGAATCTAAGGCCTGGAATTTCCTTAGAGCTTCCTCATTGGAAGCACATGTAAATTGGATTTCTGCCAGACTTCTGGTGCAGGAGCTTTCCAAGAGAATTCATGGCCTAACATTCCCAAAGGATGCCATTGCAAAGCAATGTTGTAGCTAGGTTTGTTAAACATCTCCAAGTCAGAGATGGATAGCTGTGAGGAGTGATGATGCAGAGTGCTTTTAATTTTAATTTTTATATCTTCATCAATGTTTTCAAATCCTTCCACGGGACATTTTACTATACTAGAGGCACTGTACAAATGCAAGTTGTTGTTGCTCATGGTGTTCAGTGGCACTAGTCAGTGCACACTCTCAGCGCCTATTGTTGGATCCATTGAAGAACAGAAAATGAATGTCTTTTACAATATTGATAGCAAGAGTTTAGTTGAAGCAGCTTTCCATTGAATAAGATTGCAATGTGTAATTCTGCATACTCCAGTGTCATGGAATGAATGAGAGTGAATAAGGAGTTAAGGAATGAACAGACTAAGATATTAGCCATGAGCTTGGGCAGTTCCCTGACCTGCTGCTTCTCCATTTTTTCTCTTGCATCTAGAACTTCCATGGTCATGGGATAAGGATTTCAGACTGGTTGTCCATCCTCCCTCCTGTCTGCTGCACTGCATCTCCCGTAAGCAGGTTAAAAAAGTGACATAGATTGGAAAGAGAAATATGAGAAATTTACATTCATCCTAGGCCACCAGCCACTTTATGGAGGCGTATGTCCACGCAGTATTTGTTTATATCATTCTGACAGTGTATTTAGTGCTTGTTATTTACTATATTGTATGGGCCATATGATCAACACAATGGCAACATTAGACAGTGCCCTGGTATAGCATTATGAAGATGGAAATTAGCAAGGTGCAACGCAGCTCCCACTGTGATGATGCCTCAAGTTTAGAGTGAAGTGCAGTTAAAATGCCTTATAAACTAAAATTGTACAATTAAGTCATATATGAGTACATTTACCTTAGCAAACTTGTGTAGACCAAACAAAATATTTTTTACCTGCTTCCAATTTTCAGTCATATATGATACCTCAATTAATGCTGTTCTCAAGGTACAGTATTATAGGGTGGTCCTTACCTCCAAAACGTCTCACCCTTTTCTGCCAGGCTTCCAAAGCAGTGTCACTCAATAAAACAGTTTTTATAATTCATTCGTGGGATGTGGGGCTGGTGGCTAAGGCAGCATTTGTTGCCCATCTCTAATTGCTCTTGAGAAGGTGGTGACAAGCCAGCTTCTTGTACCGCTGCAGTCCATGGGTGTAGGTACACCCACAGTGCTGTTAGGAAGGGGGTGCCAGGATTATGAGCCAGTGACGGTGAAGGAACGGCGATATATTTCAAGCCAGGATCGTGTGGGGCTTGGAGGGGAACTTTGGGTGGGGCTGTTCTTCTATGTGGTAGAGGTTGGAGGTTTGCATGTTAGAAGGAGCTTTGGGGAGTTGCTGCAGTACATCTTGTAGGTTGTACACATTGTAGCCACGTTGTGCCAGTGGTGAAAGAAGGTTGTGGATGGGATGCCAATCAAGCAGGCTGCTTTGCCCTGGATAGCGGTGAACTTCCTGAATATTGTTGGAGTGGCACTCATCCAGGCAAGTGTGGACTATCCCATCATACTCCTGACTTGTGCTTTGTAGATGATGGGCAGACATTTGGGATTCAGAGGATAGGTTGACCGCTGCAAAATTCCTATCCTTTGACCTGCTCCTGTAGCGACAGTATTTATATGGCTAGTCTAGTTCTGCTCAATGAAACCCCCTTCCCCCCCAGGATATTGGATGGTGGGTAGTTCAGTGATGATAATGCCATTAAATGTCAAGGGGAAATAATTGGATTCTCACCTGATAGAGGTGGTCATGCCTGGCACTTGTGTGATGCAAATGTTACTTGCCACTTATCAGCTGAACATGAATGCCCATCCAGGTGTTGCTGCAAGTGGGCACAGATTGCTTTATTATCTGAGGAGTAATGAATGGTATTGAAGATTGTGCAATCATCAGCGAACATCCCCCCTTCTGTTCTTATGATGGAGGGAAGGCCATTAATGAAGCAACTGAAGACGGTTGGACCAAGGCACTAACTACCCTGAGAAATGCCTGCAGCGGCGTCCTGGGGCTGAGTTGATTGGTCTCCAGTAACTACAATCATCTTCCTTTGCGTTAGGTATGATTACAACCAGTGGAGAGTTTCCCCTGATTCCCACTGACTTCGATTTTACTTGGGCTCCTTGATGTCACGCTCAGTCAGATGCTGCTTTGATGTCAAGGATAGTCACTCTCATCTCACCTCTGGAACTCAGCTGTTTTGTCCATTTTTGGACAAAGGCTGTAATGATGTCAGGAGCCAAGTGGCCCTGGTGCAATCCAAACTGAGTGTCAGTGAGCAAGTTGTTGCTGAGTAAGCGGCGCTTGATAGCACTGTTGACACCTTTCATTACTTTGATGATGATCGAGAGTGGATTAAAAGGGCGGTAATTGGCTGGATTGGATTTGTCCTGCTTTTTGTGGCCAGAAAATGTGTGGGAAATTTCTGACATTGGATAGATGCTAGTGTTGTAGCTTTACTGGAACAGCTCGGTTTGGGCTGTAGCTAGTTCTGGAGCTCAAGTCTTCAGCTACAGCTGGGATGTTGTCAGGCTCCGTGGCCTTGCTGTGTCCAATGCCTTCAGCCATTTCTTGATATCATGTGGAGTAAATTGAACTGGCTGAAATCTGGCATCTGTGATGCTGGAGGCCTCAGGAGGAGGACGGGATGGATCATCTGCTCAGTATTTGTGGCTGAATATAGTTCAAAACACTTCCTGAACACTATTGTGTGGCATCTTATTGAACACTTTTGAAAATCCAAATACACCACATCCACTGGGTGCCCCATGTCAATCCTACTAGCTACATTCTCAAAAAAATCCCAAAAGATTTGACAAGCATGATTTTCCTTTTATAAACCCGCGTTGACTTGGCTTAATCTTACTATGATTTTCTAAGTGCACTCTTACCATGACCCTAATAATAAATTCAAATTCAGGCAATAGATGAGTGGGTAAAGATTCTCTCCTTTTCCACAGTTCATTTCTATTTTATCAAGTATAGGATTCAAGTTGAAGGTCCTTCGGTTATCCAGTGCTGGGGTCAATGTAATTCCATTAATTAGGTTTTCTTATAAGGAAATTGGCATAAAGTACCAAGTTGCAGCTTGAAGTTTCTTTAAGAGAAGTACTAATCACACATATACACAGCCATGCTCCTGCTAATATTTGTGTACCATTTTATTAGCAATTCATGAAAAGTGTAACTGGAAACATTTATCTTGTAATGCTTTTTAGAAATTATGGAGTGAATTTTACAGCCACCCGCCAGCATATTTGAAGGTTGGGGAGCACATAAACTAAAGCGAGTGGCCAGCCCTCCGCCTTCCTGCCCACCCCTGACTTGTCCCCCATACTACGGTGGGTGGGTTGGTAAGGTGTCAAGCAGCCCGCCTGCCCTCATGTCTATTGAGGCCCTTAAATGGACAATTAACCGACACTTAAGGGCCCAATTTTGCCTCCGCTGCAACTTTTTGGTCTGCAGGGGAAGACTGAAGCAAGGCGGGGGCAGCCTCGCAGCTTTGACAGTGTGCCCACTGTCAGGCAGGAATTGGGGGCACCTTCTTTTGGGGTCCCCTGTACCCTTCGAGGGCACCCCCCAAGATGGTACCCCCTCTTTGTCCCTCCCCCCACCCACTTCCCTCCTATTCATCCTCCCTCGTTGGGTTCAATCAGCCTGCCTGTCCAAAATTCCTGGACTTACCTGAACTCTGGTATCCATCTTCAATTCTTCGCGGGGACTGGTTGTAGTCCCAGCAGTGGACACTACTGCACTTTTTTATATTTATTCATGGGACATGGGTGTTGCTGGCTAGGCCAGCGTTTATTTTGCATTCCTAATTGCCCTTGAGAAGGTGGTGGTGAGTTGTCTCATTGAGCAGCTGCAGTCCATGTGGTGTAGGTACACCCACAGTGCTGTTAGGAAAGGAGTTCCAGGATTTTGACCCAGTGACACTGAAGGAACGGTGATATATTTCCAAGTCAGGTGAGTGGCTTGGAGGGGAATTTCCAGGTGGTGGTGTTCCCATGCATCTGCTGCCCTTGTCCTTCTTGGTGGTAGAAGCTGTGGGTTTGGAAGGTGCTGTCTAAGGAGGCTTGGTGAGTTGCTGCAGTGTATCTTGTAGATAGGATAGACTGCTGCCACCGTGCATCAGTGGTGGAGGGAGCGAATGCTTATTGTGGTGCTAATCAAGCGGGCTGCTTTGTCCTGGATGGTGTCAAGCTTCTTGATTATTGTGGGAGCTGCACACATCCAGGCAAGTGGGGAGTATTCCATCACACTCCTGACTTGTGCCTTGTAGTTTGTGGATAGGCTTTGGGGAGTCAGGAGGTGGGTTACTCATCGGAGGATTCCTAGCCTCTGTCCTGCTCTTGTTGGTGGGGGTGAGCTGCCTTTTTGAACTGCTGCAGTCCATGTGGTGTAGGTACACCCACAGTGCTGTTAGGAAGGGAGTTCCAGGATTTTGACCTCACCTGCACGAATGTTACTTGCCACTTATGAGCCCAAGCCTGAATGTTGTCCCGGACTTGCTTGGGTACCTGAGGAATCGTGAATGGTGGTGAACATTGTGCAATTATCAGCAGGTGATAGTGACTGCCCTTGACGTCAAGGTAGCATTTGACCAAGTGTTGCATCAAGGAGCCCTAGCAAAACTGGAGTCAATGGGAATCAGGGGGAAAACTCTCCACTGGTTGGAGTCATACCTAGCACAACGGAAGGTGGCTGTGGTTGTTGGAAGTCAGTTATCTCAGATCCAGGATGTCACTGCAGGAGTTCCTCAGGGTAGTGCCCTAGGCCCAACCATCTTCAGCTGCTTCATCAATGACCTTCCTTCCATCATAAGGTCAGAACTCGGGATATTCGCTGATGATTGCACAATGTTCAGCACCATTCACGACTCCTCAGATACTGAAACAGTCCATGTCCAAATGCAGCAAGACCTGGACAATGTCCAGGCTTGGGCTGACAAGTGACAAGTAACATTCGAGCCACACAAGTGTCAGACAATGACCATCTCCAACAAGAGAGAATCCAACCATCAGGCCTTGATGCTCAATGACATTACCATCGCTGAATCCCCCACTATCAACATCCTGGGGCTTACCATTGACCAGAAACTGAACTGGACTAGCCGTATAAATATTGTGGTTACAAGAGCAGATCAGAGGCTAGGAATCATGTGACGAGTATCTCACCACCTGATTCCCCAAAGCCTGTCCACCATCTACAAGGCACAAGTCAGGAGTGTATGGAATACTCCCCACTTGCCTGGATGAGTGTAGCTCCCGCAACACTGAAGAAGCTGGACACTGCCCAAGACAAAGCAGCCCGCTTGATTGGCACCGCATCCACAAACATTCACTCCCTCCACCACTGACGCACAGTAGCAGTAGTGTGCACCATCTACAAGATGCACTGCAGGAATTCACCAAGACTCCTTAGACAGCACATTTCACACCTACAACCACTACCACTTAGAAAGACAAGGGCAGCAGACACATGGGAACACCACCACCTGGAAGTTCCCCTCCAAGTAACTCATCATCCTGACTTGGAAATGTATCGCTGTTCCTTCACTGTTGCTGGGCCAAAACCCTGGAACTCCCTTCCTAACAGCACTATGGGTGTACCTACACCACATGGACTGTAGCGGTTCAAAAAGGCAACTCACCACCACCTTCTCAAGGGCAACTAGGGATGGGCAATAAATGCTGGCCCAACCAGCGAAGCTCACATACCATGAATGAGTATAAAAAAAGTTTCTGACCTTTGGAGGGAAGGTCATTGACGAAACTGCTGAAGATGGTTGGGTGTAGAACACCACCCTGAGGAACTCCTGCAGTGATGTCCTAGGATTTGAGATGTTTGAACTTCAACAACTGCAATATTCCAGTGAAGCCCAAAGCAAACTGGAGGAAGAGCACCTCATCTTCCAATTAGGCACTTTACAGCCTTCCAAACTTAACACTGAGCTCAACAACTTCAGTCCATGAACTCCCTCCTCCATCCTCACCCCCTTTCTATCCCCTCTTTTCAATATTAATTTCTATTTTTAAATTTTTATTTTTATCCACTTATTTTTATTTATTTTCATTTTTATTCATTGTTTTATCCCCACCTTTTATGCTACTTTTGATATTTTTTCCCACCACCATCCCCTCCTAGGGCCATCTATCACTTGTTCATGTTGTTCTTTTCAGAGCACTTACCCTTGTCCTGCTATTATCACATTCTGCCTTCTGACCTTAATGCCACCATCAGCACCTCCTTTAGCCCTTACCACTACCATTAACACCCATTTGTCTTTTTGTCCATGACATCTTTGTCAATCCTTCCTTTGACTCCACCTATCGCTGGCCTTCTATCCAGCTCCACCTGCTGCACCCTCTTTAAACAGTATAAATTTCATCACATTTTTACTTTTCTTTAGTTCTGAAGAAGAGTCATACAGACCCAAAATGTTAACTCTGTCTTTCTCTCCACAGATGCTGTTAGATCTGAATTTTTCCGGCATTTTCTGTTTTGTTTCAGATTTCCAGCATCTGCAGTATTTTGCTTTTACCTCTTGATAGCACTGTTGATTACACCTTATATCACTTTGCTGATGATTGAGGGCAGGCTAATGGGGCAGTAATTGGCCCTATTGGATTTGTCATGCTTTTTGTGGGCAGGAAATACCTGGCCAATTTTTCACAATTTCGGGTAGAGACTAGTGTTGTGGCTGTATGGAACAGCTCGGCTAGGGGTACGGCTAGCTCTGCAGTACTATTGCCAGAATGTTGTCAAGTCCATAGCCAGTGCCTTCAACCATTTATTGATATCACGTGGAGTGAATTGAATTGGCTGAAGAATGGCATCTGTGATGCTGGGGGCGTCCGGAGGAGGCCCAGATGGATCATCCACTCAGCACTTCTGGCAGAAGATGGCCACAAAAAGCTTCAGGCTTCTCCTTTTTACTGATGTGCTGGGCTCCCCCAGCATTCAGGATGGGGATATTTGAGGAGCCTCCTCTTCCAGTTAGCTGTTTAATTGTCCACCATCATTCATGATTGGACGTGACAGGACTGCAGAGCTTAGATCTGATCCATTAGTTGTGGGATCGCTTAGCCCTGTCTATCACTTTCTGCTTCTGCTGCTTGGCATGCAAGTAGTCTCGTGTTATGGCTTCACCAGGTTGACACCTCATTTTTAGGTATGCCTGGTGCTGCTCCTGGCATATCCCCCTACACTCTTAATTGTAAATAGTTCTGCTGCTGCTTATGGCCCAAAAGCACCTCATGGATTCCCAGTTTTGAGTTGCTGGATCTGTTTGAAATCTATTCAATTTAGCACAGCTGTAATACCACACAAAATGATGAGGATATCCTCAATGTGAGGATGGGACTTGGTCTCCACAAGGACTGTGTGGTAATCACTCCTACCAGTACTGTCATGGACAGATGCATCTACGACAGGTAAATTGGTGAGGATGTGGTCAGTTAGGTTTTTTCCTCTTGTTATTTCCCTCACTGCCTGCCGCAGACCCAGTCTAGCAGCTATGTCCTTTAGGACTCGACCAACCCAGTCTGTAATAGTGCTTCCGAGGCACTATTGGCATTGGGTATTGAAGCCCCCACCCTGTGCCCTTGCTTCCTCCAAGTGGTGTTCAGCATGGAGGAGTATTGATTCATCAGCTGAGGGACGAGGGGGGTGGTGGCAATCAGCAGGAGGTTTCCTTGGTCATCTTTGACCTCATGCCATGAGGCTTCATGGGGTCCAGAGTTGATGTTAAGGACAACTCCCTCCGGACCGAATACCATGGTGCCACAATCCCTGGTCTGTCCTGTTGTTGGGACAGGTGATGTCTAGGACATTGTCTGTAAGGTATGATTCTGTGAATATGACTATGTCAGATTGTTGCTTGACGAGTCTGTGAGACAGCTCTCCCAATTTTGGCATAATCTCCCAGTTGTTAGTAAGGAGGACTTTGCAGGGTTGACAGGGCTGAGTTTGTCATTGTCATTTCCGGTGCCTAAGTCGGTGCCGGGTTGTCCATCTGGTTTCATTCCTTTTAGACTTTGTCGTGGTTTGATACAACTGAGTGGCTTGCTCCCATTTCAGAGGGGAGTTAAGAGTCTAGTCTGGACATCAGATTTCCTTTTCTAAAGGACATTTAGATGCGTTTTTTTCGCTGAAATTAGTTTTGAAATTCCAGATTTATTAATTTAATTTACATTCCACCAGCTGTTGTGCTGGGATTTGAATCTGTGCCTCTAGAACATTCACCTGGGCCTCTGGATTACTACTAGTCCGGTGACATTACCACTACGCCACCGCCCCCCCCCCGCCTTGGTGGTCTTCTGGTGCTACTGGGACTACAGATGCCCCCTGATAGGCAGAAGCCTCACTCTGCACAATTAAGGCTGCCCCAAGCGTATTATCGGTGCGGGGCTGCCAGAACTCATGATGGCAAGGTGCTAACTGACTTTTAGGTCTAGGGGACGCGTAATCAGACTTCCTGTCAAATCCAGCCCATGACAGGAAAGGTGCAAAAGCGCTTTCCATCGAGAAATGTCTTGTCGCTTCTGGGCATGCGAACATGCAGTCATATAAGGCCACGATATTCAAACAATTCAGTGTCTAGTTGCCATATAAGTGGGACTCTTGCCTTGTTCCATCTTTTTCAGAATTGTCCAAACATGGACTTACAGATAAGATAACTGCTATAAAGTCAAATTTCCCTTTTGACTGATGCATGGCTTTGTCAAACATAATGCTATTTTAATACTGCTGGCTATTTGTTACTTTATTAAAAATTAACTGGATCATTGCTTCACTAAGCTGCTTGGCTATTGTCATCATTTATGAAGGCAACTCAGTGAATAATAAAAGCTGATTACTGCTACTTTCAAGAAAATAACCATCCATGGAATTAAAACAGAAATAATCTCTCTGATAGTTTATTCGGAAATACTTGTTTCATTTCTACAGGATTATTGTATTTGAAATCTTAAAAAAGCATTACACCCACACGACAATCCCAAATCAATGTTAGTATTCCATAGATAATTAGGTAAGTGCTTGATTTTCAGTTTAAATTCTGTTATGCTCTTTATGCTGGTCTTTAAGTTAAGGAAATTATAGATGCATCAGTTATATTCTTATAAAGCTCGCTAGAGTCAGGAATTGTCTCTTCCGGATTGGAAAATTGCCTAAGTTATTTAAGAAGGGAAGGAGGGAGAAACGAGGGGCTGTATTTTCATTTGTGGGTTTTGGAGTGGGTGGAGGTTAAAGCGGCAATATTGACAGCTCATCAGAAAGCCGTTTTTTGCATTTCACCGCACCGTTTTAGGCTGCATGCAAGCAATCCCCTTGGGAGAGGTGGGCTGGCACTTAATATATGCTAATTGCTCAATTAGATCAATACTGCCATGAGATTTCGAATTTAAGTGTGGGTCCATGGATGTTCTGGGCCTCTTGGAACTGGCCAGTGAAAGTAAAGTGAGAACACAGCAGGAAATGAGGCATCTGAAGCTATGTCAGGGGGATATGTCAACAAGTACTCAGTACTCATAGCTGCTTTCTTCCCTGCTTGTGGGAAAAGGTTTGTTCACAGTACCACGTCAAGATGGTGATCCATGGAGAAGGGGCAGAGAGGCTTGTGCATTCCGACAATCCCTTGAGCAATGCTGTCAGGAGCTCCTTGTTCCTGATAGAGCCACCCATAGCAGCAAGGTCAGAGGGGAGGTGCTAGACAAAGTGTGGTCCGCAAAGTCCTCAATGGAAGAATAGGAAAGGAATCTGTGCATCTAACCGGCTGTGAAGAAGGCGGCTCTGGTCATCGTGGTTTGACACATTACTGAAACCTGACCACCAACCTGTTAAGATCGTGTGGACGATGACAGCGCCCCAAGATCCACATGTTAAACAGAGTCATGCACAGCCTTCCACCAGGGTTCATTTTTCAAGTCCTGTGGTGATGGAGGATTGATGACAGGGACAGGATTGTGAACCCAGAGACCCTAGTCCCGAATCTGTACACAGGCAGCAGATGTACGAAGGTCACTGAACACCTGTGCTGGGACAGAGGTTTCTTTGGGCAGCAGATCTATGACTGAACAGTTTTCTTCAGGAAACCCTCTGCTCACCCCAAATGAAGAGGAAGCAAGAAAAGGTGCCCTAAAAAAAGGCTGTCCCACTTGCTCCTGGCTGGGGAACCACACCCTGCAGCGGTTCTTTGTGGACAAAGAAAGAAAACTTTAATATAAAAGCAAAATACTGCAGATGCTGGAAATCTGAAACAAAAACAGAAAATGCTGGAAAAACTCAACAGGTCTGACAGCATCTGAGAGAGAAACAGATTTAACGTTTTGAGTCCGTATGACTCTTCTTCAGAGCTAAAGAGAAGTGGAAATGTGATGTAATTTATACTGTTTAATGGGGTGGAGCAGGTGAAGCTGGATAGAGGGCCAGTGATAGGTGGGGACAAAGGAGAAATTGACAAAGATGTCATGAACTAAAGGTCAAAGGGAATGTTAATAGTAGTGGTAAGGGCTGAAAAAGGCACTGATAGTGGCAAATGTAAGAAAACAGAATGTGATAATAGCAGAACAAGGGCCAGCACTCTGAAAAAAACAACATGAACAAGTAACAGATGGCCCTTGTGGCTCTCATTTATCCTGGTTTTCTCCCCTTTTTTATCCCCCCTTCTATCCCATTTTCTATCCTTTTTTCCCACCACCGCCCCCTCCCTCCACCCCATTCCCTTAAGGGCCATCTGTTACTTGTTCATGTTTTTTTCAGAGTGTTGGCCCTTGTTCTGCTATTATCACATTCTGCTTTCTTACCTTTGCCACTATCAGCACCTTTTTTAGCCCCTACCACTACCATTAACACTCCCTTTGTCCTTTAGTTCATGGCATCTTTGTCAATCTCTCCTTTGTCCCCAACTACGTGAATGTTCCTGTCAACTGAAGGCGTTGTGATTTTGTCCTTTGGAGTCCTCTTATTTCGAGGCTTAGCCTTCCTCCTACTCTGTGATAGTGTCACACTGTGTGATTCACATTCATGTGATGTCAACCTCAGTTGAACTAATCTTTGCACCCTTGTGTGATGTCAGGGAGATGTGTTTAAATCTTTATTGGAAATGTGTGATGTAAGCGTTTCTCACCCTTCTTCCTCAAGGGAGTGAGGGCAGCTCATCAGCATTGATATTCTAGTGGCATTTGTGTCTTCTCAGTGGTAGTGGCAGAAGAAAAGACATGCACGGGAGGAGGAGATCCCGAGGCATTTCCATATCTCAGTTGCAGCAGTGTTTGCATTATTAGATGGTGGCGAAAGCTTCAAGTCTTCTCTCGCATCACTCTTGTTCCCAAGTGGACTCATAAGTTCCGAGAGTGAGCTCACTCACAGGGCCCCACGGACTAAAGCAAAGATCATGGCCTGGTGATTCGTGAGGCAAGTGTGAATGCGGGACTCATTCTCGCTGCAAGTGGGTGGACATCCCCTGAGTTGAAAGAAAATGGCATTGAGGGCTAGTAGAGAAGTGGCCATATTCCCTCATGCCTTTATTCATCCTGGAACCTGTCAGCGATTAATTTATTATGGGCGCATCTCCCACGTCTTCCTCCTCCATGGTGTGATCGCGCTCAAACTGACCCTCAGCAATCTCCTGAGGTTTCTGGGCCTCCAGATCTTCATTTTCTGATGAACTCTCATCCTCCTCCACGTCATCCTCTGGCGTGGGGGTGGGGTCACCCCTTTGCATAGCCAGGTTGTGAAGGGTGCAACACACTGCGATGATGCGGGAAACCCTGTTGGGAGTGTATTGGAGTGAGCCACCTGAGTGATCCAAGCATCTGAAGCACATCTTCAGAAGCCCTATGGTCTGCTGTATAAGGGAGCGTGTGGAGCTGTGAGCAACATTGTAACTCTCCTTGGAATGACTCTGAGGGCAACGCACCGGTGTCATCAGCCAGTGTTTTAGTGGGTACCCCTATCCCCAAGCTGCCAGCCAAGCAGACGTAATGGCCCCTCGAAAATCTCAGGCACCTGCGAGTGACTCAGGATGTAGGAGTCATGGCAACTCCTAGGATATTGCGCACAAATGTGCAGTATGTGCTTCTGGTGATCACACACCAGTTGTACATTGATGGAATGATAGTCTTTGTGGTTTATAAACATTAGGGCCTGCTGCCCTGGAGCCGGTATAGTCACATGGGTGCAGTCTATTGCACCCTGCACTCTTGGGAAGCCTGAGATGGCGGTGAAGCCGGTGAATCTCACAGCCTGGCTATCTTTGTCCAGAGCAAACCTGACATAATGATAGGCTTTCCTGTAAAGGGCACCTGTGATCTCCTTTATGCGTCGATGTGTTGCGGGCTGAGAGATGCCACACAGGTTACCTGCTGATCCTTGGAAAGAAGCAGAGGCCAAGAAATTGAGTGCAGCGGACACCTTCAAAGCCACTGGCAGGGAATATCCTCCAACTCCACTTGACATCAAGTCTTCACAAGGAATGTGGCATATGTGATGTAACAGATCTCAGGACAAGCGCAGGTGTGCACGACATTGCCTCTCACTCATTTGCAAATAGGAGACTTTTCTACGATAAACCCTCGGTCTGGTTCTCTGGGTTGTCTGGGTCTCTCCTCCTGACCCTCCTGTTCATGCTCTGGCTCCACTTGACCATTTCCTTCCTGCTGGAGCTACGTGTGGAGTTGCGTCTCCTTCCTTCACCTCCTCCATTGCATTAGGACCCTGACAAAGGCAGCATTGAGCCCTGGATCCATATCTGCTTTTGCCTTCTCTCTGAGAAGAAACATTGAAGACATTAATGATTCATGATGCAAGAAAGTGAAGCTCAAAAGACGACACGTTTGGAAACTGTAAAGGTCCATAGTTTTTCCTGACCTACTTGCATGGTGGCTGATGCCGTCTTGTCCCTGAGACACTAGCACACACATCGAGTTGACTAAGATGGTATCGCAGATATGTAACATCCTGAGCCCTGCGTGAGTTGCTAAAGTTTCAGTGAGATGAGTGACCCAACTTAGCTCAGTGCTCCAATCTCTGATGTGGCATATTAATGACCAATTAGTTACTCATGGTCAAGGAATGGATGCCCTTTTGCCCGTTAGGAATGTCACATCTGGTAATCACATGACAGGCCTTAATTGATGGAATGCCATACATGATACAGCTGTGTCTTCCTCACTATTGCCTGCATTCCCAAATTCAACGTTCCTCTGTGTCACTCTTGAGATGCAGTGACTGTGATGTGAAGCCACTGAGTTCTGAGTAGCCCTTTAGCAGCGCTAATAGAGCCATTGGCTTTCAGTGAGTTTCATCGCAAGGAGGTCTTCCTCCTTTCTTTCTAAGCAGACTCCTGTGCACACCTGTGGCAAGAAGAGGTTAGAGGGCGACCCCAGAAAGGCCCCCCTCATGTATGCCCTTCCATCTCACTGCCATTCCACAGCATTCCTTCCCCGTTGTCCCTCTTGTGTTTGCCCTTCCCCTGACTGCAGTTCCACAGTCTTTCCTCCCCATTGCCCCCCTCGTGTCTTTCAGCCCAACCACTCACCTCACAGGCCACCCCCAGTTGAAGTGCTAGTTTCTGAAAGTGGAAGCCTGCATGAGTACCACAACACAGTGGTGTTTTTAGGGACAATGAAAGCAAAGAGAAGGAGCAGTCCAACCCTACAGCCCAAGCAGAGTGGCGTTCATCGCAACAAGACCGGCACAGCGCTATGGTAGGTATGTTTCACTCACCTTGAAGCTATCATGAGGTCCGACTTATGCATGCCTCCATTTTTCAAACAGGTTTGACACTGACCTAATTTGCTGCTGGCATGACGGAAGATTGGAAGGCGTGGCAAGATTCTGGTGAGCATCTAATTTTTAATGAGCATTCATAGCATGCTAATGAATGCAAATGGCATAACCGACCGGCCATGAAACCTGCCGCAGGTGGGATGGGAGAATTCCGCCCATAAACTCTATTTCTCTGTCCGCAGATGCAGCCAGATTTGCTGAGTATTTCCAGCGTTTTTGACCTTTTATTTACTCAGGAAAGACATATTGGCCTTGGAAGGGTACAGTGCAGATTCACTAAAGTAATACTGGGGTTTAAAGGATTAAATTATGAGGACGGGTTGAATAAACTTGGCTTGTATCCTCTTCTGTGTGGATCTTTGGGGGGGTATTTATCTAATTGGGGTACTTAAAATGATTCAAATATTCTATTGTATAACTACAGAGAAACTATCCCATCTGGTGGGGCAATGCAGAACAAGAAATTATAATCTAAAAATTAGATCCAGGCTATTTAGGGGTGAAAATATCAAGATATTTTCTCCAGGAAGGGTAATTGAAACCTAAAAATTGAAAGCTAGAACTTGCTCCACCAAAATGCTGCAGATGCTGGGCCAATTGAAAATTTCAAGTTTGAGATCAATAAATTTTTGTGGGTGTCAATGGATCTGAAACAAATGAAATCGAGGCACAGATTGGCCATGATCTAACTGAATGGCAGAAGGGGCTTGAGGAGCTTAATGGCCGGCTCATGCCCCAATGTAAATTATCAACTTACCTTCTGTGCATATTTCTCAATATGCACACTCTGGCCATTATTATGTGGAATACTCTAGATTTTATAGCCTCTTGATTTAACATGCTGAAAGGAAAATAAAGAAGGTTTCATTTATGTTTCTTATCAGATTATTAAAGCATGTTCATTAAATGATTACTTTGATTTTTGTTATGGGTGGTAGCCATTCTGCATTCTCAAGATCACATAAACAACAATGAGATAATTGACCAGTTAATCTATATTCACTGGTGTTCTTGAGCAGGAATATTGACTAGGCAATGGCAGAGCAGACAGATGGGAAAGAATTTAAAGCACCTCATTGGAGGGACAAGCCAACACTGCTTCAGTGTTGCATGGAGTGTCCAGGTTTCTTAATTTCTTAGACAGGTGCGGTGGTACTTTTAGGCTTTTAATATATCTGTTAGTAGATGTTGATAAAATGTTTCCCCTACAATTATCTCTTAACTTTGAATTTAAGGTTGAATTGAGCCTTGCTGCTAAATTTACTCAGTCTTTACAACAGCCTTGATAACTGGGTCAGTAGATTCAGGCAGCTCTTCTCAGGCAGTCATCAAATGATAGTATGATCTTTAAACTTTGATGCAAATAAGAAGAAATCTTGAACTTTTGAATTATCCCTGATTGGCTTTGTCCTCATAGGAATGCTTAACACATTTGTACTGAGTACATCAGAAACTTTATTCCTAAAATCTCTTCCTAAGATCACTTTCCACCCCCACATTATTTTCCAGGTGATCAGCTCAGAGGCCTCTCCCTGGAAGGAGTGGGTTGTCTTATGAGGAAAGGTTGGACAGACTGGGCTTCTTTCCACTGGAGTTTAGAAGAGTGAGGGGTGACTTGGTTGAAGTATATAAGATTCTGAATGGTCTTGGCAAGGTGGGCGTGGAAAGGATGTTTGCTTTTGTGGGTGAGTCCAGAACTCGGGGGCACTGTTTTAAAATTAGTGGTCACCCTTATAGGACAGAGATGAGGGAATTTTTTTCTCTCAGAGGGTGGTGCGACTTTGGACTCTCTACCTCTGAAGGCAGTGGAGGCGGAGTCACTGAATATTTTTAAGGCAGAGGTAGATAGATTCTTGTTGGGCAAGATAATTAAAGGTCATCAGGGGTAGATGGGAATGTGGAATTCGAAACAGAAGCAGATTAGCCATGATCTTATTGAATGGTGGGGCAGGCTCGAGGGGCCGAATGACCTACTCCTGCTCCTATTTCTTATATTATGTTCTCTCTATTAAACCAGGTGCTGGGAGATATAACTAAGTGGCTAGGGTGAGTCATGCTTTACTTTCTGTGGCGCACTTCTTTTTCCTCTGTTCAGTAATTTCCATTTGACAGTCTAAATAGCTTTAGAAACTTGTTGTTTACAGCAGCGGTTCCCAGGCTTTGGTACATCTACCTCAGAGAGTACATGATACATCTCCAGGGGGGCACCTAGAAGAAATTCTGTAATGGTGAATCCTCTTACATGTCCCCTCCACTCACTCACTGCATTTGGGTTAGGGTAGCAGTATATTACTGCTAGTATAGTAGTATACATCAGTATTGTAGTATACATGGGGAAACACTCTCTGTCAAACTCATGCCTACTAACTTAAAGGGCATTCTGGACAATGTTGTGAAGATGGCAACTTTATAAAAGCTTGGCCCTTGAATTCCAGAATACTTTCTGCTCTGTGGAATTAGATGGAAAGCAAGCATATCAATCCATTGGATAGATCAATCCACATAGAGGTCGAAGATTGTCACATGGAAAATTTCTGGCATGTTTCTTGAGCTTCACTCTAATGTCAAGTTATTTTTTGCAGACCACCCATTTCCACTCTCTCACTATCTGCATGACACAGCCTGGGTCTCACAGCTGGGTTACTTGTCAGATATACTTTCATGCCTGAATGAGCTACATCGAGAACTTCAAAAGCTGAGTGTAACAATCTTCAATGTCCAGGGCAAAATTATGATGATTAAATGATCAAGAAGAAACTGGAATTCTGGGATCACTTTGTGGAGGAAATTTTCCCAAACATGAATAAATTCCTGATAATGAATGAAAAGCAGTTCCAGTACATGTTAAAGAACAACATCAAGCAACATCTCACTGAACATGTGAGGCAATCATGGGATCACTTTTCCTCAACGGGAAGCACAAATAGCCAGCTCCCCTAGCCTTTCTCCAGTCTTTCTGCAGGATCCATGCCACAACATTGTCGATAAAAGAACAAAGAAACCTCCTGAACATCTCAACTGATGGAACACTCAAGATTGAGTTCTGACAAAAGCAATTGGCTGAGTTCTGTCTAAATGCGAACAGGTTTCCTTGAATTGCCAGGCAGGGCAAGATTTTGATACCATTTGCTATGACTTATCTGTGTGGAAATGATTTTTCATCACTCTGGGAATCAAAGTATCAATACTTTTGTGTAAAAAACAACTTGTGACTCAAACTACCACCTATCACTGCAAACATTGTGCACCTATGCTCAAACAAACCACCTCATCCATCATATTAATGGCAAGCAGTACTATAGAGCCATTGTTTAAGAATATATGTGTGTAGTATTGCTTGAACATTGTACAATGCATGGACATTAAAACAATCAAAATATTAAAAGTGTATGCTGGTAGGGGAACATGGACAGTTCCTAGATCTGAAACTGCAAAACTAATATTTGTGAATCACTGGGTTAGCAGGTAAACTCGCATTCTGCCCATTTTTTGAGGACTATCATACACTGACTATCTTGTGTAGAAAAACACTTTTAAACATAATAATGACTTACATTTATAATCACTGTATATTGTAAAAAGACTTCATTTTCTATCAGCTTCTAGCTTTCTGTTTTGTTGTTTACTGGTCTTCTAACTTTGATTTGTCAATTTTTTAAAAACTGTTTATTCAACAATAAACTTTCAACACACTACAACTATATCAATCAGCAACAGTCAGTCCTATATGAGGCTGCTTCCACTCCTGAATGTAAATATTGCTGTGTTTTTTTTCAATTCTCCAAAATAGAAACCAGTTGTTAAGCTGTCTTATCACAGCTGAAGTAACAGCAAAGATTACTCAGCAGTTGAAGGAAATACAAGCTGGTTCAAAAACAGCAAAGTACCCCAAATCCAAGGAATTTGTGGTGCTAAAGAAGATTACAAAATATTACAAGCCACTGAAGGACTGAACAATATTGGGGCAAACGTGGGGCACAGTCTGCCTCTTCACCATTAATATATTTCTGGACAACAATGTGAGCACTTCAGAGAAACTGCTATGTACAAATATGTTGAAATCATTCCGTCGCATTCTGAGATCCACACTCAGTGCCATGCGCCGCCATATGAACACACTCGACCTCTCCCTCCAGCAGCACTGCCGCACCCTTTTTCAAAGCTGCGTGTGCCCCCAGTTTCATTTTATTCTTCGCCTCATCCGTCGCCTCAACAAGAAACTTTTTCTCTTTCTCTCAAGTGCTAAGGAACGCAAGCTCCAACAACTCATCGACTCCAACACCCATCTGGGACCCTCCACCCCTGCTTGTCCCTCCGTCCTCACCCCATCTTCCAATCCCAGCCCCAGCCGCGTATTCACTATACCCCCTGACCTTCCCCTCTCCGATGCTGAACGTTCAGTGCTCAGCAAAGGACTTAGTTTCATACCCTTACGCCCTCATCTCAATGAATTTCGGGCTCGGCATGATGCTGAACTCTTCTTCCGCCGTCTTCGTCTCCGTGCTCACTTCTTTGGGCAGGAGTCCTCTCCCCGTTCAACGGATCCTTTTACCCACCTCCAATATTCTCCCTCCACTTGGACCCCTCCCTCTGGATTCTTACCTTCTCTTGATCTTTTCATTGAGAACTGTCGGCGTGACATTAGCCATCTCAATTTCTCTGCTCCTCTCACCCATTCTAATCTGTCTCTCTCTGAACTCACTGCACTCCGTTCTCTCAGGTCCAACCCCAACATTGTCATCAAACCCGTTGACAAGGGTGGTACTGTTGTTGTCTGGCGCATTGACCTCTACCTCGCGGAGGCTGAGCGTCAACTCGCAGACATTTCCTCCTACCTCTCCCTGGAGCATGACCCCACCACAGAACATCAAGCCATTGTTTCCAGGACTGTCACTGACCTCATCTCCTCTGGAGATCTTCCTCCCACAGCTTCCAACTTGATAGTCGCCCAACCTCGGACGGCCCGCTTCTACCTCCTACCCAAAATCCACAAACAGAACTGTCCTGGCAGACCGATCATGTCAGCCTGTTCCTGCCCCACGGAACTCATTTCTCGTTATCTTGACTCCCTTCTCTCTCCCCTTGTCCAGTCCCTTCCCACCTACATCCGTGATTCCTCTGACACCTTACGTCACATCAACAATTTCCAGTTCCCTGGCCCCAACCGCTTCCTCTTCACCATGGATGTCCAATCCCTCTACACCTCCATCCCCCACCAGGATGGTCTGAGGGCCCTTAGCTTCTTCCTTGAACAGAGGCCCCAACAATCCCCATCCACCACTACTCTCCTCCGTCTGGCTGAACTTGTTCTCACACTGAACAATTTCTCCTTTAACTCCTCTCACTTCCTCCAAATAAAAGGTGTGGCTATGGGTACCAACATGGGCCCCAGCTATGCCTGTCTCTTTATGGGGTATGTGGAACATTCCTTGTTCCAGTCCTACTCCGGCCCCCTCCCACAACTCTTTCTCCGGTACATCGATGATTACTTCGGTGCTGCTTCATGCTCTCGTCGGGACCTGGAAAAATTTATTAATTTTGCTTCCAATCTCCACCCCTCCATCATCTTCACATGGTCCATCTCTGACACTTCTCTTCCCTTCCTTGACCTCTCTGTCTCCATTTCTGATGATAGACTGTCCACCAATATCCATTACAAGCCTACCGACTCCCACAGCTACCTCGACTACAGCTCCTCACACCCCGCTTCTTGTAAAGACTCCATCCCATTCTCTCAGTTCCTTCGCCTCCGTCGCATCTGTTCTGATGACGCTACCTTCAAAAACAGCTCCTCTGACATGTCCTCCTTCTTCCTTAACCGAGGTTTTCCATCCACGGTCATTGACAGGGCCCTCGACCGTGTCCGGCCCATATCCCGCGCATCCTCCCTCACGCCTTCTCCTCCTTCCCAGAAACATGATAGGGTCCCCCTTGTCCTCACTTATCACCCCACCAGCCTCCGCATTCAAAGGATCATCCTCCGCCATTTCCGCCAACTCCAGCATGATGCCACCACCAAACACATCTTCCCTTCACCCCCCGCGACGGCATTCCGTAGGGATCGTTCCCTCCGGGACACCCTGGTCCACTCCTCCATCACCCCCTACACCTCAACCCTCTCCCATGGCACCTTCCCATGCAACCGCAGAAGGTGCAACACCTGCCACTTTACTTCCCCTCTCCTCACCGTCCAAGGGCCCAATCACTGCTTTCAAGTGAAGCAGCATTTCACTTGCATTTCCCCTAACTTAGTCTACTGCATTCGTTGCTCCCAATGCGGTCTCCTCTACATTGGAGAGACCAAACGTAAACTGGGCGACCGCTTTGCAGAACACCTGCGGTCTGTCCGCAAGAAAGACCCAAACCTCCCTGTCGCTTGCCATTTTAACACTCCACCCTGTTCTCTTGCCCACATGTCTGTCCTTGGCTTGCTGCATTGTTCCAGTGAAGCCCAACGCAAACTGGAGGAACAGCACCTCATCTTCCGACTAGGCACTTTACAGCCTTCCGGGCTGAATATTGAATTCAACAACTTTAGATCTTAAACTCCCCCTCCCCCCATCCCCACCCCGTTTCTTCCCCCCAGCCCCGCTTTTTTTTCAATAATTTATATAGATTCTTCTTTCCCCACCTATTTCCATTATTTTTAAATCTAAAACTAAAACCTTGTTAGCCTTTCCACCCCACCCCCACTAGAGCTGTACTTTGAATATCCTGTCTTCCATTCTTAATTAGCACTTTTCTCAGACAAAACACCTCTTTGACCCTTTTGTCTGTGACATCTTTTGATTATCTGCTCATCTCCACAATCACCACACCCTCAATGTCTCTCTCTCCCCCCACCACCCCCACCCCCCCACCCACCTTAAACCAATTTATATTTCTCCCTTCTTCTAACTATGCTTCAGTTCTGCCGAAGGGCCATGAAGGCTCGAAACGTTAACTGATTTCTTCTCCGCCGATGCTGCCAGACCTGCTGAGTTTTTCCAGGTAATTCTGTTTTTATGTTGAAATCATGCTGTGCAATATTAGCAATGAACATTCGGTACATTCAAAATAAATGTGTTCACCCCTTGTTAACATAGCAAAGGAATTGCAAATGAATACGTGTTAAGGTACTCTTTATTAATATTGTGCTGCATTAATTCAGCTCATGTGTCCCCCTATATTGCCCTTTAAAATGGAAATTAATGAAGTTAAAGGTTCAAAATTAATAATAAATACAATTTGTATTCATATAGCATGTTTAATGTAGAAAAGTGTCCCAAGAAACTTCACAAAGGCTTGGATTTTCCATGCCTACTGGCATCGGGAGTGTTCGGTGGTGTGAACGGACAATATGGCGAGAAGGCAAAAAGTCAGTCCACCATCTTCCCCATGGAGACCTCCATACATGCACATGTGGGCACCACTTCATCAGAGAGCAGGTGGACACACTCCTCTGACTCGCATGCCACTCTGCTGAAGACTTCCATCAGCTGTGTGTGATGTTCCCCCACCTTCTGCTGACTCTCCAGGGTGAGTTGAAAGGCCGAATCTAAAGGCTCGCCATCTGACTCGGACCTCACAGATGAGTCATCCCCAGCAGTCATCCAAATGCTGGGGAGTCTGCACGAACCTGCCTCCTGATGCTGCGGGCATGTGTCCATGTGGCGACCATGTGAATCCGAGCCTGCTCTAGATCTAGTTTCCATTGAGGTGTGTGTCTCTGCGCTGGTGCAGGGTGTGGGTAAGCGCTGCGACAGGTCTTCCAGGCTGCTTATTTCCAGATTTTCAATGGAGGAGGTGCCCCCTTGGCTGGAGCTGAGGACGTGGATGGAGCTGAGGGACTGCCTGGCTGAGGGTGTTGGTTGTTTGGCAGAGCTCCCCGAGAACCAAGGTAGAGGTAGTTAGTGCATTGCAGCAGAGTCAAAAGCAGGAGAGAGCGCACTCACATTTGCGTTGAGAGAGGGATGATGTGGAGCAAGATCCTCACGTGGGTGTTCGCCATCGACCTCACTGTCACCGCAGGCAGGGCCCATGTCCTCACCTGTCAATGTGATGGCACATTCCTCAAAGTGAGTGTGGAGCCTAATATGGGCCACTCCACCCCCAGTCTGGGACCTCTCCCTGCTGATGTGAGCAGGCTTCTCCTGCATGAAAACAGATGGAGAGAGTGTGAGCAGGACACATGACACTACGTAGAATGTTTGTGTGGTGAGTGGAGCCATGGACAGGATGAGGAAGCGAGCTCAAGAGGATATGAGCCTGTTGGAGATGTGAGGTTATGTGTGAGAGTTACTGGTGTTACCCCTTGAGGTGTGAGATCCCTGTGAATGTGGGATGGGTTTGGGAGTGTGTGAGTTGAGAGTGATGAGAAGAGTGATTAATCTTGGCGGAATGAATGAGACCATTCATCCATTAGCGGCATTGGGTGGCTGTCTTCTTTTGCAGGACGTTGGTGCTGACCACTGCTGCCACCGCCTCCCAAGCCAGATTAGTGAGTTTGCTACCCATCCTGCGGCCAGAGCGGGGGTAGAGGACATCATGGCGGGCCTCGACTGCATCCAAAAGGCACTCGAGGGAAGCGCCATTGAACCTGGGAGCTGTAGCCTTTTTGCCTTTTAGAGCCATGTCTTCTTTGCAGCAGTCATGGGCTGGAAGCACTGAGAGGTGTGCACGCAGCTGGACTTTAAATATGGTGCCCGGCATGATGAAGTGGCGAGGTGATGGCGTAGTGGACAAATATCTCATTCGGGCGAATGGTCCGCCCGCCATGGAGACAGTGTTTTTCCTGGGAATGCATAATTATTGCGGCAAGTTTGGAATGCTACGGCATGAGAAGCTGCCATTGCGGCCAGTGGGTAAAATGCGCTCACCACTGCATTTAATGCAAATCTGGGATGATTCTGCCCCAAGATTTAACTAGACAAAAATGGACACTGAGCCTAAGGAAGAGATCAAAGATGTGGAGTTGAAGGAGGACCTTAAGGAGGACAGGGTGGTAGAACGGTGCAAGAATTTAGGGAGAGAGTTCCAGATAGTGATGTCTAAAGGGTTGAAGGCATTTCCACCAAACGAGTGGGATACACCAAAACTTAGAGCAAAGCGCAACTTGCGAATGGGGCTTGTAGGGCTGAAGGCGTTACTAAGAAAGGGAGGGGTGATGTAAACATGACAATGAGAATTTTAAATTTGAGGCATTGGGTGTCTAATGTAGGCAGGAAAGTGCAGCCCTGATAGATGAGAGGGTCTTGATGTAGGATATAATATGGGCATAATACTGGGTGAGCTGAGAAAATGCAGGATGTCAGGGTGGGGGAGGGGATGGCAGTTGGGGGGGTGGTTGGCGGGGAGGCAGCTATGTGAACATTGGAGCAGTTAAGTTTGGCAGTGATAAAGGCATGGCTCGGGAGTTCAGCAGCAGACGGCTGAGAGGGGATGAGGCGGCTGAAGTTATGAAGGTAGAAGTAGACAGCTCTTGTGAAGGAGACATTATAAGGTTGGAACCTCAGCTTAAGTTTGAAGCTAGTATTGTTACACAATCTGGTTCAGTCTGAGAAAAAAAGAGGGAGGGGGATGAAAATAGGAAGAGAAGCAGAAGAGGCTTATCAGAATGATTCCAGGGATGAGAGGGAGGTGGTGGCATAAGGGGAGGTGGTGGTGGAGTGGTATTGTCATTGGACTGGAAATCCAGAGACCCAGGGTAATGCTCTGGGGAATAAAATGCTGGAAAAACTCAGCAGGTCTGACAGCATCTGTGGAGAGAAAGACAGAGTTAATGTTTCGCGTCCATATGACTCTTCTTCAGAGGCTCTTCTTCCAACCTTATAATGTCTCCTTTACAAGAGCTGTCTACTTCTACCTTCATAACTTCCAGCCACCTCAGCCCCTCACTCAGCCATCTGCTGCTGAACCCCTAAGCCATGTCTTTATCACTACCAAACTTCATAAGGACTCGAAACATTAACTCTGTCTTTCTCTCCACAGATGCTGTCAGACCTGCTGAGCTTTTCCAGCATTTTTTGTTTTTGTTTCAGATTTCCAGCATCCACAGTATTTTGCCTTTATCTTAATGCTCTGGGTACCTGGGTTCATATCCCACCATGGCAGATGGTAGAATTTGAATTCAATAAAAATCTGGAATTAAAAGTTTAACGATGACCATGAAACCATTGTCGATTGTTGTAAAAACCCATCTGGTTCACTAATGTCTTTTAGGGAAGGAAATCTGCTGTTCTTACCTGGTCTGGCCTAGATGTGACTCCAGGCCCACAGCAATGTGATTGACTCTTAAAAAATGCCATCTGAACAAGGGCAATTATGGATGGGCAATAAATGCTGGCCTAGCCAGTGATGCCCACATCCCATAAAAAAATAAAAAAAAACTTCAGTTATGAAGAGAAGTTGGAGCGCTTTTCCTTGGAAAAAAGAAGGGTGAGAGGAGATTTGATAGAAGTTTTCAAAATCATGAAGGGCCTGGGCAGGATAGATAGGGAGAAACTGTTCCCATTGGCAGAAACATCAAGATCCAGAGGACACCAATATAAGCTAACTGGCAAAAGAGAAAAACCTTTTTTACACAGTGAGTAGTTAGGCTCAGGAATGCTCTGCCTGAAGGTGTGTTGGAGGCAGGTTCAATCAATGCATTCAAGAGGGAATTAGATGATTATTTGGAAAGAAACAATGTGCAGGATTACAGGGAGAAGGCACTAGATGAAAATGAAATGCTCATTTGGAGAGATGGTGGAGGCATGATGGGCCGAATGGCCTCCTTCTGTGCTGGAACAATTCTGTGATTCTGTGAGGAGAATGAGGAATAATAATGCATCATGGTCATAGTTATAGAGGATGTCATCTGTCATTTTGGTTAAGGTTTTTTCATTGCTGTGGCATGGATGGAATTCTGATTAGAAAGATTCAATATGGAGTTACAAGAGTTACAAAGCATGAATTTGGAAGGTGACAACAAAGAACCATTTATAAGACCATAAGACATAGGACCAGAAATTAGGCCATCCGGCCCATCGAGTCTGCTCCGCCATTCAATCATGGCTGATAAGTTTCTCAACCCCATTCTCCGCCTCCTCCCCGTAACCTTTGATCCCCTTACCAATCAAGAACCTATCTATCTCAGTCTTAAGTACACTCAATGACCTGGCCTCCACAGCCTTCTGTGGCAATGAATTCCATAGATTCACCACTCTCTGGCTAAAGAAGTTTCTCCTCATCTTTGTTCTAAAAAGTCTTCCCTTTACTCTGAGGCTGTGCCCTCGGGTCCTAGTCTCTCCTACTAATGGAAACATCTATTTATAGATATCAAGGATAAAATTGCACTTAGCAATTGAAAACCTATTAATCTTCTTTGAAGAGACCCATATTTGTGTCCTTCTGGTTGCTTGCCATTTCAATTTACCATCTTGCTCTCATGTTCACATTTCTGTCCTTGGCGTGATACAATGTTTCAGTGAAGCACAATACAAGGGGAGGAACAGCATCTCATCTTCTGGTTGGGCACTTTACAACCTTCTGGACTCAACATTGAGTTCTACAACTTCAAACCATGAACTCTTTCCTCCATTTCCCCCCAAGTGCCAGTCAGTATCTTCTTCTCATTTTTTTTGCTTTCAGACAACACTGATCTTTATTCTGCTATTTATACCTATTCTCACTTTGTATCTGTAATACTATCATTGCCACTCCCTTTGCTTTTTGTTCCATGACATCTTTGTCATTTAATCTCCCCCACCCTCTAACCTATCCTCGACCTTTTTGCTCCACCTGCCCCACTCCCCTTTTCGACAGCATAGAACCCATCAAATTCCTACCTCTCTTCAGTTCTGAAGAAGAGTCATATTGGATTTGAAATGTTAATGTGGTTTCTTTCTCCACAGATGCTGCCAGACCTGTTGAGTTTTTCAGCAGTTTTTGTTTTATTTATACCATGCTTGTATCATTGCAGTGATAGGAGAAATCAATGATTTAAATCCCAGATCTCTATATTTATGCTTATTTTACACATAATTATATGGAATTAGATATAATGTACAACATAAGAGGCCATTCAGCCCAATTAAGCCATGCTAGCATTTATGCTTCACTTGTGCGTCCTCTCATCCTTCTTTACCCCTGTATTCCCTTCTCCCTCATATGCTTATCTTGCTTCCCCTAAAATGCATTTACACCTTTCACCCCAACCACTCTCGGTGGTAGTGAGCTCCACAATTTTCGGCAATTGATGTGTTAAAAAAAAACTTCTGAATTCTCTATTTGAATTCTTGGTGGCTGTTGTATTTTAATGGCCTCTAGTTCTGTTCTTCCCCATAACTGGAAAAATTCTGTGTCAAAACTTTGAATAATTTTAAAGACTTCTATTAGGTCACTGCTCAATCTTCTCTATTCAATGTAAAGGGACCCACCTGTTCAACTTTCCTGTCGGGCACAACCTCGCAGTATTATCCTTGTAAATCTTTTTTGCACCATTTCCAGTGTCTGGATCTCCTTTGTATAATATAGTGACCAGGACGCTACATACTCCTCCAAGCGTGACCTAAGCAAGGTTCAAAACAAGTTTAGCATAAGTCAGCTACTTTTCAATTCTACCCCTCTAGATATAAACCATTGTGCTTGGTTATCCTTTTATGGCCTTATTTATCATGTCTTTGTGTCATTAATCTTAATGAAACTCCAAAATCAATAAAAGACCCACACTTAATGCTGCTTCAAAAGGCCTTCCCCAGCTGCTAATGAAATGTTAGATTCGAAAAGGTTAGATTCTGCATGAAGTTGGCAATTTCAGCCAATAATAGAGGGTAGGAGATAACAGAGAGGAAAATCAGAAGGCTACCGAGTTCAGCCTGCACTCAGCCGAGTAACCAAGCTACAGACTGTATATTCCTTTTATTTTTATGGTCTCTAATTTGACCAACCTATCGATCCCCACTCTGTAATCTATTTGTGTGCATCTGACCTTCGAGCGTGTGTGTGTGCGTGTGTGTGTGTGTGAGAAAGTTGGGGCGTATTTTATCATTTTACTTAGAGGCCAATTGTCTGACTTTAGCCTTCAATACAAGACTTGATTGCGCTGGAGCATCCAGGGCCAGTACTGGCTGCACCAAGGAAAATTAAACTTACGTAGGTTCTAACGGGGTCTGATGTTAAGCTAGAACCAAAAAGCTAAGTTTTAAAAATACACTTACCTAAATGTACGGCAGGAATCCTCCTCCTAAACCCACTTCAAAAGAACGTAAGCCACTGCCATCCCCCAATTACGACTCCTTTCCCAATCTAGTCATTGCCTTTGTCTTTCTGGTCAACTCCCTTCCACACTTACCTAAGGACTGCTGTGCCACTGTGGCTGCCCAATCATAGAGTCATAGAATCATTAAGTTAGCTCGTCCCTGTCACCTACCCTCTCCCTCTAGCCCTGTGAATGATTTCTCTTCAAGTGCTTATCCAATTGTCATTTGAAAGCGACAATTGAATCCACCTCTACCATTGTCTCACGGGATATATTCCATGTCCTAAACACTCATTGCAAAAAGAAACTTTTCCTCATGTCATCAATAGTTCTCTTACCAATCAACTTCAATTGGTGTCCTCCAGTTCTCAACCCTTCCAACATTGAGAATAATTTCTATCTACTCTGTCTAGACCCCTCATGATTTTGAACACTTCTGTCAAATCTTCTCTGAAAGTTATCTTCTCCAAGGAGAACAGTCCCAGCTTCTTCAATCCATCCATGTAACTGAAGTGCTTCATCCCTGGAACTACTCTCATAAATCCTTTCTGCGCCCTCTCTAAAGCCTTCATATCCTTCCTAAGGTATCGGCTCGTATTGGTGATGCTGCTGCAGCAATTGGAAAGTTTCATGCAAGAGCCTGGAAAAACCCTAAATTCTCAATTGCCACATGGCTAAAAATTTATAGTGCCTGCCTGCCAGCCAAGTAAACTGTAGTAGGCTACTGGAAAGAGGAGAGGTGATGGTGTAATGGTATTGTTGCTGGACTAATAATGCAGAGACTATAGTGATGCTCTGGGTTCAAATCCCGCCACGGCAGATGGTGGAATTTGAATTCAATAAAAGCATGGAATTAACAGTCTAATGATAGTTATGAAACCTTTGCTGATTTTTGTAAAAACTCATCTGGTTCACTAATGTCCTTTAGGGAAGGAAATCTGCTGTCCTTACCTTGTCTGGCAATGTGGTTCACTCTGAAATGGCCTAGCAAGCCACTCAGTTGCATCAGACCGCTACAAAGCCTCAAAAAAAATGAAACCAGACGGACAACCTGGCATTGACCGAGGCACCAGAAATGACAATGGCAAACTCAGCCCTGTCGACCCTGCAAAGCCCTCCTTACTAACATCTGGGGGCTAGTGCCAAAATTGGGAGAGCTGTCTCACAGACTAGTCAAGCAACAGCCTGACATAGTCATCCTCACGGAATCATAACTTACAGATAATGTCCCAGACCCCACCATCACCAACCCTCGGTATGTCCTGTCCCACCTGCAGGACAGACCCAGCAGAGGTGGTGGGACAGTGGTATACAGTTGGGAGGGAGTTGCCTGGGAGTCCTCAACATCAACTCTGAACCCCATGAAGTCTCATGGCATCAGGTCAGATATAGGCAAGGAAACCTCCTGCTGACTACCATGTACCACCTCCCCCATCAGCTGATGAATCAGTGCTCCTCCATGTTGAACATCACTTGAACGAAGTACTGAGTGTGGCAAAGGTGGAGAATATACTCTGGGTGGGGGATTTTAATGTCCTCACCAAGAGTGGCTCGATAGCACCACGACTGACCAAGCTGGCCAAGTCCTAAAGGACTTAAATAATTGCTAGACTGGGCCTCTGGCAGGTGGTGAGGGAACCAACAAGAGGGAAAAACATACTTCATCACATCCTCACCAACCTGCCTGCCACAGATGCATCTGTCCATGACAGTATCAGTAGGAGTGACCACCGCACGGTCATCGCGGAGACGAAGTCCCACCTACACATTGAGGATACCCTAAGTTGTGTTGTGTGGCACTATCACTGTGCTGAATGGGATAGATTTTGAACAGCACTGGCAACTCAAGACTGGGCATCCATGAGGTGCTGTGGGCCATCAGTAGCAGGAGAATTGTACTCAAACACAATCTGTAACCTCATGGCCTGGCATATCATAACCATAAGACCATAAGATATAGGAGCAGAAGTAGGCCATTCAGCCCATCGAGTCTACCCTGTCATTCAATGAGATCATGGTTGATCTGATAATCCTCAACTTCACTTTCCTACCTTTTCCCTATTGCCCTTGATTCCTTTACTGATTAAAATCAATTAAAATCTGTCTATCTCAGTCTTGAATATATTCAATGACCCAGCCTCCACAGCCCTCTGCGGTAAAGAATTCCACAGATTGAATACCCTCTGAGAGAAGAAATTCCCTCTCATCTTTGGCTTAAATGGGCGACCCTTACTCTGAGATTATGCCCTCTGGTCCTAGACTCTCCCACAAGGGGAAACAACCTCTCAACATCCACCCTGTCAAGCCCCCCTAAGAGTCTTATATGTTTCAATAAGGTTGCCTCTCATTCTTCTAAGCTTCAATGAGTACAGGCCCAACCTACTCAATCTCTCCTCATAAGAAAATCCCCCCATACTTGGGATCAACTTCCAATGCCAATATATCTTTCCTTAGATGTCTCCCACTCTACCCTGGCTCAATGAATAGTGCAGAAAGGCATGCCAGGAGCAGCACTAGGCATACCTAAAAATGAGGTGTCAACCTGGTGAAGCAATAACTCAGGATGACCTATGTGCCAAACAGCATAAGCAGCAAGTGGTAAACAGAGCTAAGTGATCCCGCAAGCAACGGATCAGATCTAAGCTCTGCAGTCCTGACACATCCAGTCATGAATGGTGGTGGACAATTAAACAACTCACTGGAGGAGGAGGCTTCACAAATATCCCCATCCTTAATGATGGGGGAGCCCAGCACATCAGTGCAAAAGATAAGGCTGTAGCATTTGCTACAACCTTCAGCCAGAAGTGCCAAGTGGATGATCCACCTCGGCCTCCTCTGGAGGTCCCCAGCATCTCGGATGCCAGTCTTCAGTCAATTCGATTCACTCCATGTGATATCAAGAAATGGCTAAAGGCACTGGATAGTGCAAAGGCTATGGGTCCTGACAATATTCTGGCAACAGTACTGAAGATTTGTGCTCCAGAACTTGCCGCGCCCCTAGCCAAGCTGTTCCAGTACGGCTACAACACTGGCCTCTACCCAGCTATATGGAAAATTGCCCAGATATGTCCTGTGCACAAAAAGCAGGACAAATCCAACCCGGCCAATTTCTGCCCCATCAGTCTACTCTCGATCATCAGTAAAGTAATGGAAGGGGTCATCAACAGTGCTATTAACCGGCACTTGCTTAGCAATAACCTGATCACTGATGCCCAATTTGGGTTCCGCCAGGGCCACTCAGCTTCTGATTTCATTACAGCCTTAGTTCAAACATGGACAAAAGAGCTGAACTCAAGAGGTGAGGTGAGAGTGGCTGCCCTTGACTTCAAAGCTGCATTTGACCAAATGTGGCATCATGGAGCCCTAGCGAAACTGGAGTCAATGAGAATCAGGGGGAAAACTCGCCGCTGGTTTGATTCATACCTAGAACAAAGGAAAATGGTTGTGTTATTGGAGGTCAGTCATCTCAGCTCCAGCACATCACTGCAGGAGTTCCTCAGGCCCAACCATCTTCAGCTGCTTCATCAATGACCTTCCTTCCATAATAAGGTCAGAAGTGGGGATGTTCGCTAATGATTGCACAATGTTCAGCACCATTCGCGACTCCTCAGATACTGAAGCAGTCCATGTCCAAATGCAGCAAGACCTGGACAATATCCAGGCTTGGGCTGACAAGTGGCAAGTGACATTCGTGCTACACAATTGCCAGACAATGACCATCTCCAAAAAGAGAGAATCCAACAATCACTCCTTGGCATTCAATGGCATTACCATTGCTGGGGATTACCATTGACCAGAAACTGAACGGAACTAGCCATATAAACACTGTGGCTACAAGAGCAGGTCAGGAGCTAGGAACCCTGCGATGAATAGCTCACCTTCTAACTCCCCAAAGCCTGTCCACCATTTACAAGGCACAAGTCAGGAGTATGTGGAATATTCCCCACTTGCCTGGGTGAGTGCAGCTCCCACAACACTCAAGAACCTTGACACCATCGAGGACAAAGGAACCCACTTGATTGGCATCACATCCACAAACATTCGCTCCCTCCACCACCGACGCACAGCAGTAGCAGTGTGTGCCATCTACAAGATACACTGCAGGAATTCACCAAGATTCCTTCGACAGCACCATCCAAACCCACGACCACTGCCATCTAGAAGGGCAAGGGCAGCAGATAGATGGGAATACCAGTACCTGGAATTTCCCCTCTGAGTCAGTTACCATCCTGACTTGGAGATATATTGGCGTTCCTTCACTGTTGCTGGGTCAAAATCCTGGAACTCCCTTCCTAACAGCACCGTGGGTGTACCTACACCACATGGAGTACACCGGTTCAAGAAGGCAGATCATCACCACTTTCTCGAGGACAGTTAAGGATGGGCAATAAATGCTGGCCCAACCAGCGAAGCCCACATCCCGTGAATGAATAATTAAAAAAACCTGAACTATCTGTCAGAGGCAGGAATGCAAATTGAATTAATTTCATATGTGTTACTTAAGAAAGATCCTTGGGATTCATTGGCAATATAGAGTCTCCAACACATAAGTTGTGGGTTTTCTAACTCAGAAAACATTACAGCAATGTTTAAGTGACATCAACAATGATGGCCAGGCCACATTGTTAAATTGGATAATGGCTGCTTACATACTACTGCACTGTATGGAGAGCTTGATATTGCCAGTGAAACCACTGGGTGGCCAAAACTAAGATATAAGGACTCATGCAAGCCAGACATTATTTCATGCCAGATTGACTTTCATAGCTGGGAATAGACCATATGAGACTGAAACACTTGGTGCTGAAGTCTCCACACTACCTCATGGAAAATTGAAGAACTACATCTTCAGTATGCCACAAAAAGTGCCATTGCAGGAAGGAACTTGCGGCAGTTGCCACTGCATCAGCAAATGGTGAACTACGATGCCTCCACTGTAACCGACAATACCTTCTTTGAATTAGATTATACTCCCACTTGAAGGCTCACGGCAGTTGAACAGTGAATATGAATGAAAATCAAAGAAGACAGTTCTTGCATTTCTAAGAATGTAAGAACATAAAAATATAGGTCAAGATTTTCCAGTCATCGGGCAGGCTCGGCGGGAGTGGGCGGGGGCCAATTAAGGCTCGCCCAGCATGGATCGTGAGCGGGTGCTCTGACCACTGCCTGTGTGGGCAGGGGGAGGATGGGGAGCCAAGTCCAGCGCGTAGTTCGTGCATGTGCGCAAAAGAGTGCTTCAATCTCCCTGAAGCATGGAGCTGCCTCGGGGAGATTGAAGCGTTTTATAACAAAATAAATAAAGACATTAAAAATTTAATGAAACATGTCCCCTCATGCGACTGTGTCACGTGAGATGGGACATGTTTTTATTTTGAAAATAAAGGTTTTATATAATTAGCATTTGCTTTAGGAAACCTCATCCCGCTTGTGGATGAGGTTTCCTAAAAAATGTAAAGGCAGCTTGGCCTTTTCGCTTGCCCGCCAACTGTAAGGTTGGATAGGCAGCATAAAATTCAACTTAATTACCTTGTTAATGGCCTTACTAGGCCTTTCAATTATCAGTGGGTGCGCAGCCAACTCCGATGCAAGTTTGCGATGACGTCAGGATCCACGCCCGACCTCATCATGTGTCATTTTACATTCCGGCATGTTGGGCATGCGCCCGCACACTGAATATAAAATTCTGCCCATAAGAAATAGAAGAAGTAGGCCATTTGAGATAATTTCTTAGAACAGCATGTTCTAGAGCTAACCAGAGAGCAGGCTATTCTAGACTTGGTAATATGCAATGAGATAGGATTAATTAATGACCTCATAGTGAAGGAGCCTCTAGGTAGCAGAGATCATAAGATGAGTAAACTTTGCATTTAGTTTGAGGTTGAGAAGAGTGGGTCTAAGACTAATGTCTTAAATTTAAATAAAGGCAATTATAAGGGTATGTTTTCAGAGCTGGCTGATTTGAACTGGGGAATTAGGTTAAAGGGTATTTTTGTAGAGAAGCAGTGGCAGATATTTAAGGAGATATTTCATAACACTCAACAAATATACATTCCAGTGAGAAAGAAAGACTCCAGTGAGAAAGAAGGCTATACCATCCATGGCTAACTGAGGGAGTTAAAGGTAATATCAAGTTAAAAGAAAAAGTGCACAATCCTGCAAAGATTTGTGTTAAGTTAGAAGATCAGACAGAATTTAAAACCAGCATAGAATGACTGAAAAATAAGAAGGGGGAATGCTAGCAAACTGCGCTGCAAGGGCATTGGTCCCAGCTCTGTTGAGGTGCAACCCATCTGATCTGTACAGTTCCCACCTCCCGCAGAGTGGTTCCAGTGTCCCTGGAATCCAAAGCCTGCTCTCTTGCACCATCTCTTCAGCCAGGCATGCATCTGCTCTATCTTTCTATTTCTATACTCACTAGCACATGGCACTGGAATGAAGCAGGAAACTGTTAAGATCTTGTTTCTTTGTCTCTTTCCTACCTCCCTAAAATGACCTCATCCCTCTTTTTACCTACATTATTGGCACTGTTATGAACCATAATCTCTGGCTGTTCACCCTCTCCCTCAAAATGTTCTGCAACTATTCTGTGATATCCTAGACCCAGGCACCAAGGAGGCAACATATTATCCTGAAGTCACCTCTGTGGGCTCAGTAACACTAGTCTGATCCCCTAACTACAGAATCCCCTATCACTATTGCTTTCCCAAACTCCCTCTTCTACTTTGTACAACTGAGCTACCCGTGGTACAGTGGACTTGGCTCTGACTGCGCTCCCCAGAACTGAAAACTGGCTGGAGAGCAAGATGCACTCAGTGGTCTCTTGCATTACCTGCTTGTTGCTCCTCAACTACCTGGCAGTCACATATTCCCTCCCTGCCTGCACATTCTTGAGCTGCGGGGCGACCACCTCCAAAAATGTGTGATCCATGTAGCTCTCAGCCTTGTGTAGTGACTCCAGTTGCTGCTTAAGCTCTGAAACCTGGAATTATAATTCCTTCAGATAGGGACACTTCCTGTACATGTGGTTGTCCAGAACGAGAAGTGTCCTGGAGTTCCAGCATGTCGCACGATGTGCATTCCATGAGACTGAGGGATCCTGTTATACTTCTATTTACTAGACTATTTATGAAATTAAGAGAAATAAACTTAAGACTTATATAATCACTCACCAGCCACTCAACAATCAGGTCCTTCCCTTGTGCTCATGTCACTTTATTTTATAGGTCGGTTAACTAAAATGTTATAATTTAACTTATGTCTCAAGTTTTAATTTAATGAAAAATCCTTTAATGTTACTATTCCACTTTGTTTTTTAACTATCTCTCTTTATATTTAATTTAACTTTATCCTCCTAAATCTGATTAATTAATTAAACACTGATCTTAATTATATAACCTTCAAACTCGTTTCACTGACAGGCTGCCTGCTACTCTCTACTGCTCATTGACTACATGAAAATGATGCTCGAGCTCCAATTTTGACTATGCCTCAGGATTACCCATTCAGGATTGTTTTCTTGTGCCCCTCACTTGTCGAAAAATGGGTGCACTGAATTTTTATCTCCTGGATGGTGCGTGGAAAGAGCCAGAGGCATTTTGATTGGCACTGATGAAGCTGTCCTGACATCTCTGTCTGCAGGAACTGGCATCGGTCAGCGTCTACCTTTATGCTGATCCGAACTCTTCCATGGCATGGCTGGAATAAGGTGCATGACCAGTACTACTGTGTGTGGTAAACCCTGAACAAGTTCAACAAATATTTCAGTTGAAAAATGTGCTATCTTTGCATGTACCCACTGACACCAAAGTGTAGACTTTGGAGAGGGATTAGAAATGGCTAAAAATTGCATTTCATTAAACTTCTCAATTCAAGCAACATAAACACTAGATGAACCAATTCATAACACAAGCATTCGACACAATTTGGACTCCATCATTTGACAATAATTCCTTGATTCAAATAGTAAAGCAGTGAACCCAGAGACAAGGGACATGAAGGTTGAATTGAGATTGACAGTGTTGTAGTTCGCCTTGACAAACCACTAGGAGACTCAGGTATAGGTTTCCATCATTTATTCAAGTGTACACAGGGACAGACAGCCTGGGGCAGCCCAAGGCTGAACTCTACAGATTATTGCGAAATCACCCTTTTATACACAGTCATGTACACATAAAATCGCACGCTAAACAGATGTCCCTTTCCCATGTGTGCATATACTAGGCAATGTTCTCATCCAAGGCCCCCCATATCTTGCTGATTGTTCAGTCTAGAGCCGCATTCCGGATTCAACACCCACTACCATCAGTTGTATGAAGTCCTGTTCTGCTCACCACTATCAGAATGCTGGTCATATTTGATGTTAATCAAGGACTCGTGGGATAGTTTACAACATAGTTAAACACACAGTTTGTATCAATGTGCGGATGAAAGCACTTTTCATCAGCACAAAATGTGTACTCTGACCTTTGGGTTAAGTCGGAACTGTAAGAGGTGCTGGTGACTGAAAATTGAATGTGACTCCAATGCGACAGTTGTCATAACATTGTGTTTAATTGGTATAATGATGATACATGTTCAAGTGTATTCCTGGAGTTTTCATGCTAATCAAAGTATGAATTTAATGAACTTTTGCATTTAATCAAGTAAACATTTGATATCAAAACGATTATGCAAAAGTAAAATAGACATATGTTTTATTTGCATAGAAGAGGTTAGGCTCAAAATTTAAAATACACCAAATTTTTATCCAATCTTTTTCATTGAAAGGGACCAACTATTTGTACAGTAAAATAGCCTAGGGGGAAGTCAATCAGCTCAAATTTATTTTTGTGTCATTTCTATTTTTGTATGGAGCAGTTCACAAGCTCAGATGATAGGGTGGGATGCAAAAGGACTTCAAGGCCATTTTATCACATCCTACCGGATTTCTTATTGTCTTTGTTTAAACTTATAATCAGTACTTGCCTCAGCCAACCTCCCACAGCCTGTTCCAGGTATTAACCATCCTCTGTGCCAAGATGTACAACCTGATGGCTGTCTGAAATTTGTCCATCAACACCTGAGCCTATACCTTCTTACCACATTGCCTTGGTGCAGCTGAAAGCATTGTTTTTATTTTATTTTCTCTTTCTTGTTAAGTAACTTACAGTTATTCTCAAATTTGAGGTATCTCCACATCTGTACGACCCAAACCCAATTCGGGTCACGAATTGTGCGTGAGGGGAATGATTCGGGTGACAAGCTGTCTGCCCCTCCCTCCCCTCCCCACAGCATGAGAATGGGGAGATTCTAAAGCAATTGACCACATTTGAAAGCTCCAATACGGATTCCTGCTCAGCCAGTGGGAATGTCTGCAACAGCTACGGGTCAGCATGGATATACATAGGTGGGGGGTGGGGGTGCGTGAGGGTGTGTCAGGCTGCTATCAAACACCCAAAGAACACTCTCAGAAGGTAAGTGAGGAAGTGGTTGTGGGAGGCAAGGGGGTTATTGGGGGTTAGGATAAATCAATAATGTTTTCAATTAGGGTAGAGGGGAAGGCCAGGGTAGAGGGGGCTCAAGGTGAAAGTGTTCATTACATTCAATTTTTGAGTGCAGCGATCATGATGTGCAATTATCTTGTGTCTAATTCTATTGAGGCAACCAACAGCAAACTTCATGCTGCCTTCTCATTTCAGTGATTCTAGTCTGCAGCTCATTGTGTAACATGTTGTTGATTGGCTGCAGGCTCAACAGGAGGTCCAGATGTGTTTGTGGTTAGAACAATGCAAAGCGAGCCTGGGCCTCTTAAAGGCAAGAGGAACTCCACTCAAGCAATAGTAGCTGTCCAACTGTGTTATGACCCAGCAGTTAGTAAAGCTGAGTTAGTTAAAAATCCCAGAGGGAAACTTTAAATAACTGTCATAGCCTATATTTTATTTTTGTCTGTTTGAGATGCAGCTCTAAATTCAGGAATCAGACCACCAGTTCTCGAGAGGTTTTATATCAAAATACATGAGGCATTTATTAATTTACACAAGTTAAATATATACACATGGTTACAAATTACTACAATCATAACTTTTAACAAATTTCCAGACTAATCTCCATTAAGGCAACAGCAACCCATAGCTTTTCAGCAAACACCAGGCAAAGCATTTTCATCATATGAATTCAAAATGAGGTTCCTTTCACTTTGGTTTCTGTGGAGACAGTTGTAGGCTTATAGCTGCTTTGATCTCATATTGCCTCTGCCCTGTACATAGAAAACTGCTGTCTGTTATACCTAGCACAACTCATTGAATGTAAATTCTCATTGTATCACCAGCCCCTTTGAACTCCACCTCTTCTAACAATAAAACCCCTTTCATAGTACCAATTTTATTAGTAATATAAACATTGCTTGGTCTCTGCTGGCTAGTTGCCAGAGTTTCACCCCACTTCTTGAATGCTCTTTTCAAAAAATTGCAAATGTACTCTACCTCTCTTACATAATACACATCAAAACACCCAGACTAGCTGGCTTTAATCCAATTAAGTCACACCCACAGACTAAACCTCTATTTTAAAAGAAAATATTTTCCAATAATATTATATAGATTAATAGCTTCATCACAAACAGTTTCAGTAAAGCTTGGCTGGAAGATAAAGGACAGCAAATGGAGCAACAGGCAATAGATAGGGTTCCCATGTTTTTGGATGTGGTGCTGGGGGTCTTAGTGATGGAGTTGGAAAGGTGGAGAGACACCAGTGGCCGGTTTTTGGAAAAGCACCTGAGGTGAGAACAGAGCTGGGAGGACTCAGGATTTCCTGGCACTGGCCAGCTGGGTTTTCAGCATCGTCCCACCCCTGGACCACGTTTATGGCAGCAGGATGGATGGGGTGATGACTACCCATGGCAAGTTTCAGGTAGCTTATCAACATATTTAAAAGGCTTATTAAGGCCAATGATCAGAGGCCGACTTGAATTGGCTTGTGGGCCCCTGTGACATCCAGATCATGGTAGATGCCTGGGGAGGGCCTCCTAGTGGCAGACAGGGTCACAAACAATTTGAGGGCCCCTTTCACAGCTGCCATTCCTTTGTGGCCGTAGGCCCTCCTGTGAAAATGCTCCCTCTCTACATTGTTGGTCCCGTAGCTGTGGCCATTTCTTTTTTAGAAGTTTGTCAGAAGTGCTGAGAGGATGACTCCATCTTGTGTGCTCTCTCTCTCTCCTTTACCTGCTGAGCATGCTGCTGCTGTCTTAGTAATGGAGGGCTTCCTATTGCCCCCCCCCAACCCCACCGAGTTACCAGAGCCCACCTGCTGTCCTTAATTGGACAGTGAGTGTGCCCTCTGGACATGAATTGGTTATTCCTTTGGAAATCATGTTGGGTGACTACATCCAACACTGTGTGGTATAGGGATGCACATTTAATCCCAACTGTGGTAATCTGAGGTGCAATACACCTTTAAGAGAATGTGAGCAGATTGACCACGCGATTGTATTACCCAATTGCTGTGTAGCGTGGGCTACATTATTAATGAATAGTTTTAGAGTAGGGTTTGGTCTGAGAAGGCACTTGTGTTTGTGCTCCGTTACTTATGTTAATAAACAGCATGTGCTTCATCTTACAATGGTCTCTCCGTCGGCATCATCTTGATTACCAACTCACTCATCAGTAGATAGGCGTGCAACCGTGTTCGCTGAGCAAAGCGACCCAATAGATAGAACTAACAACAGGTGATGAGGCAAAACATGACCAGTTGATGATACTAAAGAAAGCTGCAGGAATTAAACAGAAGTAAATCAGCCATACCTTGCAGGTGATTGCAAGTACGGCTTTCATCATAGTCGTCGAAGTTATCCCCTTCCAGTATGCCAGTTTGGACATATAGAACCGTTTGATCAGATCACCAATGACTAGTCACATTATATCAAATGCTTTGCATTCTTCTTTTTGGCCAATGACATATTGGGGGAGGAGAACTGGTGAGTGATCCTCTTATCGACGTGTGGCACTAAAACATACGACCCAATTCGTAGTCTAACGTCACTCAATGTCCCAGATTCCAAGAGCTTTGATGAGTTGGTGAATCTTGTGAAAAGCCACTTTCAGCCGAAACCCTTGGTAACAATGCAGCATTTTAAATTTAATTCAAGTCCCTGGAGAGACAGTCGCTTGCTATGTAGCAGCCTTAAAGCAACTGACAGAGCATTGTGAGTTCGGGACATCGATTAACGACATGTTAAGAGACTGATTAGTATGCGGGATTAATGAAGGCGCCATTCAAAAAAGGTTGTTGTCGGAAACGAATTTAGACTTCAGCAAGGCACTGGAGTTGCCATTCGCAATGGAGAGCGCAGTCAGGGATTCAGAAGCAATCAAGGGAGTACAAGATGGCGCCGTCCTTCACGTCGGGAGGGAAGAACCGGTTAGAAATGGCGTGAAAGCAAAGAGCTAAGTGGAAAGGCAGAAACAGCCACCATTAACAGACCAGCAAAAAACAATTGTTTAACAGAGAAAACCTACAATAATAACGGCAGAAATGGAACCACACAGCCTGCAAACGAACAACAATTTAAAAGAATTGAATGTTTCTCCTGCCATCGTAATGGACACAATATGCGACATTGTAAAGACAGATTAAGACAAAACTTTAAGCAAAAAGGTAGAAATCATGAAATCCACATAACAGAGAAACCAGAAGAAGCAGAGTCAGATAATAAAATGGGTAAAACAGAGCCAATCTATGTGACAGTGAAAGTCAACGGGAAACCCATCCAAATGGAGGTGGATACAGGGGCATCACAACAATTATAGGGGATCATACGTTCAAATATCTGAAGGAAGGAGACCATCCATTAAATCCGGAAAATTCAGATGCTAAATTAAAGACGTATACTGGTGAAGACACACGAGTAAGAGGTATATGCAAGGCTCCAGTACAGTATGGAAATCAGCCTGTTAATCTACCCCTAATAATGGTAGCAGGGGAGGGTCCAAGTCTACTGTTCGGAACTGGCTTAAGGAAATAAAGTTGGAGTGGACTGAGATTTTTCAACTCAGAATGAAAGATCTGCAAGAATTAATTCAAAAATATGCTTCCATTTTCAGGGAGGAGTTTGGAAAGATTCAGGGACTGCAAGCTAAAATCCATGTAGATCCTGAGGCAACCCCCACATTCATGAAGGCGAGACCAGCCCCCTAAGCATTATGAGAAAAGGTGGATATTGAATTGGACAGGCTGGAAAGGTTGGGAGTCTTACAACCTATACAATTTTCTGAATGGGCAGCACCCATATTTCCAGTACTAACACCTGACCAGAGTGTACGAATATGCGGGGACTACAAATTGACTGTTAACAAAGTGGCCAGACTAGACAGGCATCCTACACCAAAAATTGATGAATTGCACTCCCAGCTGGCAGGGGGAACCACATTTACGAAGCTCGACATTAGCCACGCTTACCAGCAAGTCGAACTAGAAAAGGCCTCTCAGGGCTTTGTGATTATCAACACACATAGGGGTTATACCAATATACCAGGTCACCCTTCAGAGTCTCAGCGGCTTGTACCATTTTCCAACGGACCATGGAAAATTTACTTCATGGACTGACCCATGTTGTGGTTTATCTCGATGATGTCCTAGTAACAGGGCTAACTGATGAAGAACAACCTGGCTAACCTGCAAGAGGTGTTGAAGCATTTCTCACAAGCTGGAGAATGTTTGAAAAGAGAGAAGTGTATCTTCCAAGCAAAAGAAGTGATTTATCTGGGTCATATGGTGGGCTCGCAAAGCCTTCACCCAGTAGAAGAAAAGATGAGAGTTATTCGTAAGGCGCCAGCCCTGAAAGATGCCACAGAACTCAAGTCCTCCTTGGGAATGCTTAACTACTATGGCCGTTTTCTCCCAAATTTGTCAACAATACTGGCTCCATTACATGGTTGGCTCAAGAAAAACCACAGGTGGTCTTGGCAAGCTCCACAACAAGAAGTTTTTACGACAATAAAGCATCTGCTACTTTCATCGGCTCAGTTGGCACATTTTGACCCAAAGAAAGAATTAATTTTGTCCTTTGATGCATACCCTTATGCAGTGGGGGCAGTACTCTCTCATCGGATGGCAGATGGCTCCGAATGGTCCATTGGTTACGTCTCAAGAACACTCAGTGTTGCAGAATGAAGGTACTGATAAATAGAGAAAGAAGGCTTATCCTTTATATTTGGCATTAAGAAGTTCCAGCAATACATCCACGGTTGCCACTTTAGCATAGTATCTGACCACAAGCTACTACTAGGCTTGTTTGGCGAAGGCAAGGCAATACCCCCAATTGCCTCAGCAAGCATCCAAAGGTGGGCATTGATTCTAGCTGTTTATGAATATACTTTTATCCACCAGCCGGGAAGGCAGATTTCAAATGCTGATGCACTGAGTCGATTACCTCTGAAAGACAGCAATTCCTCAAGAACGTGCTTTGTTATGAAACTTTCTGGATTCGTCACCAGTACATGCCAAACATATAAGAGAGTGGACAAACCGTGATCCAGTTTTGACTCACGTAAGGGAACAAGCCTTACAGGGATGGCCTAATGAGCCAAAATCTGACGAAATGAAGCCCTATTTTAATAGGAGATACGAGCTCACCTGCCAGGATGGCATCTTACTGTGGGGAGTGAGAGTCATTGTGCCTCCCAGAGGAAGACAACCATTATTAAATGAATTGCATAGTGCTCACCCCAACATCTCCAGAACGAAAATGTTGGTGCGCAGCTACGTTTGGTGGTCAGGGATGGATACAGAAATCGAAAACTTAGTCAAGAGCTGCATACAGAAATTGTCCCCTCTGGCTCCATTGTATCCCTGGGAATGGCCAGGAAGGCCATGGGTCCACCTCCACGTTGACTACATGGGGCCCTTTTTGGGCACAATGTGCCTCTTGATCATAGGCACTCACTCAAAGTGGGTGGATGTATATGAAGTAAGATCACCCACATTTGCTACCACCATAGACAGATTGCGTCACAGTTCTGCGATACATAGGTTACCGGAGATAATAGTGTCTGATAATGGAATGGAATTCACCAGTGGGGAGTTCCAAAGATTTGCAAGTCTCAATGGCATAACACATGTTAAGACCTCAACCCACCACCCTGCATCCAATGGTATGGCCGAGAGGGCAGTCCGGACCTTCAAGTCAGGAATGAAAAAACTGGATGGAGACTCTTTTGCACCTAGATTATCATGTTTCCTATTCAACTATAGGACTATGCCACACACGACCACTGGTATTGCCCCCGCAGAGTTATTGATGAAGAGATATCTCAGGACACATTTGAGTCTCGTGAGGCTGAATTTAGGGGGGAGGGTAGAGAGAAGTCAGGAGGCCCAGAAAAATGGGCGTGATTACCACAGTCGTGAAAAAAAACTTCACTGTTGGAGAAACAGTTTTTGCAAAGAACCTTGGAGTTGGGCCCAAATGGGTATCAGTTGACATTAGTGCATCGACAGGACATCTTTCCTATCATAAATTGGTTGAAGGTTGGATAATTAGGAGACACGTAGATCACCTCAGAGAAAGGGAAACCAATCTACAAGAAAGGATGCGCCAAGCATTCCTGTTTCAGTCTGCACCACATGTGGAAGGAACTCCCCTTGGCTTGGAAGTGCCTGTAGGACCCGTTGAGCCTGAGAGATTCAAAGAAACAAACTTGCAAGTTCCTACTGGAAATCCGAATGGACAGATGGCTCCTGAGAGGGAGGCCTTGGATAAACCATCCGAAGTCGTAGAACTACGACGTACGACGTGTTTGAAGAAGCCTCCAGAGAGACTAAATTTTTAAATAGTTTATTTATGTAAATAGTTGATATATTGTAAAGATTGTAAATTGTGCCTTCGAGTAAAAGGGGAGGGATGTGATAATCTGAGGTGCAATACACCTTTAGGAGAATGTGAGCAGATTGACCACGTGATTGTATTACGCAATTGCTGTGTAGCGTGGGCAACATTGTTAATGAATAGTTTAAGAGTAGGGTTTGGTTTGAGAAGGCACTTGTGTTGGTGCTCTGTCACTTACGTTGATAAACAGCATGTGCTTCGTCTTACAATGGTCTCTCCATCTGCGTTATCTTGATTACCAACTCACTCATCAGTAGATAGGTGTGCGACCGTGTTCGCTGAACAAAGCGACCTGATAGAAGGAACCTAACACCAACATTGGGGTCCCAACCCAAAATCAAAAATCCAATCCCAGAGGGGACAAGGCGGTACTCATGCCACATCCTGAGATGAGAATGTGAGCGAGTGACCAGTGAGATGAATTCCCAAAGTGTGACCCCCAAGGGCTCTGTTGCAATACGTGCCGGAAGAAATTCAACACCTCACACGAGTGCTCAGGGTCAGTGAATGCATCTACAAATGACATTTACCTGTCATATCACAAACTCATCAGCAACCAGGACTCATGCCTCATATTCAGATGCTCCGTCTCACCCTCACACACTTACCAATGTTACCAGCTTCACACCCACCTCTCACTTCTCCCATATACTGCCCGTTATTCAGTTATGGCAGGCACATCACCCAAACACATTGCAACGCACTTACTGACATTCTTCCCCCTCTCTTACAGGTCAAAGTGCTCCATAATCACAGGGAGCAACAGGAAGCTAACAGGGGACAGGCATGCCTGCATCTCCTGTGCCCTCCGAAAGAGATGCTGTTCTGCATCATGGAATTGACTTTGACTGAGGCCGTTGTAACTGATGTCACTGAGAACATTCAGAATGGTGGTACGTTCCTGCTCATGTTCCTTCTCAAATCCTATCTCATTCTCATCCCAATATCTAATATAAAATGCAAGCTGCAAATGGTAAAACTCTGGACCTTTTGCTTTTCATCCAATACACTTTCTCTCATCTCAACCCCCATCTTCTGCATTTCCGCTTTCAGATACCCATGAAATGCCACATGGCCAATCAGTGCAACCTCACCATGAACCAAAAGAGCAGATTTCTGATGAAAAAGCACCTTCACTTAATCTGATACTCGCAGCCACCAGCTCAGATACTGGCATGATGTGAATTTTAGAGGGTATTATAAGGTCAACATCAGCACATGGTGAGTAACCGGGCACAAGTGGGCTACAACCAGGCTAAAAGCAAAGGACAGAGCATGTGCCAGCTCCCCGAGTGTTGTGGAGCCAGGAGCAGCACCCCAGCTCCCCTCGGCTACACATGAAGTTAAGTTTAAAAGAAGGTTATTGCTTTTTGGTGTGGCCTCCTGTGGTCCATTTAAGGACATCTTGGGGCCCGATTTCTTTTGTGACCCCACCCAAAATTAGATGGCATAAATGGAGTATGAGGGTAAATTTAGGCAGTGAGCACACATGTGCTCTTGTCTGTTCAGTGGATAAAGCTGGTGAGGCAAAGTGGAAGCCTTAAACAGTTTATTTCTTCTGGTTTACTGAACAGATATGGTTGAAAAACAGCAGTTTTTATTTTGAAAATGATATACTAATTAAACTAAACAAGAGTATCAATATAGAAAGGCAAACAAATGTAGATCTTTCAGCAAGTCTTTCTGGCTACGTCTATAGGAAGATTTGATTTAATAAATTATTCTGATTTGACATGCTTGTAGAAATCATATTTCACACACTGTAAGCAGTTTGATCCCCGCTGTTACTGATAAATACAGTATATTTTCTAATAAATAAGGTTTTCAATTACACCATAGAGCTTTAGTTAAGTGCATCATCTGCCAAGAGTGTAAAATTCTATTGTGCTAAATCATTTATAAACCACTTACTGAGCATGTCACAACAAACAATAATCAGCAAAACAAATAGAAGCCTGACCAAATCAATGGAAAACGGTACCAGTCCTTTACTTCGCAAAGGCACTGTACAAGCGCAGCATGTGCCCAAAGTTCATTACTCCCATTTTAGACCTCAGAATTACCTTCATAACATCCCTTGACTTATCCCTTGCCTCAATTTGTCTGCTGGTGAAACTCCGATCCATGACTTTGTTATGTCTACACTTGACTATTCCAATGTTTTCCTGGCCAACTTCCCAGATTCAACACTCAGTAAACTTCGAGGTCTTCCAAAATTTTGCTGTCCAACCCCAACTACACCAAGTCCCCTGTGCTTGCTGATTTACATTGACTCACTGTTAAACAACACCTTAATTCTAAAATTCTCAAACTCATTTTCAAATTCCTCCATGGCCTCGTTCCTCCTTATCTCTGTAATCTCCCGCAGCCCTTCTGAGATATCTGCACTCCTCTAATTCTGGCCTTTTGAACATTGGTCCATCACTGATGGCTGTGCTTTCAGTTGCCAAGGCCTAAAACTCTGGAATCCCTCCCTAAACATCTTTGCCTCTCTAACTCTCTTCCCTCCTTTCAAAAGTTCTTTAAAATCTATGTCCTGGACCAAGCTTTTGGCCATCTGCCTAAGCATCTCCTTATTAGGCTCCATATCAAATTTTGCTCAATAGTGCTCCTGTGAAATGCATTGAGACATTTTATTATGTTAAAGGTGCTACAAAAAATACAAGTTGTTGTTTTAATTTACTGGATTGAATTATTTTTATGTCAAGCTGACATTCCTGGCATAGACACACCGCTTGAAAGCGCCTTGCGTGTGGAAACATGGTTGGGAACACAGACACAACTCCAACTCAAGAGTTCTGCAGTTGCAGGATTCTAGGTGGCCTTAAGGCCTTCCCCTACCTCCTTGGTCTTTAGGACGCTACAATCTGAGATGCTGTGGCCCATTGCTAGCTTCTTCAGATGTCCTTCAGTCACAAGTAATGAAACGAAGCTGGGAAGGGATATAAAATGCTCTCCAGTCTTATCTCCAAGGTTGCTCTTGTGCTGCACCTGTTGCAGGCATAGGCTCAAGTCTACTTCTTTGAGGAAGTCCTGGAAATCTTGGAGCAATGTAAAGGGGGAACAGACATAATGCAATGGGCATCAATTTCTTGGTACATGATTTTAGGTGCAAAGAAGGCCAGAACACCTACCTGAATCACTATCCCAAATTTGGTACTTTGGTCTCATTTGTGTGAATTGCCTCCATAGGCAGCTTGCCCATTTGGAAAAAAATGAATATCAAAAAATGAAAATGAAAATGAAGATCCAGGGAGGGGAATACCAAAGTGACATTTTGGGAGGTGGGGGGCCATTGGGTGATTTGGGGAAGCATTGCCTCTGCTCCTGAATCGACAGTAATACTTAAAATTTGAAAAAAGAGAACAGCCGTTTGGAATGAAGTAAGCCTGGCTCCTGTTTTGAGCCACTGAATTTTGCTGAGGGGACCTAAAATAGTTGACATGTCCCTCATTAAATATGCAGGATGATTAAGGTGACTGCCAGGAATGACTGTAAAAGCATCACACCCAATATTAGAGTGGTTCCCTTCAATGTTTGTAACGAGGTCTAACTTACCTGAAATGCCTGTGTCCCCTTTTCTCCACTGTAATATCTCAGAACTGAGTATTCAGGGATACAATGAAGTGGAATTAGGGGACCTACAAGTTACAGGACATGCATTAAATTGTACAATACTCTTCTGGTCAGGCCATGCCTTGAACACTGTCCAATTTTGAACACTGAGACACAGGACAGACATTCAAACCCTGCAGGTAGTGCAGAGAAGAGCCACGGCCAGAATTTTACATTGATCAGGCGTGCACCCGACCCAAACGCACCTGAAATTGCACTAAATGACGTTGGGCGTGCGTCCTGACATCATCGCGCTTGCGAGCAATATTGAGGTTGGCGGGTACATGCAGGAGTTGGAGCCGTGCCTGCTGACAATTAAAGGGCCAATTAAGACCATTAAAAACCCTATTTACCATGATTTTACCCTGCCCGTGTGATTTCACACTCATCGCATGGGCAAAACGGGCAGGAGGGCTGTCTGTTTTTAATGAAACCTCATCCAAGGGCGGGATGAAATGTCTGGGGTGAAATATAATAAAAATGGTTACCTGGGGACTGATGTTTTTTGAGTTCTGCTGTCAGGTGTTTGAATGTGTTGCATAAATGCAGTTTGGTGCGTTTTTTTCTTGTCATTTTATCTGTCCAGATCTGCAGCTCCCTGAGGCAGCTCTACAGCAGCTGTCTGCCTTCAGGGAGCTCGCTAGAAGCACCCAGCTGCACAATCACTTTTGTTGGCACCTGCCCTCTTCCTCCACACCCCCACCACCACCCCCTCGGCAGTGCTGAGGCTTTCCCAGCATGCATTTCATGCTGGCTGGCCGTTAACTGCGTTCAGGGGCCAATCACAGGTGGCAGTGCAATTCACATCTGCTTCCAGGCCCGCCGACTTTGCGTGCACGCCAAGCATGAAATTCAGGCCCATGAGACTAATATCACAGGTTTCCGTGCTACAGTGAGGAAACATGAAAGATTTAGGCTCCTCTGCTTTCAAAGAAGATAACAGAGAAGTGTCATACAGCAATTAATATACAAAAGATGGATCCAGAACATTATTTCAAGCTAAACTGTGGTAGCATACAAGGAGACATTGCTTCATGCTGGCAAAAAGCCAAGTTAGCACTGATGTCAGGCATGCTTCTGCTTCAAGCGAAGAGTGATGTACACGTGTAATTGATTTCTCCATGTGGTAGTGGAGGCAACACCCTGCACTCACTTGAGAAACAGTTGGCCAGTGTGATGGAGAAGAAGGTGTTGCCTGATTGTGTGAGCTGCGATGGTTTGAATTGCCTGCTTTGTCCGTATTCAGCCTCAGACTGTATGATACCAGAGGAAAAAAAGCAATCGATCATGTTTTATTTTAAGTGTTTCATAAATAAAGTAGACTATTACCAAAATACTCCTATATGCCCTCTACTATTTCCCGTATCAATTACATTTATTGTTCATGTTGAGCATGGTGTAACAAAAAAGTGGTTGAAAGAAATCTGCCAATTAAGGGCATGTTTTTAAGCACTTTAACTGTTAGGCAATCCATAGCCAAGATTATTTTTTTAAAGGTTAAGAACCATGAACATCTAATGAATACAGCGGAAACCTAACCCTGGAGAAGTCTTTCTCACTCCATATAATTGGACTGGATGTTTCTATAACTAGGTGGTAACACAAGGGAAATGTTGTGTCTTTGCTCTTCCTGTTATTTTAGGTTCAAGTTTACTCATTGTTGGAGCCTGCAAGGTCACTGGGAAGTCGATAGCAACATTCTTTTGAAATGTGCCACCCATTTATTATCTAGAAATGAAATAATAAATTGTCATTAGTTAATCACAGACCTTGAACTTTAATTCAAGCTTTTACTCCCATTTTGCTGTCCTCTTAAAACATTTGCTTTGTTTTATTTTGGTGCTAATTTTGTGTAAGTATTCTCCTATGAAGCTCCTTGGGGTGTTTTACTACCTAATGGGTGCCATGTAAGTGCGACTTGTTGTGCAACTTGAAAATTTGTTGCTAATATTCTGGATATTCTACTTATTATGATCCGAGGCCAGGCTCCCAAGTTGTTGGTGAGATCTAGTTAGGGATGTAAAGTAAACGAAGTACGAGATTCAAGACACTTGCTCAGTGAAGAAAGGCACAAGGTTCCACAGGTTTTAAACAAACAAAGGTAAGCTTTACCATACAAGATCAGAAAGATAAAACAATTTACAATATCTATCTTATTCTCTAACATTCAGGGTTAGGGCTTGGTGAGTATTTCTACCGTCCTTAAATTCTCCAAACTAGAAGAAGTAAAAGTAAAGGGAGTAATTTAAGGGTAAGCCATGGCAGAGCAGCTCAATCACTTGGAATGCTCCTCATGCACAATGTGGGAAGTAGGGACACTTCCAGTGTCCGTGGTGACCACCTGCGCAGGAAGTGTCTCCAGCTGCAGCTACTTGAAATCCGCATTTCGGGTTTGGAGCAGTGGCTGGAGTCACTGTGCAGCATCTGCAGGGTTGAGATCCTTGTGGATAGCACGTACAGTGAGATTGTCACACTGCAAGTAAAGAGTACACAGGCAGAAAGAGATTGGGTGACCGCCAAACAGAGTAAACACACTAGGCAGGTAGTGCAGGAGTCCCCTGGGTCCATCTCCCTCTCTAACAGATTTTCAGTTTTGGACACTGTTGCGGGAGATGGTTTCTCAGGGAAATGCAGCATGAGCCAAGTTCGTGGCACCATGAGTGGCTGTGCTGCAAGGGAGGGGGGAGAAAAAAGAGTGGGAAAGCAATAGTGATAGGAGATTCTATTGTAAGGGGAACAGAGAGATGTTTCTGTGGCTGTAGACATGATTCTAGGATGGTATGTTGCCTCCCTGGTGCCAAGGTCAAGGGTGTCACTGAGCAGCTGCAGGACATTCTGAAGGGAGAGGGTGAACAGCCAGAGGTCATGGTCTGTATTGGTACCAACAACTTAGTTAAAAAGAAGGATGAGGTCCTGAAAGCAGAATATAGGGAGTTAGGAAATAAATTAAATACAAAGCAGGACCTCAAAGGTAGTAATCTCAGGTTTACTCCCAGTGCTAGCAAGATCAGGAATAGGAGAACAGGCTGGATGAATGTGTGGCTGGAGAGATGGTGCAGGAGGGGGAATTTAGGTTCCTGAGGCACTGGGACTGATTCTGGGGAAGATGGGACCTGTACAAGCTGGACAGGTTGCACCCCAGCAGGACCGGGACCAATATCCTCGCAAGGGTATTTGCTAGTACTGTGGGGGCGGGTTTAAACTAGAGTGGCAGGGGGATGGGAACCTGAGTGGGAAGACACAAGAGAGGGAAATAAAGATAGAAATGAAAGGCAGAAAAGTAAAAAGCAAAAGCGGAAGGCAGAGGAAATGGGGACTAGCAGCAAATACAAAAAAAGATGTGTAAAAAGAGAAATCTAAAGGCACTGTATCTGAATGCAAGGAGCATTTGCAATAAGGTAGACGAATAAACAGCACAAATAGCTGTAAACTGGTATGTGATTACAGAGACATGGCTGCAGGGTGACCAAGGCTGGGAACTGAATATCCAAGGGTATTCGATATTTAGGAAGGACAGGCAAAAAGGAAAAGTAGGTGGTGTGGCATTGTTAGTTAAGAATGAAATCAGTGCAATAGTGAGAGAGGATATTGGCTTAGAAAATCTAGATGTAGAATCAGTCTGGGTGGAGTTAAGAAGCAACAAGGGGCAGAAAACATTAATGGGAGTTGTCTATAGGTCTCCGAACAGTGGTGGTAAGGTAGGAGATGGTGTTAAACAGGAAATTAGAGATGCATGCAACAAAGGTGCTACAGTAATCATGGGTGACTTTAATCTACATATAGACTGGTCAAGCCAAATTAGCAATCATACTGTAGTGACTGAATTCCTGGACTGTGTACGAGATGGTTTTCTAGACCAGTAAATTGAGGAAATGACTAGGGAACAGGCTATCCTAGATTTGGTTTTGTGCAGTGAGAAGGGGTTAATTAATAATCTTGTTGTGCAGGGTCCTTTAGGTAACAGTGCCAATAACATGATAGAATTCTTCCTTAGATTGGAAAGTGAAGTACTCCAATCTGAAGCCAGGGTCCTAAATCTAAACAAGGAAACTACGAAGGTGAATTAGCTAAGATAGATTGGGGAACTTCATTAAAAGACAGTGGATAGGCAATGGCTAATATTTAAGGAATGAGCGTAGGCATTGCAACAGTTATATATTCCTTTCTGGCATAAAAACACAACAGGAACACAGCCCAACCATGGTTAACAAAATAAATTAAGGATAGTATAAGATCCAAAGAGGAATCATTTAAAGTTGCTACAAAAATAGCAAGCCTGAGGATTGGGGGCAGTTTAGAATTCAGCAAAGGAGGGCCAAGAGATTGATTAATAGGGGGAAAATAGAGTATGAGAGTAAACTTGCAAGGAACATAAATGACTGTAAAAGCTTCTATAAGTACGTAAGAAGAAAAAGATTGGTGTAGACAAATGTAGGTCCCTTACAGTCTGAAACAGGAGAATTTATAATAGAGAATAAGGAAATGGCAGAACAATTAAACAATTACTTTAGTTCTGTCTTCACAGGGGAAGACACAAATAACTTTTCAGAAATGCTAGGGAACCAGGGTCTAGTGAGAAGGGGGAATTGAAGGAAATTAGTGTTACTGAAAAAACAGTGGGCAGAATTTTCTGCCTACTGAGTGGGTGGGCCCAACCCAATCTCCGGCGGACGGGGAGCCGATCCCTGCTGGAGAAGCGGGCCCCGCCACCATTTTAAGTGGGTGGGCCAATTAAGACCTGCCCAGCGTGACGCCTGGCGGGAAGCGCTATGCACTTCCTGTGCGGGCGGGGAGGGGATTCCCCAAATGTGAGAGTGCGCTCTTTCGCGCATGCACACCAAAGAGCGCACATCTCCCTGAGGCTAAGTGCTGCCTCAGGGAGATCGCTGAAAGTTGTTCAAACATTAAAAATAGAAAAACAAAAAAATCCTTAACACGTCCCCCTCATGTGACAATGTCACATGAGATGGGACATGTTAATAAATTTCACTAAAACTTTATTAAAGTTTTTAAAACCCTACATGAAACCTCATCCCGCCTGTGGATGAGGTTTTATGTTTTCTCCGTTTGCCGCTGGGGCTCCTGGCCTGGCCACCAACCTTAAGGTTGGAGCGGCAGGTCCTTTAATTGTTTTAATGATCCTGTCAATGGCCTCAATTGGCCATTGACAGGTCGGCAGGGGCACAGCTGATTTGGCTGTGCCCCCGCCTTCCTGAAAATTTAAATGGGGCAGGATGATGTTGGGGGTTCCGCCCGACATCATCCCGCGTCATTTTGCGCGTCGGCGAGCGGGCCCCGCCACCTGCTTGCCGACGGCAAAATTCAGCCCAGTGCTGGAGAAATTAATGGGACTGAAAGCTGATAAATCCCCAGGGCCTGATAATCTACGTCCCAGAGTACTGAAGGAGGTGGCCATGGAATAGTGGATGTGTTGGTTGTCATCTTCCAAAATTCTGTAGATTCTGGAACAGTCCCGGCGGACTGGACAGTGGCAAATGTAACCCAGCTATTTAAAAAAGGAGGGAGGGAAAAAGAATCAGTGAATTATAGAACAGTTAGCCTAATGTCAGTGCTAGGGAAAATGCTAGAGTCTATTATAAAGGATGTGATAACAGGACACTTAGAAAATATCAGTGGGATTAGACAAAGTCAACGTGGATTTATGAAACGGAAAACATGTTTGACAAACCTACCGAAGTTTTTTGAGGATGTAACTAGCAGTCTAGACAGGGAGAACCAGTGGATGTGGTGCATTTGGATTTTCAGAAAGCTTTTGATAAAGTTCCACATAAGAGATTAATGTGCAAAATTAAAGTACATGGGATTGGGGATAATATATTGTCATGGATTGAGAATTAGTTAGCAGACAGGAAACAGGGAGTAGGAATAAATGGGTCTTTTTCGGAATGGCAGGCGGTGACTAGTGGGGTATCACAGGGATCAATGCTTGAGCCCCAGCTATTCACAAGATATATCAATGATTTGGATGAAGGAACCAAATGTAATATTTCCAAGTTTTCTGACAACACAAAACTAGGTGGGAATGTGAGAGGTGAGGGAGGTGTTAAGAGGCTTCAAGGTGATTTAGGCAGGTTGATTGAGTGGGCAAATACATGGCAGATGCAGTGTAACGTGGATAACTGTGAAGTTATCCACTTCGGTAGGAAAAACAGAATGGCAGAGTATTATTCAAATGGTGATAGATTGAGAGATGTTGATATACAAAGGGACCTGGGTGTCCTTGTACGCCAGTCAATAAACGTAAACAGGCAGGTGCCGCAAGCCATTAAGAAGGAAAATGGTATGTTGGCCTTCGTTGCAAGGGGACTTGAGTACAGGAGCAAGGATGTTTTACTGCAGCTCTACAGGGCCTTGGTGAGGCAACACCTAGAGTATTGTATGCAGTTTTGGTCTCCTTAACTAAGAAAGGATATATTTGCCATAGAGGGAGTGCAGCGAAGGTTCACCAGACTGATTCCTGGGGCTGAATTTTCCCCCCGTTGCAGGGGAAGTTGATGGGCGGGCGCGTACAGGCACGCTTCCGATCGGCGCCCCTGATTGGAGGCACACAGCCATGTTACATGGGCGGGCCAATTAAGGCCCGCCCAGCATTATGTCCACACAGGAACGCTACGCGCTCCCTGTGCAGGCGGGGTGGGGGGGAACCCCAAAGCGAGAGTGTACTTTTTCACGCATGCGCATGAAAGAGCGCACTCATCTCCCTGAGGCTAAGTGCTGCTATATTTCTTTACATGTAAAAAAAAGAAAAATAAAATTTCCCTTACGTGTCCCCTCATGTGACAATGTCACATGAGTTGAGACATGTACATAATTTTTACAAAATCTTTATTAAAATTTTTAAAAACCTACATGAAACCTCATCCCGTCCGTGGATGAGGTTTCATGTTTTTTCTAGTTCCCCCCGGGGCTCCTGGCCTGCCCGCCAACCTTAAGGTTGGATAGGCAGGTTCTTTAATTACTTAATTGACCCTGTCAATGGCCTCAATTGGCCATTGACAGGTCGGTGGGCGCGCAGCTGATTTCACTGCGCTCCCGTCTTCCTGAAAATTTAAATCGGGTGCAGTGACGTTGGGAATTCCCCCTGACGTCACCGCGCGTCATTTTACCCGTCGGTGAGCGGGACCCGCCCATGCTCGCCAACTCGTAATATTCTGCCCTTGGGATAGCAGGATTGCCATATGAGGAGAGATTGAATTGAGAGGCCTGTATTCACTGGAATTTAGAAGAATGAGAGGGGATCTCACTGAAACATACAAAATTCTGACAGGGCTGGATAGACTGGATGCAGGGATGATGTTTCCTTTGGCTGGGGGGTCTAGAACAAGGAGTCATAATCTCAAGATACGGGGTAGGCCATTTAGGACTGAAATGGGGGGAAACTTCTTCACTCATAGGTGAACCAGTGGAATTCTCTACCACAGAGGACTGTGGTGGGCATGTCACTGAATGTATTTAGAAGGAAATAGATAGATGTCTAAACTCTCAAGGCGTCAAGGGATATGGGGAGAGAGGGAGAATGGCATTGAGATAGAGGATTAGCCATGATCATATTGAATGGAGGAGCAGGCTCGAAGGGCTGAATAACCTACTCCTGCTACTTTCTATGTTTCTATGTCCACGTTTCTATGTTTCTATGTTACTATGAGGTCCATATGAATTAACAGGGCAACTGTGGTTGAACACACTGCATTACACAATAAATGTCAAATGCGACCAAAACAGATCCAACGGATTTCTCAGCAACCCACTCAGACATCTGTAATATTGTGAGTCAACCAATCTCACTGAAATTTCATCTCTCTCATAAGCGTTTCCAATCTTCACCACTGAAGATCTCGCCTTGAAATTCTCTCCAAAAGTCACTCTAATTCAGATGGCATCAACAGTGGCCCACCTTGTAGGGTTTCAATCTCATCTCCCAAGATTTGGTTCCTTGGATTCATGAGGCTACACTCAATCACCAACTCACAAGCACAATTTCAGCTGTTTGGCCACGTCAAGCAGAACACCACTTGCTCCAACAGCATGCAGCACAGAGTCACCAACCTTCAGCTGCCTTCTAGGATCTTCAAGGCTTCTCCTGATCCCTCTTCAATTACCAGACTCGGATGGCATCAAAAATTGCCCATCTCCAGGGGTTCAAACTCGTCTCTTGAGATTCCGTTCCCGTAGATTCCCGTGTATTCATTCAAGCACAAAATCACAGACATAGCTTCAGACTGCTCCCCGCAGCCCTTTTTTTTACTTGGAGCCTGTTTTTCCGCTCCTCTCTTTTTCATTAACTTAACTGGGACCTGTCTCTGTCCCTTACCTGGGACTTCCTTTTGGGACCTCTCCCTTATCCATCTCCCCCATTTGGGACCTCTCCCTGTCCCCTCTCCCTGTCCTCTGACTGGGGCACTTGCTGGCAAAGGCACTCCACACCCGGTCATCTGACCTGGGTTTTCACACCATTTTTTAGCTGCACTTGGCTCCAAAGAATGTAAAAGTGCTGATCGGCACATAAGTAGCCTGCTCCTGGCTTGCGCATGCACAAAAGTTCTAAGTCTTGTCAGGAGTAGATGTTCCCAACCTCTGAGCTCAACATCAAGGTAAGTTTTAGTTTCATAAAACACTTCACCAGCAGATGTGCAGTGTGTTATGGCCAGGAAGAAGGAGTGAACTTGCTCTCCTCTATTCAGCCTCCTTGGCTGGTCACAACAGAGGTCTAAGTTTATTTTTCATGCCTTTTTCGAATCCAAATGTATTTAACTATTAAAGCTGTGAGCAATAAGCAGCCAATCAAACAAGGTTTGAGTCAACAAGGTCTTGAGTCAACAAAAGAACAAATTTAATAACCACTAAACCAGAGGTAAAAAATAATAAAAACTTGATGTCACACACATGGGTATCTGAAATAAGGGAAGTTAGAATCCATTTAAAAAAAAAGTTAAAAGAATATACAGTTAAGTGTCCTTTGATTTCCCTGGATGCGTAGATCTTCCAACTTTGTGGCTGATTTGGATTAGCTGGCTTCGTGGATACAGTCAAACGCAGAAGATGTTGCAATTAACACAAGATCTTGGTTTGCTGGTATCTTTCTCCTGTAGCTGGTTTCCAAACCACAGGTAATACGGTTGTTCCAAAAGAGAGAGAAGAAGAGAGCACAGCTGTTAGCCTGTTTTCTCTGCTGAAAACTTTCTTACAAACTTTGCTACAGCCTGGCCTGAAATATTTCACCCATTGTGTATTTCCAAAGGGGTCTTGGGTGAGTCTGTCTGTGGCAGTGATTGTTTCAATATCCAGCACTTTGTATTTTAATATTTCTTTCTTAGACAGTGACGAGTTTTGACGGGTCTCCAAATTATAGGAAATGTCCCCTGAGGGTGTGTTGTTTGCTTTTTCAATTTCAACTTGGAAGGTGGCCTTGCAGTTTTAAATAGTTTGTTCTGTCTCATTTTAAATTGCAAAATTTCCATTCAGTTGAAAGTTGAAAAGTCATATTTTCAAAAATAAAGGGGCATGGCCTTGTGACAAGTGGAACATGGAGCCTGCCATAGGCCTCACTTCAAATTGAATGGCCAGTATCATTATGACATCAGGGGCAGGTTGCCCATGCTTGGAAGGACAATGCAAAGGCTCCCATCTTATAATCCCAATAATTCAGACAGATACACCCACTCAAAAAGGAGGACCCTGAAGTAGATTCATATTTTTAAAATCACTGTTTCTATTTCTTCATCATTATTGTGATTTTTGCCTCATACCACTGGTCTTTCAATAAGTTAAATAACTGACATGCCTTATATGTTGTAAATGTTGCCTTTGAAGCTGACTTCGTGATGATGGAAAATAGTTGTAATTGTTGTTGGCATCCTTCCATCTGCAGGAGATGATGGACACGCAGCAAACAATCCATTTAGGTGGGGTTTATTCATTTGGTGTGCCTTTGCTGATGGCCACAGCACAGAGTTGTAATTAGTTGTAATTAATTGTCTGGTATAAACATTTGCCTGTCATATGTGTGGGCAGTATAAGTGATAGGGACTACTGAAGCAGAAAGGCACAGACGATAATAATCCCAGTGAGATAGAAAATCGGATAAAATGTTTTTGTAGTCTGATCAAAGTGATAACTCTGACATGGGGAGAGATTTTCATGCCTTAGACCAAAACAATGGGATCTTGAAGCAATACATGTAACACATGCTGAAAGAACAATTTCACAATATTTCCTAAGATCTAGTTTCAAGTCATCTCTTCCTGGTAGATGTCCTATCTAACTTTCTTTGTTCAAACCAATATTACATTTTTAGTACTTAGATTCAGATTTCTTTTATCATTGTTTTAATTTTTTCATCCTAATTCTGTCTTCTATCTCATACCATTGATCTTTCACTTTTGGTACCCATGTTTGAATCAAGCTCAAAGTGAAAGGGTGAAGTCTTCTTTTTCTGTTGGCTAGATTAGTTGCATATGACATACCTTTGGGTTTTCTCAATCCTGTTCTTTTTGGGCATGGGTCTTAAAAATAACCATAATTCAGCATTAGTAGGAACCAAATTGGAAATTCGCTCAAGGAGGCAAAAGGTTGATTGGCTTGGGAAGGGATGAACCAATATTGATACGACAGTATGTGACAGAAAACATTCTGTTTTAATTCATAACAAGGTTTTTCCTATGAATTTATTGCTCGGTTCAATCGTGTAAAACTGATCTTTTGTTGGTTGCACGCTGAAGATAATATTTCTGCCTTTATATGTAGTGGGAGGTGCAAATGCACCAAACCTATCTGTAGCCTAGGCACCAACTTCAAAGGGATGACCTGCCTCACTTTAAATAGATTTCTTGCAGTCAGTACTTGCAGTCCTCAAACAACGTATGAAAGTTTGTTTCCATTAATGTTTCTCATTTTTTAATCTTTTTTTCTCGTGAGGGCCTTTATTATCTTAGCTATTTCAATATTTGTTTTTTCCAATGTATCTTCATTACTTTCTGAGATGATCTTTTGTAGCATTTCCCAATTTCCCAATTTTAAACAAGCTGTACATCATTTAACCAATGAAAATCCCCACAGTGCTGGGAGTAATTTTTCTCCTTTTCAAATCCCTCCAGTTTGGAGACAGGGGAGCATGTGATAGGGCGTGAGGGTGTGTGGTAGCAATCCCACCACCTTTGCAGCTACTGCCAATTAAGTCCATGGCAGGAAGGCTTGTGGGTGCCCTGGACGCTCAGAGGCCGATTGAAATACTTAAGCGGCCACTTAAAGGCCTCTTCCCGCCATTGGTGGTATTCAACCAGTGACGGGCAGGGGAGATGCCATCCAACAAACACTGCCAAGTTTGCCAGCTGCCTACCAGGAGCGGTCCCACATTCACAGGCACGGGCATCGGGGAGAGTGGTCCCTATACCCTGCCCTTGCTTTTGAGCCCCCTCATCGCCCCTCACCTGTGACAACCCTCTCCAGGAGCCCCCCATCCCGCCCACATTCACAGGCCCCACTGTAGTACCAGTGGTGGTCATTGATTCTGGTGGCGTTGCAGGTACTGCAGAGGTGTCAGCCTTCTGATTGGCTGGCAGCTCTCAAAGGCAGTATTTCCACCCTACTAGGTTTATTAATCATACAGGAGGCCTGAAGGTACCCAGGTGGGTGCCTGATTGGAATTAAATAGATGCGGGCCTCCTGGAGAAAAGTGAAGCAGAGTTCCCACCAGTTCTCTGAGCAGCGGGTGAGACCTCTGCCACCCACATTAAATCCCGGCCTTTATTTTGGTAATCTTCTCCAGCCCCCAAACCTTCAGAGATATCTGTACTGCTGTAATTATGGCCTCTGAAGAATCCCTGATTTCCATTGCTTCATCATGCCTTCAGCTTCCAAGGTCCTAATCTGGCATTACCTCCCTAAATCTCTGGCTCTCTACCTCTCTTAATTTGTTCGTTAAAACCTACTTCCTTGGCCAAGCTTTTAGTCATCTGCCCTAATATCACCTTATGTGACTCAGTGTTGAATTTTGCTTTATAAAGCTCTTGTGAAGCACCTTTGGATGGTTTATTAGATTAAAAGTGCCAGGTAAATACAAATTGTTGTTCTGTTTTTTCAATGAATGGACTAAAATGCTTGTTTATGTTTCAGTTTGGAAACTCAAAATGCTAAGCTCTACTTTTACTCCACAGAGACTGATTTGCCTGTGGAGTATTTCCAGAATTTTCCATTTTATGCTTCAGGTTTCCAAGATTTGCATATTTTCTTTATGTCAGATTGTCATTATTGAATAAACATCATGTATCCAATTGGCTGTCACAACACAAGTTGCTAATGAGATCCTTGACCAACTGTTTTACTTTGACCTGGAGATGTGAGAATGGCTTAAATCAGGCACCTGAAAGAGAGTAATAAAGACAGAAAATGCTGCAAAAACTCAGCAGGTCTGCCAGCATCTGCGGAGAGAGAAATAGAGTTAGTGATTCGAGTCCGTATGACACTCCTTCAGAGTTGAAGAAAATAAGACCCCAAAGACCCCATCTGGTTCACTAATGTCCTTTAGGGAAGGAAATCTGCCGTTCCCACCTGGTCTGGCCTACATGCGACTCCAGACCCACAGCAATGTGGTTGACTCTTAAATGGCCTAGCAAGCCACTCAGTTGTGTCAAACAGCTACAAAGTCACAAAAAGGAATGAAACCAAATGGACCACCCGATGTCAACCTAGGCACTGGAAAAGACAATGGTAAACTCAGCCCTGTCGGCCCTGCAAAGCCCTCCTTACTAACTTCTGGGGGCTAGTGCCAAAATTGGGAGAGCTGTCTCACAGACTAGTCAGGCAACATCCCGACATAGTCATCCTCACAGAATCATACCTGACAGATAATGTCCCAGACACCACCATCACCATCCCTGGGTATGTCCTGTCCCACTGGCAGGACAGGCCCAGCAGAGGTGGAGGCACAGCGGTATACAGTTGTGGGGGAGTTGTGCTGGGAGTCCTCAACATTGACCCTGGAGTCCATGAAGTTTGATGGCATCAGGTCAAATATGGGCAAAGAAACCTCCTGCTGATTACCATGTATTTGTCCCCCCCCACTCAGCTGATGAATCAGTGCTCCTCCATGTTGAACATCACTTGGAGGAAGCACTGAGGGTGGCAAGGTCACAGAATGTACTCTGGGTGGGGGATTTCAATGTCCATCGCCAAGAATGGCTCAGTAGCACCACTACTGACTTAGTTGGCTGAGTCCTAAATCACATGGCTGCTGGACTGGGTCTGCAGAAGGTGGTGAGGGAACCAACAAGAGGGAAAAACGTACTTGACTTCATCCTCACCAACCCCTGCCTGCCGCAGATGCATCTGTCTATGACAGTGTCGGTAGGGGTGACCACCGCACAGTTGTTGTGGAGACGAAGTCCCGACTTCACATTGAGGATACCCTTCATCGTGTTGTGTGGCACTACCACCGTGCTAAATGGGATAGATTTTGAATAGACCTAGCAACTCAAGACTGGGTGTCAGAGGTGCTGTGGGCCACCAGTAGCAGCAGAATTATACTCAAACACAATCTGTAACCTCATGGCCCGGCATATCCCCCACTCTTCCATTACCATCAAGCCAGGGGATCAACCCTGGTTCAATGAAGAGTGCAAGAGGGCATACCAGGAACAGCACCACACATACCTAAAAATGAGCTGTCAACCTGGTGTAGCTACAACACAGGACTACTTGCATGCCAAATGGCATAAGCAGCAAGTGATAGACAGAGTTAAGTGATCCCGCAACCAATGGTTCAGATCTAAGCTCTGTAGTCCTGCCACATCCAGTCATGAATGGTGGTGGACAATTAAACAACTCACAGGAGGAGGAGGCTCCACAAATATCCCCATCCTCAATGATGGGGGACCCTAGTACATCAGTGCAAGAGATAAGGCTGAAGCATTTGCTACAATCTTCAGCCAGAAGTGCCAAGTAGATGGTCCAGCTCGGTCCCCAGCATCATAGATGCCAGTCTTCAGTCGATTCGATTCACTCCATGTGATATCAAGAAATGACTGAAGGCACTGGATAGTGCAAAGGCTATGGGACCTGACAATATTCCGGCAATGGTACTGAAGATTTGTGCTCCAGAATGTGCCGTGGCCCTAGCCAAGCTGTTCCAGTACAGCTACAACACTGGCATCTACCCAGCTATGTGGAAAATTGCCCAGGTATATCCTGTACACAAAAAGCAGGACAAATCCAACCCAGTCAATTACTGCCAGATCAGTCTCCTCTTGATCATCAGTAAAGTAATGGAAGGGGTCATCAACAGTGCTATTGAACAGCGCTTGCTTAGCAATAACCTGCTCACTGATGTCCAGTTTGGGTTCCGCCAGGTTCACTCAGCTCCTGACCTCATTACAGTCTTGGATCAAACATGGACAAAAGAGCTGAACTCCCGAGGAGAGGTGAGAGTGACTGCCCTTGACATCAAGGCTGCATTTGATCGAGTGTGGCATCCAGGAGCCCTAGCAAAACTAGAATCATTGGGAAACAGAGGGAAAACTCACTGCTGGTTGGATTCATACATAGTACAAAGGTAGATAGCTGTGTCGTTGGAGGTCAGTCATCTCAGCTCCAGGACATTACTGGAGGAGTTCCTCAGGGTAGTGTCCTCGGCCCAACCATCTTCAGCTGCTTTGTCAATGACCTTCCTTCCATCATAAGGGCAGAAGTGGGGATGTTCGCAGATGATTGCACAATGTTCAGCACCATTCGCGACTCCTCAGACAAGAGCAGCAGATAGATGGGAACACCAGTACCTGGAAGTTCCCCTTCAAGCCACACATGATCCTGACTTGGAAATATATTGCTGTCCCTTCACTGTCGCTGGGTCAAAATCCTGGAACTTCCTTCCTAATAGCACTGTGGGTGTACCTACACCACTGGACTGCTGTGGTTCAAGAAGAAAGCTCATCACCCCCTTCTCAAGGGCAATTAGGGATGGGCAATAAATGCTGGCCCAGCCAGTGAAGCCCACATCCCATGAATGAATAAAATACATCCAAACTTAAATTTTTTTTAATTCAAAGCATTTGCATTAGCTTAGGATGAATATTACAACAAATGAGATGCTCCTACCTAGTCAGCATCTGTATGCTATTACAAGGGGTAATTTTAACCTTGTGGTGGGAAACTGGCAGAACGCATTGGCCACCCATTTAGCGTCCTGCCCGATTTTATACTTCATTGATGTGGGGTGGGGGGGCAGGGTGGTGGCATGATGGGTTAGGCCCAATCCTTTCAGTTTCCGACTGGGTGGGTTAGGTTAAAATGTTTTTCTTCAGTCACAGATCATGAGCTAATAACTATTGAAACTGGCTGTCCGCAAGGAAACACTCATTTCTCTGGATCAGCCATCCTGCAGTATTGAAAATGTTCAGATTTCAATAACTAGATATAAAGTGAGTATGCAGAAGAGGTTCACAAAAATGTTTCCAGAGATGAGGAACTTTTTAAAATATAGATTGGAGAGGCTGGGACTGTTTTTCTTGGAGAAGAGAAGGTTGAGAGGAGATTTAATAGAGGTATATAAAACCAAGAGGCTCTTGGACAGAGTAGATAGGGAGAAACTGTTCCAATTGGTAGAAAGATTAACAACTAGAGGGCACAGATTTAAGATCATTGGCAAAAGAAGCAATGGAGACACAAGGAACAACTTTTTTCATGCAGCGAGTGTTTGGGATGTAGGAATATAAGAACATAGGAACATAAGAGCAGGAATAGGCCACTTGGCCCATTGAGCCTGCTTCACTATTCAATTATGATCATCTAGCTCAATGCCGTTTTCCCACACGATACCTATATCCCTTCATGTCATTAGTCTCCAGAAATCTATCAATTACTGTCTTGAACATGCTCAATGATTGAGCTTCCACAGCCCTCTGGGCTAGAGAATTCCAAAGATTCGGCATGCTCTGAGAGAAGAAATTCTCCTAATCTCAGACTTAAATGGCCTGCCCTTATTATGAGATTGTGTTCCCTGGTTCTAGACTCACCAGCAAGGGAAAACATCCTATCTACATCTACCCTGTCATACCCTGTGAGAATTTTGTAAGTTTCAATGAGATCACCTCTCATTCTTCGAAGCTTTAGAGAATACAGGCCCAGTTTTCTCAATAATATAAAGGCTAAATACTGCGGATGCTGGAAATCTGAAACAAAAACCAGAAATGTTGGAAAAACTCAGCAGTTCTGATAGCATCTGTGGAGAGAAAGACAGAGTTAATGTTTCGAGTCCGTATGACTCTTCTTCAGAGCTGATTTAGAGCCTTGTTTTCTCAATCCCTCCTCATAAAACAATCCCGCCATCCCAGGGATTAGTCTGGGATGCACCGCCTGAGAGTGTGGAGGAAGCATTCAGGTTCAGTCAAGGCATTTAAAAGGGAATTGGATTATTATCTGCAGGGTTACAGGAAGAAGACTGGAGAGTGGCACTAGGTTATTGCTCCTTCAGAGAGCCAGCACAGACACAATGGACTGAATGGCCTTCTTCTGTGCTGTAACCATTCTGTGATTTTGTGAATAAGTACTATGGATATTATATGAAGCATATTGAGTTCACAAGTATTACTTCATTAACCCTGACTGAGTACTAAAGTGAATTGCTGCGGAATTCAGCTCCATGGTGCCCGTAGCTTTGATGTTAGGGGTGCTGGTTTAAAATAGCATCTGTACTGTATGCATACACTTCTAGCATGATCCACGCTGGGTGCCATTTTTGTCAAAGTTTACTGTGGCTGTTAGGAGGGCGCGCTGGAAATATGAAGTCAGATTGTGATTTCAGTCAGCAAAACAATACTGATTTGATGCCAGTACTTCCATCTTCAATCTCACTGCTCCAGGCAATGCCCTCTATTGCATGTGGTGAAAGCAATAACAGTGTATGCATTGTGTCTATTTTACAAAGGAGGTGCTCACTGAAATCTGCCAACTGTCACATTACAGCCTCAGAGTGGGGTGAGGATGGCGCTGCCAGTGGCTGTGAAGGTGACCTTGGCCATAAATTCTTGGTGTCAGAATTCTTCCAGGCTGGAGCATGCGATATCTCTATTATTTTACAGCTTGTCGTTCATGACAGTGGAAGAGACTGATGGTCTTTATGTCAGGAGAGAAGCAGGTGGATTGTGCATGTGGCTTCACCAGGACAGCAGGCTTCCCCATGAAGCACGGTGCCAACAATTGCATATATGTGACTTTGCCGGTACTGCGTCTAAATGCAGAGAAATGCACACAAACACAAAGGGTTCCACTACCTGAATGTACAATTGGAATGGGGCAATACTCAGCACATCATGTGGGTGAATGTCCGCAGTCATGATACGTTTACTCCACGTCGGTCCACTTTTCCAACCACATTTGAGCCACCGGGTTAAACCAGAGGGTGGAGGCTGGGTGACAAGAGCTATCCACTGACTGCCTGGTTCATGGCTCCAATGTGTAATCCATGCACAAATGTCAGTATACATATAACGAGAGCCATACTGCCACATGAAACATCAGCGAACAGATGACTGGGATGCTTAAACAATGCATCCGCTGTCTGGACCACTCTGGGGGAGCCCTGTTATATTTGCTGCTGTGTGTGTAATGACTTGTTTATCTGCTGTATCCTCCATGACCTTGCCATCATGAGCGTACAGCTCTTGCCACCAAGTATTCGGCGAACAGTTGACAAGAGAAGAAGTAGGAAGAAGAGGAGGGGGAAGAGGAGGAGGTGGCAGCCAATACATCCTCTCTCTGGCTGCAGGAATGTCCATCTTAAGCTCATCTGACTGCAGTTCCTATGAACACAATGCCAATTCCACATTCTACAACAGCCCCACACCTTACCTTTTGTCTGTCATTGACAATCACAGTGTCCTTTTGGCCACAATGCTGAAATAAACCATCACAGAACAGCCATTCCAAACATATTTTAGCAAACAGCCCATTCAATATTCTGTACAAACTGATCACCCGTGTGCATTCTCCCAGTGCCTGCCTTCTGTGGACCTTTCCTTTCCCACTGCTCCTATATGTGCGACCCCAATGGCTGCAGCATGGAAGGTGGAAGACTGCTAACTTTCATTAAAAGAGACTGCAGACGGCCTTTCAGGATACTTTTGAATAGCTCTCTGCGCAGAAGGTGCAATTTCAGACTGTACCACCTTAGCAAGCGTGACTGCAGTGTGGGCTGGCTGGTTGATGGGCCACAAAAAGGACATTGGCTGTAGAAATGTTGGAAGCGTGAATGCTGGTATCATGAGAGAGGACAACAAGTTCATGCTCCAGAGAGTTACCGCCTCTCCCCTAGAGTGACCCCTCAGCAATCTTAATAATCTGTTGGAGGACAGATTGTTGAATTGCTATGACACCCTGCATGTCCTTTTGAACACTGGTATCCGCAGCCATGACAGCAGACATCCCTGCAGAAAACAAGCTGACATTTCATGACCTTCTGAGTTTCCACTGTAACTCTCAGATGTTGGGTGACTTCTACTTGTGTGGCAACAGAGTCATCAAACACAGCATCATGGTTGAGTCTGTAAGCGTTCACGTGGAGATGGTCACCATTTCCACTCTAGAAAGGCTGGACTCCCAAGTTCTGTGCAAAGCCCTTTGAAAAGTTGCTGCCAGACTTCTCCAACAGGCTTTTGAGCTGTTCTGCCAATGCATCAAGGATTTTGGTTTGCATGCCCATGAGCATTTTTCTGTACATTGTCCTGTCAAAGTCCTCACCTGAGTCCACTAGCAGAACCTGTATGTGTGCGACCTTGTTCTCCAGTGAAATGGCTCCTTCATTACATTTTCTTCCTGCCCTGACTGCAGGCCTTTCATTCCCTGTGACACACCACACACCATATGAAGATCCCACCTCTATGCCACCCTCAGAGTCCACACAGTGACAATATCTGAGCTGGTGGCTGTGAGAGTTTTGTCAGCATCAGTCTTTTCTTCCTCTTGGACTTCACACTCCCACATTACCTGGCCAGATGGCAGCTCTTGGGTTTCTTAAAGGATAAAGGCACAAGGGTAGAGTTGGAATGATGGAAGTGAGGGGAAAGCAAGAGGTGCATGCTTACACCATCTGCACCTTGCAAAAGGGATGAGATTGTGGGATTGGGGGGAAGTGAGAAGATGGGTTTGGTAGGAACATACCATCATCTTTAATGGTTTCAGTCCCACTGCTGGCCATGGTCTTAATTGTGGCCACTCCAATGATTGTCTATACTATCTCCTCCATCGGTGGATGCAGCCGTGCTTTCCCCCTGCTAATTAAGTGCTGCTGCCTCTGGTTCTGTACCACCTTGTCCTGCAAGAGAGTGGGAAGTATGTCAGTGAGGATGGTGCAATTTGTTTGAGTGTTGTGGCTATCATTGTTGAATAGTTGACATTGTGTGCAGCTGTGAGATGTGGGTGTGAATCTTGCAGCAGTGGTATGTGTGTGAGGGTGAGGTGAAGCATGTGAATATTAGGCATGTGTCATGCAAGGCATGGCGTATTCAAACTTTAAAGCATGGACCTTATTCAATGTGGACATGAACAAAGAGGCTGTTCAAAATACTTGTTTAAAAAGGTCACTTTATCCACAAAATGGACTCTGAACATCAAGTGACACTGCTGCATGGAATCCGTAACCCAGTCAAGGAACTGGTTCACTGCCTCACAAGGACAAAAGGTGGATGTCTTAATCAATGGGCCAGTAATTCAGAAACAATAAAGCATGGTGAGGTTTATCAATCTAAGAACACCCCATACTTAGTAAAGAAACCACAGTTGTGAGGAGTCACATGGTGGAACAGTCATGTTTGTCCTTTTGAATCTTTAAATAAGAAATGCTGTCTGCAGAAAAAGAGTGACACTGAAAAGGTTAAGGAACTTCAACAACCAGGTTGGAAGAGGTTTTCAGGGATCCTCTTGAAGGATGAGGTTGGTTTCTGGTTGTTTCTTCAACTACTGAACAGTCGGTTCTTATGTGGGTTGATATCCAGGTATAGCATCTTCTCTTGTACGGGCCGGAGAAAGCACAGGCTTAGTGGCGTTTGAGGTTACCCCAGGTAAGTTGTTGTTGTTTGTGCTCCACATCCATTACTTTGGGGGAAATGTGCTGGAAACCATGCTTATGGGAGAAACTCCAAGAAACTCATCTCCATATGGAGGTGCCTCCTTCTTTTGTCCTACAGCTTCAGCAGTGGTTACTGCTAGTGGTGGTGCTCCAAAGCTGCCGAGCTGCAGGCTTCCTGATTGGACAGACTGCTCTTGGCATTCTCATTTGGACAGCGGTACCAGCAATAGCTTGTTAATGAGCCAGTGGCAGCAAAATACCGCCGCTCACTAGCCAGGGGTTGGCTCATGCTTCCAGACTTGGTGGCAGAACTTCTCAACTTCTGACAAGATTCAGCTCCAAGTGTCTGCCTGGAGGGCCTCCTGGCCCATTGTGGACAATGGATCTTGCTCTTCTTGTTTATGCACAAGTCCTCTGGTGCTGCCATGGAGAATCTTGGGGTCAGTCTCTTCCTGGTTGGGCCATGATATCTCTTCTTGCATGTCACTCTTCCCCAGCCACTTCTAGCACCGGTTGCAGACTGACCTTAGGTAGTGCAGGTTAGCTTAGAGTGGTTCTAGCCTCGTATGAAATTGGGCCCTCTGCTGAGGTGTGCAGCCACTCAACTTGGGCCTTCTGCTGAGGCATGTAGCCACTCAGCAGTGCATTTAGCCCTATGCTGATGCTGTTATCATTTAATTAGCCAGCAGCATAAAGTCTGTGTGTTGCCTACATTGTAATAAATGGGCATGGGTTAATTGCATCGTGATTCTCAAGTCTGTTTTCAGGCCTTATCCATTTTGCCCCCTTTAACTGAATGGCGCACTCTGCGGTAAGATTTTCTGCCTGATCTAATAATCACGGCCCAGGATGTTATGGCCTCTCTAGTCCGAAGAGATATTACGATCCTGCCAAACTGAATGGAGATTTAAATGGCTCGCCGCATCCGCCGTGGGGAAACACACTGCAGCGGGGCCATAAAATCCTGGCCACGGTCTTAAATTAACCTGTAATGTATTGCAATGAGAAGTAAAAGAAAGCTGATTTAATAGAAATTCTGGCGTCTTCTAAACCAGTACATTTGTAAGTGGTATAGAGAGCTACGAAAATTAACAGTTAATTTAATCATTGTAAAAGTACGAAGGTAAGTGGTCATGCATGTAGGCATTAGGAAATATCTAGCAAGCATTTTACCTTGAATTGCCTGTCCTTGGAGACTGGTAATGCATAAGTAAATGTAGATTTCTGTTATGCCCAGTGCCATCATTTAAAGTGATTACCGAGAACAACAAAACCCTCACGATTGGCGTTTATCAGATACTATCAAGCAAGCACTGGGTACCAGTCTTTCAGTTCATAATAACTCCAGTCTCTAGCAGTATTCTGACTTCTTTTGACATGTCCTCTTGCTGTTAACCAAAATGCTCACAACAAAGGAATACTCGGAGTTATTTATCATGTGAGCTAGCATTGCTGATCTTGCTGGACAAAAATAATTGTGGAGATGAGTTTCTTGGAGCTTCTCCCATAAACATGGTTTCCAGCACATTTCCCCCAAAGTAATGGATGTGGAGCACAAACAACAACAGCTTATATTTATATAGCATCTTTAACATAATGAAACATCCCAAGGCACTTCACAGGAAAATTAAAAAAACAAGTATGATCCTGAGCCACTTAAGGAGATATTAGGCCAGGTAACCAAAAGCTTTTTTTCTTTCATTGGATGTGGGCATCACTGGCTAAGCCAGCATTTATTGCCCATCCCTAATTGCTTGTTCAGAGGGCATTTAAGAGCTGTGGGCCTGGAGTCGTGCCTAGGCCAGCATATTTCCTTCCCTAAAATGAACCAGACAGGCTTTTATAACACTAAGATAAAAGCAAAAAACTGCAGATATTGGAAATCCAAAACAAAAACAAAAATATCTGGAAAACTCAGCAGGTCTGGCAGCATCTGCGGAAAGGAACACAGTTAACGTTTCAAGTCCGAATGACCCTTCAACAGAGCTAAGTAAAAATAGAAGAGAGGTGAAATATAAGCTGGTTTGAGGGGGGGGGGGTGGGGCAAGTAGAACTGGATAGAGGGCCAGTGATAGGTGGAGATAACCAAAAGATGTCACAGACAAAAGGACAAAGAGGTGTTGAAGGTGGTAATATTATCTAAGGAATGTGCTAATTAAGGGTAGAAAGCAGGACAAGCAAGGTACAGATAGCCCTATCGAACAATCAACAGGCATTGGAGAGGGATGGTGTGGTCAACCATGTCAAAGGTTACAGAGGGGTTGAGAAGGATGAAGAGGGAAGGTTTATCTTTGGAGCAGGAACAGCTGTGAAGAAAGCCATCCCAGTAAAACATATGGCCTGAGTGTTCTTCGATCAATAAATCTAATGAAAATATAGACACAAGGAAGTAGTGGTGCGACAAAAAAATCTTTATTATTTATTATTTCAGAATTGATATCTTCACCAAAAAGTAATTTGAGAACATCATAAAAAGTGGTCAATTTAATTTGTTACATAAAATGGGAAAACTTGTGTAATTATGTAGAGGTGGAGGATCATCAGAAGTGTAAATTTAGTACAGGTCAGGCCATGTATTATTTCAATGTACCACAATAAGAGTGGAATGTTTAAGTGATACACCTATAGTTTTCCTCTTGAGTGAGTGGTAGGGCTCTGCAACAATGGAGGTGGGGGAAAAGTAGAGTACAGTATAATACTCTTTCAACATGGTATAAATGTTATAAATTTCATAACCCAACTGCTTTCACTTCTGACATTTTGTTTAGTGTGTTTATGCTAATACTTACTACTCTCAGCATAGCTTTGAATTGTATATCTCCTTTGCAACTACAATTTTCCCTATTTCACACCAATATTCATATTTTATCTTTGTGGCTCTTCTTCCTCCAGGGACACTGCATTAATTCTCTCCATAATGTGCCGGGTACCTTCTCTGCAAACCATAGATTGGGTGTTAAGAACAATGTAGTTCATCTTTGACAATAGCTTGTTTGGCATTGCAAAAGATTGAATCACTTCTCCTCCAGTTGACTAATTGGTTATCATTTCAGATCAACATTATGTGATCAGTAAGGGGCACACAAAGAGACGGGTGATTATGCTGGAGTGAGATGGAGACTGAGTAGCGAATTAGGTTCACGTGGTAAGTTCTTGTAAATCCTTTTCTGGTTTTACTATAGCTTAAGAATCAAGAACTGGCATAGTACTAAACTTAAAGTAAGTTAGGTTAGCTTGTTAAACAGGGAACTCCATGGAGTGGCAGTTATCTGTCAATCACCTAAAAGCTGTTGGTTCAAGTGGTGTTAATTACTGTAGCAGGAAGCTAAACTAGCTAGTGACTCATCAGAGGGTCTATAAAAGAGACAGGTTTTCAAACTGCACAATCAGTAAGAAGCGCGTGAGGAGACAGGAGACTACACCTGAGTGAGACTGAGTGGGTGGCGAATTAGGTTCATGTGGGAATTTGATACTCGGGGGAAAGAGGTGTTGCACACATAGGAATTATTCTAAGTCAAATAAGTGAGTAATTGAATTAAGTTAACTAAATAACATAAGTAACAAATGCTGGACAGGTATTATGTTGCAACTGTGGATTATGGGAACTTTTGGATGCCAAGACGATACATGACAAACACATCTACAGAAAGTGTAAGCAGCTAGAGGAATTCTGGATCAGAATTATTCATCTGGAAGCCAAACTGCAGACATAAGGGAGGGGGAGAAATATCTGGACAGTTTGGGCAGAATCGTCCCAGGTTTGCAGAAAACGCAGGAGTGGGCGGGAAAAAAGTAATTTTACCTGCTGGCCGCAATGGCGAGTTTTTGCACCGTAATGTCCCATTCCTGGTGCATTAATAATGCATTCATGGGAAACACTCCAGATCACTGCCGAGCAGGCTTGGATTTGCCCCCCACGCCGTGACCTCAGTGCTTCCTTGCTCTAGGCGCCATATTTAAAGTGCACCAGAACGCATGCCTACTTCATGTCTACAGACCAAGACTGCTCCAGGTGGCAGATGGTCCCAAAAGCAAAGAAGACAGCAGCACCCACATTTAGTGATGACTCCCTGCAGCTCCTGTTGGGCGCGGTGGAAGGCCGCTGCAATGTCCTGTACCACCGCGCTGACCGCAGGAGGTCCACCAGAGTCACCAGTCTGGCCTGAGAGGCAGAGGCAGTAGCAGTCGGCACCACCGGAGCACAGAGGAGGTCAGTCATCCAGTGCAGGAAGAGGGTGAATGCTCTCATCCGTTCTGCCAGGGTAAGTCAACCACCTCATCACTCTCAACTCACACACTCCCAAACCCATCACACATCCACAGGGATCTCACACCTCAAGGACAACATCACTAACTCTCACGCACAACCTCCCATCTCCATCAGGCTCATACCCTCTGGAGCTCACGTCGTCATCCTGTCCAAGCCTCCGCTCACCACACAAACATTCCATGCAGTGCCATGCATCCTGCTCACACTCTCTCCATCTGTTTTCATGCAGCAGAAACTGGCTCACAACAGCAGGGAGAGGTCCCAGACCGGGGGTGGAGTGGGCCACATTAGGCCCCTCTCTCACTTTGAGGAACGTGTCTTCGCGCTGACTGGTGAGGATGTGGACCGTGCCTATGATGATGGTGAGGTCAGCAGTGAACACCCACGTAAGGATTCTGCACCGCATCATCCTTCTCTTAATGCAACTGTCTCCTGCTTTTGACTCTGCTGCCATGACCTACTTATCTCTACTTCGGCTCACAGGGAGCTCTGCCTACTGACTGACACCCTCAGACAGCCAGTCCCTCAGCTCCATCCAGGTCCTCACGTCGAGCGAAGAGAACAACTCCTCCATTGAAGAGCTGGAAATAAGTAGCTTGGAAGACCCGTCACAGCGCTTACCCACACCCTCCACTAGAGCAGAGACACACACCTCGGTGGGAGCTAGAGCTAGAGCTCGAGTTCACAATCTGCTGGTCACCCCACGGATATGTTCCTCAGCAAGTGGAGGCAGGTTCAGCTGAGCTCCTCTGCACTTGGAGGACTGCTGGGAAGGAGGCATCTGTGAGGACCGAGTCAGGTGACGAGCCTTTGGATTCGGCCTTCCAACTCACCATGGAGAGTCAGCAGAAGGCGGGGGAACATCATGCAGAGCTGTTGGAAGACCTCAACAGAGGATGAGCGTGTCTGCCTGCTCTCTGATGAAGTGGTGCCCACATAAGTGCACATGGAGGTCTCCATGGAAAAGACAGAGGATGCCAATGGAGACTCTTGTCCAGCACAACGCGGAGATATACTCAGACCTGCACTCCATCGTAGTAGCCGTGGACGAGTTCCTGCAGTGGCAATGCGAGAGGGAAAAAGGGCACCTCGATGTCACTCCAGGTGCCCCTTCCCCTCAAGGAGTCAGACTGGGGCCCTGGGGCACTGAAGGGAAGAGGAGCAGCAGCTGGACAACCCAGGTTATCCAAACAGGAATCTCAGAGGCTGTCCTCTCCCTCCGAGCCCCCTTTTGCTGTGGCCCTCAAGGCCTTAGCTGTCTAGAGGACGCACGCTGAAGTCATTAGAGGCAACAGGGCCAACACAGCACAGGCTGTCTCCACCCTACTGCGGATGTCAGGGCAGCATCTAGACGAAGTGGTTGGCCTAGAAAAGTTAAGAAATTCCGATCACAAGTGGTTGCACGGGTGAACACATTCTGTCACTTTATAATCTGAAAATATATTAACTTTCACTGAATAACTTGTAATGTTGTCTTTCAGCTTCATTGACAGGCTTTTCAAGTCCCCACTACTAGCAGTTCAGCTGCACACAGCCAGACCGTGGAGTGTTGTGAAAGGGAAATCATGTTTAACCAATTTTAGGACCTCTTTGAAGGAGTAACATGCGCTGTAGATAAAGGGGAGCCTGTAGACGTACTGTACTTGGATTTCGAGAAGGCATTTGATAAGATGCCACATCAAAGATTATTGCAGAAAATAAAATCTCATGGTGTAGGGGGTAAAATATTGCATGAATAGAAGATTGGCTGGCTGACAGAAAACAGATTATGCATAATTGGATTTTTTCCTGATTGGCAGATTGTGACGAGTCCTGCAGGGATTTAATGACTTAGATGAGGGGACTGAAGGCATGGTGGCTAAATTTGAAGGTGATACAAAGATGGGTAGGGAAGTATGTTGTGAAGAGGACATAAGGAGGTAGCAGACACCTGGAAAGGGACTCTCCAGTCACAGGCTCCAGTCTGTGTAATGTTCATCTGGTAATCTTCAGCTCTTAATATGTTTAGCAGCCATGTCTGCCTGGAGATTTTAGGGGTTTTTCAGTAAATTCTTACTGTATTCTCCTTTAGCATTTTTAATTTCCCCCTAATACAGACGGATATAAATAGGTTGAGTGAATGGGCAAACACCTGGTAGATGGATTATAATGTTGGAAAATGTGAATGATCTAGGTTTTCTAGTGCATGAGTCACACAAATTTAGTATGCAGGTACATCAAGTAATTAAGAAGGCTAATGGAATGCTATCCTTTATTGCGAAAGGAATTGAACATACAAGTAAGGATATTATGCTTCAGTTATACAGGGCATTGGTGAAATTGGTGAAAACATTTTGAATGTTGTGTGCAGTTTTGGTCTCCTTATTTAAGGAAGGATGTAAATGCATTGGAGGCGGTTTAGAGGAGGTTTACTAGATTGATACCAGGAATGAGTGTGTTGTCTTATGCGGAAAGGTTCGACAGACTGGGCTTGTTTGCACTGGAGTTTAGAAGAGTGGGGGTGACTTGATTGAAGTATATAAGATCCTGCACGGTCTCGACAAGGTGGACATTGAAAGGATGTTCTCACTTGTGATGAGCCCAGAACTCGGGGCACTGTTTTAAAGTTAGGGGTTGCCCTTTTAGGACAGAGATGAGGAGAAATTTTTTCTCTCAGAGGGTTGTGTGACTTTGGAACTCTGCCTCCGAAGGCGGTAGAGGTGGGGGTCATTGAATATTCTTAAGGTGGAGGGGTAGATAGATTCTTATTAGGCAAGGGAATCAAAGGTTATCGGGATTAGATGGGATTGTGGAAATTGAAACACAAACAGATCAGCCATGACCTTATTGAATGGCGGAGCAGGCTCAAGGGGCCGAATGGCCTACTATCGCTCCAAATTCCTATATTCATATGTTTGTATGTGAGCCAAAACATAAAACACACCTGTCCTTTACTAAACAATTTGTCACTTCAGTGCATCGAGCTTTCTGTTGACAAGATGCTTTGTATGAATAAAGCTAAAAACCGTGCTGCTGGAAATCTGAATTAGAAACAGAAAATGCTGGATTTATTTAGCAGGCCAAGCAGCATCTGTGGAGAGATAAACGGAGTTACTGCCCCTGATATTTATGGGGTTGCACTTTTGGCGCAGGGGAGAGGAGTTGTTGATATACAACCCCTTAGTACAGTTAAAAACTGCATATGGCTAGTTTTTCTCCAGTAAGTGTTTGGAGGTCTGGAAGGGGGGATTGGGTCTGGGATTTGAAAGGCCTAGGGAGCAGTACGTAGGTGTTTGGAGGGGTGTAACACCTTGGGGAGCCATCCTTTGGTCCCAAGGGGCCAGTTGAAGAGGGGCCCTCGCCACCCTCCATCAACCCACGCAGGGACACCTTTCAGGCTGACCACTGGGCGTGGGCCTATCCCACCACCATTTGATGCTGGTGACAGTAAGATGAGGGCCTTAAGTGAGCATTAATTGTTAACACCCCTGTTGCTAATAAAATTGTGGTGGGAGCAGGGGTGGGTGTACAGGCATTGGGCAGGCCATCTGCTGGATTTAACATGCCCCTCGCCTTCAAACCCACTAGTCGGGGGCATTAAATCCAGCCTATTAACTCTGTTTTTCTCTCTCTACAAATACTGCCTCACCTGCTGAGTAATTCTGGTATTTTCTGTTTTCATTGTTTCACATACTAACCATTTACATGAGTAAACTGACAGTGCTGCCATTAATATAAAATACAAGTTCAGAAATTTGAATGTAGACAAAAATTGAATTTGTCACAACAGCCACTAGGACAATGAACAAGCCCTTCATCTACAGTTATAGTCAGTGAAAAAAGGCTAGGCCGAGAGGGCAGAGAGAGGCAGAACAGTGAAAAAGACCAAAGAGCAGTGAGAAGGGCCTGGCTGAGAGAGAAGCAGTGAAGCGGGCCAGGCTGAGAAGCAGTGAAGAGGGCCAGGCTGAGAGGGAAGCAGTGAAGCGGGCCAGGCTGAGAAGCAGTGAAGAGGGCCAGGCTGAGAGGGAAGCAGTGAAGAGGGCCAGGCTGAGAAGCAGTGAAGAGGGCCAGGCTGAGAGGGAAGCAGTGAAGCGGGCCAGGCTGAGAAGCAGTGAAGAGGGCCAGGCTGAGAGGGAAGCAGTGAAGCGGGCCAGGCTGAGAAGCAGTGAAGAGGGCCAGGCTGAGAGGGAAGCAGTGAAGAGGGCCAGGCTGAGAGGGAAGGAGTGAAGAGGGCCAGGCTGAGAGGGAAGCAGTGAAGAGGGCCAGGCTGAGAGGGAAGCAGTGAAGAGGGCCAGGCTGAGAGGGAAGGAGTGAAGAGGGCCAGGCTGAGGGGGAAGCAGTGAAGAGGGCCAGGCTGAGAGGGAAGCAGTGAAGAGGGGCAGGCTGAGAGGGAAGCAGTGAAGAGGGCCAGGCTGAGAGGGAAGGAGTGAAGAGGGCCAGGCTGAGAGGGAAGGAGTGAAGAGGGTCAGGTGGACAGAGGAGTGAAAAAGGTCAGGCCGAGAGAGGAGTTTGGCAGTGAAAAAATCCAGGCCCATAGAGTAGCAGCAAAAAGGGTCAGGATGAGAGAGCAGCAACACAGGAGAAAAATCACATAATAGTGTCACAGCACAAGGAGGGACAGGCAGGTAAGTTTATAAGTCAATATTTGATTTAATATACCTATAAAGATGGAGAATTGTTTAAAAATGTACAAAAATAAGTTGATTAAATATGTAAACTTGAATTAATTAAATAAATAAAACAAGGTTAAATTGGGATGGCAGTACAAGTGGTGTGTTGCAACTGCAGCATGTAGGGGACTGGGGAAAGCATCTTGATTCTGAACGACAACATCTGCAATTAGTGTTTGCATCTTGAGAAACTTCAGCACAGAGTTATTGAGCTAGAGTTCAAAGTGGAGGTACTGCAGGGTATTAGGTAGGGGAAGAATCTTGGAGGCAGTCATACCACATAGGTTAGGTAGTGGTCTGGTTAGTGGTCATGGACAGGAAGGTATCAGTGCAAGTCAGGCAGGTATGGGGAACCCCAGATGCAGTGCTGCAGGCACTTCAGCCTTTGTCCTAATTTAACAAGCACAAGTTTTTGCTGCCTATGTGAATGAATGTAAAGTCTGCAGGGTAGGTGAGTAAACTGACAGTGGCACCATGTAACTGGAGGCCATTCAAGTGTAGGCCTTGAAAATAAATATGGTGGGGATAGTGGACAGGATTGTCAAGGGATACTGTTCTCTGCAACTGTAGCCAGGAGTTCCAAAGGTTTTGTTGCCTACCTGATTCAGGACATCTCCTCATAACTTAGGAAAAACTTGGAGTGTGAAGGGGAGGATCCTGCTGTCATGGTCATGTTGAAACTACGAGATAGATAGAACTAGTAATGAGGTTCTGCTGAGAGAGTTTGAGGAGCCAAGGTTGAAATTAAAACACAGGACCTCACATGATTGTTACCTGAGCCACATGCAAATTGGCATAGAGTTAAAGAGGAGGCAGTGGCGTAGTGGTATTGTCACTGGGCTAGTGTTCCAGGGACTGAGGGTAATGCGCTGGGGACCAGTGTTTGAATCCTGGCAGATGGTAGAATTTGAATTCAATAAATATCTGGAATTAAAAGTCTAAAGATGACCATGGAACCATTGTTGATTGTCGTAAAAACCCAACAGGTTCACTAATGTCCTTTAGGGAAGGAAACCTGCTGTCCTTAACTGATCTGGCCTACATGTGACTCCAGACCCATAGCAATGTGGTTGACTCTTAAAAAAGTCCTCTGAACAAGGGTAATTAGGGATGGGCAATAAATTAGGGATGGGCCTAGCCAGTGACACTCACATCCCAAGAATGAATAAAAAAAAAACTTAGAAGGTTCAATGCCAGACTGAAAGAGTGTGGGAGACAGGGCTTTCACTTCACGAATCACTCCTGGGGAAAGAGGGAGCTATTCCTTTGGGATGGGCTCCATTTAAATTGGATTGGGACTAGCCCCTGGCTAATCAGTAACTGAGGTGGGAGATAGGGCTTTAAAATAATGAGGGGTAGGGACAGGGTTGGAGAGGGAGAATTCAGAAAATAGTAAATTCTAAAGCAATTAGAAATAGAGAAATATCCAGACTGTAGGGCAGAGTAGTAGTTGGGTAAAAATCTGCAGTATGAGTCAGGAAGGGACAAATGCTTTATAAAGATAGTTGGACAATAGTGACCAGAGTGACATCAGGGAAAATAGAAAAGATGTAAAGCTAAAAGCATTATATTTGAATATGCAAAGCATTCACAACAAAATAGATTAATTAACAGTACAGATAGAAATGAATGGGTTTGACCCGATAGCTATTATGGTTGCAAAGGATTTAAGTATCCTGAGATACTTGACCCTTAGAAGAGATGGCAAAAATGGAGAAGTAGGGAGGGGCTGCCCTGATAATAAAAGATAGGATAAAGACAATATAGAAGGATCTTATCTCAGAAAATCAAGATGTAGAATCAGTTTGGGTGGAACAAAAAAACAAAGGGACAGGAACCACTGGTGGGAGTAGTACTCGCGTAGGGCTGAGTATATACTGGGAAATTAGAGGTACATGTAACATAGGTAATACAGTAATCATGAGGGACTTTCATCTTCATATAGAATGGGCAAATCAAATTTGCAGTAACAGTGCATAGGATGAGCTCATGGAATGTATACAAGAAGTTTTTTTTACATCTATGTGTCAAGAAACCAACTAAGGAACAGACTATTTTATATCTAGTATTGTTCAATGAAACAGGGTTAATTACTAACCTTGTAGTAAAGGAGCCTCTGCGAAGAAGGACCCTAATATGATAAAATTATATATTGAGTTTGAGAGTGATTTTGTTAAGCCAAAAATAGGGTCTTAAATCTGAACAAAGGTATGAGGGGTGAATTGATTAAGGGAGACTGGAAACAAGATCAAAAGATATAATGGCAGACATTTAAAGAATTAGTTCATAATTTGCAGCTATTAAATATTCCCTTAAGGAATTAAAATCCCACAGGAAAACTGATCCAACTCTGGCTAACAAGAAAAGTTAAAGATCGTATTAGATTAAAGGAAAATACTTATAGGTGATGAGAATAATAACCTAGAGGAAACTATCCTCCCAACCCCTTAGTATCAAAGGAAGTAGTGTTGCCCACATGTCATCTGTCCCCTACCTGGAAGAAACAGCAAGTTTGCACGTTGCAGAATCCCAGGTGTCATGGACAGGTAAGAACTATTGTTCCTTTCACTACTGTCTGTAATCAGTATGCTTTTTTAAAAAGGAAGATGTGTGTGTTTATTGACCCCCAAGTATGTGAACAATTTGAACAACCAGCAGCAAGCTTCTAGTGCATTTAAATAAAGAGGATTATTTATTCCAGCATTCATACTGAAAATCTAACACTACATCACTCACTCACATGCACACTCAGGGAAAGTACAGTTAAGTAGAATAGTGCACTTTTACAAATTACAAACAAAACAATAGCTTTTAATTCACATCATTGACTCATCTTGGAAAACACATGGTGCAGGCCTGATGAAGAAGACATTTTCATTCCAGAAGTGTAGTTAGGTCAATTTGATAGCCAAAGTCAAATACCAGAGTTGTTGCAGGATTCTCTCGAAGAGATGGACTTTCTGCAGGGCATGAATATAATTGCTGTAGTCTCATTTACTAGGAGGTTGGTTTGTTGTATTGGTGGGCTTGTAGAGGAAGAGGCTTGGTGGCCTTATGGTCTTACAGTCTCTAGTTCATAAGGGATAGTTGTTGCTGCCCTTTCAGCTGCTGCTGTTTATGTTGTTGTGTGCAACACTTAAAGATTAAATAGGGAGACCAACATGGCTAACTTTCCACGTGTCTTCTCACAGTTCCCTTCCAAATATAGTGTTGGGCCTAAGTTGATTAGCCACAACCTGGGTATTCATTTGCAGATATTCACCCTGGGGCTTTGGAACTCTTGATTTCAGAACAACCCATTCAAGTCAGGAAACGCCTTTTGGTTGGTTTCAGGAGGTGATTAGTGACATCCCTAACCTGAAATGGGTCAGTTTGTCCTTTCAAGACAATGTGGCAGTTTTGAATCCAGAGAACAAGTCAGATGACCCTTGGCAATCATCTTCTGCAGCATTTCATTGTCCGATTTTTAAAAAATAAGTCATCTCCAGAAGATTCCATACTGACTGACAAATGTCAGTTTATGTTTTAAAAAGTTATGAATATGACATACCTTTACTGGGCGTGAGACAGGACACACAGAAACATCCCAGTGGTGTGGGCATCTGCTGGCAATATTTAAATAATGATCTCTGACTGGTCTAACTGGTCACCAGTACCCACAATCCCATTGCAGTGGCCCAGGATTTTAAGGGCCAACTGGATCAAAATCCTGGAACTGCCCCCTCCCCTTCCCCCCCCGCCTCCCCTAACAGCACTGTGGGTGTAATTACGCCAGATGGACTGTAACGGTTCAGGAGGCAGCTCACCACCTCCTTCTCAAGGGCAACTAGGGATTAGCAATAAATGATGGCCAAGCCAGCACTGCCCACATCCTATGAATGAATAAAAAATAAGAGCTACACCGGCTTTCTAACTCCCCCAACCCTCCTCACCCATGCTCCCCCTCTGCCACCCAAAAGTACTGTTACATAACACCATTTGAGTGCTAACTTTGTATTACTGAGGCAAGAAGCATTTTCCAAACTGTAAATTTTCAATGTTCTCTTTTTGTGGTTGTGAGTCTGAATTAGGTTTCTGAAGATTCATTGTAATGAATAATATGGTTCATATCTGGTCTTTCAAAGCTGCTGCACATGATAGTAATTGATAGGTAAACATCGTTTATCTTTTGTCCAGCTCAGGAAAAGAAAGAATGTGAAAATGTCAGAATTGTTTCCCCTTTCTAACATCGATTTATGGCTTGAGGAACTTCAGCTCAGGGTCACTGGGCTGGAGGCTGAGCTGCAGACTCTGTGACACAACAGGGAGGGGAAAAGTTACCTGGATGCTTTATACCAGGCGGCAGGCACACCGCTTAGGATAAAGCCTTCTGATTTGGACAGGAGGGTGTGACTGCGAGCGAGGGAGGTAAGGGGACCCAGAGGACAGGGATGCAGGAGAGTGAACCTCTGTAATTGTCCAACAGGTTTGAGGTTCTCTCAGCTTGTTTGGTTGAGACTGAGGGCTGTAGGGTGGATGAGCAAACTGACCATGGCACTGTGGTACAGGAAACCATCCAAGCGGGGGGAGCAAAAAGGGGTAGTAGGGCACAGTGTAGTAAGGGGGATTGACACTGTTCTCTGTAGCAAAGAGCGAGAGTCCAGACAGCTTTGTTGCCTGCCTAGTGCCAGTGTTCGGGACATCTACTCAGGGCTGGAGAGGAACTTGCAGTGGGAGGGGGAGAATCCAGTGGTCCATGTAGGTACCAATGACATGGGCAGGATGAGGAAGGAGGCTCTGCATAGTCAGTATGACGAACTAGGCACCAAATTAAGAAGCAGAATCTCTAAGGTAATAATTTATAGATTATTACCTGAGCCACATGCAAACTGACAGAGGACAAATAAGATTAGAGGAATTCACGTGTGGCTCAAAGACTGGTGTGGGAGAAGTGGGTTCCGGTTTGTGGGGCACTGGCACCAGTATTGGGGAAAATGGGATCTGTACTGTTGGGACGATCTACACCTGAACCGTGCTGGGGTTGGTGCTCTCGCGAGCTGCCTAACTAGGGAAGTAGAAAGGGTTTTAAGCTGAATAATGGGGGTAATGGATCAAATTTGGGAAGATGTAGTAAACCAAAGAGTGTGGACAAGGCAAGAGAGACAGGTATTAATTTGGGAAATGATAAACAGACTGTGACAGGAAGGGACAGAGAGTACAAATCTAAGAGTAAATCAGCAGATAAGGCTAGACGCTACAAAAATAATGAAAGAACAAAACTAAAGGCCCTGTAGTTAAACACACGTAGCATTCGAAACAGATGAACTGATAGCACAAATAGAAATAAATAAGTACGATCTTTTAGCCATTACAGAGGCATGGCTATAGGATGACATAGATTGGGACCTGAATATTATAGGGTACGTGACATTTAGGAAGGACAGGAAGTTAAGAAAAGGTGGAGGGATGGCTCTGTTAATTAATGATGGTATTAGCACATTAGGGTGGGACAAACTAAGTTTAGGAAACCAGGATATTGAAGCGGGTTGTGTTGAGATGAGGAATGATAAAGGCAAGCAGTCACTTGTGGGAGTGGTGTACAGGCCTCCTAATTGTAACTAAACAGTAGGACAGATTTCTCACCAAAAATTAATGTAAAATTCAATCACATTATGATTGCTGCTACCTAGGGGTGCCTTCACTAGGACAGAATATAAAAGAGATAATGAGAGCTTGCCAGAAAGGTACAGCAATAATCACAGGGGATTTTAATCTATATATAGACTGGAAGAATCAGATGGGCAAAGATAGTGTAGATGAAGAGTTCATAGAATGTTTTAGGATAGTTTCTTAGAACACCACATCCTGGAGCCAACCAGAGAGCAGGCTTTACTATACATGGTTTTGAGCAACAAGATAGGATTAATTGATAACCTCCTAGTGAAGGCACTCTTCGGTAGCAGCGATCATAATTCGATTGAATTTTACATTCATTTTGGGAGAGATATGAGTCTGTCCAAGGTTAGTATTTTAAACATAAATAAGGGCTATTATGAGGTCATGAAAGCAGAGCTAGCTAAAGTGAACTGACAAATGAGGTTAAGGGATAGGTCAATAGGAGTTCAGTAGCAGACATTTAAAACGATATTTCAGAACACCCAGAATGGGGAGAATTTTTCCTATGGCAGGCAGGCTGGGCGGAAGCAGGCAGGGGCAGAGGTAGGCATGGAGCTGATTGCCGCCTGCGATCGGCTGTGTGCCGCCATTTTATGCGGGTGGGCCAATTAAGGCCCACCCAGCATAACGCGCAGCCAGTTGCATTCAGCGCTACCTGTGTGGACGGGGTGAGGAGGGGGAGTCAGGTCCTGCAGGAATGTGGGGTTGAGGTTACATTCATATCAGTCATGATCCTATTGAATAGCAGAGCAGGCTCGAGGGGCCAAATGGCCTAGTCCTGCCCCTAATTTGTATGTTCGTATATAGGAAATGGGGAGTAAGCGTGTTTGAAGAACTACAATGTTATTTCTTGTGGCATAATGATTTTTGATCACTTTACTCCTCCCTGTCCTGCTGTCTTCTCTCCTGAGGCTGTTCATTTCTTGCCAATGTTACGGACAGGAGGGAGTTTAATTTAAACAGCCCTGGCTTCCCTTCTCACCACCCCTCCGTAAACAGAAAGGTGTTTTGATTTTGATTTCCCCCTTTATAAGCCGTGATGTGTTTCCCAGCCCATTAGTTTTGATGTGATCCAATTCCTGTTCATAATCCCACAGTAAACTCAGGAGAGGGGGAATTCAAAGGCTAGTTTATTCGCACACACTCAAAATGCAGGAGGGGGTGTCACTACATAGCGCCCCCTTGTTCATTCATACAATAAATGAGGGGTAGAGAAAGAAAGATTTGCAGGAAAGACTACAGAGCAAAGAATTATTGCTTCATGCGAGTCCAGAGTCCAGAATCAAAGCTCAATGGTTTATTCCTTCACAGAGTTCAGCAGGTAGAAAACTGATGCTGGACAATTCACTTTTCCCATAGAGATGACATCCACGATGAGATGGGCATGGTGATGTAGGCGATAGTACAGAAGTTCAGAAGATGATAGTGATGTAGGTGATGGTATAGAAGTTCAGAAGTTCAAGTAAAAGCAGTGTAGATAGGGGTCTGGCATTCAAACCGGGACAGAGCCCCTTTTCTGTGCTGTTGCTTGGTAGGTGGAAGATGGTAGATGGATTTGCATTACATCAAGACAGTATAACTGCTTCTCCCAGCTATGGGGAAGGGGAGGGGGGAAATCATATAATAAAAATATAGGGCGTGAGGTCTTAGTCCTGTTACACTAAGATAGAGCTCTATGGGCACCGGATACCCTATAGATGCTTTCAGGAAATGCTGGCAATGGAGTGTATCACAGCTGGACCAACCCTGTCATCCTTTCTGGCTAATTCCATAATGTCTTGTATTAACAGACGGCTATTTCCCCTTTATCTGACACTAATCTCTGTGATAGGTTGTTAACTACAACAACTTGAGTTATTAACATATTTAATTTCAAACATGAAAAGGGAAACAACTGTGAAGCCAGAAACCAATAACCTGCTCACTGATGCTCAGTTTGGATTCTGCCAGCACTACTTGGATCCAGAACGCATTCAAGTCTGGGCCCAAACATGGACGAAGGAGCTGTATTCCAGAGGTGAGGTGAAAGTGAATTCACTTAACATTAGGGCACCATTTGACTGAGGAGCCCTTGTAAAATTATATTAAATGGAATGGGGAAGAAATTTTCCACTGGTTGAAGTCATACCTAATACAAAGGAAGATGGTTGTGGTTGTTGGAGGCCAAATATCTCAGTGCTGGGCATCATTGCAGGAGTTCCTCAGGGTACTGTCCAAGGCCCAACCATCTTCAGCTGCTTCATCAACGACCCTTCCTCCATCATAAGATCAGAAGTTTGGAGTGATTGGTTCCATTCACACCTCCTCATATAATGAAACATTCCATCTCACATGCAGCAAGATGTGGACAATGTTCAGACTTTTATTGTCAAGTGACAAATAACATTCATGCTACAAATTGCCAGGCAATGACTATTTCCAACAAGAAAGAATCTAACCACCTCCTTGACATTCAATGACATTACCATCAATTAATTCCCCACCATCCTGCGGGCCATCATTGACCAGAAACTTAAGTGGACCAGCCACAAAAATACTCTGGCTGGAAAAGCAGATCAGAGGCTGGAAATTCAATGGCAAGCAACTCACCTCTTTACTTCGCAAAGCTTTTCCACCTTCTACAAGATACAAGTCAGGAGTGCGATGGAATACTCTCCGCTTGCCTGGATGAGTGCAGCTCTAACAACTCTCCACAAGCTTGACATCATCCAAGATAAAGCAGCCCGCTTGACTGGCATCCCATCCAGCAACTTAATCTTTCACTCCTTCCACATTGTCTTATTGTTGTTGCTGTGTGTACCATCTACAGGATGCATTATAGCAAGTTGCCAAGCCTTTTTTGATAGCACTTTCCAAAATTGTGATTTCTACCATTTAGATGGAGAAGGGCAATGAGCGCATGGCAACATCTCCACCTGTAAGTTCCCCCCTCAAGGCACACACCATCCTGATTTGGGGATAGCTGTTTTGGCTGCTTCAGCCATGGCTCAGTTGGTAGCACTTTCAACTCTGAGTCTGAAGGTTCTGAGTTCAAGTCTCATTCCAGGACTTGAGCACAAAAATCAAGGCTGAGAATCCAGTACAGTATTAAAGGAATGCTGCACTGCCAGAAGTGATGCTTCTGATGAGTTGTTTAACTGAGATCCTGTCTGCCTTCACAGTTGGGTGTAAAAGATCCCATGACACTGTTTCAAAGAAGAGCAGGGGAGCTATCACTGGTGTCCTCAATATTTATTCCTCAATTAACACCACAAAAACACATTATCTAGTCACTGTCACATTGCAGTTTGTGGGAGAAGTTTTGCAGCAAAATATTGAGAATGGGGCAGCTGAAGGCACTTAACACCAATGGTGGACAGAAGGCAAGTAGAGACACACAGAAGGGAGAGGGGGGGGCGGGGGGGGGGGGGGGGGTCCAAGGATGAATCTATTGGGAGATTGCTGAAATGACCGTACAAGATGGAAAGAGAAGATATTGCTGGAGGTTCACATGGTGTGCTGAAATAGATAGAAGGGGAACCAAATAAGGCAAACCCATAGAGAACTGAAGAGGGGAGATGCAGACAATAATCACCTTTACCAATTAACCTAATCCTTTGAAGAACTTCTTTAATAATTCAAAAGATGTATAGAAAAGTTTAAATCAAAAATCTTTAAGAATGTTTCCTGGGATGGTAGTATGTCTTTAAAATTTGATACCCAAACTGTCAGATTCCTTATATTTCAGTAGTTCAAGAAAGTGAGTAACAGTCACCTTTCGTTGTCCATGTGAATTATAATTGCACTGCCCAAAGAGATATTTACTATGAGTGCAAAAATTCCAAAATTTGGCATTTACATATGCCTGACCTTGTTATTATTTCATGTAGGAAACAGCATGACACCGACTAATGTACATCTCTTGAGCAGTTTCAAACAATTCATAGACATATTATAGTAATGTTGTTCATTTTTTATCACACTGAATGAAATGAATTGAGAATTTTTTTCATATATTAACTGTAAATTACGTTTTGCCTGGATAATAAAATTTTATTGTGATGAAACTGTTTTCCACTTCAAATGCATTTGAGAGATTGAAATGTAAATTATTCTAAGCTGCCTCTGACTTACCATAGATGTCTAAATAAATGAGATTTACATGATTGAGAAAATTTACAAAGTATCCACTGGGGAAAAACAACTATCCTACCATCCACTTTCCCTGATAATATAAAAAGCAACTAATATCTGCTTGCATAAAAAGCCAAGGAAAGATTATTGTAAAACTATTTTATGCAGAACTACTCGATTTGGATTTACTCCCAGTTAAAGGTTTACTATGAAAACATTATAGAGGATATCAATTGAAAGTCCATTTGAATTGCAGACTTTCTGCGCCAGTAGAATTGTCATTTTGCTTACGTGTTGGCATCAAGAATATTCTAACTGCTTCCACACCACTCAGAAGGCAAAAAAATGCCACTTTTTGAATGATTGAGCTCTATAGACTAGGATGGTCCTTGGCTCAATACATAGTTTGTGAAGAATTAGCAGGTGAGCCAAGCAATGTTTAGAGCACCGTAGTTCATTTCAAGAAAGGAGGAAAACAATTAGATAGGGTTCCGCCTGCAGTCCTATGGGCCCTAGCTGCTACAAAGTGTGTGTGATATGGGCACGAACAAGATGGGATTCAGCTATGAAGACCTCTGTGGTCAAATGTTCTACTGATACTCATTGTCTGGCCTCTTGCATGAAGAATGGGAACTGAATAAGTTACTGGAGATATTGGCCAGCACTCGTGGAATCATATCTAGTGCTACTGAAATTCAGTAAAGGTTTGTTGTGTGAAGGAATAACGTTAATCAATTTTCTTTTAATGTTTGCTAAAGTTCTATAAGTGTACCTCAAAGATACTAAAGTCGTCATCTCTTTTATTTTCCAGCACAGGGTGTTATATTGTGTTTTGAGAAAACATTTAAGGGGTCAATTTTCCAATTTCTCATTAGTTATCTGCAACACTCTGATGCGCATTTGTCAAGTGAAGTATCTTGCTATGGTCATCTAGCTTTACATGTTTTCTCCAAAACCATCTAATGTCCTCTGCTGGAAACTAAGTGGGCAGATGACTATACTTTGGTACCTGATAGCCAATTGGAGATTTTAGATCCTAGCTGCTTTGCGATGCTGGAACATAACTGTATTTAGTTTGCTTAGGAGTGGATATTGCCTCCCACACAACAGGCAGGAGAGGGTCGAGGAGGGTTAGAAAAAAAAATTGAAAAGTCTGAAACGAAACTGCTGCCATTTTTATGGTGGTGGTTTGAGTGGAATATCTGTGACCCAACTTGGAGAGACAAGAAACTTCATTATAATATTTAAATAAGCTGGGAACCTGATTTAAATTTAATGGCAGTGGGACGTATTACCCAGATCTGGAAACTCGGAAGCTAAATGGAGAAGAGAGCTGTTGGCTGCAGAAGCAAGTGCTTTTTAAAACACAGCTTGTGAGCTAAAAGGGGCAGTAGTGTTTCCCCTGGTCTCTCAAGCAAACCTTCTGTTGATTGTGGCCTCTTCTTGTTGCCATGCAGCCAACTGCTCTATGGTAATCTGAGGTGTAATTTACCTTTAAGAGACTGTGAGCAGATTGACCACGTGACTATAAGACCCAACAGTTGTGTAGCGTGGGCTACCATGTTAATGTTAGTCTGGAGTAGGGTTTGGTTGGAGAAGCACACACCACGTTAGTGTTCTGTTGTTTGTGTAAATAAATAGCATGTGCTTCATTTCAGATTGGTTTCTGCATCTGCCGTATATTGTACTCTACTCGCCTGCCACCAGATAAACATGCAGCCGGTTCACAAGCAAAGTGACCCCAAAGTAAAACATAACAACTGGCAAAGAGGCAAAACACAGCCAGTCAACGACACCAAGGAAAGCAGCAAAAACTCAACAGTAGTGAACCAGCTGTGCCTTGCAGGCCGATTGTAAGTACATTACAATTGTAAGTCCTCACCATAATCATCAAACTATTGCCCTCCAGTATGCCACAATTTGGCCGCATCGAACGATTTGATCAGACCATCGATGACTGGTCACATTATATTGTTTATCTTTTTGGCCAATGGCATATCGGAGGAGGAGAAGAGGCGGGCGATCCGCTTGTCGACATATGGCAGTAAAACATACGGCCTAATTCATAGTCTTTCGGCACGAAATACCCCAGATTCCAAGAGCTTTGATGAGTTGGTGAATCTAGTGAAAGGCCACTTTCAACTGAAACTCTTGGTAACAACACAACGTTTTAAATTCAATTTGAAGTGTCACGCCCCTGGAGAGACAGTCTCTTGCTGTGCAGTTGCCTTAAAACAACTGACAGAGCACTGTGAGTTCGGGACGTCAATTAGTGACATGTTAAGAGACCAATTAATGTGTGGGGTTAATGAAGACGCCATTCAAAAAAGATTGCTGTCAGAAACAAATTTAGACTTCATCAAGGTGCTTGCAATGGAAAGCACAGTTAGGGACTCAGAAGAAATCAAGGGAGCATAAAAAGGCGCCATTCTTCAGGTTGGGAGGAAGGCACTGGCTAGAAATGGCGCGGAAGTGCAGGGCTCCGCGGAAAGGTGGGAAACAGCCACCATTAATAGACCAGCAAAAAGCAATTGCTTAATAGATAAAAACCACATTCATAATAACAGAATTGGAACCAGGCAGCCTACAAACGAATAACAATTTAAAAGAACGAGTGCTTCTACTGTCATCGCAATGGGCACATTATGTGATATTGTAAAGAACGATTGAGGCAAAATTTTAAAAAGGCAGAAATCGTGAAATTTGTATTAAGGAGGAGCCAGAAGAAACAGAGTCAGACACTTACTCACTGCACAACTTAAAAATGGGTAAAACAGAGCCAATCTACGTGACAGTAGAAGTCAACAGAAAACCCATCCGAATGGAGGTGGATATGGGTGCATCCACGACAGTTTTAGGAGAACACATGTTTAAGTATCTGAATGGAGGAGGCTACTCACTAAAGCTGAAAAACTCAGATGCTAGACTAATAACATATACTGGCGAAAAAATACAAGTGAAAAGTATATGTAAGGTTCTAATACAATGTAGAATCCAGTCTGCTAATCTACCCCTCATGGTGATGGCAGACAGAGGGTCAAGTCTCCTCAGAAGACACTGGTTAAGCGAGACCAATCTTGAGAGATTACTGAGATCTCAATCAGAAGCAGGAAATGTTGCTGAATCATGGCCAGATTTAATAGAGAAGGGCAAGAGAACCAGATAGACAGCTTATTTAAAACTGAAGTAAATAAAAAGTAAAGTGAGCATAGGAAGATGTCAGAAATCGGAAGACATTGGGCTGGACCTTTTGGATGGCAGGTTTCCCAGCCCTCCACTTTGAACAGACTATTAAACTGTTAAAGTGATGGAAGGCATTGGAAAATTCACAAATGTAGGTGGGAAGAGACTGGACAAGTTAAAAAAAATAGCCAAAATAGGAAGAAAACAGTTCAATGGGGCAGGAATAGGCTGATATGATGGTCTACCAGGGCAGTCCTGTTTATGGACCTTGGGAAGCAGCTAGAAGTGGGCTGTTCAGGATTGGGGGAGTGTGTGGCTAGAAGTCATGGAGGGAAGAAGATCAGAGGAGTTCTTTCTCTTCCTTTCTTCTTCCCTTCTCCCTTTCCCCTTCTTTTTCTCCCCATCATCCCCTGTCTCTCCAATCTCTCTCTCCCCTCTCTCATTCCTTTCTCTTCCCTCTTTCCCTTCCTTTGTTCTTTCCAACTCCTTTCCTTACCTTTTTCTTCCTCCCCTTCTTTCTCTGTCTCTCTCCCCACCCTCCCGGTCATCCACTCTCTCCCTCTCCCTCTCTCTTCGTCACTGTTTCTTCAAAGCTATGAGCAGGGTTTCTAAGACCTCATTACATTGTTAATGGCACAGGTGCCTACCTCTTTTAAATTGGCCCTGTCCCCCTAGTTTGCTATGGGGTCACAGAACAGTCAGAGGTTTTGTCTCACCACACTTTCAGTCATTCAGTAACAATGCAAGATCTGTTCCTTTATGTTTTTACTATTTTAAATTGTAAATTCACTCATTATTTTGAACCTCCATCAATATGACATCTATTTCCAAGCTGGACCTACATCAATACCTGCTTAAAAAATAATGTCAAAGACAGATTTTCAGCCAATTAGGGAACAATTGATGGCCAGTACTTGGCCAGTTCTATTATTGAATGGAGAAGATTAAAATGCCAATCTGCTCCAAAAAATATTTTCAAAGTACCTTTGTAAGTAACTGATCAGAGTCCTAGGGCATCAGATGCACCTAATGAAGATACTTTGTTGATATATGCCATTTTGTTTTATTCCTTTATTTATTACTTCAATGTCCACGACTCGATCTATATCTAGGAACCTTCTGAATTTCAAACGTTGACAACTTAACATTACTTAACATTAGAAAACACACTTATGTTAAGACCGTTTCCCCATTATACTTATAAAGAGTGGCCCCACTGCTTTGTAAGTGATCATGTGAAGCACTTATTATTCAAAGCAGCAGCTAAATTGTTGCATCAGCTGCATAAGCAAGTTTATTCAATCAGTGAGAATAGATGAGGTTCACAAAATAATAATGTCTAAAAACATACAGGGCAGAATTTTCTGTCTGTTGGGCAGGCGGTGCAGGAGCGGGCACAGGCAGGCGTGGACCCAATCGCCGCCCGTGATCGGGTCCGAGCTGCCATTTTACGCGGGTGGGCCAATTAAGGCGTGAATCGCGGCTCCTGAGATCAGCGGGAGTGGGCGGGCGGCGGCGGGACTGCAATGACTGCCGGGTCCAATGGCAACCCGGTGGCCTGTCTTAAAAAGTTGCTGCAGCCTTTCCAAGGCTGTGAATTATGGCCAGTGGAAAGGCTCCCCAGAGCACTGCTAGTGAACAGGCCAGGCAGGAGGGTAGGGGAAGGGGAGCACTGTGCCCCTTGTTTTTCTGATGATTGCCTTGCTGCCCCCCTCGAGGAGGTGGCAGCACAGTGGGAGGTCCTCGTACCCCAGGGCAGGAGGAGGAGGCCCCCCCCCCCACATGACCAAACGTGCCTGGGAGGAGGTGGCGGAGCTGGTGGGCTCCCGCGACATGGTGCGGCGCACCTGGATCCAGTGTCGCAAGTGTTTCAATGAGCTGTTGAGCCCAGAAGGTTGAGTACCATGTTGGCATTCGTCACTTAACCCAGTAGGTCGGCTTTTGCCCCTGGTACCACCCCCAAGTCTGAGTCAAGTGACTGCATTGAATCATTGATGGCATGTGTCCCTCGCTGGATGGGCCAGCAGATATTGCCTGTGCTGAGGTCACCCTGAGAGGGTGGTGAAGAGATGGGTTCTGCCCCCGCAGCATGTGGTACACTGAGACCCACATTACTGTTTTGGGGGCAACCTGGAGGAGCTGCACCTAGGCGTAGTGCTGGAACTCTAGGACATGACAAAGTCAGGGTGATGACATACTGAGAGGGGAGCTTCAAGGTGGTGTGGTACCGATCTATCTGCGTTCCACATGCTTGCGCCTCCTTGCTATGGAAGGTTAGACCATGAGGTGCCTGATGTGATGTAGGCAGCATTTGACCAAGTGGGTGGGTTGGGTGGGGGGTTGTGGGACAGGCTTAGCATCTTTGTGTGAGTTTTCAGCAGCAGTGGGGTGAGAAGACACTGAAGGCCTGCAATGTCCCACACTGGTTGAGTGTCCAGGTACAAGTAGCACGAATCAATGCTCTTCTCTCCTTTTCAGGAGAAGAATGCACATAATGCTGCCAAGTGGGTGAGGACTGGCGGTGGGCCGGCCCAGTTGGTGATTCTCAGCCGCTTCGAGCAGGAGGCCCTAGATTTGGAGAGGCACCATGCGCCCAGGTCCACTGGTGTCAGTGAGGCTGGGGCGCCACAGGCAGGTATGTATGCCCAGCAGTGAGGTCACCATTGTTCTCCCAACAGCCACAGCAGTGCTGCATGTTCGAACAATGATTGAAGTTTGCAACATAGCTTGACCATTGCTTATGGAAGGGTGAGTGCATAAATATCCGGGAGACAGGGATGCACATTAACATTGTCTCCACATTAACTGATCCAATTTCCTTGTTCTTCCTTTCAGCATTATCGGAGCAGGGACGGGACGGGAAGCAGCAGAGGGCCCCTCTCACACCTGAGGGTCCTGAAGTCACGGACTCACCAGCGTCACACCATCTCTGCCAGGCAGGCACCAGCACAGATACTAGCACCTCGGTGGGAATTAGAACATTGGCTAGTGTCCCGGGTCAAAGTGGTGAGGGCATTTCACAGTCACTGGAGGAGCTGGCAGGGACAGAGGGTGCCCATGGCACCAGCAGTCGGAGGACTGCAGGGCACCAGGCACATGCTCAGTCGGTGCCTGATGATGTGCCTCTCGAGTCGTCCGCGACGCAGCAGGAGCATGAAATGCAGCCGGGTGTGTGGGAGCATCTGGTGGAGATACACGAGGCTATGCTTGACTTGGTGTCCGTGGTGGAGGAGTCTACATGGACTATCGCCAATGCAATGAGTCTCATGGCCAAGTGCCATGTGTCCTCCATGGAGAGAGTGGCGACTCTCATGGAGAGGCTCCTCCAGGAGACCAATCAGGGCTTCCTGGGGATGTGCTCGGACCAACAAGCCCTTACATCGGCATTGACTTCAGCTGGTCAGTGCCAGTGTGAGGGATGGTCTGGGCACCAAGTTTCCCAGTTCGGTGCCCATCCATCTAAGGTGAGCAGGGAGTTCTGAAGTGACCTCATGTCGGTGCAGCAGCTGCCTGTTGTCTCTGTGGGCTCCTCTCAGGGCACTCCCGATGAGGGCAGCAGTTCCTCTGCCCCTTTGCCAGTGGCCGTTGCATCTGGTGAGGCTGTGACGACTGGGGAGATACCAGCTGTGGAATTGGCCACTCTCTTCCAGGCGGGGCCAGCACAGGCTCCATGGGCCAGAGGATGGCCGCCAAGGTCATCGAGGCCAACAGGACAGCAGAGTCAGCAGGCTGTCTCAGATGCCACTCCCAGCGAGGGGGCAGCACCAAGACATAGCACCTGAAAACGTTAACATAAGGCATCTTAGGCACACCACTGGTACTTTTGTGTTGGCCCGCAATGAAGTCTTTAAGAGTTGGTGTGATTTTTAGCACCTTTGTCATTTTGTTTTCTTAAGTTTCTTTGCCTGTGATATTAAAGTCGGACATGTCACCATGGCGGAGGGTGCTTCTTTTCTTCTGCAGGTGGATGGTTTCCAATAATGTTATGAGTAATTTGTGGGACATTCAGCTTTATTAACAAGGCCCTTAGTTAATTTTCCTATCCAGGCAGATTTTGCACTCAGGTATCGAGTATGGAGCATACAGCCCAGGCTTGTCCTGGAGGTCCATATGTGGTGTGCTAGCTGAAGGTTTGTTGGATTAAAGCCTCCTGGTGTCCCTGCCTCCCTGGAGTATGCCCGAGTCAGCATCTACCCCCTCAGCATTTCCCTGTGCGTGCTCATCCTCGGACTCACTGCTGGGCTCATCATGTGCAGCCGCAGCGACTGCGTCGATGTCTTCATCATCCACTGTGTCCCCCCTTTCCAGCACCAGATTGTAGAGAGGGCAGCATGCAACCACTATCATCGAGACACAATCTGGGGGGTACTGGAGTGCGCCCCCTGACCGGTCCAGGCATCAGAAGCGCATTTTCAGAAGATGACTCTCTCCACCGCAGTCCTTATGGAGGCGTGGCTCCTATTGTACCGCTGCTCAGCTTCTGTTCTTGGATGGCGCTTCTGTTCTTGGATGGCGGAGAGGCGTCATGAGCCACTTTCTTAGGGGATAGCTCTTGTCACCCAGCAGCCATCCATCCAGCCGAGCTGGAGCACTGAAGAGCACCGGTACCTGGGAGTGTCTGAGGATGTAGGCGTCGTGGGAGCTGCCTGGATACCTTGCACAGACTTGCGGAATCTGCATCCTGTGATCACACACTATCTGCATGTTTATGGAGTTGAAGTCCTTCCTGTTGACGAAGGCACCGGGCTCACCTGCTGGCGCCTTGATAGCCACATGTGTGCAGTCTATAGCACCCTGGACACGGGGGAAGCCAGCAATGGCCGCGAAGCCTCTGGCTCGCTGTGCCTGGCTTGCCTGGTCCCAACGGAAGTGGATGAAGGTCAATGCCCATCTGAACAGAGCGTCTGTAACCTACTTGACATAAGTGTGGACAGCTGATTGGGAGACACTGCAAAGATCACCCACTGAGCCCTGGAAGGAGCCAGATGCACAGAAGTTGAGGGCAGCTTTGAAATTAGAGCCACTGGCATGGGGTGCCCACCCACACAGTTAGCGGAGATCTCAGGGCCAATCATCTGACAGATATAGTAGACCGTCTCCCTTGAGAGTCGGAGACTCCTTCGGCACTGCACCTCAGTCATATTGAGGTAGCTGCTTCGCCGCCTGTATAACCCAGCAGCAGGATAGTGGCGATTCCTGCAGCCCCTTCCGCTTTGGACTACCTCTTGGTCCTGCGCCCCTTGTGCCTTCACCTGTCCTCCCAAAGATGGCTCCACAGGAGGCTGAATGTGCACTCCTGGCCTCTTCCCCCTTCTAGACCTCCCTTCCTCCTCAGAGGAGGTGCCTCCAGTGGAGAGTTCAGCTCCCATTCCCAGGGTAAGGGAAGGCTTCCTGAAACCTGCAGGTCCAAAAAAGATTCCTCACTGCAGAGTGCTGACCTGAAGGTTGTGAGTCCTGTCTGAGCAGCTGGTATGTGTTTTGAAGTATTGCTGATCACACAGGCAAGTAGCAGTAACTTTAAAAAGTCAATATTTGACAGAGCACACTCGCCCACTGAGCCCTCTTATCCCACCAGTGGATGAGGTTTATACAAATGTGGCCTACCTGCCTGCCTGTTGTGCCTGTGCGCCAACCCGAAGATTGCACGGGTGCCAAAAAATTGCATTGGTTGGCGCCTCAAGGGCCTTAAGTGGCCTGTTAATTAATGGTGGGTACGCATCAGAGATCATCAAGCGCCTGCCCAATGAAATTTCGTGATGATGTGCAGTGAAGCTGGGACGCTCGCCCGACATCACCGTGCGTCATTTTACGCCTCGAAGTGTGGGTCCCACCCCGTACGCTAACATCTGCCCATAGTTTCCTATTGTGTCAACCTAGGATGGGCTTCTAAGTCAAAAGATTATGGCCAGGATTTTCCAGCACTGTTGTGGTGGGAGATTCAACAGCCCAGCCAAAAGCCCATTGATTTTCGACAGGGCCGGATGGTCCCGGCAGCATGCAGGGCTGGAAAATTCTGGCCTATGGGTTCAACTCCCACTCCAGAGACTTCAGCACAAGATCTAGTCTGACACTCCAATGAAGTTCTGAGGGAGTGTCACATTGTTAAAGGTGTTGTGATATGCCTTTAAGGGATTGTAACATGACACCACTAGCAAGGAAATATATCACTTTGCTTTTGAGGAGAGATCAGACACACAGCTCTGATGTCTTCAAGCTTTCTATTCATATGTATCTGTTCCCATGGGCTGAATCATCCAGTCAGTGTGCGGAGGCGGGCCCCATATGCCGATGCGTGAAATGACGTGCGATGACGCGATGATTTGTTTGGTGGGTGTGTGCTGAAGGCGGCTGCGTGCCTGCCGAAATGTCAACGGCCTATTAAGGCCATTAAGAAACTAATTGAACTAGTTACGAATGCTGCCTGTCCAACCTTATGGTTGGCGTCAGGCGAAGAGCCCAAGCGGCCTTCGCGTTTTTCAGGAAACCTCATCCACAGGTGGGATGTGGGTTCCTGAAGGTTTTAAAAAATAAATAAATACATTTTCCAAACTTCACAAACATGTCCCAGCTCATGTGACACTGTCACATGAGGGGACATGTTTAAATAAATTTTTGCTTCATTTACTTAAATGTTTTATAATATATTCAATCTCCCCGAGGCAGCTCTGTGCCTCAGGGAGATTTGCAGGCCCCGACTCTCTCTCCTCCCCCCGTCTCCAAAGGCAGTGCTCAGCGCTACCGGCCGCACGTTACGCTGGGCGGGCCTTAATTAGCCTACCCGGTAAAATGGCGGCGCGCAGCCGATTGCAGGCGGCGATCGGCTTCGTGCCCACCCCAGCTCACTCTTGCCCAGCCCGCCCACCATAGGAAAGATTCTCCCCCATGTGTCTAGTCTCTATAAATGAACCTACAACATGTTTGCACAATCCCTTATAAACAATTACTGCCTTTGTATCATTATAAAACCACAACAAAGATGCTGTCTTTTTGATGAGGTATTAAACCAAGGCCCCATTGGTACTCTTACATGGATGTAAAAGGTGGCATGGCATTATTGAAAGAAGAACAGGATTGTTTCCCTGGTTTTATCACTAGTGTTTAGCCCTGAACCAGTATCATCAAAAAATGATGATCTGGTTAAATATTTCACTATTGTTTGTGGGATCTTGCTGTGTACAAGTTGGCTGCTATATTTTCTACATTACATCAGCGACTACACTTAACATGTTTTTCATTGGCTGTAAAATACTTTAAGATTTCTTGAGGGTATGGAAGGTGCTCTGTAAATAATTTTTTGTTGTTCAGCTTAAGATAAATATACAGTTATAGGGCATGATTGCAGGGTAGGAAATGTACAGGTTTGGGTTGGCTGTGGTTTTTACACCCTGCCTTACTTAACTTCCCAGTGATTTTATAGAAAGTAATATCAGACAAGGTATATACCGGGCATTTAACACAAAGCCACTGTGTTCTCACCTGGCGCATTAGGTTACAACTACTCTTAGCGTTATGCTGCAATTTTATGTTACATTAAACTATTCCCTGCAGCTTCCAGTTGATGTTATGCAAATAATTCCTGTCTGAATTTACTATCTGGTGTTATGGGTAGGCAGAATAAACTTGCTGGTAAGAAGTTAAAAGAATATTTTATACAATATCAGTGGGGTAGATTCGGTCTTTGTGGGATAATGTGAAATGGCTGATAGTGAATCAGCCAACCATTTTATATCTCTCTGCATTTTTGTGAATTGTAAAACAGGCTGTTGATTTGATATCGGATGTTTGACACTACCCCACAAAGAGGAAGAGTGGAATCTTACAACCTGAATTTTTAAACACAGGTCAGAACCATTTATGGGTCTCAATCCTGATGGTTCCTGGGATCTGCAAGATCTTCCCAGAGGTGACCAATTAACAGGCTGCCTTCTGGAGCCCTGTCCAGGTAGGCAGTGAGAGGTTTCCACTGCCAGGAGAGCCAATGGGAGTGCCCGGATTGCTGGGCAGCTGGCAGCCTGACTGGGAGAGATGAGAATTGCCAACTCTAGGGTGTCTCAAGAGGGAGGCACCCTCTGAAGACTTTTAAATGTTTAAAAATAAACTGTGGCCACAGCTGTTAGGCTGTCATTGTGGAGGGGAAGCCCTCCCACAGGATGACCTATGGCTGGAGCTGTGGACCTTTGGAACCCACTGTTTTGGGACAGGTGGAAATGAAAGGCCCCATGGTCTTTGGCTAGGAGCCTGCCTCCAGGCACCTGCTGGGCTTCGGTCTCAGGGGGGAACCTGCCTGCTGCCACTAAGATCCCAATTTGCCTCTTAGTGGACACCTAATTGCTGATAATTAGCTACCCTCTGCTGATTAAACTGGCATGCATTTCAAAATTTCTCCACCCTCCCATTTCCAAAGTCGCCTCTGCACAGTTGATAAGACTCATCCCAAACGATACCTCACTATATCTAGCATTACACAAGCAATATGGAAGAAACTCTCTACAGGAACAGGTACCAAACAAACACCTAACCTGTCAGAATTATAATTTTTCTAAACTATTAGATAGTCAATGGATTGAGAGATTCTTGGAAATTCCATTGTGAATCAGGTAGTGCACTGCTTCCATGGCAACTCTCAACTGTAGCATTCTATTAAATTCAGGCACATTTATAGAGGTCTTGAATGTTTGTTCCATTGCTTTGAAAATAATAAAGATGCATGCTATACAAAACATATAAAAGAATGAAGGAGTAGAAAATTGAAGGCCTCAGAATTAATTGTAGACAAGCGCTTAACACTGTTGTATAAAATCCATTTATTTTGCTACTTTATTAGATATGGACCCTTTAGGGGGGTGTTGATGTTAACTATTTTTGCTAGGCAGAAATGGGCAAAATGGAGTCAGCCAATTGTACACCCCACCCACCTTCATATGAAAAGGAAAATTAGGCCAAGTATATATTGGGCAATCGTCCCACTGCTCTCCATTTCCCACCCAGCAGGAACAGTTAAAAGCTAACCCTATTTTAGAGGGGGTCAATGCTTCTGCTAAAATAGTGAGCAAATGAGTTTCAGATGGATGCACTATTTCATATTTTCGCATTACACGGTATAATTGCAAGGCTGAAGAATTTAATGGTGTTTTTGTGTTTTGCTTCCATTTATTTTCAAAATCATGTTGTTTTCCATGTATTATTTTCCTTCTAGCTACTATTCCCTAAGATCCTTGACAACAAATACAATATTTAGTACAGCTGTTAGGATGAGTATTTGTTCTCACAACATGGGTGATACTGGCTCCCTGTACATTGCCCATCCCTATTTGTCCTGATGAGATGATAGTGGTCTTGGACCTTCACCATGAACTGTTGCAGGCCTTGTGGAGATGGTGTTTCCATGATGTTATTGAGGAGAGCATTGCAGGATTTTGACTTAATGACAATGAAGGAAAGGTGATATATTTCCAGGTCAAGGTGATGAGTGACTTACAGAGGAATTTCCAGTTCATGGTTTTCCCCTGATGTTGCTGGTCTCAACCTTCCTGGTGTTAAAGTTTTGGGACTGAGAGTTCCTGTCGAAGTATGCTTGGCAATGCAGACCATATATACCGCAGCCACAGTGCAGTGTTAGTGGGAATAAATATTGAGTACAGTGGCAGGCATCATTAGATTCAAGAGATTCACTTAACTGGTACCACATTCAAAGCTATGCCTGGTTTGCTCCTGGCACATCCTTCTACACTCAGCAATGGAGGATGAGGGACTTTCTCAGCTATGTGGTTACTGACTGTCGTGGCACATACTTCAGCTACTAATGTCCAACAGTACCTCATGGATACCAAGCTTTGGGTGCTAGAGCTTTCTGTAGTTTGTAATAGTTTGCAAACAGTAGAGCTAGACTATGCAATGCAGAGTGTCCTCACTGTGAAAATGAAGGGAATTAAGAAGGCAGTAGCAAAAATTAAAGGGGCTTATACAGAAAAAAGTCAGTGTATAGAATCATCAAAATTCAGCACTAAAGTAAAAGCAAAATACTGTGGATGCTGAAGATCTGAAATAAAAACAGAAAGTGCTGGAAAAACTCATCAGGTCTGGTAGCATCTGTGGAGAGAAAAGCAGAGTTAATGTTTCAACTCTTCTTCATCAACATTCAGCACTCGGTCTCCAGTTTTGTTGAGAAGTATTGAATTCACAGAAAAGTCTTTGAGACAAGCTAAATAATTCCGGCATCCAAACTAAATGACTAAAATTACATTTTTATTTATGCTTATTTGTTGAATTAATTAAATATACTAGTGGATCTTGCATGGTGTAGATTATAGTGAGTCAAAGGATACATTGCATTATCTCATTATCACATTCATACATATATTGCCATTCCTTCATTGTCGCTGGGTTAAAACCCTGAAGCCCCCTATTCAACAGCACTCTAGGTCCCTCCACCACAGAGGCTGCAACAGTTCAAGAACATAGCTCACCATGACCATCTCAGGGCAACTAGTAATGGACAATAAATGCCAGCATTGCCAGCAATGCCCAAATCACTAGTATGATTTTTTTAAAAATGTGCCTCAGCAATGCTAAGCACAAGGTGCCTCTCTGCTGTCCAACATTGCCATGACAGTCAATAGTTATGTTTTAAATCCCCTGAAACATGGAGCATTTCAATTCCCCAGCCCTGCCGTTTGCAAAACTTTGAATGGCTCTTTAGTTGCCTTGCCATGTTGCAGCAGGTCTCTGAGGTGTGTTTGAACAAAAGGAATGTTGATTCAATGTAATGTCGGAAAAAGCACGTGGAATGCACAAAGGCTCCAACTCAGAAACCCTTTATTCCACTGGCATCAAACATATAAGTACATTCATGAAAAAAACCTTATCCTAACAAAACAAATGCCTTACAGTGGACAACTATTGCTCAACACTCCAAAACACAGAAAAACCATCAAGAGCTCAACTCCTTGCCTCCAATCAGTATTGGTGCAGACTTGTTTGGTAACAATGGGAACAGGAGTGCCTTCCGTTCAGCAGTAGCGAAGGGTAGTGATCCTGTACCTTTCCCTTTTATCTCCTATCCCCACTCCTCACAATATAAGTTTGGGCTTAAAACTGGATCTGAAGTGCAGCAGAGAAAAGTAAAGTTGAGAGCCTGTGCATTCGTGGCACTCCCGTTGTGAGTACCCCTTGAACATGTGAGCCAAAATACCTTACCATCCAGATCACAAACATCATCTCACATCTTGGGGTTTCTCAGGCTCAGGGGAATTGTGTGCTGTCCAGACTGTCCTCCTTGGTCCTTAGTATCTGTTGCCTGCTCCAGTTCCCCTCACTGGTTCTCCAGGCACTGACTAGGCCTCAGGCTACTCTCTCCAGCTCCTGTTCCTCTGCCCATGCTCCAGCCCACACTCATGGTATCTGTCTCTGCCCTCGCAAGCCTGTCAATGTAAGATTGATTGATTGATGTCAAAACATTATATAGAAATTGAAATGACACAAGTTTTGTTGAAAAATAAGATTAAATTGATTTTTGGGAAGTTTTTATGGATGTTTAGGACTAAAGGGAATGGAGCATTCTCTATGACACTCTCTGCTTACAGATAGACTCCCCAGCATAGAGGAGCTCGATTCAATTAGCCTGACACCAGCAAACCAGCAAGGGTCAGCACCACCTCAATGTTGTGTTGAATTCCTGAACAAGCAGCCACATTCCGGAATTTTTTAATATATTTGTTCTTTCAATGTGAGCGTTGCTGTCAAGACCAGCAATTATCGTACATCCCTAATTGCCCTGCATAAACAGAAAATTCCAGCCACTGCGTGTGAGAAGGTCAGAAGGATTCTATGGTGTAATGAAGGATGAATTACTGTGTGGGTGTAACTTAAAGGCTGCACCAGAACTCCCTCCCCTAAGTAGTAAGCCTATCAGGAGTCATTTAACCATTCCAAAAACGCCTGCATAACATATCACTACAGGAGCTAACTGAAGAAGATGAAAGCTGCTACAAATCATTACATCAAATTTTACAGAACAGGAAGAGGCCATTCAGCTCAATTGGGCCATACCAGTGTTTATGCTCCATATGAAACTCTACTTCATCTCATCCAATTAACATATCTTTCTATTCAGTTCTCCCTCATGTTTAGCTTAGTTCCTCTTAAATGCATCTATTCTTTGACTCTGCCACACCATGTGGGAGCATGTTCTACATTTCACCATTCTCCGAGTAAAGAAGTCTCTCCTGTGTTGTGTTGTTACAATGATATAATACCTAATCACGCATAAGGAATTGGGTAAACATTTTGTGGGTTCATTTATTAAGACTAGACATGTGAGAACAATTATATATAGGTATAGAGCTTGAAGACATCAGAGCTGTGTATGTGTGCTCTGCTCAAAGCAAAAATGAAACTAAGACTGGATCACTTGACACATTTCACTTCCAGTGATGTAATGCTGATATCCACTAAAGGCATATTACAACATCGCTCTTTCTTTTTAAAAATACTTTTTCCCCTTCCAAAGAAGTAATGACTATTTACTATAATGTTCATGTTTAGTTACCATTACATATGTGCAGACAACTAATGAATCTAAGAGTCTCTAAAGCGTAAAGATAACCTGCTGGTGTGCTCAGGCCTTGTAATGGTGACTTCATCTGGTAGTTTCTTTAACTGCTCACTGTGATCCTCGGGATTGCCATTCTTGGATATTGTCCCTGGTTGCATTTGGGATCTTGTCCGAGATGTAACAGTGGTTGAGGAGCAGGAATGGATCTGATTTGTCCTCAGTTATGCCTCAACATTGTGCCTTTGCATGTAATGATTTCATAGGACCTTGATTCTGGACAAATCCTTGTCACCTGGCTGGTTGCCACATACCTTCTGTGGGATCTTGGATGCAAACTTGTTGTCCCAACTGTAAACTTGGTAATTCTGTACCTACATTTTTATTTTGGATGTTGGTCATGTTCTCTTGTAGTTTTAAAGGTTGCTCTCTAATTTCTGAGAGAGTACAATAGGTAAGAGTACGTACATTGGTATGCACTGGTCTGCTAAACATGTGAGCCAGTGGTGGAATAGTTGCACTTAAAAGTGTCGCACTCAGATATGTAATATTGCAATGTGTAGATATTGATGAAGGTTTTCCACAGTTTCTGTAGTGTAGAATCTTTTGCCATTTCTTCTTATAGATGTTGGCATTTGTGTTGCGCAAAATTCACCATATCAATTGACAGACTTGCATTCTCCTGCAAGTATAATGTTGTAGCTACGTTGAAACTGCCAATTTTGTTGAAATGTTCTGGATATTTCAACGTTAGGTTTTGAACTGAGATGATAGGAATAGTTTCTGAGGTTGATCTGCCTTGTGATGTCTGATTGATTCCATGGATTGTGACTAGTGTGAGGTTACAGCATGCTGGTAGACCTGCAATTGCTAGGCCTTTAATTTCCATGATGTAAAACATCTCTGACACCCAGGAGGATTGATTGTACTTGCACTCCAGGACTATGGATCCTGCACATGGACTTAGCGAACTGTTGTGCACTGAAAGTTTCACAGCCATAGGTTTTGCCATGGCTTTCCACATCTGTGGCTATGTGTCTTTTAGATTTCATAGATGTAGTATTTTAGCAGTTGCCCTGTGTCAATCTTGGCCAATAATGAATAGTTACCATCTTTCTTAGGGCAGATCATTTAGATCTTGGCAAACATTTCAGACTGTGTGACAGCATCTATGTTTCCCACAAGATTGATGGTGTGAAATATGTGTATACTGCTCCTTGTCTCGTCGTGCACATTATCATCATTTTCTGGTTTATCAATCACCTCATATATATGTTTCTGATGGGGTACCGGATGGTCATTCTTATTGCATGAAGGTGCTTGTTGTGTCTGGCCTGTTTGGATCAGTGCACAGCTCTTTGTAGCTGCATCAACCTTTGCTCGAGTGCACGGCCGCTGCCAATGGCCCTTCTGCCACATGCTTTGCAGAATTGATGAAAAGCTGAGCATTTCCTTGGTGCATGCAGAAGGCCACACCTTCCACATGTCTTGTTAGATTTGGGTTCTAGTGAGTGTGTCAACAATCGGGTCTGTACTTCAGACCTGTAAACTTCATCAACCTGTGAGGATCACTTTGTACTTACGTCCATCCTTGAGTAGCTCTTCGATACTATACATATTGGGCTTGTCTAACAGATATCTCTGGAAAGTTTCTAATGGAGTGGATGTGATCATCAGCTGAACAATCTGCTAGCTCTGCGTTTGAGAAATCACAGTGTGTACCCTTTTCTCTGCATCTGCTGATGAATTGGTCTATGGGTTCTGTACGCTGTTGTCAAAATGACATGAACTCTAGTCGATGAATATGGAGGTTTAGCCTGATTCTGAACCAGTTTTCCAATGTAGCTTTCAATCTTTTGATGATCCTTTTGCTCTTCTTCTGTTAATTCCAATGTGTTCAGCCTTCAGCCTTCAATTCAGCCAATGTGTGTAGACCTTCATTCCCAATTGCTAGGTGAATTTTTAAAGCTTGCTTGTCTGGTTTAGACACAACTGAATCAAGAAACTATGGGCGGAATTTTATGGTCCCTCCTGCTGGTGGAATTTTATAGTCCCGCCAAAGTCAATGGACTTTTGAACAGCACACCATATTTCCTGCCCCGCCCCACCATGATGGGGTGGTAAAATTCTGCCCCATAGCTCTGTATGCCGTTTAAACATTTTGGGCAGAATTTTCTGCCTACCGGGCGGGCAGGCCCGACCCAATCTCCGGCGGGCGGGGAGCCGATCCCCGCTGGAGAAACGGGCCCCGCTGCCATTTTAAGTGGGCGGGCCAATTATGACCCACCCAGCATGACGCCTGGTGGGAAGCGCTATGCGCTTCCTGTGCGGGTGGGGGGGATTCCCCAAATGCGAGAGTGCGCTTTTTCATGCATGCGCACAAAAGAGCGCACATCTCCTGAGGCTAAGTGCTGCCTCAGGGAGATCGCTTACATTTGTTCAAACATTAAAAAAAGAAAAATAAAAAAATCCTTAACATGTCCCTCTCATGTGACAATGTCACATGAGATGGGACATGTTAATAAATTTCACTAAAGCTTTATTAAAGTTTTTTAAACCCTACATGAAACCTCATGGTGGATGAGGTTTCATGTTTTTTCAGGAGCCTCCCGAGGCTCCTGGCCTGCCCGCCAACCTTAAGGTTGGACGGGCAGGGTCTTTAATTGTTCTAATTATCCTGTCAATGGCCTCAATTGGCCATTGACAGGTTGGCGGGCCTGTAGCTAATTTTGCTGTGCCCCCACCTTCCTGAAAATTTAAATGGGGCGGGATGATGTCGGGGGTTCCGCCTGATGTCATCCCGCGTCATTTTGCATGTTGGTGAGTGGGCCCCGCCCCCTGCTCACCGGCAGCAAAATCCAGCCCTTTGAGCTCAGGTATTGGGTCAGCTGCTTCCCAATTCAAGCTGGGGAATTTTGTGGGCATTTTGACAATATCCTTTTGACCTTCCTTCTCCTATAGTATCTGGGATACGTGTTGCTGTAGTCGCTTTTGCACACTTTTCTGGACCTCCGCCCATGAAGACAAGTTGTGTTGGAACACACCATGGACCATGAGTTCTGCGAATGCATCACAAGTTGTGGCGGGAACGCACCAGATTGCATAATCGCAACCTTCTCTAGCCTGATTTTATGATGGCGTTTTTTGTTTGAACCTCCCTTCCTCGCTATCGATTTGGTCCACACCCTGGTCACTCGCCTTTCCTAATTGAGCTACTCCAGTGCTGGTTCTCTCAACGCACTGTCCCAATCACTGAACTGATAGACTATGCACTGCAATCTCACCACAAGGGATCCCGCCCACTTACCACCTCTTTTTTTGATCTCTATCACACTGTCTGGCCAAAACATTGAGGGTTGTCTCATGCCATGTAGCATGATCTAAGGCAGTTCACCATGTCAAACCTGTAGTTATTCTTGCTGCCACCTGTCTTGCCACCGCTGATCACCATGCCATGTTATCAGAATGATGTAATACCTAATCTCTCATAAGGGATTTGGTAAACACATTGTGCATTCGTTTATTAAGACTAGGCACATGAGAACAGTTAGACATATGTATAAACCTTGAAGGCATCAGAGCTGTGCGTGTGCTCTGCTCAAAGAAAAAGTGAAACTAAGACTGGATCACATGGCACACTTCCCTTCTAGCGATTGTCATGCTGATACCCCTTAAAGGCATATTACAACATAATGAATTCCTGTTGGATTTATTACTGGCTTATCTTCTATTTACAGTTCCTTACGGAAACATCCCAAGGTGCTTCACAGGAACATAAACTGATAGGAAATTTGACACCAAGTCACATAACAAGATGCTAGGGCAGGTGACCAAAACCTTGGCCAGAGATGTAGGTTTTTCCTCTTCCTTTCCCTCAAGGACCTAGGAACAGTTTAATGCAGCATCCAGTATGGAAGTGAACCCTAGAGCAGTTGGTCCCAGGCTTGATTGCCAGTTTGTGCTGAGTTATCTGTTCTCAGCCACAGCGAGAGCAGGAGCAGAATTCCATGTGGCCGGAATGGAAGTCAGGGCACGATTTAAATGGGATGGATCATGTTGGGCTGGCTGTCTAATGTCATCCTGTTGCTGGGCAATTTTCTGAGGTGTGGGCGGTGGGAGGGATCAGTGGCAGATACATCTTCGGTGGTATGGTAATTAAAGTCATTAATCAGGTATTTTCCTACCTTTTTCTGACCTCAGCAATGATGTATGGGATGCACAGAGCTCAGAAGGAGGAATGATCTGAGTGACAGTTGAGTTGTGGAGGGAGCTGATGGGTGTACTTTCAAGCTGTCTGCAGGCTGGATCTTGAAGAAGTGATGTTATCATGTCCAGAGGCATCGCAGAGGGTGGAGCCAAATTGTATTGCTGTTGGTATAAATGTGTCTCCCACCAGGCACTAGAGGCAGGACAAGGCTCTTGAGAGACTCATGCAGTGGAGGATCCATTTGGCTATAGGGTCAATGCTTTCAGATTTTGCCTCCTTCTGTGAGGAGAAGAGTGGCATCGATATGGGGATGCAGTCACATAAAGTAGTTATGCATTAGCTAAGGAAGCTCCAGTGGCTTGAGGAAACCCTTGGATGTGGATGAGGAGGGCGCATAGAGGCAAGAGGGCAACCTCATGATCGAATAAGGCAGCACTCTACTCAAAGGATGTAACGTCACAGGCTCAGCTTCATGGAGATGCCTGAGCACCAGTGCCTGTAAATACTACAGGCTGTATATTATGGGTGGATTGATGCTACACCATTCCAGAAGCAAAGTCAGGGGTAAAGCAACTCACTGCACAGCAGCCCACCCCGCAGCCATAATGCATTGTGGGAAAGCTAAATTGCCTCTTTACTCGTGAACATCAAAGTTCCACCAGAGCAGCCAAGTGTGAATGGGAAAGGGTTCCACATCAACCAGTGTAACTGGGTAATGCTGGTGTGCATGAGATTCCTGGGAACCACCGCAACTCTTTCAACCTTAGAGAGTGCCGAGTGCCTCAGCTCTTCAGGCCATCCAAACATCTTTGTGGCTGGATCCTGGCATCAAGGGGTATCCACTAAAAACAATGCCTTTGACCCATGTATGCAACCCCAACACACAGGCAGGGGAAACATCCAACCGCTGCCATACCAATACACAGGGCACTATTGAGAAGGCCATTGACCTTTTCAAGATGAGGTTTAGATGCCTCTACAGATCTGTGGGAGCCCCACAATACACACCCTTGCTGGTATGCATCAACATTGTTGTCAGCTGTGCATTTTTTTTATCTGTTCATGGGGTGTAGACATTGCTGATAGCCAGCATTTGTTCCCCATCCCCAATTGCCCTTGAGGGCAGTTAAGAGTCAACCACATTGCTGTGGGTCTGAAGGTACATGTAGGCCAGACCAGGTAAGGATGGCAGATTTCCTTTTCTAAAGGACATTAGTGAACCAGATGGGTTTTTAACATAATCAATGATGGTTATCATTACTGAGATTTGCTCTCAATTCCAGATTTAAAAAAAATTACAGTAATCATATTTAAATTCTCCCAGCTATTATGGTGAGATTTGAACCTGTGTCCCTAGAGTGTTAACCTGGATTATTAGTCCACTGTCATTACCACTACACCACTTTAACCACAGCATTACCCAGCCTGCTGCAACAGAGAGAAGTAGCACTGGAACCTGAGGTAGACACTGAGTGAACCATATCCTCCTCAGAGGAAAATGTGAATGAGGCACATCAACAATGCCAGCCAATGGAGATGGCACCGCAGTGCCCTGCTCACCGGGCAGTGATATCGTGACAGGGAGATTCTCTGTTCAGGAACACTTCACATGAGGTCAATTGCAAGGAGCCACCAAACCAAGATCTCTTCCAAAGGCAGATTTGATGACCTTTCATAAGAGGCTCTTACCATCTCTCTGTACTTATCAGCAGTACATGCCAAGGCCTTTTGTCAACACATGCACTCATGAGGCACTCACCTATTTAGGTCACCCATATATTTGATTCCACATTTGGTCACTGTCAACTGGTGCACAAAATTAAACACGCAAATTGTTATACATTAGATGCCAAGGCCTTTATCCCTCATACAATGGATTCTGCATTTAACAAATGCTTATCACACAGTGAAACCCTAAGTGCTAGTCTATGCATTTATGTGCACACTTACGGTAACTTCTTAGGATGCTCTCCCTGTACCTACAGTTGATGTGGGGGCAGCCTGCTCTCTTTCTTATTTCAACACATGAGATGGCCGTGGCTTGCACCTACTTGGGCCCGATACATTTGGGGCCACCTGTACCTGGGGCTGTCTCAGTCATCAGCTCAGCACGCAGCACTGGTGTCACCATTGGTGCCATTAGAGTATAACATAGGTTCCGGGGATGGCAGAACTGTCTTATGAAGAGAGAGTGGGCAAACTGGGCCTGTATTCTCTAGAGTTTTGAAGAATGAGAGGTGATCTCATTGAAACTTACAAAATATTTAAAGGAATAGACAGGGTAGATGCAGGTAAGATGTTTCCCCTGGTTGGGGAGTCTAGAATCAGGGGACACAATTTCACAATAAGGGAGGAGTCACTTAGGATCGAGATGAGGAGAAATTTCTTTACTCAGAGGGTTGTGAATATTTGGAATTCTCTACCTTAAAGGGCCGTGGAAGCTCAGTCATTGAGTATGTTTAAGGTAGAGATTGATAGGTTTCTGATTAACAATGACATAAAGGGTTATGGGGATACGGTGGGTAAAAGGCATTGAAGTGTTCGATCAGCCATGATTGTATTGAATGGTAGAACAGGCTCGATGGGCTGAATGGCCTTCTCCTGTTCCTATGTTCCTATGTTCAAAGGGACCGAGGATCTACCTTCAGCGATCAAAGCACCTTGAGAGGAGCTCCCATTGCCTTCTGCCTGCCCCTCCTCGGCCCTTTCAGTCACCACATGACTCCTATAGTTGCCTGGAGTGGTTCAGCTATTGGTAACGAGGAGATGCATGGCTGGCCCATCTCATCCGCCCATTGCTCCATGGATCTCATAGATCAGTGTCCACCCTGTCTATCCACCCAGTGCTTTGCTCCATGTGTCTCTCTATGAAGGTTGCTACTGCCACAATGAAGGACGCGTGTGCATGTATGGCAGAGAAACAGCACCAATCATGCATGGATGGACTCCTCCATTATTTGTGCATGAGACCGCACTGCCTCTAGATACTCTGACAGGTGTTCACACATTTCATGCTACTGCTGAGGTATCTGCTGCTTTGCTGATGCCACCTGAGGCTCAACATCTGCATGAAGCTGGGCATCGCTGGGCCTGACCTCAGTCCTCCGACAGTAAATGGCCACAGTTGTCACTGCCTCGGTTACCTCCTCCTGCACGTCAATATATTGCTTACCAGATTGTGCAACCTATTCTACACATGCTACAAAGCCCACCATTGTGGAGAGTGAGCTGGAATGAAGTGATGCTGTGTCTGAGTGGTGCATCCTCCTAGCTTTCCAGTGTAACAGGAGCCCTTGTCTTTTCCTCATCTGCAGACACAGCCTTGCTGACAGCCTAGTCATTTTAGATAGAGAGACACGAGGTTTCCTAGCTACTTGGTGACAGTATTAAATATAACACAGTCACATGGCATACAACACTCAGCCATTGTCGGCAGTCACTGAAAAATGACGATTCTCACAATGATGACTTTGAACCCTCTCATCTTACCAATTATAATTCACATATTTTATCTTCCACAGGTCCTACAATATCCATTGGGAGGTGATGCTGGGGAAGGACAAAGACTCCTCAGAGGAGGCCATTCACTGTAAGGATGCACTGTCACAGCACTCATGCACTGAGCACTCCACTAGCTCAGATACACACATCCCTGTGGGGCCACCATGATTGGTAGTTGGGTTGGCATATGGCAAAGCACAAATCACAGTGGACAAGACCAGGAGTTGAAGACAGGGGCAGTGGTGTAGAATCCTCTGCTCAGCTGGGCACAGATAATGAGACTCAGAAGTCATCGATGAAAAGGATAATTCTGCAGCAGGAACAGAAAACATGTGAAGTTCTGTCAGCATTTCCATCTCCACTGTGCAGGATTGCAGAGAGTTTGAAGGAGTCCATCTCGGTATGAGCGCCATGATATCTCAGGCCTTCACAATGATGCCTACATCCATGGAAACATGGATGCGTCATGGAACACAGATGTGGCAGGCAATGGAGTACATGCTGGCCCTCACCAATGATCTGCATATTCAGTCTGCCATCTTAAACCAGATGTCTTGGCAGTTCAGTACCTCACCGTAGTGTAGCAATTTGCTCTCCTGCCCTTGCCTTACAGGAAAGTGTAGATGGGCTATTAACAGGAATATGGAGAAAGGGCACATGAAAGTGGGGACTCTGATCAAAGTGTCAGCACTCCTGACCCCTTGCCCCACACCACAGTCAGTACCCCTGATGACTTAGCCTGCCCCTGCACATTTACAGGGTCCCTAATCAGCTCAATTCCTCCTTTTACCACCCTTTTACTATTTATATGCCTATAAAGAAGACCTTTAAATTCCCTTTTATATTAGCTGCCAGTCTCTTCTCACACTCTCTTTTTGTTTCTATTATTTCTTTTTTCACTTTCCCTTTGAACTTCTTATATGCAGCCTAGTTCTCAATTTTATCATCCACCTGACATCTCCTTTCCTGCTTTACTCTATCACTGTCATCCTCCAGGGAACTCTGGATTTCTTTGTCTTACCTTACTTTTGTCCTAGCATTCGAATATACTTTGACTATGCTTGAAATATTACCTTTTTGAAGGCGGCTCATTATTCTGTTATAGTTTTCCAGTCAATCTTTGATCTCAATTTACTTAGGCCAGACTATTCTCTCCTCTCAGAAATCGTCACTCCCCCAATTAAATTTTTTTCTTTCGATTGGTCCTTTCCATAGAGAACCTAACCCTTGTGATGCAATGATCACTGTAACCTAAATGCTCCCCTACTGACATTTGATCCATTTGACCCACCTCATTCCCCAGAACCAGATCCAGCAATGCCTCTGTCCTCATAAGGCCAGAAACAGACTGACCTAGAAAGTTCTCCTAAGAACACTTCATAAACTCTTTCCCCTCTCTGCCCTTTACAGAAAAGCTATCCCAGTCTATGTTAGTATAATTAGGGTCCTCCACTGTAACTATGTTATAGTTGTTACCTCTCTAATTTCTTAGCAGATTTGTTTCTCTATATCTTTCCCACTAGTTGGTGACCAATAAAATGCACCCAGCAATGTAATAGTATTTCTATTGTTTCTAGCTCAAACTGAATAGATTCTATCCTTGATCCCTCAAGGACATCCTCTTTCTCCAGCACTGTAATGTTCTCCTTAACCAGCACTTCTATCCCATCTTCTTTCATTCCATCCCTATCCTTGCTGAACACATTGTATCCAGGAATATTTAGTACTCAGTTTTGCCCTTTTTTCAACTAGCTCTCCATTTGGTCACAATATCATATTCCCAAGTGGCTATCTGTGCTTGCAGCACACTACCCTTACTTACCAAACTCTGCACATTCACAAACATGCACATTAAACTTAATTTAGGCCTCATTTCATTTCCTTACTCTGGCCTCACCTAATACTATATTATTTACTACTATTTCCTGCTATCTTTCTCTTCTAATTCTCTGTTCACCTTGTTTCTTTTCACTAATATTTCCTGATTCCCACACCCTACTCTTCATGGATGTCATCTCCCAGTAGTAGTCCTGGGCCATCGGAGCTCCCTGTGCGAGCGGGGGGAAAGGGGAGATCCGGGGCCTGCGTGAGTGCAGAAATCTCCCTGAGGCACAGAGCTGCCTCAGGGAGATTAATTTCATTCTGAAAAATGGAAAGAAAGAATTTAAAAAATTACTTAGACATGTCCCCTCATGTGACAGTGTCACATTAGAACAAAGAACAAAGAACAAAGAAAAGTACAGCACAGGAACAGGCCTTTTGGCCCTCCAAGCCTGCGCCGATCATATTGCCCGTTAACTAAAACATTTTGCACTTCCGGGGTCCGTATCCCTCTATTCCCATCCTATTCATGTATTTGTCAAGCTGCCTCTTAAACACCACTATCGTACCTGCTTCCACCACCTCCTCTGGCAGCGAATTCCAGACACTCACTACCCTCTGCGTAAAAAACTTGCCCCGCACATCTCCTCTATAGTTTTCTCCTCTCACCTTAAATCTATGTCCCCTAGTAATTGACTCTTCCACCCTGGGAAAAAGCTTCTGACTATCTACTCTGTCCATGCCACTCATAATTTTGTAAACTTCTATTAAGTCAAAAGATAGCTGGGACATGTTTATGTATTTCTATAAAAATTTTATTTAATTTATAAAACCTTCATGAAACTTCATCCCGCCCATGGATGAGATTTAATGAGAAATGCAAAGGCCGCCTGGGCTCTTCGCCTGCCCGCTAACCTTCAGGTTGGACGGGCAGCCCTGTTAATGATTTCAATTGGTTTTTAAATGGCCTTAACAGGCCTTTGACAGTTTGGCGGGTGCGCAGCTGACTCCAGTGCCCGCTTGCCGAACTGAAGATGGGAATGACGTGCGGTAACATCGGGACGCATGCCGGACATCACTGTGCATCATTTTATGCATCGGCGAGCGGGGCCTGCCCCTGCATGCCGACCAGAAGATTCAGGCCCTTGATTACCTGAAAGCAGAGAATACAAGGGCACAGATGCTATGCTCCATCTATACATAGCCCTGGTTAGACCACACTTGAAGTACTGTGAGCAGTTCTGGGCATCACAGCTTGGAAAGGATATATTGACCTTGGAAGGAGTGCATTGTAGATTTGCTAGAATGATAACTGGATTCCCAACAGCTAAGCAATGAGGAGAGATTAAAGAACCCAGGGTTGTTTTGCTTGAAATTTTGAAGGTAAGGGGTGATTTAATTAAAATTTTCAAGATATTAAGGGGAACAGAGAAGTTAGGTAGAAAGAAACTATTTTCGCTGGTTGGGGAGTCCAAGGGGAGAATTTTCTCCCCATCGGGGGGGCGCTGAGCGGGAGCAGGCATGGGCGGGTGCTCCCTGAGGCACAGAAAAAAAAAAAATTTTTAAGACATATCCCCTCATCTGAGCTGGGACATGTCAATGAACTTTAATAAAAAATTTTATTCAGTTTATAAACACTTCATGAAACCTCATCCTGCCTCTGGATGAGGTTTCATGATAAATGCGAAGGCCGCCCGGGCTCTTCGCCTGCCCGCCAACTTTAAGGTTGGACGGACAGCTCCGTTGAGTATTTTAATTAGTTTTTAAATGGCCTTAATAGGCCTTTGACAGTTCAGCAGGCGCGCAGCTGACTCCGGTGCGCACCCGCCGAACTGAAAATCAGAATGATGCGCGGTGACGTTGGGACGCACACCCGACCTCACCGCTCATCATTTTATGCATTGGCGAGTGGGGCCTGCCCCCGCACGCTGACCCGAAGATTCTGCCCCAGGACCAGTCTAAACATTGGAGCCAAGCCTTTCAGGAGTGAAATTAAAAAACACTACTTCACGAGAAAGGTGAAATTTTTGGAACTCTCTTCATCAAATGGCAATTGATCCTAGACCAATTGTAAATTTTAAACTGAGATTGCTAGATTTTTGTTACCAAAGGTATTAAGAAATATGGGGTAATGACAGGTATATGGGATTAGCTCACAGATCAGTCATGATCTCACTGAATGGTGGAACAGGCTCAAGGAGCTAAATGGGCTACTCCTGTTCCTTTGTTATCTGTTCCTATGGTTGTCCTTTCCTGTACGTCAATGAGAGGGCTTTTCAAAGTTGTCATCAGCTGCCTCCTTAGAGATTAACCCTTGTCAGCCACCCACTGACTCTGTTTGGAGGTGCGAAGACCTGTGGGAGGCTTGACTGGTGCAGAATGAATGCATCTTGGCAGCTGTTTGAGTATCTTGTACAGAAATGCATGATGATGTTTCATTTGTTGCATACCAGCTGAACATTTATGGTGTGGCATTCCTTTCGCTTGGAATAGTACCAGGTGATTTGGGAGCGCCTTGAATACCACATGTGTAAAGTCTATGACTCCCTGTACCTATGGGAATTCAGCCAGAGCAGCAAATCCACAGGTCCTCACATTCTGACTGGTCTCACCAGTAGCAAAATGGATGTAGGTGGCAGGCCTGAGAAACACCACATGGGAAATGTGCTTGTGTGTAGCAGATTGAGATTCTATAGATGTGAGCAGCAGATCCCTGGAAGAAGCCAGAAAGGAAGAAATTCAGGGCTGTTGCGACCTTGATCACCACTGGCAATGCACTCCACCTTGTTCACTTGGTAGGAGGAATCATCCCAGGAGGATCTAAATGTCAGTGGCTATCTGATGGAAAAGTCTGAGCCTCCTGAGGTTACTGGTGCTCAGCCACATCCAGAAATCCAATCCCCTGCAGGTATGTCCTGTGTTGGGGGTATTGCCTCCTGTGAGCGGGAACTCTGTGTTCACCCTCTCTGTCCTGTGCTGCAGCAGGGGGCTGAGGGGAAGGTTGTTACTGGTCCTGCTGGTGCTGCCCCTGCTGCTGATGCTGCTATTGTTTTTATCTCTGCTATTGCTGTTGCTCCTTTTTCTCTCATTGGAGGTCCAAGGTAGAGTGGCATGCATAACTCCATGTTGCTGTGAGGGTTGACATCTTGAACTGTAAATTAAAGGCAAAAATTTCCAAGGTAGCAGAAATGACCTCCAAAGTGTTGGATATGACATCCAAAGTAGTGAAAACAAACTCTTTCAAAGCAAGCCCCGTGGGCAAAAGTATTTCACGCAGGTAAAGGAGAAGCTGTCGGACCTCAGTATTTAAAACCTTTTTTGCTGGTAAATTAGTCAGCTCATCAATCCCCACTGTCTTCTTGATTTGCCTGGTGAGTTCCAGGAAGCCAGAGCTTGTGCTGAGAATTAAAAAAAAAAACAGAATCCAGGGTCAAATCTCCATTTAATTCCCTTTTAAGATATTGAAGTCTCAGATTCACCTGCCCCATGGGGGTTTGCCACACGCTGAGTAGGCTCGAGTTACATGCTGAGGCTGCCAGTTTCCTGACATGTTGGCATTTTTTACTTTTTTTCTGCAACAGGTACAGGTACCTGCACAGCCTTGCTGTTAAAATTCATCCCCCGACTGTGGTCAGTCAGCAAGTATTACCATTTGTGCAAGGTGTTGGTGGATAGCCAATGATTGTATCCTAGCATAAGATAACACCATCAGAAGATGAGGAGATAAAATTGCAGAGGGAAACAAACAGGAAAAGTAGATAGCTCAGTAAAGGTACCTGGGTTAAGGTTGTCTTTGTGGGCAGTGTCTGGGTAAGGTATGTCTGGGTGAGGTGTGTCTGGTTGTGTCTCGGTGAGGTGTGTCTGGGTGAGGTGTGTTTGGGTAAGGTGTGTATGGGTGAGGTGTGTCTTTTTGTGTCTGGGTGAGGTGTGTCTGGTTGTGTCTAGGTGAGGTGTGTCTGGTTGTGTCTTGGTGAGGTGTGTCTGGGTGAGGTGTGTCTAGGTGAGGTGTGTCTGGTTGTGTTTTGGTCAGGTATGTCTGGGTGAGGTGTGTCTGGGTGAAGTGTGTCTGGGTGAGATGTGTCTGGTTGTACCTGGGTAAGGTGTGTCTGGGTAAGATGTGTCTGGGTGTGTCTGGGTGAGGTGTGTCTGGGTGTGTCTCAGTGAGGGGTATCTGGGTGAGTTGTGTCTGGGTGAGGTGTGTCTGGGTGTGCCTGGGTATTTCTGGGTGAGATGTGTCTGGATGATGTATGCCTTGCTGGGTTGTTTTCTCATGAGATGGGTCTGGATATGAAATTTGTATTCCTTGATGAGCACTTACCCATCATTGTTTACTTCATACACAAATACATTTTGATTACCACATTGTTTTCTGAGAGCTTTCAGTCAGATATCAGTGTGTTCAAGTCTTTAACCTTTATCAATCATTTGAAGAATAATTTTGTATTTTACCTTAATTGTCTTCATGGCCTCCAAAGAGTTGTTTTGAATGTTGACATCTTTAACAATTGTTAATGTTTTCAAGAGGCTATAGCAATACATTCTGAAGAATGCAGATCAAGCACTTCAGGAAGATTTTTATGAATATGTGACAGACTTGGAGACAAGATGTCTCACTGTTGATTAAATATTGTCCATGTGATATCACAGTCATCTTGCTGACTACACAAAAGGATGTTGCACCATTACTTTGTGTGACCCCTACAATATAAATAGCTTTTGGGAAGAATGCTGTTAGATAAAGAGGGAAATGGCCACCAAAATCTGTAAATTAATGGATCCTTTGGGCAATTTATCATGTCTTCCCATGCGATATATAGGTCATGCATTGACAAATTAACATTTTGTTAAGACTTATTGTTGGTGTTTTCCTGTTAACATACCATTGTTGAAGATAATTTTACTATCAAAGGCCAAAGTACAAAGTCCAATTTAATAAATTGTGCTGACCTTATCTTGCCATTCAATATTCTCTTTTTAAACTTCCTGTAGAAAACCAGGAAGTTTACTGTGTTTGTTCTAATAAGTTTTGAATCCTTTTACAAATGTTGGAGTCGCCTTTTCTTTTGCCTGAAAACTTCTACTGGACTAATTGATATCTGAAATGCTGAAATTAATTCAAATTATCAATTTGTAATAGTTTTGAAGAAATGAGTTTTAAACTATTCCTAAGTTTTCAATTTCCTGATATCATGTTGTAGTTTTGTTTTGCAGCTGTGACCAATTCTGCATATTCTTATCAGCTTGGCTATTGCAATTACATAAGTAATATGTGAAGAGGGCACTCAGTAAAGCACACATCTCCACCACACTGTCGTATCTCAATGTAATTACAATTATACAGCTCTTTCTTGAGGCTTTTCCTCTCTTGGTTGATGCCCTGTAACTACAAAGCTGAAAAAATATTTTTTTTATTAAGAGCTTCCATTTCATTGAGGAGGCATCAAGCCAACCCATATCCAACAACCTGCTCCTAAAACTCTGCTCGCATTTTGACAGCTGTGACAAATTCCACCACAACAGCTGAGACAATCCACAACATTCTAAAACAAGCAACAACATTCTAAATAAAACAATCTACAACATTCTAAAAAAAGTCAATTTGCCCTATCGCTCAATATTAATAGATCCTCTAAAAAAATTCTAGGATCCAGGTCCAGACCTCCATCTTCGCCAAAAACTAATCAATTCTTCCTTGGGCCATATCCTAACTGTGGACCAAATTTCATTGAAATCTGTCTGTTCACTTTTGAGTTATATTGTTTACAGACAAACAGAAACAGACTAACAAACAGGAATAAAAAAACATTACCTCCACCCACCTCCAGTGGCTGAGGTAAAGGTGACAAAATGGCTACAGCCACGCAATATCTGTAGCATGCTTTCATCAATAGGGAGATAGTGAACTGTTTCTCCAGTGACAAGAATGTAATAACACTTTGCCTTTTATAAAAAAGGTGCATAAAAAGTAAATTGATAGTCACATCTTGTTGCCTCACAATAATTTAAGGAGACAATTCACCCATCATTCTTGTGCTGACACTGACTCCATCTACTGATACTGAGCTATCCATTTCAATCCCATTATCCTGCTCTTTCAACCTGCAATATTTTAATGAAGTATTCATCCAATTGTGAACCGTGGTCACAGTAGCCATTTACGGTAGTGCATTCCATAGTTAAACTCTTTGCATGAAATAAATTCTTCTAATCTCTCCCTCAGAGCTTCCTTGTTTCTGTTTTGCCAATCAAATTATCTTCTATTTCCACTTAAGACATTTTATAATTTTGAGCATATCTATTAGATTAAACTTCAATGCTCCAGTGAATACAGCTCAAGGTTTTCAAATCTCTCATCATAACTATGAGATTATTTGTCACTTGGGTTGTGAGCAGATAATCAGCAGTGGTGGTATTAGTGGATTGGTTGCCCAATCTGCACCACCCCCACCATTTCCTTTGGGCAGGGAGTGTAAAAGGTTGCTGATCAGTTACCTTCAGCTCTTAGAAAAAATAAAAATTATCCCCAATGTTCATCCTTCTCAAGTCCTAGTGAATTTATATTGCACATTTCCATGGCTCTATTTTCCATGTCAAAGTGGCTATAATAATTTAACATAATACTTTAACTGTGGCTTAACCCATGTCTTGTATGCTTTTCTGTCACAGCCTGAAGTGTGAAGACCAGTTTGAAATGATTAAGAATTGTAACTTCTTTGCTACTTAAAATCATGAAAAGCTGTCTGCCAAAAATATTACTGAGATCCTTCAACTTGATTCAAATTCTGATAGGACCAATTCAATACCTTTCTAGGCTTAAGAAGCATATTTATAATATCTCCTTTTACTTCAAAATATAGGATCTTTGGTCTAGAGGTTTACACTTTTCAAGTACTGGTCATAAAAATTTCCATTGTGTTATGATCCCCAGCTGATGTTACAACTGGACAAGCCTAATCCCAGTGTTAGATCCTAACTTTTATTTTTTTGTTTAGGTACATGCAGCGTGACTAAGATGAACTATATATACATTACTTCTTCACCCACAACTATACCTTTACAGATATATACAGATTTGTAAGGATAACATAAGTTACAAAAGCTATCTTATACTCTGATGTTCACAATAAGTACACAGTCCATGTAATAGGCAACCTGTGATCAGACACACCACACACTGAAACTAAGTGACAGATGCCACCCCAGGCAGGTGCTATGGATATGAAGCTTGTCACAACGTGAGCCAACCAGTCTCACTCCACTCCATCTTTCACACAAGGGTTTTCAATCTCCACTCTCCAAGAAGTCGCTTTGCAATATTCTCCCAAACTGACGCTTTCTCTCAGACGCCTTCTGCAAGGGTTCACCTCCAGGGTTTCAAACTCTCCTTCCAATGTTCCTCTCCCCTGGGTCATCACATGCATTCAAGCTTTCTTCCACTTTCTCTCACCGAGTCAGCTGTCAATACTACGCCACTGCTTCACAGGCCCATAGTAAAGAGTTACATCCCTTCAGCTATTTCTTTGGACCTTGCGACTTTTCACAAGCCATTTTTGCTTTAAATCTGCTTCTTGCAGCTTTTCTTCTTTTCAACTTGAAGCTTGGAGCCTTCCTCTGCTCCTCACTCTTAACTTCACTTAACAGGACCTTTTCCAGGTTCCTGTCCTTCCTTTGACTAAAAGGTCTTCTTGAGACTTTCTCCTATTTCTGTCTCACTCCTTGGCCATGGGACCTTTCCGTTCTTTTGAAAAATCTGCTCTCACTCTGCAGCTCCCTCTCCCAGTGTCCAGTCTCTCTGGAATCCTGGCTTCAACTTCAGTTTGGGACTTGCTATCTGTCCATTTTCAGATCCTGCCTGTTCTGGTGCCTTTTTCCAGCTGCACTCCATCTGCTGTTTTTCTGTCTGTCTGTGTGTGTGTCCCTCTCTGGACCCCATGTTGCTAGGCAACAGCACAGCTTTTTCTACTCTTGTGTTTGCTTTAACTTCTACCCAAGAGTCATAAAACTCATTAGAAATGCAGGTATACAAACAACTTTGGACCTTATGTCTGCCTCAAAAATGAAACTAAATCCCAGGTTTCACCTTTTAAAGTAAAAATAAAACTCACAAATAGAAAAAAAGTATAAATTAAACTTAAACTTAAAGATATACCTTATCCCTAACACGCCCAAATACACATATAACTGACTTAAACTATCTCTATTTTCTAACAATAGGAGGTGATTTTCATTTGTCTATTGTCCTATTCAAGTTAGTAGTTCAATAAAAACTATGGTTGGAATCTTCCGGTCCCACCAGTAGCAGGAATTGGCAGATGGGAGGCCAAAAATCAAGTTCCCAACAGCAGATTGAACTTTAGCAATTAAGCTCTTGGGACTTCAAAGGCAGGTTAAAGCAGGTTGAGCTTCCCAACGAATACTGTCAGGAAGCACCTTTACATGCATTAGCAAACCATGCATACTCATTAAAAGGCCAGCTCACCGGAATTAAGCTCCCTCTCCAAATTAAGTTCCCTGCCAGTGAAAAATTAGAATGTTCACTTTTATGAGTGCACATAAGTGGCATGCACCTGGCAAGGTAGACTTCTTCCATGAGTAACGGTGAGTTGCCACTGCATTGTCCTATTTGGGGAGCATCTGTAAACGTCAGCCTATGCTTGAGACTGGGTGGTGGCAGTGCAAGTTGCATGGAGGATGACCAAGGAAGGGAGGAAGGGTTAGTGGTGAAGGGTGGAGCAGTGGCTGAACAAAGGTGGAAGGGATAGTGCAGGCTGTCTGGGTGCCCTTTAACCGTGGCGCCCAGATCTTTGACCCTATGAAGTAATGGCGGGGATGGCGAATTCCTGCCTGCTGTCACCGCAAGAAACGGCGAGCTCCTTGTGGATGCTTATTTAATGAGCTAAACAGTGCAAGATCATGTGTGATCAGCCGTCCCACCCCCCAATGGGAATCACTCCCAAGCTGTTGCTGCTCTTGAACTTAAACTCCAGAACAGAAGATTCCGGCCAATAACTTACTGCTCATATGAGGCTCACCTGACCCAATTTTTGAGTCAGCCTTGAAGTGGGTGGCTAGGCTGCTCCCCAAGCATCTTGTAGGATTCCAATACTATGTTCGAATGTGATGCTGAGTGTTCAGTGATTAAATCGGTTGTCCTTAAAGGATTCACTGAAAACCACTCCAGCGAGGTGAGAAAGAAAACAGTGTGCTGATCTTCTGGTCTGCTGCCAGCCCCTCAATGTCCACCCATTCCATGATTGCCTCCCCTCTCTTTTAAACTTTGTGGAAGAGCTACCTGATTCAAGCCCCCAACCCCGGCCTCACAGCCTCCGTGCACGCATCCCCCCAACAAACTCCCCACCCCTTGATCAGTGTGATAACTGTCAGTGCTTATTCAGTGCTGGCATCTCACCAATTCTATTTTTGTGAGGCCTCACCATTGGTTTCTCACTGTGAGGGTTGTGGGGGGAGGAGGGGGGGGTAATGGCAGGACATTCTGCCTATCCCCCACACAACATTCACTCACCTGAAAATCACTGTGAACTGAATCTGATTATAAGATGAAACAATTATCTCTGGGGCTGCAGCAATTCAAACTGTTTCATCTAAACCTGTGCAGGAACAGTCCTCAGCATGACATCCAAATAATTGCTCGGGCAGCAAAATTCAGTCATAATGTTAATCACTCACCAGCGATTTTAAATTATTCTAAGGTGAAAAGATCACACATTTTTTCATGAATGATACACAAGTAGTTTTTGTGTAAAGCAGTTTAGTTCACCTCTTTCTGATCTGCACCGACCAATTCATATCATTTTATGGCCCAACTCTTGATTGGCAGTTTTTCTTTTTGTCCTTATGGACGTTTCATTTCAGCTTCACTGTGTTTGGTTTACTGAAGCTAGCAATTCCATGGACCATGATCTTTATTAAGTGCTTTAGTTTATCTTTTCTCCCTGCTCAGCCCTTCATCAATAAAAACAGTAGGTAACTTTACCAGGACCATTAACCCAATGGGATGTCATCACTGGAGAAGTTATTATGGCCTTTTCTGTCTCTTGTTTTTGTTAGGTCAGAAGTTCAATGAGCAAACATTTAGAAGCATTTTATTTTTAAAGGTAAGTTGAATAACCCACACTGAAATTACAACTGCATCGCCGACAGAGCTTAGAAACAAGAGGTTACAGATCGAGCAGCATGCAGATTTTGAAGACAGAGAGTGACTCTCAGCTTGGAGTCTCCAGCTGCCTTCTGGTGGCATTCATTAAATGCAAGTCAGCATGGGGAAGCTTTACTTAATTACATACTTTAATACGCTTAGCAAATGATGAATAGTACTGTCTTACCCAACATTTAAACAGCCTAATAAAAGGAATTCAAGGGAAATGCAATCTACAAGATTCAATTCTGAAATTGTTTTCAGGGAGCTCTATTAGAACAGTGTCAGCATGAGATGACTAACCTCAAAAGAGTTTTCCTAACTGCAGGGTAGTGGATACTGCTGATAGTCATAGATGGTTTCAATTACGTATAATAAGTTCAAGTAATTTTAGGTCCTGAAAATTGGTCTCCTGCAGTATCTATCAATACATTTCTATAGTCCTAAATAAGAAACTTCTGTCTGTGGTATCCTGTGAAAAGCAGATGCAACTCAGTTTAAAGTTTGTGGCTGTAGAGAGCAACCATTTCTCATCATGTCTCTGGCACTGCATGAAGTGTATGTATGCTTCTGGAGAAGAGAGAGTTGACTGATGCCTGGAATTGTCTGGAAAAAATATTATGCTGTTCTCTCCTAAGATTGTTCTGATGTTTTTGTGCATTTTGTTGGTTTGCACATCTTCCTATCTTATGGCATAATGGGTGATGTGATTTTCTTTGTGTCAGTATGGCTTATGGAATATCTCGTGAGAGTGAAATTTCTCCTCTAACCAAAAATGGAAAGTGCTATTTTTTTCCCTCCATAATTAGCAATTTTGCAATGAAATCACATGGATATGTGTTTTCAAACCTGTGATTTTTGAGAATGTGTCTTTGTTGGCCTGTCAGTTTTATCAAAGGACTTCTGTCCATTGCATTGACAACATTGCAATTCCTTATTCTTTAATACAGCTGTAACTATGCAGTTCCCTCACTTGTGTATTGGTTGGGTGGAAACTCACTTTGCCTATCTAATTATACCCAAACTTAGAATTTCAGGTTCAAATAAACATGCACAGATTGAGTGGCCAGGATTTCCCCCCCCAGGAGGGATCCCCGACGTCATCCCAATCCATTTAAATCTTCAGGAAGGCGGGTGGACAGCGAAATCAGCTGTCCGCCCGCTGACCTGTCAATGGCCAATTAAGGCCATTGACAGGCTAATTAACTTTGTTAAAGAACCTGCCCATCCAAGCTTAAGGCTGGCGGGCAGGCCAGGAGCCCCAGCGGGCTCAAGATTATTCATGAAACTTCATCCACTGGCGGGATGAAGTTTCATGTCCGTTCTTTAAAAATTTAATAAACTTTATGTGTTTATTATTAACATGTCCCATCTCGTGTGACATTGTCACATGAGGGGACATGTTAATAATTTTAATATTTCTCTATTTTTTGACTTTTCTTACCTGTCAGTAAACTCCCTAAGACAGCAATTTGCCTCAAGGAGCAATGCGCTCTTTCGCATGCATGCACAAAAGAGTGCACTTTGACAGATGGAGAATCCCTCCACCCCCTGCTCAGGAAGCGAGAACATCAGGGAGCTATGTACTCACATGTCGGCTGACCTTCACCTGAGGGTATAGGGTGGTAACCCCATACCAGTCACCCTTGAAGTCACAGCAGTGCTTAATTTCTATAGTACTGGTTCCTTCGTGGGCATCTGCTCTGCTCTCCTGCCAGCTCCAGTGCTTTTAACTCAGTGTCGGTCAGCATCGGTCTGGTGTCTGGCGCTCCGCCCACAATCTTCCACATCTCCGTGTTGTTGTGGGCCCTTTTGTTCTTAAGCATAAAGGGAGAGCAAGTGAGGCTCAAGTGATGCTGAGGAGAACTCCTTACCACCCAACTACCCCCTCACCCCATGAGGTGTGATGATGCCTATCTCTCCTTCCAAAACTTATCATCTCAAGAAAGTTGGGCAACACGGAGAGGAAGGATCAGATGTCTGTGACACACACTTATGTATGGCCAATGCAACTAGGGAAGAAGGTGAGGGGACAACCTGTACATGTCAGCCCTCATCGAAGCCCATAATATTTGAATGACCTTTAATTCATTTTTTTGCAGCCTGTCACTCAGATGCACCCGTGTAGTGTGGAGTAGGTCATTGATCCTTTTCCTGCACTGGACCCAGTCCCTTGGATGCACCTCATGGCTGCTCACCTCCGCATGACCTCTGTTCAAGCCTCTTTGGTCAACCAAGAGGGACTCTTGTGGCTATCACCTGGGAACAAAATGTGTCTGCACTCACAGGAGGAGGCCTTGCAATGGGGCGATCCAATGGCTGGGCTGTGACAGTTCAGTCCTCTTCAATTACCTCATCAATGCCACAGAATTAAATTGTGGGACGTTGGTGGACTCTTCTCCCTGGACCTGGTAAGGTGTCCTGTGTTGGAGAAGTTCAGAAATTCAGCTGACGGAGATTCACACGGCACAGCTTGCATTAAAAGCTTGCAAGACAAATTCAGTTTCAAAGACAGGGCTGGCTGCCATTTAAATATGGCGCCTCTTCCTGCACTGCATCCGGTGATGCAGGCTTCTCAATGTCAGAGCCGCCCCCACCATGTGATCCTGTAGCAAGCACACGTCACCCACACCAACTGGCTAGCCGGCCACCATGAACCCGTTCCAGATCCCCAAAGACTTTTGGTCGTGCCAGCAGGTGCCACGACAGGAACATTAAATCCAGCCCATTTTGTGGACTGGGTGGCGCATTGTTCTTTGATAACTCTGATCTGGATTTAAAACTTGGTCAGATTAACAGAATGAAAATAGTAAAATACAGTGGATGCTGGAATTCTGAAAGAAAAAGAAATGCTGGGTTTATTAAACAAATTAGACAGCATCTGTGGAGAGAGAAACAGAGAAACAGGGGTAAATCTTTTCACAAAAATGAGATGATTGTGGTTGTTAGAGGTCAATAATCTTAACCCCAAGGCATTGCTGCAGGAGTTCCTCAGGGTAGTGTCCTAGGCCCAACCATATTCAGCTGCTTCATCAATAACCTTCCCTCTAATATAGGGACAGAATTGGGGATGCTCACAGATGATTGCATTATGTTCAGCACCATTCATGATTCCTCAGATACTGAAGCAGTCTATGTCCAAATGCAGCAAGAAATGGAAAACATTCAGGCTTTGACTGATAAGTGGAACGAACATTTGTATTGCACAAGTGCCAGGCAATGGCCATCGTCAACAAACGAGACTCTAACAAAAACAGAAACAGAAATACCTGGAAAAACTCAGCAGGTCTGGTAGCATCAGCGGAGGAGAGCACAGTTGACGTTTCGAGTCCTCATGACCCCTCAACAGAACTGTTCTGTTGAGGGGTCATGAGGACTCGAAATGTCAACTGTGCTCTCCTCCGCTGATGCTGCCAGACCTGCTGAGTTTTTCCAGGTATTTCTGTTTCTGTTTTTGTTTTGGATTTCCAGCATCCGCAGTTTTTTGCTTTTATTTTTGAGACTCTAACAATCTCCCCTTGACGTTCAAAAGCATTACCATCACTGGATCCCCCACTATCAACATCCTGAAGGTCACCATTGACCAGAAACTTAATTGGATCAGCTACAGTTTACTGCAAGACAAGTCAGAGGCTGCGAATTCTGCAGCGAGGAATTCACCTTCTGACTCCCCAAAGGCTGTCCACCATCTACTAGGCACAAGTCAGCAGTGTGATGGAATATTCTCCACTTGTCTGGATGAGTTCAGCTCCAACAACACTCAAGGAGCGCAACACCACCTAGGGCAAAGCAGCCTGCTTGATTGGCACCTCATCCACCATCTTAAACATTCACTCCCTGCACCACCGACGCATAATGGCAGCAGTGTATACCATCTACAAGATGCACTGCAGGAACTCACCAAGGCTCCCTAGACAGCATCTTCCAAACCGATGACCTCAACCAAGTAGAAGGACAAGAGCAGCAGATGCATGGGAACACCACCACCTGGAAATTCCCCTCCAGATCATACATTGTCCTGACTTGGAAATATATCGCCGTTCCTTCACCGTCGCTGGGTCAGAGCCTCGAGCTCCCTTCCTAACAGCACTGTGGGTGTACCTACACCACATGGACTGCAATGGTTCAAGAAGGTGGCACACTGACACCTTCTCAAGGGTAATTAGGGATGGGCAACAAATGCTGGCCTTGCCAGCAAATCCCACATCCCATGAAAGGATAAATAAACAATAAGAAAACTGCTACATCATATCAGAGAGCAGTTAACAGTCATTACAGTGAATGTATGGGTTGTGAACAATTAGTTTTTATGACAATTGTGATCACCATTAGGGATACTAACTTTTTATTCCAGGTTTATTTAATTAACTGAATGAAAATTCACGAACTGCCATGGTGGTATTTGAATTTACCACTTTGATTATTTGTCCAGACCTCTGAATTACTTCCCCCGTAGCAAGACAACTATGATACCGTACCTGTACTGTTAATAATTGAATGATAGCTCTTCTTTTTAGTTGGTAGCATCCTATCTGAAATGAGTTTAGGTAACTATATCCTAGCTCCTGGGCTCATAGCACAAAAACTAGCTTCAAAACTAAATAGGCAATCACACTCAGAGAGGCCATGGCACAACTGATGTGGGAATTGAGAAAAAGAATATTTCAGATCAATGAATTTTCTTCTGAAGTTCTGAAAGATGAAAGATGAAAGGTCAGCCTGAAACATCAACTCTGTTTCTCTCTCCACAGATGCTGCCTTACATTTTAAGTATTTCCAGCATTTTTTGTTTTTGTTTCAGATTTCCAGCATCTACCTCATTTTGCTTTTGTAATAAATTATTTTGTATGAATGTTTCTAACATGAGAAGGACAAAAGAAATGCTAGGAATGCTTCTCACATTCTTATATATGAAGCTTAATATAGATTTATCTACTCGTTTTGCTTTCGTACCTGCTGGTTATTGATGGCTAATATTTCACCATAAGTTGCTATGCCCATGTACTCCTGTTGCCTAATAGAAACAGCATTGATGCCCTAAGCTGGCTGAGAATTCTCATTATATTCACTAGAATGTGAAGTCTAATTCAAAATGTCTAAGGCCCTGTTGGCCAAGCTGTAGTGGAAGTGGAGGTTTCAGATTTTACCCTCATGCCAAGCACCCTAGGTTGTTATGTCTTATTTTGAGACTTTGATGAACCATCAGACACAGCTTCTAACTGCCTCAACTAGTGAAGCAGCTGGATGTTTGCGGCTGCTTACCTTTGTGTTTCATGTTATTGCTGTTCTCTGAGCATGTTGTTTCTGACAGGAACACAGGATGTCATATTATATTTTTCAGCATTGAGGGAAGCATAAAGAACAAGTCCCTGGGCTGTTCAAAGAGACTACCCTGAGGAGCAGGTTAACACCATGCTAGCAAATAGTTTCCCAAGCAGGGGAGCAGCATGTCATGCAGAGGATATACCCTGGAAACACCATGAAAGTTTTCTCCATAAATGAATGGATAACTAGAGATATTGAGCATTTTCCTAAAATTAGAGGTCAAGTAAATCATTCAACAAATATGAAAAATGGTAAGTGGGAAGAAGAATTCCAGGGGCTTAGGGAGTCAATACTTCCTAACCTAGGTGAAGCAAAGATTTTCCTGCACTTTGCCAATAAATTTCTCTGTGTTTCTTTACTATTGAGAGTGGCCCAGCTGTCTATTGAGTGAGGCTCCATTGTGGAAACTCTGCCATGCTAAATATGTTTCTGTTTATGAGACCAATGTGTCCAAGAGTCAAAACTATTTGTACAGTTGCTTCTACCACCTGCAACTTCTTTTCTTGCATATCCTTGAGGACTCACAACTGTGTCTCCTGCATGCCTTTAACTAAAGCCCAGCACATCACACTGCAGTTCCTCCCCTTTGCAAGGACATTGCTATTATAAAGGAATTGGTTTGAAGAGACAGAGTAGTCTCTTCATACAAATACATTTGATTGCAAAGAAAGTATACACAACTTAGTACAGATTGTTTTCTTTGTCCTGAAAATAACTAATCTAAGGAACTACATTCAAAAGGACACATATTGAATTGAATTACTCTTTGTGAATGGAATGGACAAATATTCAAAGGGACTCAGGTTTGGAAGCTGGTTAGCTGTAAATTTGGGCAGGTTTGCAGATCTTAAAGGGTTGCCGTTCAGTTTAAAGGAGAATTACTTGATCTTGCTGAGTTAGAAGCATCAGGCACATGATAATGGTGCTAAAGTGCTAAAGATTTGTGCCTTCAGTTATGATTCCTGGATAGTTTTGCTGCAGGAATTGCAGTGAGGAAGAGTGGCCCTGTTTAGTACTGAAGACTATTCATCTGAAAAATTCCAGGTGCATATTGCATGAATGGAGGTCATTGAGCAAGTGAATATAGTCTCCCAAACCAGCTGTAACTGAGAAACAAAAAACAAAAATCAGTAGCATTATCAAAATTGTCAAGGTAGGTGCCTTTGTGTGCATAGTATTTTTGCCTTGCATCTGGCATAGACCCAGTATGCACATTCTATCTGTTGCACCCTCAGGGCGCTAAGCTGCAAAACAGGTAGAGAGCATTCACCCCTCTATGCCACATTCCTTCATTCTCCAAAAGCACGTAGCACATTTGAGAAAAGGGACACAACACACAGAATAAATTGATGCTACTTACTGCGTGATGACACCACATCCCTAAATTTGCCCTCGCCAAAACCCTCTCCTGACTCAAAACCAAAGGTGGCAATGGCCATTCCTCAAGCTCAGAAAGTTGCTTCACCATGACTTCCCATTGCCTGTCCTAGTCCCTTTATGATGGTTGTAAACAGCCTTGACCTGTAAGTGAAGCACATTTATCAGGATGTTAGCCAGTGCCTGAGCATCCTGAACTACAGGCATGTGCCTTGCCAATCTCCAGCTCAGTGCCAGACCGTTTGACATTAGTAAGCATTGTGTAGAATGGAATTAGTGAATTTGAGGAAGGAGCATCTAATGAATCGCAAAAGAGAGGGGTTAGCGGAGGGAGCATGAAAGGACTCGCTGCACATGTTTTCCATTACCAAAATGTCTATTTATCTGAAGGAGGCTTGTTTCACCAAATATTGTGGCTATCATGGCCATGTTTGCAAGCCACTGAACTTCAACAAGAATTTGATATCATACTGGGCCTACTTTCAGATAGAATTAATAATGAAACAAATGGCTTTTGCAACATCTTTGTCTAACATTAGAAACAGCTGGTGGAGAATGTGCACAGTCCACTTCTGACTTCACTATAGTCTTGTGGGAGAGATTTACTCTAATGTGGATCATTATGCAGCAAGGGACAGCTTTCTGCAATGAAGTCCCAAAGCAGTGAATTTTTCTTGTGAATGTTGTGTATTGCAACAACGGATATATTTTTGCATGAGTCTGTTGCTTCCAAGTTCGACAAACTGTTCTAATTGTTTGAGAAGAGCAGTTAAGGTGGGTTTATACATGTTTAAAATACCCTAGATACATTGATTTTGCAGCCAGCTAGGCATCTTTCTGGGATTCACGGCCTTAAGAGATATGCCACATGAGGGATTCTATGAGGTGGCTTCCCCTCACAATCAGACACTCCTTGGGTATAAGATCATAAGAAATAGGAACAGAAGTAAGCCATTTGGCCCATTGAGCCAGCTACGCCAATCAATAAGATCACGGCTGATGTGATTTGACCTTAACTTAACATTCCTGCCTGCCCCTCATAACCTATGACTGCCTTGTCAATCAAGAATCTACCTAACTCAACCTTGAATATGTTTAATGACGCAGCCTCCACTGCTCTTTGTGGAACAGAATCTCAAATACAAATGACCCTCTGAGAGAAATTCCTCCTCATCTCCATCTTCAATGGGAGATCCCTTGGGCAGAATTTTATGTCCCGCAAGCGGGCGCACACCCGACCTGATCAGGTGTAAAATCAGGCGAGAGGACATCGGGCAAACGTCCCAACAGCATCTCGCACTAGTGCAATATTTCCCTCAGTGAGCAAAAACATGCCTGTGGGCAATTAAGCCCATTAATGGCACAATTGAACATGACTTTTTGTGGCCCGTCAACCTTACAGTTGGCAGACGGGCGAATCGGCCAGGCGGCCTTTACATTTTTCATGAAACCTCATCCAAGATGAAGGGTGGGATTTTCTGTGCCCGCTGGCGTCGGGTGTGATTGGTGGTGTGACCGAACAATTTGGCGCCATCGGCTTTACATCAGCGGGAAACCAGTTCATGATCGTCTGCTGAGCCCGCTGACGGCATGCCGCGTTTCCTGACATTGGATGTTGGGAACCTCACTGTAATACATCAGCATTTCATTATCAGGCCAGCCTGGCAGAATCGCTTCCCCCAGCTGGATCATCTGTCCACATCGGCCGGAAAGCACACCGACGTGTTTCATAACAGCACATAAATGCATGCATTTGGCGGCCTGCACTTTGAGGGGAACTCGGAGGTGAGTACACAGTGACAAGCAGCACTCGCCAGGATTGCTTGTTGGACTTCAAGCTTGAGGGGCACTGGAGGGTTGGGGTTAAGGGCAGCCCTGCCATTGAGGTGACTAGTGGCGGGAGGGGCAAGGGCCTGCAGTTGAATATAGCACACAAGCATTTGGGTTGGGGAGGTAGGGTGGGCGAGAATACTGGCCACACATTAGGGAAACCTGTATAAAGTGACCATTCCTCTGCAACTCAGACAGTTCAGGTGCAGCCACATTAATATGATTGGAGTCGGGCTTCTAGCTTATCTGCCCAATCAAGCAACGCAGAGGCATCAAAGTGCCACCAAGTGCTGCAGAGCTTCCAGAGGTTCTTAGTGCACCCATGCTAACCACATATCTCTCTCTTCCATCCTACAGGAGGAGTACATCAGGATCATGGAACCTGGTGAACTGGCTTTACGCCTGATGGCCTACAGAGAGCGAAGATGACGGAGGAGAGAGCGACTGAAGCTCCTGGCTGCACCTGTCACTACTGCAGATGACTGAGAACCAGTGTCACTGAAGACAGCGCATGTCTAGGGAAATGATTGGTCACATCTGCCATCTACTGCAGGACTTGGCGCCAAGGGGACATGGAGGGCATCCACTGCCAGTGGCCATGAAAATGACCGCAGCGCTAAATTTCTATGCCAGTGGGTCCTTTCAGGGCTCCACAGGTGACCTCTGTGGGATCTCACAAGCCTCCACCAACAAATGCATCCATGAGGTCATGGATGCCATCTTTGCGAGGGCACACAACTTTGTGCATTTCACCTGGGACCAGGACAGCCAGGATGTAAGGCCAATTGGATTTGCCTAGATCTCAGGTTTCCCACAGGTTCAGGGTATGATCGACTGCTCTCAAGTGGCGCTCAGATCTCCGTCACAACATACAGTGGACTACATCAACTGCAGGGGGTTCCATTCGCTGCATGTGCAGCTGGTGTGTGACCGCCAGAAATATATCCTACAGGTATGTGCACAGTTTCCAGTGAGTGTGCACGACGCTAACGTCCTCAGTTGGTCACAAATCCCTGCAGTCTTCCAGGGTCCACAGAGGCTGCAGGGATGTCTCCTCGGGGACAAGGGCTACCCGCAGAGGTCGTGGATGATGGCAAACGTGCGGCGGCCTCAGACTGCAGCACCGCGATACTATAATGAGGCTCATGCTGCAGCTTGCAACTTGATGGAGCAGACCTATCGGGATGCTGAAGATGCAATTCTGGTGCCTAGTGGAGCCCTGCAATACAGTCTGCAGAGGGTGTCACACATCATCAATGTCTGCTGCTCCCTTTACAACCTGGCACTCCAACGAGGAGACGAGCTAGGTGAGGGGGAGATGGCGGAGCTGTACATCTCCTCCGATGAGGAGGATGCCGATGGGATGAAGGTGAGGAGGTCCTCGAAGGCGACGATAATGGGGATGAGACCCTCGCACTGGCTAGACAAGGCAGGCAAGCTCGGGAGGCCCTCATAGCTGCTAGATTTGTGGAGGATGATGATAACATGTAGTGAGGTGACCCCATAGTTCCTCATATCGCATCTGTAAACGTTTGACTACAGTCTGGCTTATGGCAGCGCGAATACCCTCTGTGAGAATGCTCTTGTCATGGAGACTCAGTGGACGCCCTAATAGTCGCTCGATTGCAGGAGGATGATGACAACATGCAGTGAGGACACTCCATAAATCTTCACATAGTCTCTGAGAACATCTGATTCCTGTCTGGCCGAGGGCAGGTTGCTTTCGCTCTGTGATCTGGATCATATCATAGAGACGCAGCCATGAAACTTTAGAAGCATCTGATCCTTTGTCCACCTTCAGCATCTGAGCCCTTCAGGAGTACAGCATCACTGGTCACAGATGCTAAAGAGACAGGGGCCAGCGCCCCCTTAAAGGCGCTGAGAGCACACAAAGAGTATGAGAGAACTCTGTGGTGTCTGCCCACTACATTCTGGCAGCCATGACTAGCACCACTGAGGTGCAGGCATCAGTAATGTGTCCAGGGAGTGTGAGGCCAGACCATCGCTTTGGTCTGAAGGCTGCACAGAGCACAGGGCTGAGGCCCTGGACTGAGACACCTGCCTTTACCCTGTGCAGAAAGGTTTCACACCGAGTGACAAGAACACTGCTCATAAGAACAAGGAGCCACAGCAGGGAGACATTCTTGGGAGTTTATTGACAATAGTGAACATTATGTACAAGTGATTAACACCCTTGCTCAGGCTGTGCAACTAATTCTTCTTAACGTTCCGAACCCTGCCGCTATGTCTTGGTGCTCCCTGGACATTCACAGTGGAGGCAGAGGCAGTCTGCTGGCTCTAGGCTCTGTCTGTGATGACTTTGGTGGGTGTCTTCTGGAGGGCCGAGACGTGGAGAGCCTCAGCCTGCTTTCAGGGTCCTGCTGTGTGGCAGTGGCACTCTCCTCGACCTGTGGAGCTGGAGCTGCTGAGATCACAGGTCGAGGGGAATCGGATGGGCCGGGCACTCTCTGAGCCACCTGGATGGATGGGCCTGGAGTGTGAACCTGCTGATCCTCCTCCCTATGGGTGTCCAGGGACCCCAGGCTGACTCCTTGAGGAGAAGGGGTAGCTAGAGTGAGATCGAGTTGCCCTGCACCCCTCACGTGTACACACTGTTGGAGGCCAACTATGGCATCATTGATGGAGTTGAGACTGCGCAGCAGTGCAGGAGCGACGTCCTGGACCAAGATCTCCATGGCGGCTGCCATCCTACCAGCGTTGACCTCGGTGCATTTGCATTCTAGTGCTAACACCTCAGTCTGAAGGCGGATGGACTTCTCCATTGTGCCTTGCAGTCTAAGGAGTGCAGCAGACATCTCTTCCTGATGTTCTGAACTTGCCTTTGCAGCTCCAGCAACTGTGACAACTCATCATCTGACTCAGATTCGGCACATTTCTGGCCTCCGGCAGTCCTCTGTGTGCCAGAAACCTTGGAAGCCCATGCCTCTGCCTGCTGTGGATCAGAAAGTGCGATGTGCTCACCAGAATGTGATCCTGGGGCTATTCTCAAGATAGGTCCCGCCTAGGTGTGTGTCTCTGCGCTTGTGGAGGGTGTGGGTGAGTGCTTTGATAGGACTTCAGGGAGGGTGCCTCCAGATTCCTCTCCTGAGGTGTCTTCGGGGCTTGATTGGAGGCCCTGGGTCTTGGACTCTGTCGGCTGGTTGGCAGATGTGCCTGCGAAAGCAAGGAGAGATAATTAGTGCATGGCAGTGACCTTTGAAACAGGACACATCACTCACAGCATGGTTGTCTGATAGATGTTACAATGCTGGATCCTCACTTGGTAGAGCAGCGCTGACCTCATTGTCAGCACAGGACCCATCCAGATCCTCACCGGCCAGCTGGATGGCTCTGTTTTCAAAGCCTGTTAGGACCTTGATTTCAGGCACTTCTCTACCGGTTTGCGACCTCTCCCTCTTGTTGTGTGCCAGCTTGTCCTGCATGAATAGAGATGGAGAAAGTGTAAGCAGGATGCCTGCCAGGCCAGATGATAGGTATGCCTGGCATGTGTGAGTGGTGAGTGGTCCCATTGACAGGATGCCTCCCAAGCTGGGTTAGTGCTGTTGCTGTCCATTCTGCAGCCAGAGTGGGGGTAGAGGGCATCCCGGTGGCCTCCACGGCATCCAATAGGCACTCGAGAGACGCATCGTTGAACTTGGGGGCTGCAGTCTTCTTCAGTTTCAAGGCCACGTCTTCCATGCAGCAGTGGTGGTCTGGAAGCACTGAGGTTTGTGTTTGCACCTGGACTTTAAATATGGCGGCCGGAGTGATGCAGTGGCGGGGTGATGGTGGGCAGGCAAATGAGAGCCTGCTCGCCATGGAAATGGCGTGTTTCCCGGGATTGCATAAATAATGTGGCGGGTTTGGCACGATACCAAACCCGCCTGGTACCGCACTTAGTGCAAATCTGGGACGATTCCGCCCGAAATCTCTGTTAGGAAATAAAATAAAAACAAATATCTTGGGACAGCATTTTTATGAGGTTTGCTTTCAGGTGCTTGTTTGTGCTATATGGAAATTTTTTCCAGCTTTTTTATGCTTTATTGTATTATTTGCAGGTCTGCAGCTCCCTGAGGCAGCTGTCTGCCTTCAGGGAGCTCTCTCGCAGCGCTCACCCACACCCGCAGTGATGTTGCTGCCCCACCCTCTTCCCGCCCCCACCCCGGCAGCGTTGAGCTTTTCATTGTGCGTCGGGGACTGATCGCGGTTGGGGGCCTATTTCCTGACGGCTCCCAGGCCCGCCAATCCTGTGCGCCCAATGAGGCGAAATATCAGGCCCTTATTTTTAAACTGTGTCCTCTTGTTCTAGATTTCTCCCATAAGGAGAAACATCTGCCAGCATCTACCCCATCAAGCCCCCTCAGAATCTTATATGTCTCAGTAAAATCACTTCTCAAACTCCTAAACTCTAACGTGTCTAGGCCCAAAATGCTCAACCTTTCCTCATAAGACAACCCCTTCATCCCAAGAATCAGTCTGGTGAACTTTCCCGGAACTGCTTCCAATGCAAGCATATCCTTCCTTAAGTGAAGAGACCAAAACTGCACACAATACTTTAAGATGTGGTCTCACCAATGCACAGTACAGTTGTAGCAACACATCCCTACCATTATACTCCATCCCCCTTACATTGAAGGTCAATAATGGACATTTGGGTGTGGCTGAGCTGGCAGCTGGACCATCCCATATTCTAGGACGAGGATTCTATAGTCACCTCGAGGGGAGAACATAGAAGAACTAAAATTCTATACCACAAATCTCAGGCATTCCACCAAAGGAACGCATTACAGTACTAAACATTAGGGGAGGAAATTGGTCCCTGTTGTGCCTGATTTTTGAGTGCAAAGTCCACATGAGTGAATTTATTTCTTGGTGCATTCTCCCATACCTGACCCCAACAGGAAGTGTTCTTGTTCGGCAGGCAACAAATTCCAAGATCCCGGAGTTCCCACCTAAGACAGGCATTAGGATCCTTGTATATGCTAATCAGGAGCCTAACAGCTTTTTGAGGACCCAGATGCCAAATCTGGCTCCGTTTAGTGTTTTGAATTTACCATGACCTAACCAGTAGCCTATAAAGGGACCACTGGAAGCTGCCAAAGAACCGGTAAACTTTTGTTTTCTCATATGTGTACCCATTGTTAGCCTCTCCTCCCTACACAGGACTTGTCTATGAACTGAATTAGTATCCTAGTCAACTGATTCTGGGAAGGCCTGACCAGCAGACTGCACCGAGACATCGAATAAGTGTCCACAGCTTGCTGGCATTATGGAAATGAAGTTTCGAGACCCAATTTTGAGCGAGCCATGGGCCTACATCTATAGGCGCACTTTCAAGTCACGCCACCCACTTAGTGCCAGGAACTGCTGTGAAACAAATTTCTCCCCCTATTGATACGGAATGATCAATTTTACCTTATTAAAATTTGGTTGGAGCTTAGAAAATAGTTATGTCAGTGAGAAGTCAGCATTTGGCTTCAGCAGCCACTTTTTTTAGCTCAAAACAAAAACAGAAACAGAAATACCTGGAAAAACTCAGCAGGTCTGGCAGCATCGGCGGAGAAGAGCACAGTTGACATTTCGAGTCCTCATGACCCTTCAACAGAACTAAGTAAAAATAGGAAAGAGGTGAAATATAAGCTGGTTTAAGGGGGGGGGGCGTTGTTAGGACAAGCAGCCAGTAATAGGTAGAGATAACCAGAAGATGCCACAGACAAAAGGACAAAGAGGTGTTGAAGGTGGTGATATTATCTAAAGGAATGTGCTAATTAAGAGTAGAAAGCAAGACAGACAAGGTACAGATAGCCATGGTGGGGGTGGGGTGAAATAATACTAAAAGGGCATAAAAGGTAGAGATAAACAATGGGTGGAAATACATTTAAAAATAATGGAAATAGGTGGGAAAAGAAAAATCTATATAAATTATTGGAAAAAACAAAAAGGAGGGGGAAGAAACGGAAAGGGGGTGGGGATAGAGGAGAGAGTTCAAGATCTAAAATTGTTGAACTCAATATTCAGTCCAGAAGGCTGTAAAGGGCCTAGTCGGAAGATGAGGTGCTGTTCCTCCAGTATGTGTTGAGCTTCACTGGAACAATGCAGCAAGCCAAGGACAGACATGTGGGCATGAGAGCAGGGTGGAGTGTTGAAATGGCAAGCGACAGGGAGGTCTGGGTAATGCTTGCGGACAGACCGAAGGTGTTCTGCAAAGCGGTCACCCAATCTGCGTTTGGTCTCTCCAATGTAGAGGAAACCGCATTGGGAGCAACGAATGCAATAGACTAAGTTGAGGGAAGTGCAAGTGAAATGCTGCTTCACTTGAAAGGAGTGTTTGGGCCCTTGGACGGTGAGGAGAGAGGAAGTGAAGGGGCAGGTTTTGCATCTTCTGCGGTTGCATGGGAAGGTGCTGCGGGAGGGGGTTGAGGAGTAGGGGATGATGGAGGAGTGGACCAGGGTGTCACAGAGGGAACGATCCATATGGAATGTCACCAGGGGGGGTGAAGGGAAAATGTGTTTGGTGGTGGCATCATGCTGGAGTTGGCGGATTTAGCTCCTCTTTCTCATTTACATCTCCTTTCCACAATTGATTGCCATATATTGGATATTCATAGTTATGCTTCTGAAGTGTGCACTTCTTGTACAAACCGTACCTACCTGGATTTCCTTCTTTGCTCCTCCATGTTTTCCTCTAAAAGAGGTTCTGATAGGAATACTCCTGGTACAAATGTTACCAGATGAAAATAGCAGTATCAAACGTCTTGGTACAAGCAATATGAAAATAAATTGGAGTCAAAATAAACAACGCAACAATATTTTTCTTACGTGGGCCCCAAGACATGAACTAGTAAACTTGCAACTAGTAAACTTGATAGCTGCATTTCTGTCAGAAGTAACCTAGAACTGAGAACTTATGGGAGGGCTGAACGCACATTACGTTTCTAACTTGAGTCACAGGATATTTTATGTGCATTTACTTAAAACCTTTTTAATTTCATTATTATACTTGAATGAAATCTTGCCTTGTTTATAGCAAGAGTTTAATGCATTTGAAACCCTCCTGACCAGGAGATGCTGGTTTGTGCATTGTAGCTGGAGATGGGGTGAATGTTACATCTGACCTCTCCTCACCTTGCCATTGAGTTTATTTTCTCATTGGTGGCATAAACTGTTGGAAAATATGTCCAGTCATAGCAGGAGCAAATAGCATAGCAAATAGATCTGTAGAATATAGTTGGAGGATGGCAAATGTCACCTTGAGCACTGTGTCTAGTTTTGGCCTCTGAGACACAAACAAACATTCGAACCATGAATGTAGAAATGAACAAGGCTGAGCTCTTGTGTAATGTGCTTTAATTATGAGGAAACACTTCAGAAATGTGGTCCCTTCCACCTTCTTTTCAATGCTGCTTTCAGCTTCCTGAGCACATCAACCTACCTTTTTGCCCCCTGCTCAATGTCCGATGCTTCACCTCCATAATGGGACATACTTTGAGCTATTTATCTCTGCTGTTCTAACGCTGCTGTACTTGTCTTGTGATATGTGTTGTGGAAATGGTACCTACTGGTCTGGTTTGGAAGGGAACTACTTTTTCATTGCTCATGTTTTATTTTCATTTCTTTGTCTTATTGGCAGGAATACAAACCTCAAAGAAAACAGTCGGGTTTGGGTTGAGTGACATGTTTAAAGCTAAGGTGAAGCTTTCTGATACAAAATCATCTCCAACCAATTGACTTCCTACTTTAACTGAGATGGAATGCTGGACAGGCAACCAACTCATCCAAGAAGGTGGGCTGGTGCTTTAAATAAGATAATTAGGCCGTTGGTCCCATTGTCGTTCAGCTTTAAATTTTAACTCTGGTCTATCCTGGCAGCTACATCCGGATGAGGATTGGGTGGATCCAGGAAGTTGGTGCCTTTGCACCTACCTTGTGGATACAGGGTGCCTACCTGAGCAACCCCTGCAATTGGACACCCTCCACCGACTTTCCTCACAAGTCCAACCCAACCCCTACTCAAGACCCCTGATGTCCCCTGAGGGGAGCGATGGCATATTGGTATTGTTGCTGGATTAGTAACCCAGAGACCCAGAGTAATGTTCAGGGGACCTGGGTTCAAATCCTGCCAAGGCACATGGTGGAATGTGAATTCAATAGAAACCTGGAATTAAAAGTCTAATGATGACCATTGTCAATGGTTGTAAAAACCGACCTGGTTTATCCTTTATCTGCTGTCCTTACCTGGTCTGGTTGACTGAACCATCTGTGGTTGACTCTTAAATGCCCTCTGAACCAGGGATGGGCAACAAATACTGGCCTAGTACTAATACTATGCCCACATCCCATGAATAAAAAAACTCACCTGGCCTCCAACCTGATCGAAAGGCCCCTGACTCCCCCAGGCCTCCAATTCCAGACCTGTGCTTTCCCTGTGCCCACCTCAGGCCTCTAAATCACCAGCAGGCCTCTCATTCTTCCCCCACAAAATGCCCCCAACCTCCATGCCCCACTCTTCCTGGACACTGAGCTCAGCAGCCTATCTGATTGGCCTCACATCTCAGATTTACACCCCTTCCCCACCTATTGATGCCATTCACCCTCACCCGAAAGAGGAACTCACATCCACTCCTCCTCTGAGATCACCTCTGCCCTGCCCACCACATCCCCACTCCAAGCATGGACCGGATTGGTCCTGTGGTCTTCATGGACAGGTCCTCAATGATGGCAGAACCCAGTACATCAGTGCAAAAGATGAGGCTAAAGTGGTTGCAACCATATTCATGCAGCCGGAAGTGCCGAGCAAATGATCCATCTCGACCTCCACCTGATATCTCGACCATCATGGATGCCAAACTTCAGACAATTCCAATCACTCCATGTGCTTTCAAGGAATCGGTGAATGCACTGGATGCAGGAAAGGCTCTGGGCCTTCACAACATCACGGCTGTAGTACTGAAAACTTGTGCTCCAGAACTAGCCATGCCCCTATCCAAGCAGCTCCAGTACAGCTTTAACACTGGCATCCATCTGGCAATATGAAAAATTGCCCAGATATATCTTCTCCACAAAAAGCAGGACAAATCTAACCCAGCCAATTAGTGCCCCATCAGTGCCAACAACAGCTTATATTTATATTTTTCTTTCACATAATGAAACATCCCAAGGTGCTTCACAGGAACATTATAAAACAAAGTATGACGCTGAGCCATGAAAGGAGATATCAGGTCAGCTGACCAAAGGCTTGGTCAAAGAAGTTTTAAGAGTGTAAGTTTTGAGAAGTGTCTTAAAGGAGGAAAACAAGGTGGGGTGGGAGGGGGGAGAGGCTTTGTGGAGAGGTTTAGGGAGGGTATTCCAGAGCTTGGAGCCTAGGCAACTGAAGGCACAGTTACCAATGGTGTCTGTGCAGGAGGCCAGAATTAGTGGAGCACAGATATCTTGGAAGGCTGTGGGGCTGGCGGAAATTACACAGATATGGAGGAGTTGGGTGTCATTATGTGAAAACTAACTGTGTTTTCAGATGAGGCAAATCATCAGCAAAGAGGTGGAAGTTGTTGCTGCCCATACTAACAAGCAACACTTGCTCAGCAATAACCTGTCACATATGTTCAGGTTGGGTTTTGTCAGGGGCATCTAGCTCCTGATCTCATTGCATGTCAGAGGTTGGGAATTCTACTGTGAATAATTCACTTCCTGACCCCTCCCCAAAGCCTTTTTTTAGAGTGCGAGAGGAGGACCCTGGGACAGGCAGTCAGCAGCACTGAGAAGAGAGTGCGAGGGGATAACCCTGGGACAGGCAGTCAGCAGCACCTAGAGGAGAGTGCGAGAGAAGGACCCTGAGACAGGCAGTCAGCAGCACCGAGAGGAGAGTGTGAGAGGAGGACCCTCGGACAGGCAGTCAGCAGCACCTAGAGGAGAGTGCGAGAGGAGGACCCTGAGACAGGCAGTCAGCAGCACCGAGAGGAGAGTGTGAGAGGAGGACCCTGGGACAGGCAGTCAGCAGCACCTAGAGGAGAGTGCGAGAGGAGGACCCTGAGACAGGCAGTCAGCAGCACCGAGAGAAAAGTGTGAGAGGAGGACCCCGAGCCAGGCAGTCAGCAGCACCTAGAGGAGAGCAGAGGAGCCCAAAAGAACTGCACAAGAAGTGGCGAGAGCAGAGTTGACTGAGGGAGTTCAGTGAGGAGGGAGGAGGTGCTCTTTTCCTTTTCTGCCTTTCGTCAGAAAGAAGAGCCTCAGAAAGTAGGACCTGGTGAATAAATTAGAAAAGTGTAATATTTTTAAAGAAGTAGCTATATTTGGATTTAACTCAGAAGCGCCAGAAATAAGGGAAATTTAGGGTCAATATAATAAAGTAATATAAATAATCTAAAGTAGAAAAAAGTTGACATGAGGAAAGTAGAGTTAAGACATGGCAGTGCAGCTCAATTGGACGGAATGCGTGTCCTGTAATACGTGTAAAGTCATGGATGCTACTGGAGTCCACATGTGTCGGAAGTGCTGCCAGCTGCCAAAACTTGAGCTCCGGGTTTCAGAGCTCGAGTGGCAGCTGGAGCCACTGTGGCGCATCTGCGAGGCTGAGAGCTACGTGGATAGCACATTCAGAGAGGTGGTCACTCCGCAGCTTAAGGGCCTGGAAACAGAGAGGGAATGGGTGACCATCAGGCAGTCCAAGAGATGCAGGCAGGTAGTGCAGGAGTTCCCTGTGGTTCCACTCACAAACCAGTCTTCTGTTTTGGAAGCTGGTGAGGGCATTGATTCTTCAGAGTGGTGCAGTCAGAGCCAAGTTAGCAGCGCCATGAGCGGCTCGACTGTACAGGAGGGGAGGAAGAAGAAAGAGAGAGCAATAGTGACAGGGGATTCATTGGTTAGAGGAACAGACAGGCGTTTCTGTGGCTATAGACATGACTCCAGGATGGCATGTTACCTCCCTGGTGCCTGGACCGAGGATGCCACAGAATGGCTGCAGGACATTCTTCTGGGGGATGGTGAACAGCCAGAGGTCGTGGTCCACATTGGTACCAATGACATAGGTAGGAAGAGGGATATGGTCCTGCAATCAGAATTTAGGGAGCTAGGTGGAAAATTAGCAAGCAGGACCTCAAATGTAGTAATCTCCGGATTACTACTGGTGCCACGTGTCAGTGAGTACAGAAATAGGAGAATAAGGTAGATGAATGTACGGCTGAAAAGATGGTGCAGGAGGAGATGGTACCTGTACAAGCCAGACAGTTTGCACCTGAACAGAGCTTGTGGGGCATTTTGCTAGTGCTGTTTGGACGATTTTAAACTAACTTGGCAGGGGTGTGGGAACCAAGAGAAAATATTAGTGAGGAATACCAGGGTGCACAAAATACTGGGAGGGACAGATAACACTAGTATAGAGAATAGAAAGTTAATAGGTGAAGTCGGAGTGAGGGAGAAAGTAACAAAATCTAAATCAGGGTAACTATGCACGTATGTGAATGCATGGAGTATAGTAAATAAGATTGGGGAGTTACAGGCACAGATTGCCATGTGGAAATATGATGGTGTGGCAATAACAGAGACCTGGCTCAAGAAATGGCAGAACTGGGTGTTAAATATGCCCGGGTACAAGGTGTTCAGAAAAGATAAGAAAGGAAGGAAAGGAGGACGGGTGGCGGTACTGGTTGAGAACATTGCAGTGCTGGAGAAAGGATGTCCCAGAGGGTTCAAGGATAGAATCAATTTGGCTAGAGCAAAGGAACAAAAAGGGTGCAATTACATTGCCCGGTGTATTCTATAGGCCATCAACTAGTGAGAAGGACATAGAAGAACAAATCTTCAGGGAAATTGCAGAGAGATGCAAACATTATAGGGTAGTTAAAATGGGGGACTTTAATTACCCGAATATAGATGGGGACAGTCGTAGTGTAAAGAGTGGAGAGGGGCAAAAGTTCCTAGATTGTGTTCAGGAAAATTTTGTACTGCAGTATGTGTCCAGTCCAACAAGAAAAGATGCACCGTTGGACCTGGTTCCTGGAAATGAGGTGAGCCAAGTAGATCAAGTGTCAGTGGGGGAACATGTAGGAGACAGTGATCATTGTATTGTACATTTTAGGATGATGATAGAAAAGGACGATAGACAATCCAGAGTAAGAATAATTAACTGGACGAGAACCAACTTTGATGGGGCAAGAATGGAGCTGGGCCAGATAGACTGGAACAAAAGATTGGTGGGAAAAACTGTAGCTGAACAATGGGCTACCTTCAAAAAATAAATGTTTTGGGCATGGTCAAGGTATATTTCATCGAAAGGGAAAGGCATTGAAGTTTCTGATCCCTGTAACCATTCTTGTAAACCTCTTCCAGAGCTCTCTGGATTAAAAAGGAGATAGAAATTAAGATAAAGAAGAAAAAGTGTGCTCGTGACAGGTGTGAGGTAGAAAATACAATTGATAACCAAGAAGAATACAGAAGGTTCAGAGAAGAGGTGAAAAAGCATATTAGAGAAGCAAAGAGGGATTATGAGAAAAGACTGACAGCCAACATAAAGGGGAATCCCAAAATCTTCTATAGGCATATAAATAGTGAAAGGATGGTAAAAGGAGGATTAGGGCCGATTAGGACCAAAAAGGGAATTTAGACATGGACGAAGGGGCCATGGCTGAGGTATTAAATTAACACTTTTCATCTGGCTTTACCAATGAGGTAGATGCTACCCAAGCTATGGTGACAGATGAGGAAACTCTGTCACTAGAAGGATTCAAAATTGATAAGGGGGAAGTGACAAGGCACCGGGACCAGACAAGATGCATCCAAGAATATTGAAGGAAGTTATAGTAGAAATTGCAGGGGCACTGGCCATAGTTTTCAATCTTCCTTCAACTCAGGGGAGGCACCAGAGGACTGGAGAATTGCAAACATTACGCCCTTCTTCAAAAAACATTATAAGCAATTACAGACTGGTCAGTTTAACTTCAGTGGTGGGCAAGATTCTAGAAACAATTATTTTGGATAGAATTAGTAGTCATATGGAAAAATATGGGTTGATAAGGAAGAACCAGCATGGATTTCTAAAGAGGAAATAGTGTTTAACTAACTTGCTGGAGTTTTTTGAAGAGGTAACAGAGAGGGCTGATGAGGATAATACTGTTGATGAGGTGTAAATGGACTTTCAAAAGGCATTTGATACAGTGCCACACAACAGTCTTGTGAGAAAAGTTATTTCTCATGGAATAAAAGGGACAGTAGTAACATGGATACAAAGTTGGCCGAAAAATAGGAAGCAGAGAATAATGGTCAATGGATATTTTTCAGGCTGGAGGAAGGTTTGTAGTGGAGTTCCCCAGGAGTTGGTATTGGGACTCTTGCTTTTCCTGATATATATTAATGATTTGGTGTGGTGTGCAGGGCACAATTTCAAAGTTTCCAGATTATACGAAGCTTGGGAGTGTTATAACCTCCAAGGAGGACAGTGTAGAACTTCAAAAGGACATAGACAAGTTGGTGGAGTGGACAGATAGGTGCCAGATGAAGTTCAATGCGGAGAAGTGTGAGGTGATGCATTTTGGTAGGAAGAACATGGACAGAAAATATAAAATAAGAGATGAAATTTTGAAGGGGTGCAGGAGCAGAAAGACCTGGGTGTATATGCGCATAGATCATTGAAGGTGGCAGGAAAGGTGGAGAGAGCAGTTAATAAAGCATATAGTATCCTGGGCTTTATTAATAGGGGTATAGTGTACAAGAGCAAGGAGGTTATGCTGAATTTATATAAGAGACTCATTAGACCTCAGCTAGAGTATTGTATACAGTCCTGGGCGCCACATTATAGGGGTGAACATATTGGAGAGAGTGCAGAAGTGGTTTACAAGAATGGTTCCAGTGATCAGAAACTTCAATTACGAAGATAGATTGGAGAGGTTGGGACTGTTCTCCATGGAGAGAAGTCCAAGAGGAGATTTGATAGAGATGTTTAAAATCAGGCGGGGCCTGGACAGAGTAAATAGGGAGAACCTATTCCTGCTCTTAAAAGGATCAAGAATGAGAGGGCACAGATTTAAAGTGATTTGCAAAAGAAGCAAATATGACGAGAGGAACACCAGATCATAATGCTCATATGGAGAGCCGGTGCAGACACGATGGGCTGAATGGCCTCCTTCTGTGTCATTAAAATTCTGTGATTCTGTAATTTATTCATTCATGGGATGTGGGTGTTGCTGGCTGGGACAGCATTTATTGCCCATCCCTAATTGCCCTTGAGAAGGTGGCAGTGACCTGCCTTCTTGAACCACTGCAGTCCATGTGGTATAGGTACACCCACAGTGCTGTTAGGGAGGGAATTCCAGGATTATGACCCAGTGTCAGTGAAGGAATGGGAGATATATTTCCAAGTCAGGATTGTGTGACTTGGAGGGGAACTTGCAGGTGGTGGTGTTGTCATACTCTTTTTCTTCTAGATGGTAGTGGTCGTGGGTTTGGAAGGTGCTGTTTAAGGAGCCTTGGTGAGTTGTTGCAGTGCATCTTGTAGATGGTACACACTGCTGCTACTGTGTATCAGTGTTGTAAGGAATGGATGGTGGTGGGTGGGGTGCCAGTCAAGCAGGCTGCTTTGTCCCAGGTGGTGTCGAACTTGAGTGTTGTTGGAGCTGTACTCATCTAGGCTTCAAGAGTAAGTCAGAGGCTAGGAATCCTGTGATGAGTAACTCACCTCCTGACTCCCCAAAGTCTGTCCGCCATCACACTTCTATCTAGTGCCTTGTGATGGTGGACGGGCTTTGGGGAGTCAGGAGGTGAGTTACTCACCACAGGATTCCTAGCCTCTGAGCTGCTCTTGTAGCCATAGTATTTATATGGCTAGTCCATTTCAGTTTCTGATCGATGGTAACCCCCCAGGATATTGATAGTGGGGGATTCAGCGATGGTAATGCCATTGAATGTCAAGGGGAGATGGTTAGATTCATTCATGTTGGAAATGGTCATTGCCTGGCACTTGTGTGGTGCGAATGTTACTTGTGTGGCACTTGTCAGCCCAAGTCTGGATAAATCTGGAAAGTCCAGATTTTGCTGCGTATAGACATGGATAGCTTCAGTATCTGAGGAGTCACGAATGGTGCTGAAGATTGTGCAATCATTATGCATTAAGGACATGACTGTAATGTGATGGAATATCCCCCACTTGCCTGGATGAGTGCATCTCCAATAATACTCAAGAAGTTCAACATTATCCAAGACAAATCAGCCTGCTTGACTGACATTCCATCTACCACTTAAAACATTCACTCCCTCCACTGCCGACACAGTGGCAGCAGTGTGCATCATCTACTGGATGCATTGTAGCAACTTGCCAAGATTTTTTCAATTGTACCTTTCAAAACTGCATCCTCTACCACCTTGAAGAACAAGGACAACAGGCGCAGGGGAACGTTTAATTCACATGACAGTTTTTTGAAAAAGTTTTCATTTAAATCTAATGAATCTTCACTCATAGCACAAAGAATAGCTTTCTAATATTAAGTTGTATCAAATAATTATCCCACAATTTTGCCACATTTAACCAATTCAATCTCTCATCAACCGCTCCCTTGCCACCCTTCCCTCTCATGCCATCCTCATCCCATGCCATTCCATACTATCCCATTTCTTCCATCCCTCTAATGTCATTGACAAATCTTCCATGCCATGCCCATCCCATTCTTGCCACCCCCATCCCTCCCATCAATACAATCGCATTCCTGATGGAAACATTCTCTCCAGCCAGGGTGACTTTGCTGTTGGGCTCTCCTCACCTTCTGCTGGTTTTGTCCTGCACTAACTCCTTAACTCTGCTCCCACCAATCGCTGAAAGCTGCACACGCATCACGGACTCCAGTTGTCAGCACATCCCATGTGCTTCCATGTGCGCCAGACACTGGCCACCAAATAAATATACCAACAGGCACATCCCTTAAACTAATCAATCTGAGCAGTTCAGATGGTCAAAAACTCTATTATTATTGTCGATGCGCCAAAATAATGTAATATTTTACTATGTTGAATCTTGTAATGATTACATGTCTTTCTTTAATTATCTCTTTTTTTTTTATATGGCTGGATTTTATGCTTCCCCCCACCCCCACACTTCCCCACCAGTGTACTTGAAGGTGAAAGGGCTCGTAAAATAAAATGGGTGCCTGCCTGCCACATTTTCATCCATCCCGACCTGCTTCCCACATTAGGAAGCCTGCCCACTCTTGGGCATACTGAGGCCCTTCAGCTAGTTAATGGCCACTTAAGGGCCTTACTACATCTCCGCCACTATAATTCATCCTTCAAGGGAAGGTGGGTAGCACAACAGCTTTCACTGCGCGGGCTGCTATCTGCCAGGAATGGGGGATGGGGGTGTTGTGGGGTGGCTGAGTCATACTATTAATGATAGAGTTAACCAGCAGATGCTTCTTGGGTGGAGACATTAAGTTTATTTACAATATACTCAGCAGCAACTATACGTGTGCTTTCAACTTCAACTCCATCTCTGCACGCCTCATGAGGTAGCCCATGCTACTCTCCTATTGGTTATTATGGATCATGTGATCTTCCTTAACAAGTATTATTCTTAAAGATACAGTGCACACTAAATGAAACCATAATTACTACATTCCTTCCACTTTAACTCGGTTACACATATTACATTTACAAGTGCAGTCTTTCAGGTGGTTTCCTGGTACGTGTGGAACATCGCAGCTCCACAACTTCAGATTCTTTGTCAGGAACCTCCTTCTCCGGAGTTACCTGAACATCAGGTGCTTCGGTGGGCACTTGCAGTTCTGTATCCTCAACTCTTACAGGAACATCAGACATGTCAGTCCTGGGTTGAGTATCCTCAACAGGAAACGCAGACCCGGTCATGGTCATTGACGGAACTAAAACTGGGTGATTTGTCCCTCTCTTCCTTAAATGGTCCACATGTTTACAGATGATCCAGCCTTCCACCTCCACGTGATAAGATAGAGGTCCAGTCGCCACACTTATTTCACCTGGTAACCACTTTGGCCCTTCCCCAAAGTTCTTCACATGTACCGTCTCTCCCACAATAAATTTCCTCTTGTGACTATGCCAGTCATGTCTAGGTTTCTGGCTTCCCTGACTCCTTACCACCTTCCCCTCTAAATCCGGCATTAGTAATTATTAATTATCAATCTTGTCCTGAGACGGAGTTTCAACAATAACTCCGCAGGTGTGACACCTGTTGTTGTGTGAGGGGTAGTCCTGTAATGAAAAAGAAAGCGTGCTGGCTCGGTTGCCAAGGATTCACCAGTTAGCTTTTTTGTGCTTGCCTTGAACGTTTGAACTGCTCTTTCAGCCAGTCCATTTAAGGAAGGGTGGTATGGTGCAGTTTTCACATGGGTGATAACATTGAGACTGATAAGCCGTTGAAACTCAGCACTCGTAAATGCCATGCCGTTATTAGAAAAGATTACTTCTGGGAGTCCGTGAATGGCAAAACTCTCAATTGTAGTGGCCGATGTTGGTGACTTTGCCTCATATACGTCCAACCATTTTGAATGGGCATCGACAATGGGCAGAAACATTGCTCCCAGGAAAGGTCCAACATAGTCAATGTGTAACCCCTGCTAGGGTCTATCTGGCCACTCCCATGGGTGTAATGGAGCTGTCATTGGCAACTTTTGCAGCTGCTGACATTACACACAGTGCTTTACTAAACTGTCTATTTCACCATCCATCCATCCAAGGCCGGCATAGATAGCTGCGTGCTATGGTCTTCATTTGGGAAATTCCTGAGTGGGCACTGTGTAGTTCACTTAAAAGTGGCTCCCTTCTCTTTGGAGGAACTATCACTCATGCTCCCCACAATGAGATGCCATACTGGCTGCTTATTTCCTGTCTTCTGTTGAAGTACGGTTTCATTTTGTCAGATAAAGGCTCCTGTGACCAACCATGTAGCACGTGTTCTCGTACTTGAGCTAGGACCGGGTCCCAACTTGTCCAGTCTACTGGCGAAGAATCTAAGAAATTTAACAGTAAAACAAGTCCCTGTGGAACTGGAACATGCTCATCATATTTTTGTAAAGGTAAATGACTCAGGGCATCGGCATTTGCAATTTGATTGCCAGGCCTATGTACGAAAGTGTATTTGTATGCTACCAGGTTTAAAGCCCTATTAGTATTTCTGTATCTTCTTTCTACGTGCCTTCTTATTTCTAGCACAGACTTTAATCTCAGCCTTCTTTTTGACTTCACTATTGGCCAGACTTCTGTCAGATACAAGCTCTGCTTGTCTGAGCTCAGTAGCTGAGTTTCTCAAAATTTCATTATCTGCCTGCTTCTTGGAAAATTCTGCGACTTTTGCTTCCAAAGCCTCTTTAGCTTAATTTAGCTGATTCTTCAGCTCTTTGCTAGCTTTTTGCTCAGCTTTACTGAGCTGGCACTGCCTTGGAGTTTATCCAAACTCCTTTCTCCTGGCTGTACCCAGTTATACACAACTCCTAGGACTTCCCCTGAGCGCTCTTCAATCACCAGGGCTTCCCCTGAGCCCTATTTGATTACCAGGGCTTCCCCTGACCCCCCTTCACATTTCTTCTGCTGTGCTTACATTTTATTATTTGAGATGACCTTCATTTTTTCATGTGGCAGAATGGTTACACATTCCTTTTGCATTTGTTCTTGAAGAACAGTCAACTGTTCTTTCAACTGTTTAATTTCTTGTTGCCCACTCCCTGTGGTCTCCTGTTGCCCTTGGCGGAGTTGCCCTCTCTCTGGGACTTTTGCTCCCTTCAGCAGAGTTGCCCTCACGTGGGGTCTCATGTTGCCTTCCTCCCTGGTGTCAGGAAGATATAATCAATCTCATAATGTTATTGGAACTTATTGTAAAATAGAGTAATAGTGGGATATGTCTATGTGGGCTGAATTTTTCGCTAAGTAGGTGGGTGCATGCCCGACCTGTTCGAGCGTAAAATGACACGCGATGACGTCAGATGAACATCCCGACATCCTCGCGCGATGTTTCAGTCAGCGGCCACATGTGCCGACAATTAACAGGTCTATTAAAGCCATTAAGGTATTAATCGAATGCATTCTTTCACCACCCATCCAACATTATGGCTGGCGGGCAAGTGAAAAGGCCAAGCGGTCTTTAAATTTTTTAATGAAACTTCACCCACGGGCAGGATAAGGTTTCCAACAGGTATTAAAAATGAAATAAAAATTTTGAAATATCATTTTTAACATGCCTCTGACCATGTGACTGAGTCACATGAGGGGACATGTTTTTAACATTTGTAAATCCTTTATTTTTGATTTTAAAAATCTTCAGCTCCCTGAGGCACAGATTTCATTGTGTGCATCCGCATGCACATGCAAACTTCTGTGCTCGCCCTCCTCCCGCCCCCAACCCAGCAGCACTCAGCGTTGCAATGTGTGTTTCACGCTGGCCGTTAATTGGCCAGCCAGCGTGAAATCGATGTCGGGGCCCGATCGCGACCACTCATGGGCCCGCCTGCCACATCTGCCCAACAAGGTAAAAATCCTACCCTGTGTTTGTGTGCGTGTGTGTGTGTGAGGCTTAATTGAATTAGAGGCAGCTAGCCTGGGTACTTTGATGTAAGAAGAGAAGTTAGTTTGAAATGTTAATTAGGTAAATATGGGGAAGTTTAGAAACATAGGGGTCAAGGGAACATTTACATTTCTAAATAAACCAGACTAGATTGTTTACAAAAGAGGGAGTGAAATGTGTCACATAGCCAGGTGAAGCTTAGAAAGAGTGTGTTTATTTTTTTCCAAAGATTACTGGTAAAACTTGGTGCTATGAGATTTTTTTTTTGAAAGATAAAATCCAAAGACATAGGGAAACAATGGGAATTTGCGTTCAAAGGGGAAAATATATATAAAGGAGCGAAGGCAGTCTAAGATTCCACAAGTGTGAAAAGCCTTCAGCATCTATGCCTCAAACTGCTGTCTTCGGGGGCTGAAGATAAGAGAACTCACTTTGCATTTGACTGTTCAGGATATCGTTTACGTTGCCTGGGCCTTTTAAAATCTATGTGTTTTACTGTTGCCTTAAAGAAAGTGTAATTGTGAATCAAATTAACCAGGGGATTTAAAAACTATTGTACAAAGATATTATGTAATTTGCATACATATGTATGTGCTTACAATCTTTTCTTTTATTAATAAACGTTTAATTTAGTTTTATAAAAACCTCTTAAAGACTTGGGGCAGGATTTTCTCCCTGTCGAAGGGGACGTTGAAGTGCCAATTAAGGCCCGCCCAGCGTGACATCTGCATGGAAGCGCTTTGCATTCCCTATGCGGGCAGGGGAGAGTCCCTAAACTCGAGAGAGTGCCCTTTCGCGCATGCGCATGAAAGAGCGCACTCATCTCCCTGAGGCTAAGTGCTGCCTCAGGGAGATCGGCTCTAATGTACAAATTATTAAAAGTAGAAAAAAAAATTCTCTGACATGTCTCCTCATGTGACGCTGTCACATGAGTTGGGTCATATCCACAACTTTTTTAAAAACTTTAATTAATTTTTTAAAAACCTGTATGAAACCTGGATGAGGTTTCATACTTTTTCTAATGCCTGCCAGGGCTCCTGGTCTGCTCGCCAACCTTAAGGTTAGTTAAATTAGTTTAATGACTCTGTCAATGGGCTCAATTAGCCATTGACAGGTCGGTGGGCGCACAGCTGATTTTGCTGAGCCCCTAGCCTACCTGAAAGTTTAATTGGGGCACGGTGATGTCAGGAGTTCTGCCCGACATCACCACGCGTCATTTTACGCATCGGTGAGCAGGCCCCGCACCCCCGCTCACCGACGGGAAAATCCTGCTCTTGGTGGTCTTATTATTAGTGAATTCAAAGCCCGTATCTCAAAACATACATACTGAAAATTAGTTGTGACAGTTGTTCCAAGTTTCCCTCTGGGTTTTGAACAGCTCAGCATTTACCATCTGTTGTGTCAGAATACTGGGGTCTCTTGTTCCCTTTGGCAGAGTTGCTCCCACTCTGGAGTCTCTTCTAATTTTCTGTCCATAGCCATCTTTCTTGTATTTACCACTTTAAATGTATTGCTACTTTAAGAGCAGTCACCTTTTTTTTTTACCCGGGCTCTCTCTGCAGCTTTCGGCTTTTCTCTGCTGTGTTTCCCGTGCTTTTCCAGTTTGGCGAGATTCTGTGATCCCTGTGGGCCGCCATCTCTTTCAACCCTGTGAAACTTCATTTCTGTTCGGAAAAAAACACAGCAGCAGCTTCCTTTCCCTTTTCTGGGCGATTCTGCAGGGGTTTTTCCTTTTACTCCGCAGACTCTTTTGATGTTGGACATCCCTCACTTCAGGTGACCCAGCGGCCTTGCGGTCCAATTGGACCATTTAAAAAAAAATTTAAAACTACAGTACTTCTCTCTGCTCTGATTGCCGCCTTTTTTAACTTGCAAGCTGTGTGCCAGCTTTTCCAATCTACTGAGCCTGCAGGGCTGCCACCTATTTAACAATGTTAGTACAGATTCTCTTTTTTTTGATGCATTGCTCACCTGTCCTGTGGACTCTTATTCAGCAACCCCCAGTACTATTCTTTCAATGCCGGGAGTGGTCTGGGAGATTTCTCAGCCATTTGGATCGGGGCCCGTTTCTTCTTTAACCTAGAGTGACAGCATACCGGTGAGTATATCTTCCTTTCTTTTTAACTTCTGTTAATCCCTGTCAATCACGGCTGCAGAGAACAGTGTCTGTCACCCTAATTATACTGTCCCCTACCACTACTACATTCCTATTTCCTCTCCCCACTTGAATGACTCCCTGTACCATGGTGCTGTGCTCACATCGCTCATCCTCCCTGCAGCCCTACTCTCATCCACACATCTTGCAAGAACCTTGCAACTGATGGACAGTTCCAGGGACCGAGGCTCCTCGAATGCTGCCCCCTGGGTCCCCAAACCTGCTTCACCTGCAGTCACACCTTCCTGTCTCTGATCACAGATTTCTCCTGTTCAATCCTGTTTTATTCTCATCACCAGTTTGTTGTGGGTGGGTGACGCCCGGCGGGAAGCGCTATGTATTTCCTATGTGGGCGGGGGGGGATTCCCCAAAAGTGAGAGTGTGCTCTTTCACGCATGCGCACGAAAGAGCGCACATCTCCCTGAGGCTAAGTGCTGCCTCAGGGAGATCGCCTACACTTTTAAAAATATTAATAATAGAAAAAAAAATTCCCTAACATGTCCCCCTCATGTGACAATGTCACATGAGATGGGACCTGTTCATAATTAACACAATAACATTATTAAAAATTTTAAAACCCTGCATGAAACCTCATCCTGCCAATGGATGAGGTTTCATGTTTTATCTGTTTGCCGCCGGGGCTCCTGGCCGACCCACCAGCCTTAAGGTTGGGCGGGCAGGCCCTTTAATTGTATAATTGATCCTGTCAATGGCCTCAATTGGCCATTGACAGGTCGGCGGGCCTGCAGCTGATTTTGCTGTGCCCCCGCCTTCCTGGAAATTTAAATGGGCCGGGATGACGTCGGGGGTTCCGTCCGATGTCACCCTGCATCATTTTATGCGTTGGTGAGCGGGCCCCACCCCCTGCTCGCTGACGGCAAAATTCTGCCCTTTAAGTTTATTTGCAATATACTCAGCAGCAACTATACGTGTGTTTTTACTTGCTGCTGCAGCATGTGGGAGCTGCTGGACACCAAGGTGATGCAGAGAGAACACATCTGTCCCAAGTGTTTGCAGCTCGAGGAACTTCAGATCCGAGTTAAGGAGCTGGAGTCTGAGCTGCAGACATTGCGCCACATCAGGGAGGGGGAATGTTACCTGGACACTTTGCTCCAGGAGGTGGTCACACGGCTCAGATTAGGTAATTCAAATTTGGTCTGTGATCAGGGACAGGAAGGTGTGACTGCAGGTGAAGCAGGTTTGGGGACCCAGGGGGCAGCATTTGAGGAGCCTCGGTCCCTGGAACTGTCCACCAGTTACAAGGTTCTTGCAAGATGTGTGGATGAGAGTGGGGACTGCAAGGAGGATGAGTGACATGAGCACAGCACCATGGTACAGGGAGTCATTCAAGTGGGGAGAGGAAATAGGAATGTAGTAGTGGTAGGGGACAGTATAAATAGGGTGATAGACACTGTTCTCTGCAGCCGTGATTGTAAGTCCTGAAGGCTGTGTTGCCTGCCTGGTGCCAGGGTTAAGGACATCTCCTCAGGGCTGGAGAGAAACTTGGAGTGAGAGGGGAGGGATCCAGTTGTCGTCATTCATATTGGTATGAATGACATTGATAGGACTAGAAGGGAGGTTCTGCTGAAAGAATTTGAACATTTGGGAGCTAAATTAAAAAGCAGAACCTCCAAGCTAATAATCTCGGGATTGCTACCTGAGCCATGGGCAAACTGGCATAGGGTAAATAAAGTCAAGGAGTTAAATGCGTGGCTCAGAGATTGGTGTGGGAGGAATGGGTTTCAGTTCACGGGGCACTGGCACCAGTACTGGGGGAGAAGGAAGTTGTTCCGGTGGGGCGGGCTTCACTTGAACCGTGCTGGGACCAGTGTCCTGGCGAATTGAATAACCAGGGATGTAGAAAATTCTTTAAACGAAATAGAGGGGGAAGGGTTCTGGAAAGGGGATGTGTAGGCTTACAAAGCAAAAGGACATGGCAGCCTTGCAGGGCAACTATTTAGTTAATGATACCCAGAGTGTGATAGGAAGGGACAGAATGTACAAACATTAAAAAAAAACAGCAGCAAACAGGGTCAAAAGGAGAAAAAATGGTAAAAAGGCAAAATTAGTGGTTCTTTACTTAAATGCACATAGTATTCCGAACAAAATAAATGAATTAATGGCACAAATAGAGGTTAATGGGTATGATTTTATAGCCATTACGGAGATGTGGTTACAAAGAGGTCAAAGTTGGGGACTAAATATCCAAAGGTATGTGACTTTTCGAAAGGACAGGCAGGAAGGAAAGGGTGATGAGATACCATTGTTAGTACAAGATGGAATAAGTATAATAGCAAGAATGGACCTTTGATCAGAAGATGTAGAATCCATATGGGTGAAGGTAAGAAATAAAAAAGGGAAGAAGACACTGTTGGGAGTAGTCTATGGGCCCCTGACAGTAGCTATATTGTAGGACCAAAAATAAATCAGGAGATAATAAGGACATGTAAAAAAGGCAGTACACTAATCATGGGTGGCTTTAATCTGTATGTTGATTCGTAAAATCAAATTGGCAGAGGTAGACATGAGCAAAAATTCATAGAATGTATTCGGAACAGTTTCTTAGAACAATGTGTTGTGAATCCAACCAAGGATCAGGATATTTTGGATTTGGCAATGTGTAATGAGGCAGATTTAATAAATGATCTCAGAGTAAAGGATCCCCTAGGAACCAGTGACCATAATATGGTGGAATTTAGCATTCATTTTGAGTGTGAGAAACTTGGGCTGGAAATAACAGTGCTAAATAAGGGTAATTACAACAAAGTGAGGACAGAGTTCGCTGGAGTGGACTGGGAAAGGAGTTTAGCAGAAAAGACCGTTGCTGAACAATTGCAGACATTTAAGAAAATAGTTCATAACTCTCAACAAAGATATATTCCAGTGAGGAAGGAGGATTCAAGGAAGGGGATAAACCAACCATGGTCAACCAAGGAAGTTAAGGACAGTATCAAACTAAGAAAAAACATACAATGTGGCAAAGATTAGTGGTAAACCAGAGGATTGGGAAAGTTTTAAAAACCAACAAAAGATGACCAAAAAATAATTAAGAGGGACAAAATAAATTTTGAGGGTAAACTAGCAACTAATATAAAAATAGGCAGTAAGAGCTTCTTTAAATATATAAAAAGGAAGAGAGAGGCCAAAGTGAACATAGGCCCTCAGAGAATGAAGCTGGGGAAATAATAATAGCGAACCAGGAAATGGCAGAGGAGTTGAATAAATACTTTGCTTCAGTCTTCACAGAAGAAGATACCAGTAGCATTTCAAAAATACTAAATAATCAAGGGGCAAAAGGTGGCGGGGAGGAAATAAATACAATAATTATCACTAGAGAAAAAGTAATAGGGAAACTAATGGGACTAAAGGCCAATCAGTCCTGTGGACCTGTTGGGTTGCATCCTAGGATATTAAAGGAAGTAGCTACAGAGATAGTGGATGCACTGGTAGTAATCTTCCAAGAATCCTTAGATTCTGGAAAAGTCCTAGAGAATTGGAGAACAGTCAATATAACACCTTATTCAAAAAGGGAGGGAGACAAAAAACATGTAACTATAGGCCAGTTAGCTTAACATCTGTCATTGGGAAAATGTTGGAGTCTATTATAAAGGATGTAATAGTAGAACATTTAGAAATACATAATCTAATCAAGCAGAATCAGTTTGGTTTCATGAAGGGGAAATCATGCCTAACAAATTTATTAGAATTCTTTGAGTAACAAGCAGGATAGATAAAGGGGAACCAGTAGATGTAATATATTTGAATTTCCAAATAAAGTTCGATAAGCCACCACACATAAGGCTACTTAAAATATAAGAGCCCATGGTGTTGGGGGTGGTGTATTAGCATTGATAGAAGATTGGCTAACTAATAGAAGACAGAGAATTGGGATAAGGGAGATATTTTTGGGATGGCAACCTGTAACTAGTGGAGTGCCACAGAGATCAGTCCTGGGGCCACAATTAGTTCCAATATATATTAATGACTTAGATGAGGGAAGTGAATGTACTATAGCCAAGTTTGTGAATGACACAAAAATAGGTGGGAACGAGTCTAGAGAGGGATATAGACAGGTAAAGTGAATGGGCAAAAACTTGGCAGATGGAATATAATGTGGGAAAATGTGAGGTTATGCACTTTGGCAGGAAGAATAGAGGAACTGAATATTAGTTAAATTGAGAAAGGCTGCAGAAAGCTGCAGCACAGAGGGATTTGGGAGTCCTTGTGTATGAATCACAAAAAGCTAAGGTACAAGTTCAACAGATAATGGGGAAGGCAATTGGAATGTTGGCCTTTATTTCAAAGGGAGTGGAGCATAAAAATAGGGAAGTCTAGCTAAAACTATACAAGGCACTAGTTAGACCACACCTAGTAATGTGAACAATTTTGAATATCTAAAGAAAGATATAGTAGCATTGGAAGCAGTCCAGAGAAGGTCCAATAGGTTGATCCCGGGTATGGAGGGATTTTCTTATGAGGAGAAGTTGAGTAGGTTGGGCCTGTACTCATTGGAATTTAGAGGAATGAGAGGCGACCTTATTAAAACATATAAGATTCTTATGGGGCTTGACAGGGTAAATGATGAGGGAGAGTCTAGGACCAAAGGGCATGATCTCAGAGTAAGGGGGCGCCCATTTAAAACAGAGATGAGGAGGAATTTCTTCTCTCAGTGGGTAGTCAGTCTGTGGAATTCATTACCACAGAGGGCTGTAGAACAGAGGGCTATAGAGACTGTGTGGTTAAATATTGTTATGACTGATGCAGTTGGTAAAGCTGAGTTATTTAAAAATCCCAGAGGGAAACTTTAAACAGCTATCATGGCCTATAATTTTAAGTGTCATGTTTGAGATGTGACTCTAAATTTAGGAATTAGACCACCAGTTCTGGAGTCTCTACATTAAACTAAATGAAACATTTTATTAATTTACACAGGTTAAAATAAATATACGCATGGCTTCAAATTGCTACTATCCTAACTTTTAACAACTTCCCTATTAATCTCCATTAAGGTAACAGCAACCCATAGACTGAACCAAACACCAGGCAAAACATTTTCACCTTACAAATTCAAAATGAGGTTCTTTTCACTCTGGCTCCTCTGGAGCCAGTTGGACCAGTTGGAGGCTTACAGCTGCCTTCTGATCTCACATTGCCTCTGCTCTGCACACCTGAAAACTGCTAAAGTTATACCTACCACTTCCCATTGAACGTTAATTCTCATTGTATCAACAACCTCTAAACTAAACTTCTCTAACAATAAAACCCCTTTCATAGTACCAATTTTATTAGTAATATAAACATATGGCTTGGTATCTGCGTGATAGGTGTCAAGTTTTCATCCCACTTCTTGAATGCTCGATTCAAAGAATGCAAATGCACTCTATCTCTCCCACCTATCAAAACTAGCACACATCAAAACACCCAGACTAGCTGGCTTCAATCCCACAGACAAAACTCTGTTTTAAAAGAAAAATATTTTCCGATACTATATACATTAATAACTTCACAACAGTATATTCAAGGCTGAGATAGACAGATTTTTTAATCAGTAAGGGAATCAAGGGTTATGGGGAAAAGGCAGGAAAATGGAGTTAAGGGTTATCAGATCAGCCATGATCTCATTGAATGCCAGAGCAGACTTGATGGGCTGAGTGGCCTACTTCTGCTCCTACGTCTTATGGCCTTATAGTCTTAACTTCAACTCCATCTCTGCACTGCCTCATAAGGTAGGCCGCGCTACTCTCCTATAGGTTATTACAGATCATGTGACCTTCCTTAACAAATATTATTCTTAAAGGTACATTGCACACTAAATAAAACCATAATTACTACTTTCAGTGCGGGGGTGAGGGCACCTGTGCTCATCGGAGGCAGCCCCATAAAATTGTACACCCTCTTTAAGGCTCCCTCTCCCCGGTTTCTAAAACCCAGTTCCATCCACCCACCTCCCACCCCAGCTCACCCCGCCTCGCTGTTCAAAATTCCAGACTTACCTAAAGTCCTGGATCCATGACACATCTCAGGGACTGCCTGTAATCCCAACAGTGGCCACTTCTTGATTCTAGTGCTGCTGGGGCTACAAAGATGCAAGTCAATGCCATTGGCTGGCAGCTCCCGAGGGCGGGGCTTCCTCCCAGATGGGGGTCGAAGTCCCACGCTGACTCAAATAAGACTGCAGCCAGCAGGGTTTTGGATGGATGGGCTGATGACAAACGGGGTACAAGGAATACATTTCCCCCCTTAAATTGAGCCCTATTTCTATGTGTGTGTCTTTGTGTATGTGCGCTTGTGTATGCTTCTCAATAATAAAAATTAAACTGAACAGCAATAAAACAAAGTGCATTTGAGCTACCTACTGGAGATATGAATCATAGCCTAACTACCTCGATCATTTTGGGCAAATTGAACATTGTTACAAAAACTACCAAGAAATCTCAGCATCTTGTATCAATGCTAAATTATCTCATGAAGCTGTGCTTTATTTTCCAGCACAGATAAATGTTGTTCTATGATTGTAAATGCAAATCATCCAGTGGACTCATTGCCACATTTTGATTACCCAAGGCTGCTTCAGTTTTCATATTGTTCATCCCTCCGGTCATCACCTTTAACCTTTAGATTATTTTTCACCCCAGTTAGAGTGAGCTGTTAAAAAGATAAAAGGAACCAAATAGCTTTGTTTTAAACAAAGGGAAGGTGGTATTAAAACTACTGTCAAGTAAAACAAATTAGCCTTAACACCATGTAGAGAAAGCTCCTCATTTGTCAAGCGTGAGAAAGTTCACAGCAAAACACACAAAGGCATTGTTCTCCCTCTATTCATGTGATTGTTAGTGCCCTTGATATTATGTGGAAGAGATATAATGGCTAATGCCTCAATAACAGCTTCTATCCGCGTCCAGGATTGCAGCAGCTGAGATTATTCCATGAAAAATGACTAATTCAGCCCACTGCTAGGCCCCTTGATAAGAAATACCAATAAATCTATTTCTTAAATGGATCATTTTGACATCTACAATAAAGAAGTTTTGGTTGGTAGGATCCATGAGTGACATTTTGGTAGCAAGCCATTGCTGTGCCTACTGGGTCTGAATATACTTAGAATATTACTAATAATCACTTATTTTTCCACTCTTTAGCCACTGGCTTTGGTTGTTTCTGTCTTCTACCAAGCTAAGGTGAAAGGTCTGTACCAATGCTTTAAAGATAGATAAAATGGAACCTGGTTTCAATGGTAGTGTAGTGGTTCTGTTAATGGACTAATAATCCAGAAGTAAGAACTAATTAAAAAAAATCCAAATGCCAGAAATCTGAAATTAAAACAAAAAATGCTGGAAATACTCAGCAGGTCTGGCAGCATCTGTGGAGGGAAACAGAGTTTGAGGGTTATCTTGGGCAAAGGGTAGCAACAGGTGAGAAGTGGGTGTTATGCTAATAAGACATGTTTGTCAAGTATCTGGTTTTATCCCAGTTTTGGGGCTAATTGTGATCCCCATGAATTAAATGTGCTTGGAGCCACTAAAATAGAAAGCTGCATGTTTCAGTGCTGATTAGGAGCAACTTTCATGGAGGGATATAGGTAGTGCCCATGCATGCACTTCAAATGAAGATGTGGAATGTGCTGGGTAACAAACAATAGCATGTATCAGGGTGGTTTGGGGACCAAGGAAAAGGGCGCACAGGGTGATCCTGGTAGAGGAGGCACAAGGAGGAAAAATGTCCTATACTTGCAGAGGAGAGGAGGCCACATGGGCAAATAATGCACCAAATATGGAAGGAGATTGTCAAGTAACCCACAGCCTGGAGCAGTGTCCCCAGGACAATGCACCATTTCTGCAGAAGGATTAATGATTTGACATGAGTGGTCAAAGCAAGATCTCATCTCACAATCACACTTCTCAATAACTGCACCACACCAGCATCACAACTTCAGCACACTACACCCACTGTTTAACTATATACTGACATTTGCACAACACACACTATTGCATCTTTCACAGGCACTACTCACACCTCAGATACATCACACAGCTCTTCGGTAATACAGTCACACACACACACACACACACACACACACATACACACATGTCAATACTCACATTCATAATCACCACCTGCTCTCTTCTAGAACAACATAGCACATAACAGGCAGCTGCAGGTCCTGACCAGGGGAGGGGAAACACAAATCCATGAGATCACTCCCCTTGAGGAGGCATGTGGCCACTTCATCTTCCTTACATATCCACAACTATCCCTAATCCCTACTCCTACAAACCTATCCTAATTTACAAACTCCATATAGTATTATCATACATCCAACTTCCTATAGAAGCCACACATGCTGCACCTCAACCCTTCTAGCTTTTTCATTGCAGGCTCCATTCTCACCCCTCTGAGTAACTGAAAGAGGATGAAGTTACTCCCCTGAGGAAGAGGAGAGCGAGAAGAAAGCACTGCATTGTTCGCTGCCATTGTTGCTGGTACCCTGTGTAATTTAGAGACCAACAGAATTATACTATTGGGCAGTAACCACATTGGGTAGAATGTGCCATCTTTCCAGAGGGTAAAGTTGCATACACATTCCACTGTAAATGAGCCAGATGACAATCTTGCAGGGCCAAATGTTGGAAGAAGATTGAAATGAAAACAGAAAAGGTTATGTCAACTTATGTCATGAAGTTGAAACTGTTGACTGATCACTGCGACTTCGGAGATACTCTTAATGAGATGTTGTGGGGCTGGTTGGTTTGTGCCAGTCGTGCGCCTTTTACTTGCAGAAGCTAACGTTAGTTTGAAGCGCTAGCAATGGACAGTGCTGAAAGGGACTCACATGTGTCACGGAGTGTGCAACATGGCACCGTTCTTCAGTTGGCAGCCGCGAAGTGGGAGACAGTCTCTGCTGCTTGAAAAACGAAAAGGCATACTGGAAGCATCTCACCAGCCATTCAGAAATTAGTCTGTTACGGATATGGGGCTAACCATGTATCGGAAACCTGCAGATTTAAAGAGGCAGAATGCCACTACTGCCACAAAAAAGGGCATGAAATAAAGCAATGCAGGGCGAAATCAAGACAGCCAATTAGACAGCAGACCAAGATGACTGAAGTGCACAATTTGAACCAGAAGCTGCTGATAATGAAACCTATTCCCTATACAATGCCAAAGCAGTAAAAACTGAACCTATCATCGTCACCGTTCAAGTGAATGGGAAGCCTCTGGTCATGGAGGTAGACAGGAAGGCATCAACCATAGTGGTGGGAGAACACACATTTAAATACCTAAATGAAGGTATGCAGTCACTGAATCTGGAGCAAACCACAGCTCAGTTGAAGATATACACTGGAGAGTCAATATAGGTTAAAGGCATCGCCACTGTACCTCTGTCCTATAGGTAACAGAAAGACCAGCTTCCAGTGATCATTGTAACAGGTGAAGGACCTAGTCTTCTGGTTACAAAAAAATTAAGCTCAACTGGTCAGAAATATTTCAAGTGAGGACAAGGGGAATTCCTGAGCTGTTAAGGAAGTACGACATTGTATTTCATGAAGAATTGGGAAAGGTAAAAGGCCTACAAGCAAAAATATACATAGATTCGGAGGCAACACCCTAGTTCTTTAAGGCCAGACCTGTGCCTTATACCCTAAAAGAGAAGGAGGTTGCAGAATTGTGCTGCTTAGAGATGCTAGACATCATCCAACCAGTCCAATTTTCGGAATGGGCAGCACCCTTAGTTCCTGTGATGAAACCGGATCAAACTATTTGAATTTGTGCAGACTACAAATTAACTGTGAATAAGGCTGCTAAATTAAATAAATACCCTATCCCGAGGATTGGATATTTGTACGCTCAGCTAGCTGGAGGAAAATCCTACACCAAATTGGACATGAGCCAGGCATACCAACAGCTAGAGCTGGCCAGCACATCTAGAGGGTATGTAACAATCAACATGCATAAGGGCCTGTATCAATATACACGCCTACCCTTTGGTGTATCATCTGCATTTGCAATCTTCCAAAGGACCATGGAAAGACCATTGTAAGGAGTTCCCCGAGTTGTAGTGTGCCTGAATGACATCCTGATGACAGGATCAATGGAAGCTGAACATTTAGCCAACCTGGAAGAGGTTTTAAGAAGATTTTTGGAAGCTGGTGTACAATTGAAGAAAGAGAAGTGTACTTTCCAAGTGACAGAAGTCACTTACTTGGGTCACTGAGTGGATGCCCAGGGGTTGCATCCAGTAGAGGAGAAAGTTAGGGCAATCAAGGGGGAGCCCTCTCCTACCAGTGTCACTGAACTTGTCTTTCTTGGGCATGATAAATTATTACAGTTGCTTCTTGCCAAACTTGTCAACAGTGTCAGCCTCTTTACACTTATTATTGAGAAAGAACCAGCATTGGTCATGGAATACACAACAAGAAGAAGCCTTCGTACAGGTCAAGGAGCTATTACACTAATTACGTCTACTCGTACATTATAACCCATCAAAAGAATTAACGTTAACTTGTGAGGCATCTCCTTACGGTGTGGGAGCTGTATTGTCACACAGGATGATATATAGTTCTGAAAGGCCAATTGGCTATGTCTCCAGAACCCTCTCTGCAGCTGAGAAGAGTTATTCACTACTAGAAAAGGAAAGTTTATCAGTGATATTTGGAGTGAGGAAATTCCATCTGTATCTGCATGATTGACATTTCACCATAGTGTCAGATCATAAGCCACTAATGGGTTTATTTAGTGAAGATAAAGCCACTCCGCTGATAGCCTCCGCCAGAATTCAATGGTGGGCTTTGATATTATCAGCGTATGAGTGCACCTTTTGCACCATCCTGGTGTGCATGTTGCAAATGCAGATGCACTCAGTTAGCTTCCATTACCAGATAGCGTTATACATGCTCCAGTGCCACAAGAAGTTGTACTTGGACTCCTCACCGGTCTGTGTGAAGCAAATAAGGAATTGGACAAATAGGGATCCAATTTTATCAAAAGTCCGAGACCAGGTACTGCAAGGATGGTCGAATTCTGAAGAGATAAGACCATTTTATGCCCATAAAGCTGAGTTAAGTTGTCAGTATAGAATCTTGTTTTGGGATCAAGAGTCGTCGTCCCTTCGCAAGAAAGGGACCCACTCTTGACAGAGCTTCACAGTGCGCATCCAGGCACTTCGAAGATGAAGATGCTTACACGAAGCTATATCTGGTGGCCAGGCAGAGACAGTGATATTGAAAGTATGGTCAAGCACTGCCTCCAGTGTCAGCAACAACAGAAATTGTCCATTTCAGCTCCACTGCATCTGCATGAGTGGTCTGGTCAACCCTGGGTTAGACTACATGTAAACTATGTAGGTCTATTTTTGGGTACCATGTTTTTATTGATCATCGATGCGCATTCTAAGTGGATAGAGGTGTATGAAGTTAGATCACTGACATCGTGTGCAACTATTGAAAAGCTGCGTTAATGTTTTAGTATACATGGCCTACCAGAAGTCATTGTTTCAGGTAACAGTACTGCCTTCACTAGTATGGAATTTCAGAGATTCATGAGTTTAAATGGAATTAAACATATTAGGACATTAAACATATATCATCCCTCATCCAATGGATTAGTAGAAAGAGCTGTGCAAACTTTCAAATCAGGGATGAAGAAGTCATCCGAAGGTATGTTAGAAACTTGAATTTCATGTTTTCTTCTCAACTATCGTGCGACTCCTCATACAACCATGGGTTCAACGCCATCTGAATTACAGATGAAATGTTGCCTTCCTACAAGGTTAAGTGTGGTGTTTCCAAACTTAGAGCGGAAGGTAGAGAAGAACCAGAGTAGTCAGAAATTGAATCACAATATTCGTAGCAAAGCTCGAAGATTTACTCTGGGAAATACAGTTTTCGTGCGAAATTTTGGAAATGGTCCTAGTTGGGTTTCTGGTATAGTTGTCTCTGAAACTGGACCTTTACCATTCCAAGTGGAAGTGGAAGATTGGATTGCTAGAAAACATGTGGATCATTTAAGGAGTAGCGAGATATTCCAACAACCAGCTATTCCTCCTGTGACTGATGTTGAACCTTTTAATCCCTGAGGTGACAAATCGACCTAGAATAGACATAACTGACGTCTCTGTTGAATTACCTAGTCCTAAATTACCATTGTCTAAGGCTGTCCCTGATGCTGCAGTTCCTGATCATGTCAATTCAGTGGGAGAATCTCAATTCATAGAGGTACATTGCTCTAACTGAATTAGAAAACCACCTCAGAGACTTAATCTTTAATTGCATGAACTGTGTATATATGTATATGATGTGGATTAAAATATTCTTTGTAAATAAGGAATGTAAAAAACCAAAGGGGAAGGAAATGTATTGATTGTAGTCATAATCTTTCCTACTGCCTTTAGGGGTCACGTGATTGTACTGATGAATGAGCCCTAAGTGCAGACAACCTTAGGGGTGGAGCTTTCTAGTTATGGGCCTGGTTTAAGCATGTAGCTTCTAAAAGCTCTGTAATAAAGCTGTTTCAAGTAAGAAACCTGTCTGGTACATCAAGTTCATTACACAGTCTGTTGAGACTTGATTCTGGTAGCTCTGAGAGCATCTAGATTTTGTTTTCTTGGGACTTGCAGTTCATGAGGGCTTTCCTCTTGGTTGTAGTAACTGACTTCATTTTAGTCCAATAAGTCTCAAACCAGTCAACATTCCCCTGATATCTTATCCAGTATGTAGTGAGTGCAGAGTGATAGATGGTGTTGTGCAGACAATCCCACTTTGACACTACACTCTGGTCTTGGGCGTTGTTGCCTGAAAGAGCGGATTGTGGATGTTGAGGAGCTTTGAGGTCCTTTCTGGGTCAGTGGTACAGCAAGTGTTGATCTGGGCATGGCCTTTCTTTTTGGAGTGATATAGTTTCCTTGGCTGAAGCCTGACCTTGCTGCACACCAGGGAGTGGTCAGTGTCAGAGTCAGTGCTGTGATAGTTATGAGTGATGAAGACACTGCTGATGATGAGAATTAGCTGCTGCCAGTAGTATGATCCTGGATGTCTAAAAGGGTACATGGCTTAGTTTGGAAATATCTGTTTGTCACTCGTCGGGCTGGTTCGACGGGGACGAGCGAGAGCATTCGGGAAGCCGACCGCCTCCAGCGATCGGGGCCCCACTGCTAATTCACACTGGCGAGCCAATAAAAGCCCGCCGATCTTGAAATGCACGGTGCAGCGCTCAGCGCTGCCTGTATGCGGGGGAGGGGAAGGCGAGAGCGAAAGTTTGCACATGTGCATGGGTGCGTGCTGGAAAAGATCTCTGAGACACAGAGCTGCTTCAGAGAGCTGAATATATAAAAAATCAAAAATAAAGAATGTAAAAATGTTTTAAAAAAAGTCATCTCATGTGACAGAGTCACATGAGCAGGGACATGTTATTAATGAAAAGTTAAAATTTTTATTTTATTTTTAATTACTGTTGGCTGCTTGGCCTTTTCGCCTGCCCGCCAAGCATAAGGTTGGACAGGCAGCAAAAAAATTACATTTAATTGGTACTTTAATGGTCTTAATGGGCCTGTTAATTTTCAACGGGCACACTGTAGCACGCACCCACCGACAGAAATATCGCGTGAGTGTGTGATGACGTCGGGACACTCGCCTATAAGTGCACGTCGGTTTATGCACATTTGGGTCGGGCACACCCACGTTAACAGAAACAGTCCATGGTAACAGAATTTCTCCAGCAACCTCTGTCCATTTCATTCATACTGCTGATTCCCTGATGCCCTATGTATGTTGGCCAAGCTGTGTAGTTGGGACCCACCCTTATGTTGAGTTTTTTTTCCATACTCTTTCATAGAACCATAGAAAAGTTACGGTTCAGAAAGAGGCCATTCAGCCCATTGTGTCTGCGCTGGCCAAAAAATGAGAAAAATGAAACTAGCCTTTTTTAATCCCACTTTCCAGCACCTGGTCTGTAGCCTTGCAGGTTACAGCATTTCAGATGCAGATCCAGATACCTTTTAAATGAGTTGAATGTTTTGGCCTCAACCACAACCTTTTGCAGTGAATTCCAGGTGCCCACCACCCTCTGGGTGAAAAGGTTTTTCCACATGCCCCCTCTAATCCTCCTACCAATCACCTTAAATTTATGTCACCTGGTAATTGACCCTCAGCTAGCGGAAACAAATCTTTCCTGTCTACCCTGTCTAGGCCCCTCATAATTTTGTATGCCTCAATTAGGTCACCCCTCAGCTTCCTCTCTTCTAAGGAAAACAACCCTAGCTTATCCAATCTTTCCTCATAGCTTCAATTTTCCAGCCCTGGCAACATTCTTGTAAATCTCCTCTGTACTCTCTCCAGAACAATTATGTCCTTCCTGTAATGTGGCACCAGAACTGTACACAAAATTCAAGCTGCGGCCTAACCAACATTTTATACAGCTCCATCATTACATCCCTGCTTTTGCATTCAATACCTCGTTCAATAAAGGGAAGCTTTCCATATGCTTTCTTTACCACCTTATTCACCTGTCCTGCCACCTTCAGGGACTTGTGGACATGCACTCCACGGTCTCTCACTTGCTCAACCCCTCTCAATGTCCACCTGTTTATTGAGTATTCCCTTCATGAGATGTGGGTGTCACTGGCAAGGTCAGCATTTGTTGCCTATCCATAATTGCCCTTGAATTGAGTGACTTGCTAGGTCATTTCAGGGGCAGTTAAGAGTCAATCACATTGCTGTGGGTCTGGAGTCACATGTAGGCCAGACCAGGTAAGGACAGCAGATTTCCTTCCCTAAAGGACAGTACTGAATCAGATGGGTTTTTACAACAACCAATGATGGTTACAATGGTCACCGTGACTGAGACTAGCTTTCAGTTCTAGAGTTATTGATGATCATTAGATTTATGAAACCCCTGAGAAGGTACAGTCCCTCAGTTTCTTCAAATTCTGCTGATGGCTGCGTCAAGTGCCTCATAGAACTGATTTAGAGTGGAGATGAGTGTTGAGGCATAGATGCATTTGAGGTTAACTGGGCCCACACTTTTATTTATTCATTCATGGGATGTGGGCATTGCTGGCTAGACCAGCATTTATTCCCCATCCCTAATTGCCCTTGAGAAGGCGGTGGTGAGCTGCCTTCTTGAACCGCTGCAGTCCATGTGGTGTAGGCACACCCACAGTGCTGTTAGGGAGGGAGTTCTACACAGTGCTTTGACCCAGCGACAGTAAAGGAACAGCGATATACTTCCAAGTCAGGATGGTGAATGGTTTCGAGGGGTGCTTCCAGGTGGTGGTGTTCCCATGAGCCTGCTGCCCTTGTCATTTTAGATGGTAATGGTCATGGGTTTGGAAGTTGCTTTCTAAGGAGGCTTGGTGAGTCCTGCAGTGCATCCTATAGATGGTATACACTGCTGCCATTGCGCATCAGTGGTGGAGGGAGTGAATATATGATGTAATGATGCCACCAAACCACTCTTGGAGATGGACATTGAAGTCCCCTGCCCAGAGTACATTTTGCTCCCTTGCCACCCTCAGTGCTTCCTCCAAGCGGTGTTGAACATGGAGGAGCGCTGATTCATCAGCTGAGGGAGGGTGGTACGTGGTAATCAGCAGGAGGTTTCCTTGCCCATGTTTGATCTGATATCACGTTGACAAGTGAAGTGTAAGAAGTATCTCTGAGCCTCATGTTGGGGATCAATCATTGTGAGTAGAGCACATTTACTGTGAAACCCTTTCCATGCTCATGTGTTGCCTCTTGAGATTCTCCTGCCAGAAGTAGTGTAGTGTTTCTCTTTAAGGGATCCACTTTGAGCAAGCCTAGTTTCTTGCTGCATAGCAATGTCCACATCGAACCCTATAAGTTAAAAGCTACTGCGGATGCTGGAAATCCAAAACAAAAACAGAATTACCTGGAAAAACTCAGCAGGTCTGGCAGCATCGGTGGAGAAGAAATCAGTTAACGTTTCGAGCCTTCACGACCCTTCGGCAGAACTGAAGCGTAGTTATGAGAAAGAAGAAATATAAGCTGGTTTAAGGTGGGGAGGCGGGGGGAGAGAGAAGTTGAGAGTGTGGTGATTGTGGAGATAAGTGATAGGAGCAGATAATCAAAAGATGTCACAGTTATTTGTAAGTTGTTTGTTATAAGTTGTTTGTTAACTATAAGTTTACTATAAGTTAACTATAAGTTAACTATAAGTTGTTTGTTAACTATAAGTTGTTTGTTAACCACAGCAATCTTGCATGTGTCATCAGCCTACAGAAGGTCGTTGGTAAGGCCAGGACACATGGTCCTTACATTCCAGCTTGTGATGCAAAAGACTGGTGTCTTTTTTGTTGATTTTGTCTTACCTGGTGCATGGATTAGCAACTTGCCTGTTGAGAGATGACTCTCTAAGCTCCAAAAGCGCCCATTGAAGCAAGCAGGTTGTGGTGGGACAGCACCAAACTGACTGGGGGCTGCCCAGCTTGAGGCAGGCAGTAACTACCCAATGAGATGAGAATATCTCTCCCACCTGTTCTGAGATGGTTCTTCTTACCTCTAGGCGTGGTACTTGGTTACCAGGCAGACTGTAATTATATTCTGGCACTTGCTTAACACTTGTTTATTAGTACTACACCTAAACAGGCTAAAGCATGTTGCTCCTAGGCATGGTGTTCCAGCCTCACTCTCTCTCGAGTCCAATGCATGACTGACTGATCTCAGTGATACATCATCATCTACTTCATACATCAGCATAACCTCATCTGTTAACCCGTTATATTGCATCTCCCCATCAAGTACACTATCCAATTTTCAACAACAATTTGGGCAGAATTTTGCCCTCGTCAGGCGGGCATGGTGGGTGGGCCCAGGAACATTCACGAAGCCGACTGCTGCCTGCGATCGGGCCCCGACATCGATTTCACGTTGGCTGGCTAATTAACGGCCAGCCAGTGTGAAACGCATGCTGCAGCGTGTAGGGGGTGGTGGTGTGTGTCAGATTCACCTCTGACTTCTAAGCGGTCCGAATCGCTCCCACTCCCAGGGTTCTAGACCTTGGACTTATTTGGGGGTTGTGACAAAGTGCAGCAGACAACTGGTTTTGGTGCAAGAAAAAAACTGGGTTTATTGAAGTCACAAATGAGCTTATAACATTAAGATTACACTGAGATTATACAGACCTACAAAGTACACTTAGTTAAGAATTGGACACATACGGCATAATGAGGGAAAATCACGCTACTAATCCCCTTACCCTTGTCCCACCCCCAAAACCTAACTAAATTGAACTATGAGAGGTCAGGATCATGCTCACCAACCAGGGTTCCTTGACAGTTCGAAATCCAGCCAGGTAAACCAGTTGCAGTTTTGGGGTATGCTCTTTGTGTCCTCTTGGGCCTGTCGTCCCCACGTGGTCCTGGTCTGTGGAATCTGTGAAGGTTCTTCAGTTGGGTGGAGGGCGCGGTTGTGGGTGGTCGATCTTCGTGGAGGGCTGCGGTTGCAGCCTTGTTGTCTTCAGTTGAGCCTGCCACCCCGTGCCCCTCACCGTGAGGTTGCCTGCGGGCCTGCCAACCTCCAGATCTCCTTCCTCCGCTTGGCTCAAGCTACCTCTCCCTGTTTAAACTCTGCTTCAACCACTCCAAAACTGCTCACCCTCCTCCCTTCATAACTGGTGGCCCAGTTATACTCTTTTTCGAATTTCTTATCTCAGTCCAAATCAAGATTAGTTCTTTGTCTGATTTTGGTGGGCTTCCTCAGGTGATTGTTGTCTCGTTGTTTTTAATGGGCTTGCATGATGTTTATCATTGTCTCCCTGTCCCCGTAACTAGTCTTGAACTGAAAATGATTGTATATGTGGAGTATTGATAGGTTTGCATAATTGCATTGATTGCTGCCTTCCTGCCTTAGTAGTTAGTAGTGATTATTTATGCAAGATTTTGATGGGCTTTATTTTCGTGTAAGATGATGTCTTTCTCTGGGTTGATTGTTTTAAAGGGAAGAATGCGTATTCTGTCTCCTCTCATTGCCTGGTTTCAGGCAACAATCCACACTGCACTCAACAAGCCTAGGCATGTCCAGTCCCAGGCCTTCATGGGCCTAGCCTCCTGTCTGCAGGGTTCTACACTTAACTCAGCAGTTGGGTCCTCTGCCATAAAAGTCTAAAAGTCATATCCTTGTTGATGATATGAAAAATGTGGGAATTTTGAGAACCCTTCAGCCCCCCCCTGTGATACTTAAACCTTGCTTCAAGTATCATACTGGGAAAAAAAAAATTATGACCCTCCATAGTCAATCTTCCCCTGTAATTACCTAGCTAAGATCTCATGACACATACATTCTCCATTCTTTAAAATGTGGTGTACGTAAGCATGCATAGGCAAAATACAGTTATTTACATACATCCAAATGTTTAGGGGGTCCAACACCCCACTTGGTGCACATACATCTTTATTAAAAGAAAACAACACGTAAAAGTCTTTCTTAAAAATAACCGAACATAAAAAAAAGCAACAATCTTTATTCAGGAACACAAAAAAAAAATGAAAAGTTCAAACAGGTGTATCTCTCTCCACCTTAGCATAATGCTTCTTCCAGGTCCTTTTGTTTTGGAACTCTAGGATTTTGCCTTTTCCCTTGCACTGAGAGCACAACAGGTACAACACTATTCCCAGCTGGCAAACCACGAGGATGTGGGAAGCCGTTCTGACCCATGAAGGGACCTCTATATTTTCGAAAATGTCCCACCAGGGTGGGACTGTGATACCTTGAATCTCTCCCCCTATCTCGTGTGTTTTCTGTTCCAAAGTATAGAAATACTTTTGTGATAACTCTACAGCTTTTAGTAGTTTAGTAAGATGTTCTGGTAGAGGGGGAATTTCGTAACCAAAATGTGTGACAGAGCTCTGCAGGTTGGTAATGTTTTCCCTAAAAGTGAGGTGAACAGTGGAGGGTTCAGGAATGGGGACAATCCATTCCTGGGCCGCTTGAACTTCTGCCTCGGGATTAAAACAAAAACTGCTGTCACTTACCGGACACCGGATGTGCTGTCCAAGCTGGTAGTGGGGCGCACTTGTGGTGACACAATATGTCCCACCCCCTATATATGCTACCTGTGGGGGAACATGGCCTTGTGCCATTACCTCCATGGTACAGTTTATAGGCCGTGCACCAGCAGTTTTAAACCCGCACTGTGGTCTGGAATAGGCGTTCAAGTGCTGGGGACACAGTACTACATGTGTACCCCGGCTCTGGCACCCAGAGAGGTCTGTACCTGTCATCATGTGCTCCCACTTTATGACGTAAGGTCAAAACGGACATGTGCACCCCCTTGAATGACTCCAATGTTCTCCACCCTATATACCGGTGCAGGTCGGGCTGTCCCACCCATGACCAGCATCCTCACTACTATACCCATGATGGTGTGGTTGGAGCACCCACAATCTACTGGGGCAGGGTAGGCTTCAGAGGCTAGGCGGAACTGACATGGGCTTAGTGAATTCTCAAATGGGTGGAGGGCTGCGAGGTGCTTGTTGCTGATCCAGGAGGGGACTAAACCTTGCTTTAAATCCTCCAGGTTGCTGCGGCCCTCGCCCAGCAACCATGCCCCGTACAGCACGCACACCTCATTCTGTGCAGCCTGGTCTGATGCATTCCTATCCTCTCGAATGAGTGCATTCACTGTTTTGGTGTGCCTTTCCAACTCAGCAATAATCTCCTTTAAATGGACCATCATGGCCTGGTCCCTGTGTAGCTCTGAGCCTATCACTGTGTTCTCCTCTGTTAAGATTTTTCATAATTGTGTTTTTAAACCGTTTATTTGTGTCTGCAATTCTATGTCATCCAGACTGTTTGTCATAGAGGATCCTGTATTATATGCTGTGAAAACATCATTCCAGGTTCCCCTTCTTTGTCTCCCCGAAATACTAAAGTACTCAGTGTGGGTAGTGTACAGTTCTGTTTTGTCTACACTGGCAAAATCGAACTCGTAGAATTTCCTGAACATTTCTCTTAACAGGGCCTGGTATAGCTGTTCTGTCTCCTTGGGGCACCAGGTAAGTGTACCTCTGTGAGGTTTAGAATCACGGGGGCTACCGCGTAGTGTACCCCCTCGTATAGCACCTTTTTGGTCGGCACGAGTACCAGCCCATTCCCTGGTCCCGTGGTGATGGCAGGGCACTTCTCCATATGTGTCCTTACTGTCGGGGCCGTGGGCAGGGGCTTTTGGGCACGTACCACGAGTTCAGTGGCCTTAAATGAGGCTGGAGAGGATGGGGTTATGCAAGTGTGTAGGTGGGAATCCCATTCCACCCCCTTCCCCTTGTCCAGCCATGCTGCGGAAAAGATAATGGATACGCCCATGGGGCAGGTCTTCCGCGAACCCCACATGCAGACATAGATTCCCTGTTCTGATTTCCACCACTTGACCCAGCACACGTGCCATTTCCCCTCTATGCCGAGTACCATAAGGGTATTCTGCATGACCTACCCGGTAAAGTGGCTCCCTTGGTCAGACTCCACGTACTGTGGTAGCCCCCATCGTGAGAACATCTCGCTGACCAGGATCCTGGCTGTGCTTAGAGCCGTGGCTGTTCGGCAGGGGAAGGCTTCTACTCACTTTGTGAACACATCCAGCAGGACTAGGCAGTACTTATAGCCTCCCTGGGCGGTGGGTAGGGGCCCGATGTAGTCGACCTGGATCGATTACCATGGTCCCTCTACCCTCCTGATGTGTCCCATAGATACCTTCCTTTTGTGCGGGTCAGGGTTGTTAGCAGCACACACCAGACAGCTGGCACAGAACTCGCAGACATCTTCCCTGAGTTCTGACCACCATCCTGCCTGTTCCACCCGCTGCCAGGTGGCCTCAGGCCTGGGATGCCCCACTCCTGGACCCTCATTGGCCAGTTGAAGGAATTCCCTCCTGTGCTGCAGCGGTACTACCCATTGCTCTCCCTTAAACAACATGCCTCCCTTTACAGAGAGGGCTGCTGTGCTGTAAGGGCCCTCTATCCTTTTCCCTTCTGCCACTGCACTGAGGACTGCCTTGAGGACGGGGTCTTGGGTTTGGACCGTCTTAAGGTCCAGGGTTAAAGCTACCCCTGCACTCCCCCATGTCCCATTCCTACCCGTGACTACTGCTATAGGACGGGGCCCATTTGAGTCCCAGAAAATGCCTGTGTGGGCACCTTCCTTAGCTAGCACGTCAGCCTGCCGGTTGCCCTCACTCCGGGGTTCTCCGGAGGAATGGGCTTTCACCTTATGGATGAAAACCTCCCCTTCCTCCCCCACTGCTGCTAAGATTTTCTCCAGCAAGCGTTTCACTATGAGGGGTCTCCTATCGTCGGAGGTGTATCCGCGGCGGGACCAGATGGCCAGATACTCTGTACACGAATTGCATGTGAACATGCTGTCTGGGCAAATCGTGTATGGGGTGGGGAAGATCTCGGGGTGTGTAACCATGTAAACTATCGCGGACAGTTCAGCCTGCTGGGCGCGCATGGTGCTGGGGAGCCTAATTGCCAGGGCAAGGTTTGCCGCTGGGTCATAAACTCCACACCCCGTGAGTTGCTCACCAGCAGATACTGTGCTGGAGCCATCCACATAGATTTCACGGCCTGAGGGGTATATCCTGGCCCGTAAACCTATGCCTACTTCCCAAACCCCTTCTATGGAACACCGGTGGGCTGTTCCAGGATATACCAGGTTAGCTGCGAGCTTTGGCTCGCAGAGCCCTTTTACTTTTAGGTCCATCTGTGAGAGAAGCAGGGTCCAGCGAGCAATGCGGGCACTGCTCACTGTCCCATCCTTGATTCTCTCATCCAGGAGCATCTGGGTGGGCCTGTGTTGGGTGAGGAGGGTGATGGGAGAGGTGCCTGTGAAGATCAGCGATCTTTTCACAGCCCAGTGTGTGGCCAAGAGGTGCCTTTCACAATTGGAGTAGCTCTTCTCCACATCTGTGAGTATCCTGGAGGAGTAGACCACCGGTCTCAGCTTGCCATGCAGTGTGAAACACATGCTGCAGCTTTCAGTGCTGCCAGGGTGGGAGCAGGAGAAGGGCAAGAGCAGAAGTTTGCGCACACACGCAGGTGTGCGCAATGAGAGCTCCCTGAGGCACAGAGCTGCCTCAGGAAGCTTAAGCAATGTTAAAAACATGTCCCCTCACCTGACTCATGAGCAGGGGCATGTTATGAATGAAATTTAAAAAATTTAATTTAATTTTTATTTGCTGTTGGAAATCTCATCCCTCCCAGGGATGAGGTTTCCTAAAAAATCCAAAGGCCGCTTGTTTTTCGCCTGCCCACCAACCGTAAGGTTGGATGGGTAACGAAAAGTGTCATTTAATTATTATTTCAATGGCCTTAATAGGCCTGTTAATTGTCAGCAGACGTGCTGCCGATTCTTGTGCACGCCCGCCGACTGAAATATCGTGTGAGTGCGTGATAACATTGGGACGCTTGACTGACGTCATTGCGTGTCATTTTATGCTCGTTCGAGTCAGGCGTGCCCCCGAATGCATGCACGAACTCCTGCACCTGCCCTTTGTAACCATGGGTGGAATCATCCCAGATTTGCACTGTGAGGTAGCGGGCGGGAAAAAGAACGCTTTACCCATCGGCCGTACTGGCGGCTTTTCACGCTGTATCGTCCCAATCCCGCCTCATTAATCATGCATTCCCAGGAAACATGCCGTTTCAATGGCAAGCAGCTCTCATTCCCCCACCACACTGTCACCTCGCCGTTTCATCATGCCGGGTGCTATATTTAAAGCTCAGCTGCCCATACACCTCTCACTGCTTCCAGCCCAGGACTGATGCACAGCAGACATGGCCCCAAAAGGCAAGACGTCTGGAGGCCCCAGATTTAGTGAGGCATCCCTAGAACACCTTTTGGACGATGTGGAGGCCCGCTGTGATGTCTTCTACCCTGCTCTGGCCACAAGAGGGGCAACAATATCACTAATCCGGCTTGGGAGGCAGTGGCAGCAGTGGTCAGTGCCAAAGCTGCAAAATAGGACAGCCAACCAGTACCGAAAGAGGATGAATGATCTCTTTCCCTTCCACCAGGGTAAGTCACTCTTCTCATCACTCTCAACTCACACGCTCACAAACCCATCACACATCCACAGGGCCCTCACTCACTGCTAGTTCAAGGGACACCACCATTCACTGTCTCACACACACCTTCCTTGTCCTCATCCCGTCCATGGCACCACTCACCACCCACACATGCCAGGCATATTTATCATGTGGCCTGGCAGGCATCCTGCTTACACTCTCTCTATCTGTATTCATGCAGGACAAGCTGGCTCACAACAAAAGGGAGAAGTCGCAGACCAGTGGAGGAATGCCTGAAATCAAGGTCCTCACGGACTTTGAAAACAGAGCCATCCAGCTGGCCGGCAAGGATCTGGACCGGTCCTGTGCTGGTGGTGAGGTCGGTGGTGCTCAACCAACTGAAGGTCCATCAGTGCAACATCCATCAGACAACCATGCTGTGAGTGATGTGTCCTGTTTCACAGGCCACTCCCATACACTAATTATCTCCACTTGCTTTCGCAGGCACATCTGGGAAACATCCGAGGGAGCCCACGACCCAGGTCCTTGATTCAAGTCCCAAAGACACCTCAGAAGAGGATTCTTGAAGTCCCGTCACAGTGCTCACCCACATACTCCACCAGTGCAGAGAGACACACAACGAGCCTCGGGGTCAGAATCTGGTGAGCACATTGCACTGTCTGATCCACAGCAGGCAGCGGCAGGGACTTCCAAGGTGTCCAGTTCACGGAGGACTGCTGGAGGCCAGAAATCTGCTGAGTCTGAGTCAGATGACAGTCATACCTCAGTTGCTGGAGCTGCAAAGGCAAGCTCGGGAACATCAGGAAGGGATGTCCGCCCTACCCCTCAGATTGTAAAGGACAATGGAGGATTCCGTCCGTCTTCAGTCTGAGTGATAGCCAATGCACTGAGATCAGCACTGGTAGGGTGGCGGATTCCATGGAGACCTTGGCCCAGGACATCGGTCCTGCATTGCTGCACGGGCTGAACCCCATCGCTGACGCCATAGTTGGCCTCTAACAGTGTCAATGTGAGAGGGGTTCGTGGTAGCTCGATCTCACTCCAGCTTCCCCTTCTCCTCAAGGAGTCAGTCAGGGGCCCTCAGGCACCCATAGGGAGGAGAATCAGCAGGTGCACACCCCAGCGCCATCCACCCAGATGACTCTGGGAGTGTTCCATCGTTCCATCCGACTCCCCTCTTCCTATGACCCCAACAGCTCCAAATTCACAGGCCGAGGAGGGTGCCACTGCCACACAGCAGGACCCCGAAAGCAGACCGGGGCCCTTCAGGTCTCGGCCTTCCAGAGGATGCTTGCCAAGGTCATCACAGACAGGATGTAGCAGTCAACAGGCTGCCTCCACCTCCACTGTGGATGTCCGGGGAGCACCAAGACGTAGCGTCAGGGTTAGGAAGGTTAAGAAGATGTGGTTGCACAGCCTATTAATCACTTGTACATAATGTTCAATATTGTAAATAAACTCCCAAGAATGCCTTCTTGCCTATGGCTCCTTGATATGATGTTCATATCACCCAGGTGTGAAAGCTTGGTTCCTGCACAAGATAAAGGCAGGTGTCTCAGTCCAGGGCCTCTTCCCTGTGCAGTGTGTAACCTTCAGACCAAAGTGATGGTTTGGCTTCACACTCACTGGACACATTAATGATCCCTGCACCTCAGTGGTGCTGGTCATTGCTGCCAGAATGCCATGGGCAGGTGTCACAGAGTTCCGTCATTCTCTTTGTGTGCCCTCAGCACCTTTAAGGTGTAGCTGGTCCCCCATCTCTTCAGCACCTGTGCCTGGTGATGCTGTGCTCCTGAAGGGGTCAGGTGCTGAAGGCGGACAAAGGATCAAGTGCATTTAAAATTTCATGGCTGTGTCTCCATGACCTGACACTGATCACAGAGCACAAGCGAGCTGCCCTCAGCCAGACAGGACTCAGACATTCTCAGAGGCTATGTGAAGGTCTATGGGGTGTCTTCACAGCACGTTGTCATCATCCTCCTTGAATTGAGCGACTATTAGGGCCTTCGCTGCATCTCCATGACAGGAGCCTTATCACAGAGAGTATGTGTGCTGCCATCAACCAGACTGAAATCAAACGTTCACAGATGCAACATGAGGATATATGGTGTTTCCTCACTGCATGTCACAATCATTCTCCACAAATCTAGCAGCTATGAGGTCTTCTCGAGCAGGCCTGCCTGATCTGGCCAGTGCAAAAGCCTCATCACTGTCATCCCCGCCTTCGAGGATCTCCTCACCCTCATCCCCATCAATGTTCTCCGCATCGGAGGAGACCTTCAGCTCCTCCATCTCCTCCTCAGACAGCTCCTCTCCCTGTTGCAATGCCAGGTTGTAAAGGACGCAGCAGGCAATGACAATGCCTGACACCCTCTGTGGACTATATGACAGGGCTCTACTAGACCAGTCTAGGTACCGTAACCTCATTTTCAATATTCTGATGGTTTGCTCCATCAATTGTGAATTGTAGCATGAACCTTGTTGTACCTTCTCCCTGCTGCAGTCTGAGGGGTGTCATCAGCCATGTCCTCTGCGGGTAGCCCTTGTCCCCGAGGAGCTATCCACAGCCTCTGTGGACCCTGGAACACATCAGGAATCTGTGATCTGCTGAGAATGTAGGATTCATGGACACTCCCTGGGAACCATGCGCAGACCTGCAGGATGTGTTTGTGATGGTCGCACACCAGCTGAACATTCAGCGAGTGGAAGCCCTTGTGGTTGACATAGTTGACCGCTTGTTGCCACAGAGATCTGAACGCCACGTGAGTGCAGTTGATGGCAACCTGTAGCTGTGGGAAACCTGAGACCTGGGAAAATACTGTACCTGTGGGGAGGCAATGGCATAATGGTATTGTCACTGGACTTGTATTCCAGAGACCCAGGGTAATGCTCTGGGTACCTGGGCTCAAATCCCACCATGGCAGATGGTGGAATTTGAATTCAATATAAATCTGGCCATTGACTTCATTGAAAGTCTAATGACAACCATGAACCACTGTTGATTGTTGTAAAACCCCACCTGGTTCACTAATGCCCTTTAGAAAAGGAAATCTACTGTCTTTACCTGGTCTGGCCTACATGTGACTCCAGACTCACTAAAATGTGGTTGATTCTTAAATGCTTCTAAATAAGGGCAGTTCAGGATGGGCAATAAATGCATCATGTCCCATGAGCTCTTGTATCCTGGCTTTCCTGATTTTTAAAAAAAATTTGTTCTTGGGATGTGGGTGTTGCTGGCTGGGCCAGCATTTATTACCCATCCCATTGCCCTTGAGGGCATTTAAGAGTTAACCACATCGGGCAAAATGCACAAAGCTGTGTGCCTTGGCGAATATGGCGGCCATGACCCCATGGATGCATATGCTTGCAATATCCCACAGATGTAACCAACCATTTCCCTGGACATGCGCAGTCTTTGGCAACACTGGTTCTCGGTCAACTGTAGGAATGGAAGGCGGCGTCCATAGACCCTGGGTATCGCTAGGTGCCAACCAGCGACGGCCTGCTGTAGTTCTACAGCGGTGTGTGTGGGATCCACAGTCACCCCTTCTTGCTGAGGGCACTGCTCCTCCCTCTGCCCAGCCAAGTGCCTCCTTTGCTCTCTTCTCCTTCGTCTCCGCTCTCTGTAAGCCATGAGGCATACAGCTAGGTCACCAGGCTCCGATCCTTTTTGTACTCCTCCTGCAGGATGAAACAGAGAGATGTGTGGGTTAGCTTGGTTGTTCTAAGAACCTCTCTTGGCTAAGTCTGAAGACCCCTTAACACATCCCAGAGAATGCTGGCTACCACTTGGATGGCAAGAGTTTAGTACGCTCCATGACTGCCTGAAACCCCACCCACCTCCGCCCCACTCCACCCGACCGATTGGCAGCAACTTCACCCACTGGACTGCATGCTGTGCTCTCAGATTAGGCATAGGCATTCTCCTAACCTGCAATGCAAGTTTGTGCTGTTAGCTTGAACCATGGGGGAGACTAGTCCAAACCAGAATGTTGACATTGCAAGGGGCTCTGAGCACTTCCACCAGTGACTGCTCCATGGCCAGCTTTCACAAGGAGATTGTACAATGTGCTCAGTTGCCCAACTGTTCTGCAGTCCACTAAAACACTCATTAGTTTGTAGTCTGTGCCCGAGGGGTGAAACGCTCTGGAGTACTTGGTGGCACTTTCCAACCTGTGCTTTGCTTGACTGGGCAGCTAAGCTAGGGGCCCCATTCCAAGCATGTCAATGTGGCTGTGTCTGATCTGTCTCAGCTGTGGAGGGATGGTCACTTTATACAAGGTTTCCCTAATGTGTAGCCACTCCCCTTTGCATCCCCTCGCGTGTGCTTGTTCAGTACCATCAACCACACAGCAGCCCTTGCCCCAGCACCACACTGTCAGGCAGCTGGGAAAAAGCGACTTGCTTGTGCCCTCACCTGATTGCATGGTGACTCAACCTTGAGGTCCATCAGACAATCCTTGTGAGCACTGCACAATGTTACTGGCACTCACCTCTGAGTTCCCCTCGAGGTGCAGCTCACCAGGTGCACGGCTTATAAATGCTGTTGTGAAACATGTCGACGTGCAATCACATCAACGTGCTTGGATGATACAGTGTGGTGGGATGATTCCAGCGAGCTGGGCTTATAATGATATGCAGATGTGTTACAAACAAGTTCCAGATATCTGGCGGCGGGAAACACAGCCCGCCATTGATGCATGGAGCAGACACTTGCAACCGTGTTTCATGATGGTGTGAAACCAATTTTTGGCCTTCCTGCCATATTGTCTGTTCATGCCCAGCATGACGCCCGACGCCAGCAGGCACAGACAATTCCACCCTATATCTTTAACTATTTAAATGGCATTTTTGTAACTCCCTTTTTACAACTACAGATTCTAACCAACTCCAACTCTTGCTCTTTCCCCTTCCCAAGTACCAGTCCCAGGGGATTCAATCCCCCTCAGTATTCTCAGCCCTGAGGGAAGATGGAGAAATGTGAGTTTTTTTCTTCATCTTGGAGGACATCAGCGTCAGCAGAAGCAACAGCAACTTAATGGCATTTCTGGAAAGCAGAGAGTAGGTTTTAGAACTACTGAACTGCAAGGACAATGAGGACTTTTCAATGGAAGACTGATCTAAGAGAGAAGACTGAAGATCATCAGCGTTTGGACTCTCAGGGACTAGAAGAGAAGCAATCTGGACTAACTGAGGAACTCTTTTCTCCCTTGAGGCACACAGGGAAAGACATTCAGAAGAGGAACGATCTTCAACTCCAGGGAATTCTTTCAATCACCGCTGCATTGAAGACTGAAAAGGTATTGAAGACCCAAGATTTCAATGAACTTAAATTACAAAGGAAAAAAAAGACAAAAGTCCTGTAAACTTTCAAGAAAAGAAGAAGAGATGATTTCCCAAAGATATTTCAAAAGGACTGTTTACTTTCTGTAGGCAGTGGGAATAGAGTTGCACTTCTCTCTCTGTGAGTTTCTCCACTCTGGGCAATGGGAAGATTTTCTGAGGAAATGGAGACAAGGCAGCTTTATCTTCTGCAATGGGATGAATTTCAACAACAAAATGAAGATGAATTTCCTGTAGACGAGTAACTCAGAGCCAAGATTGCTGTACAGGTCTCTGCAGCTTTAGAAGTGCTGAAGATTCTGCAGCAGTTTCTGTGCTGAGAGACAGCTCTGGAGGGAAGAAGATTTTCTGCTGGGACTGAAGTATGGACATCACTTGACTTTCAGCCCTGGAAGCTTCCTGCTCTGTGGCAGTGTGATCACCTATGGACTCTGACATGGAATCAGGCAAGGCATTTTCTCTTGAAGATTCTTCATGGACAACCAGCGATAGCCTAGGTATTACATTGGTAAGTTCAGTGGAGCAAAGATTTGAATGCTGCTCAGCCACTAGAAACACAGCTGACTCCTGAAAAAAGGCATCAGAGACATCATGTGATGCATCTATCGATTTGAAAGACAGATCAGCCTCTAGCACTTCAACCTCCAATAGATCACTCAGTGCTGCAATGGCTTCTTCCTCATCACTTTCTTCTAGGAAGAGCCAATTCAGGTCCAGCAGGTCTTCATGCAGATGGTCACCGTCTGCCGCAGTGCCTTCTGTATCTGCCACCTCTGGCTTAACTTCATGAAGAGCTGAGAGATTCATAACCTCAATCTCTGCCCAGGGTCTAGTGGATGGTGTCTCTGTGAAAGAAAGAAACTTGGTGCTCATTGTATAAACTTCCTCAGCTGCTGTAGGATGTGGTTCCACTTGTTCTAAATAAAGATTGAAGATCGTTCCATGAACAACGTTGAGTTGTTCAAATGCTGGGCATCATCTGGTTTTTCCAGGATTCCTAGAAACATGTCACTCAATGTGCCACACAATAATGATGCGCATTGATTGTGGACAAATTAGAGAGAATCAGCAATCTGTTGTCCCTTGTAATGAAGAGGAGCAAAAATCCTGCCTTTTATTGGAAGGTTTGTGCTGCCTGGACCTTGTAATTTGAGGTCTGATGGATGAAGGGTCATTGGCTGAAGCCAGTCAAGATCATCTGCTAGTATGTTAACAGCAGCTCCAGTATCAATTTTATAAATGGCATCGAAGCCTTGAACTTGCACTGTAACTGACCAATAGTCTGGACAAAGACCATTAACTTCCCCTAGAAACTCTGTAATTTTGTCTTTTTCTTGATTTCCAATTTCTTAGATGCAGTGTGTTTCACAAATATTTTCTTGCCTTTTACATCAATTAAAGTTGTTGGATTTTCAGAAATGCTTGAAATGTTCAGTTTTGCCACACTGGAAGCATTCCACAACTCTTGCTGAGTCTATGTTGGTTCTTCACACTATGACGCAAGCATCTCAAGATGGCTGCTGGTGTGGAGTTTACCGCCTTTTCGCCCAGTTTGTGGGCTTTCTTATGGGTGGGGCTGTTGTCATGGGCCTACCCAGTCAACAGAGTCATGTGAAACTTGAGAGTTGCACCAAATTATAGCCCAGTTTGTTTCTCTGAGCTCAGTTTGCTTCATGTGTTGAACTACTTGATCGATTATGGGACCCTGTGGTGGATGAAAATAGGTGTCAAAGGCCTTGAGAATGGCCTCAAAGTCCGCAGTGGAGCCCGCCACCCTCTGCCTCAGGAGAAAGTCGCCTGCTGCTGGACACACGGAATATAGAAATAAACTGACCTGATGCTGCTGCTCTTTATCATACAATCCCAATGCCACCTGATGCCTGAGGAAGTGTTTCTCCCAAACCTTCCAGCTCTGGTCTCTCTGCCGACCCTCGAGTTATTTGAACGGCTGTGGGAAGGGCAGGGACTGCTCAAGTGGTCCTAGCATTGTCACTGCCTTCCAGTTTGCCTCCTCCTTCCATGCAGTTGTAAGTTCGAGCTGTTACCAAGATTTGCTGTGGTTCTGTTGATGGCACTAATGTATTTTTATATGGATGTCTCCACTGCTGCCACCATATTCTGAGATGGCCCTTCTTATCAATGTACTTTAGGCATGGCACTTGGTTACTGGACTGACTGTAGTCATACTCTGGTATCTGCTTAACACTTGTTTATTGGCACTACATCTAAACAGGTTACAGAGTAGGTACGTTGCTCCTAGGCATGATTCCAACCTCTCTGGAGAATCTAACACATGATTGACTGATATCAGTGGTACATCATCATCTACGTCATACCTTAACATATCCCACCTGTTGACCCTTTACACTATACCTCTGTTGGAAGTAACCCCCGGCATTTGTGCGCTACTCTAATCAAGCGAGAGCTTACAACCGGTAACCATTGCTTGCCGTGTTGTGGCAATGTAAACCATGAAGCTGCAGTGTCCTCTTCAGGATAAAGGCCTGGGCAAATAGTATGGAGACCCTGAATTGCCCAAGCATCAGGACCCCACTCTCAGCATTGTTAGTATAATCCAAAGGACAGGATGAAACCAGTACTGTTTGGCATCAGCTCTGCTGCAGGAGTTGCTAAGCAGCTGCCTGATAGATGACAGATTCCCACCTAGGGAACTCCACTCTGGATTTTCTGTCAGGGTTTACTCCCTTACTTAGCCTGCTTCTGTCCTGAGGCACCTACAAGGCAGTGGGGCTATCTACCCATAGCTGAGCATCTGGATCATGGGCACTACGGCATAACCACACACTGATGGGCCTGTATGCCACTCATCGGGGGGAAATGCCTCCTCTGAATCCACTGTAGTTTAGCCTGGGCCTGTGAGATACCCAGTTTATGTATGTCAGCAGGGGAGGTACTACATGGGGTTTGCTGGTGAACAGGCTCTGTACTGGTGAGAGAGGCCTGCACACCCAGCTCTCTTTTTGCCACGGTTGCTGGTAGCCAGCAGTGAGCCCTGAAAGCAAGAGGTGATAGGCAGACTGATCACGGTGCACCAACCATTATGCTAACATGCTTGACGCATCGCACCAACTGGAGACACACTAGCAGCTTCCATGTGAGGCAAAGTGCTGAAGCTCAGGTCACTGCCATGGTGTTTCAGGACTCTTCAGTTGAAAGGGGTTTTCAGATCCTTTTTTCCAGCAAATCACTGGGCTGGCTGAACAAAGGCCCTGAGGTAATAGCGTGAAAATCATGGAGAAAGAACCTGCTGGCCTCTATCTGGATGACAGCATTGCTGTTCCCTCCCCTTCCCCTCCACCATTATCCTTGTCAGTCTGTTAGCCAGGTGACTGAAACTGCTGAAGCCCATGCTGAGATGGTGCAGTCTTAGGTGCAGCCTTTACAGCCGACAGCCGCTCAACACCATCCCAGGAGGACATCAGAACCGTGCCCTTCAGATTCTCAGCAGCCATCCACCTCGCCTGCTGCTGCCACTCGAGATGCACTTCAGAGAGGCACCAAAGTAGAGAAGAGGACTTAAATGAAAGTGATAGGGTAAGCGCCATGGTGAATAGTTTAATATTTTTAATTGATACACTTGTGTCATGTTTTCATTGTGTTTATTCTAGAAAAAGAGTGATTGGCAACTGGATACTGATGGAATTAGTGGTCTTTTTGTGTTCTTCATGGGGAAGGGATTGAAAGTATTGAGTGCAGATGGATGGATCCTCAGTCATGGAAGGTAAGTCATGTGGCACCAGAACTCTAAAGTCTGATGGTGGAGAATGCCTCTCAAAGGTGATCCTCAATTCGACAGTGGTAAGAGTCCCCTCTGGCGCAGGCTGTCCGCTGAAACCATCTGGTGCTTTCACTGGTACTCCTTGTCCTCCACCTCCTTCTCATCTCCTCCTCTTCTTCAACCTTCAACCCCTCCTCTTCTTCCTCTTGTGACACCTAAGTTTGACCTCTTGGCACAATTGCTGATGTTAACAGCTGGTCTCTCATGATTGTTGAGATTGTGGAGCATGCATCAAGTCACCATGAATCTGCAGCCCTCCTCACTCTCCTGCCCTTCCTTCAGCTGTTGGTGCTGCTCTGCCTGGTCACATCTCCTCCCGTTCTTTCTCCAATTCATGGAAGACCCCTAGCAGAACCTCCATCATCAAGCACTTCCTTTCTCCTGGTGACTCCTTCAGGGTCTGCAAAGAGGCATAGGAGGACAATACTCATGCTCATTAGATGAATTACTCAGAGAATTTCTGAAATAAGTGTTGACAGTGTGTGGGCGTATTGACAAAGTGTCCTAGACAGTTTTCCTATGTGACTCAAAAGCCTTCTTCTAATGCAATGTAGTCAGTTGATCTCAATCAGCAAGTGAGCTTTGAAAGCTTAGCATGACATTAAGTAGCACTCACAATCCTCACCAATGACTTCCTTACTCCTATTCAGATGGCCGCTCGTAGGGGTGGTCATTATTTGCAGTGCTAACCAATAACATGGCATGCAGCCTCTTTGATAAGCCAATTTAATTGGTCATCAGAGCCTTAAGCATCCGTGGGGCTGCCATTCCTAGCATCAACGGACGAACCAGGTGGTGCAGCTCAAGACTCCATCTGAGTCACCATGGACACTTTAGCACCTAAAGTACCTGGGTGACTTAATCCCATTAATGTTTCGGGTTAATGATCTTTCATCAGAACTGGAAAAAATTAAACTTGTAATAAATATTAAGCAAATACAGAGGCAGGGATGTAAGAGAAAGGAATAAAGAGCAAAAGGTAAGACCTGTGATAGGATGGAAGGCAGGAGAGATTAAATGACTAAAACGATGATGGTGCAAAGCAAAAAGGGTAGTTGTTTAACAAGAAACAGAAGATGGGCCCAGAGGAGTTGTAAATGGCAATAATAGAATCATTGCCAACTGTTGTTGTCTGAATAAATGGCAACAGTGGTCATCACCTGAAATTGTTGAGCTCAGTGTTTATTTCAACACACTGTAAAATGCCTAATTGAAAGGTGGGATTAGTTCTTCGAGCTTCCGTTAATCTTCATTAGAAGACTGCAGGAAGCTCAGGATGGAGAGATCAGAGTGGCAATGGAGGGAAGAATTAAAAGGACAAGCCATCAGGAACTCAGGGATATGCTTGCAAATTGAATAGAAGAATTCTGCAAAGTGATCACTCAACCTGATTTGCTCACCTCACTGTAGAGACGAACACATGGTGAGTACCGAATACAGTATACTAACTTGAAAGAAGTATGAGTAAATCGCTATTTCCTCTGGAAGGAATGTTTGGGACCCTGGATGATGGGAAGAGGACAAGTAAAAGTGCAGGTGTTTGGACTCTTGCATGTCACGAGAAAGTGACGTAGGAAGAGAAGTGGGTGTTGGGGGTGATTGGAGTGTTGACCAGAATGTCATGGAGGGAATGGCCCTTCAGAATGCTGAAAGAGGAAGGCAGCGGTGGTTGGTGGTGGCATCGTGCTGGAAGTTTGGTTGAAAATGGTCACATCCATTCAGTTTGTAAGCATGATCCAGAGCTTCTGATAAAGTAAATGAAATATGTAAAAATGTAAGTATTAAAAAACAAAACATCCCATGTGCATGGTTATTAGTTTCAGTAAAGGTTTTTGCTAGTTAAGAGTGTAATTAGTTTCAATAGCTGTCAATGTGTCTTTGAACTCTGTATCATCTGGATGTACATTAAGATGGATATGTTCTGTGTCTCCTAGTAGCCTCATAGCTGGAGAAGAATCTATTCTTCCTCCCTTCTGGTCACTCAATTTATTATAACAGATGTAAGACACTACTAAAGGGAGCAGTTGAAATTTAGAAGAGAAGAAATAGGAATTCAAAATTCAGATGGATTAAATGAATGTCTTTAACTAGTTCTACATTAGTGTTAAAAAGATTAAAAAACAATTTTAATGCAATTTATCGCATTTGCCTACTTAAGAACAGAGACTGCAGTTCAAAAAAATATTGCTTGGTGTAAAGAACTTTAATACACTTCTGGGTGTGAAAGGTGCTTTATAAAATTGTTTTATAAAGTCCAGGTCACTTTTTTTCTTTAAAACTGTTTATTTAAAATAAAATTAATAATCTTACACATTGGAGCAGTGATAAACATTTGGAATGCAAATGTCTTGACATTATGGCATTGGGATATTTAAGTCTGCCATCTACACAAGGTATTCATTATATTACAATTGCAACTATATTATTCTTTGGATAAGTTTTTTACTTAGTTTACGTTAACTAACACCTTGTATTTTGAATGAAGTATCTATTTTCCAGTCATGAGCCTTGTAGCTGGCAGATGCCTAATATGTTTATTATATGCTAACTGGCCTGAATTTAACACTTACTGTGACCTGTGGTCTTTCAGTAATGATGTGTTCAGGATATTCATTAAAGCCACCTTTACTCCGAAATTTCATTGAACACGCTAGTGGTCAGACATCAAAACTCACAACCATTGTTAAACAAGTAGGACATGGCCTAGAGTACAGCAGTAAATTTTGACATACTAAAACCAGCTTGAAGGGGTGTATCCTCACAAGAGAAATGCACAAGAAGGCAAATCGCTCCTCCCTTCGACTCCCTTTAATTTTTATCCTTGAACGACACTGTAGGAGATTAACTAACATTATGAAAAGTTTCTCTTGGTCACTGCATGCTGATGAGAATCTTATTTCCTGGCATATCACCATTAAATAGTCTATCAAAAACTGTGACCCATGACCCATTCTTCCATTCTGTGCTTTTCAAGTATCCTCTTAGATCTCTCATTAGCTTGATCGCCTTTAATTGATCGCCTTTCCTCAAGGACAATACACGTCTTTATTGAAAATCTTTCATCTCTCCTCGGAAACCTCATCATCTACACATAGTAAAGCAGCAGAAATCATTTTGGATGAAAGCCGCATAAATCCATTTATCTTGATTTAAATATTAATGGAAATTATGCGATGAGTATCTTTTGAATAAGCTAATCCTTGAGAGCAAAAATATATTAATCTGGTAATGAATATATAGCATCATTTATAACCTTTTAAAAATGCAACAAAGCAACACATATGCTGACATTATGATTAAATACATTTAGAGAATATCCTAAAATATTGATGAAGGTCACCTCAGAGCACCAAAGTACAATAATTAAAACATTTTTCTTTGTAATTGACTTGTGATTATGTTGTGCTGCCACCTGAATGCTACTAATCTATGTCAGCAGCTCAAGGGTTAAATGAGTGCAGTGGGATTGAGTAATTAAATATATTGATTACCTGTAGAAATCTGCTAGCTGACAGGATAAGAAGGGCTCACTTTTCTGGTAGTGCAGTCATTTTATTTTGGTTAAGATGGATGAGTTAATAAACATGGAGCAAGCACTCCCATAAATTCAGCATCTGTAATATTTGTCACTTTCAAAATTACTTGCTTGAGAGCAACATCCGTTATGTGATTTCACAGGAGAGGTGCTAGCAGACCTGAAGCAAGGTTTTCACTTTCCTGGTGATTAATATACTGTTGTTGTTTAGAAAGGCAGCATCATTAGGCAGAAGCTTAGCTCCAGTGCACTGAGGAAATGTTTGCTGCATTGAGCCATATTGTGCTATTTAGGAGTTCACTGATGTTTCATCAGTGCAGATCATTGTGCGTTTTAGTTGGCAGTTTTGTCGCCTTGGGCTGGATTTATGGAAACTTCAGGATCATTTTTAAAAGACATTTACAATAGGTGGTTTAATACCTACACGTACATAGCCCCCCAGATAACTGGTTTGCCACTAATATGTGATTAAAATGTATTGCAGCTTTTCTAAAATGTAGCTTTTTTTTTATTTCAATTTTCCACTGACATTAAAGAAAATGAATTTGAAGGTCATGTAAAATAATGAAAACATCCATGTAAGATTAAAGCAAATTTATACATCATTGGCATTTAATTTAATAAACTCAGTTTGTCCTGTATTTTCAAGACAGTCCATTTAGTATTCTTTGCAATGAAAATGTGTGCATATTGGTGTGCAGAGTTGCAGTCATCAAAACGAGGGATGCTGGAAGTAGGAAATGGAAGTTTTCTATTTGAACCTTGGAACCAGGCACAGCAGCAGACATTAATCCAGATGCAATGCAGACCTCCCTCTTCATTACCCAGAAATTAGTCCTGAACCTAATGACAACAGACTCTGCTGCACTATTCTGATTTCTGTACTGTTTGACTGTCTGGTCCTTTTATAGAGCTTGCAAAATTTGTTGTATTATTGATTTTAGTCTGCCTTTTTAATGTCTACTTTTCATATGTAATCAGTGAGTAACCACTGGCTTGGAGGGATGGTGAGGGCCACAATCGAACCTGGTTCTGTATGTATCCATCACCTGGACCCAGCTTAACCAGCAAGAAGCATCAGATAATGTCTGGACCAGGAACGGTACACATTCCCTTCCCTAGAACAGAGACTTGTATCCAAAAAGCCATCAGGGTATCAACACTGATCAGGAATTGTTGCTTCGGCTTAGTGAACTATCAGGGAATCAGAACAGTCTAAAGATTTTCTTTTATTCATTCATGGGATGTGAGATTTGCTGGCTGGGCCAGCATTTATTGCCCATCCCTAGTTGCCCTTGATAAGGTGGTGGTGAGCTGCCTTCCTGAACCGCTGCAGGCCATGTGGTGTAGGTACACCCACTTTGCTGTTAGGAAGGGAGTTCCAGGATTTTGACCCAGCGACAGTGAAGGAACGGCGATATATTTCCAAGTCAGGCTAGTGAGTGACTTGGAGGGGAACTTCCAGGTGGTGGTATTCCCATCTATCTGCTGCCCTTGTCCTTCTAGATGGTAGTGGTTGTGGGTTTGGAAGATGCTGTTGAAGAAGCCTTGGTGAATTCCTGCAGTGCATCTTGTAGATGGCTGCTACTGTTTGTCGGAGGTGGATGGAGTGAATGTGGTGTGGTGCCAAACAAGCAGGCTGCTTTGTCCTGGATGGTATCAAGCTTCTTGAGTGTTGTGGGAGCTGCACTCATCCAGGTAACTGGGGAGTATTCCATCACACTCCTGACTTGTGCCTTGTAGATGGTGGACAGTCTTTGGGGAGTCAGGAGGTGAATTACTCGTCACAGGATTCCTAGCCTCTCACCTGCTCTTGTAGCCACAGTATTTATATGGCTAGTCCAGCTCTGATTCTGGTCAATGGGAACCCCCAGGATGTTGATAGTGAGGGATTCAGTGATGGTAATGCCATTGAACATCAAGGGGTGATGGCTGTATTCTCTCTTGTTGGAGATGGTCTTTGCCTGATACTGATACTTTGCCATGAATGTTACTTGCCACCTGTCAGCCCAGGATATTGTTCAGGTCTTGCTGCAATTGGACATGGACTGCTTCAGTATCTGAGGAGTTGCAAATGGTGCTGAACATCGTGCAATCATCAGTGAACATCCCCACTTCGTACCTTATGATGGAAGGAAGGTCATTGATGAAGCAGCTGAAGATGGTTAGGCCGAGGACACTACCCTGAGGAACTCCTGCAGTGATGTCCTGGAGCTGAAATGACTGACCTCCAACAACCACAACCATCTCCCTTTGTGCTAGGCATGACTCCAACCAGCAGAGGATTTTCCCCCTGATTCCCATTGACTCCAGTTTTGCTAGGGCTCCTTGATGCCACACTCTGTCAAGTGCGGCCTTGATGTCATAGGCAGTCACTCTCACCTCACCTTGGGAGTTCAGCTCTTTTGTCCATGTTTGAACCAAGGCTGTAATGAGGTCAGGAGCTGAGTGGCCCTGGCGGAACCCAAACTGGTGTCAGTGAGCAGGTTATTGCTAAGCAAGTGCTGCTTGATAGCAGTGTTGATGACCCCTTCCATTACTTTAATGATGATTGAGAGTAAATGATGGGGCAGTAATTGGCTGGGTTGGATTTGTCCTGCTTTTTGTATACAGGACATACCTGGGCAATTTTCCACATAGTCGGGTAGATGCCAGTGTTGTAGCTGTACTGGAACAGCTTGGCTAGGGGCATGGCAAGTTCTGGAGCACAAGTCTTCAGTACTATTGCCGGAATATTGTCAGGACCTTTGCAGTATCTAGTGCCTTCAGCCATTTCTTGATATCATGTGGAGTGAATCCGTGATGCTGGGGACCTCCAGAGGAAGCCGAGATGGATCATTCACTTGGCACTTCTGGCTGAAGATTGTTGCGAATGCTTCAGCCTTATTTTTTGCACTGATGTGCAGGGCTCCTCCATCATTAAGGATGGGGATATTTGTGGACCCTCCTCCTCCAGTGAGTTGTTTAATTGTCCACCACCATTCACAAGTGGATGCGGCAGCACTATAGAGCTTAGATCTGATCTGTTGGTTGTGGGATTGCTTAACTCTGTCTATCACTTGCTACTTATGCTGTTTGGCACACAAGTAGTCCAGTGTTATAGCTTCACCAGGTTGACACCTGATTTTTGGGTATGCCTGGTGCTGCTCCTGGCATGTTCTCCTGCACTCTTCATTGAACCAGGGTTGATCCCCTGGCTTGATGGTAATGGTAGAGTGGGGGATATGCCGGGCCATGAGGTTACAGATTGTGTTTGAGTACAATTCTGCTGCTGCCGATGGCCCACTGCACCTCATGGATGCCCAGTCTTGAGTTGCTAGGTCTATTCGAAATCTATCCCATTTAGCATGGTGGTAATGCCACACAACACGATGGAGGGTACCTTCAATGTGAAGGCGGGACTTCGTCTCCTCAATGACTGTGCGATGGCCACTCCTACCAACACTGCCATGCACAGATGCATCTGCGGCAGACAGGTTGGTGAGATGAAGTCAAGTATGTTTTTCCCTCTTGTTGGTTCCCTCACTACCTGCCCCAGACCCAGTCTAGCAGCTGTGTCCTTTAGAACTCAGCCAGCTCGGTCAGTAGTGGTGCTACCGAGCCACTCTTGGCGATGGACATTGAAGTCTCCCACCTAGAGTACATTCCGCACCCTTGCCACCCTCAGTGCTTCCTCCAAGTGATGTTCAACATGGAGGAGCACTGATTCATTAGCTGAGGGTGGGTGGTACATGGTAATTGGTGTCTTTACCTGGTAAATCATTGAGGAATCAGCACAATTCAATGCCATTACCTAGTAAACTACCACGAATCAGGACACTCCTGGGATTGGTGCTTTTTCTCACTCTATCTGCAGAGAGAGATTCACTATAGAATACATTTTGTTGGGTTTTTGAACTTTGCTTTGAGAAGTGTTTTATTATTTGGTGAGTTTGTTAATACAGTGAAGTTTGTACCTGGAGGCTGAACAGATATTGAATCATTGTATTGCAACACTAAGATAGGAAATTTTAACACAAGATGTTTGGAGGATAGCCCTCTATTGAGGCCTGACATTAACTATGTAAGCGAATTGGTTTTAAGCAAGTTAAAACCAGACACTTTATGATTGGGCTCTTCTAACCTCTGGCATGCCTAGGTAGCCCTAATTACTTCCATGATATAAGTTGCTGCTCTAAGCCCAAGGATGTTACTTCATCTCCCTCTCTTTTTTGTTGATTTCTCTAGGGATCTTGCAATCTGCCTCCTCCCCTTAATATCTTGCAATTCTCCCTTCTTGTGTTCTTTGCCCCCCTCAATTCTTACCCAATATTCTGTCTTCCTACACTCCGGCCACTATTCCAGGCTTGAATGCGCCTTAAAAAAGCCCACAGCTACTTTTAAAGACTCTTTTGGCATTCTTCAAAGTACGCATCCATTGAGTGAGGCATCCATCACAGTCTCCTTCAGGGTAGCAATTCCAACTGTCTCATCCACGGGAATTGACCTTCCCATTCAGTGCACCCAAAGGAGACTAATCCCACCACCTCCTTCCCAGTGTGGTCACCCTATTCCATCATAATGCCTTAGACTTTGCCAGTATATCAATCATCCTCCTTCTCTCCATTATCATCCAGAATATTAATTCGCTCATAAACAAGGCCCCACCCATCCTCAACCTTACTGCCTTGAAATGAAATATTGCTTTCTGACTCTAAGTCATTTATCACTGTATTTTCAAAGTTCCAAATTCCTATACTTTGGCCTTCCATCGAGCATGATGCTTGTGTGACTGACAAGTTGTTCAAGCACTTCCACAGCTCTACCTGTAATGCCTTGTCCCCAGTGAAACCTTTACTCCCTCTCTGTAATCGAGGTAATTTCCTCCCTGGTATGGCCTACCCTCCCTGGTATGGCCTGTTCTCTCCGATATGACTTATTCTCCCTGGTATGGCCTGTCCTCTCTGGTATGACTTACCTTCCCTGGTATGGCCAGCCCGCCCTGGTATGACCGACCCTCCCTGGTATGGCCTACCCTCCCTGGTATGGCTTGCCCTCCAAGATATGGCCTGCACCTTTGCTTCCTCAAGTTTAAGGGGTGTAGACTTAGCCATCTTTTATACAATTGGTTGAACCATCCCTCACCAAATGTGGCTAGACCATATCAAGCTCTATTGGGTTTCACCCTACTTTGCCAAAACTACCCACTTTTCTCAGATACCATTGCTGCTTTCTTCATTATCAACCATCTCCTTAATCCATCTATCTACCATCACTCCAAATAAATGCAAAGAATACATGGATTAAATTGTCACCTAGAATAAGGCCATCTCTTTGAATGCTGTGCTGCTTCCTTGTTTTGAGACTCACCTCCTGCTCTCTTGCTTCCCTCTCGCCATGTTCTATTTTAGTCACCCCATGCGTGCTGACAATGCAAATAGTTCTCTGTCCTTAAGTCATTGGGGAGGTGCAAACTGACACAACTTCATTCCCAAAAGTTAAAGTAGAAAAAGACTGTCTCATATGAAGTTGTGCTGGCATATGCGATGCCAGCAAGCACAGGAAATGGGTAACTATAGGCCAGTTAGCTTAACATCCGTCATTGGGAAAATGTTAGAGTCTATTATAAAGGATGTAATAACAGAGCATTTAGAAATACATAATATAATCAAACAGAATCAGCATAGCTTCATGACAGGGAAATCATGCCTGACAAATTTATTAGAATTCTTTGAGGAGGCAACAAGCAGGATAGATAAAGGGGAACCAGTAGATGTAATATATTTGGATTTCCAAAAGATGTTCGATAAGGTACCACACATAAGGCTACTTAATTAGGGAAGAGCCCATGGTATTGTGGGTAGTATATTAGTATGGATAGAGGATTGGCTGACTAATAGAAGACAGAGAGTTGGGATAAGGGGGGCATTTTCAGGATGGCAATCTGTAACTAATGGAGGCCACAGAGATCAGTGCTGGGGCCACAATTATTTACAATATATATTAATGACTTGGATGAAGGAAGTGAATGTACTGTCGCCAAGTTTGCGGATGACACAAAAATATGTGGGAAGGAAAGTGGTAAGGATGATATACAAAGTCTACTAGGGGATATAGACAGGTTAAGTGAGTGGGCAAAAACTTGGCAGATCGAATATAATGTAGGAAATGTGAGGTTACGCACTTTGGCAGGAAGAATAGAGGAGGTGAATATTATTTAATTGGAGAAAGACTGCAGAAGGCTGCAGCATAGAAATATATGGGAGTCCTTGTGCATGAATCCCAAAAAGCTAACATACAAGTTCAGCAGGTAATAGGGAAGGCAAATGGAATGTTGGCCTTTATTTCAAAGGGAATGGAGTATAAAAATAGGGACGCTTTTCTAAAACTATACAGGGCATTAGTTTAGACCACACTTAGAATACCGTGATCAGTTTTGGTCCCCTTATCTAAGGACAGATATACTGGCATTGGAGGCAGTCCGGGGAAGGTTCACTAGGTTGATCCTGGGTATGGAGGGATTTTCTTATGAGGAGAGGTTGAGTAGGTTGGGCCTGTACTCATTGGAGTTTAGAAGAATGAGTGGCGACCTTACTGAAACATATAAGATTCTTAGGGGTCTTGACAGGATAGATGCTGAGAGATTGTTTCCCCTTGTGGGAGAATCTAGCACCAGAGGGCATAATCTCAGAGTAAGGGGTCACCCATTTAAAACAGAGGAGGAATTTCTTCTCTCAGAGGGTAGTGAATCTGTGGAATTCTTTACTGCAGAGGGCTGTAGAAATATATTCAAGGCTGTGATAGACAGACTTTTAATCAGTAAGGGAATCAAGGGTTGTGGAGAAAAGGCAGGAAAGTGGAGTTGAGGATTATCAGATCAGCCATGGTCTCATTGAATGACAGAGCAGACTCGATGAGCCGAATGGCCTACTTCTGCTCCTACATCTTATGGTCTTATGGCTCCAGACTCCCATATGGTACCATTGTCGGGGTCCTGATGTCTGCTAGAAAATTCTGCCCATAATATCAGTTTCATTCAGATTTATTTTAGCTATTCCAAAATTTTAGTTGCACGGTCAAACGTAGTACAACAATTAAATTTGAAACTAAGAGCCGGATTTTGGCTACCAAGGCAGATAGCTTGAATTGGGAAATTTCTCGACCCGCCGGACCTGGCCTGGCTAAAAGTAACCCAAGATGCATGATTGATGCTTGAGGGGTATGGGTGTGGGATAGAATCGGGCCCGCTGAGCCTGGACTCAGAACATAGGTGCCAAGGTGGTAGGCGAGAGTCGAGGTGGGCTGGTTAGAATTCCCACTTTGGTTCTCTAGGACTTTGTCCCATTTGTTTCAGAAGTTAAGCCTTATAGCCCTCAGCCCTCACACCATCTCATCCTCCCCCACCCGTCCCCATGGCCCCTCATACACTCCATGTCACCTGCATAGCCATTCACCCAGAATCCATCATCGACAGACCTCAGGAGACATGTGGAGATAAAAATACAGCTGTTGCCTAGCAAAAAAAACCTCCCATTCATAAAATCTATTCAAAGCCTTTAAATCTCTTCAAGTGGTTATCTCTTATAAAAGCAAACAAACTTCTATTCAGACCCCACATTAAAGATAGCAGTACAAAAGATAAGGTTGAAGCATTCACAACAATCTTCAGCCAGAAGTGCCGAGTGGATAATCCATCTCAGCCTCCTCTGGGGGTCCCCAGCATCACAGGTGCCAGTCTTCAGCCAATTTGATTCACTCCACGTGATATCAAGAAATGGCTGAAGGCACTAGATACTGCAAAGGCTATGGGTCCTGGCAACATTCCGGCAATAGTACTGAAGGCTTATGCTCCAGAACTTGCTGCGCCCCAAGCCAAGCTGTTCCAGTACAGCTACAACGCTGGCATCTACCCGACTCTGTGGAACATTGCCCAGGTATGTCCTGTACACAAAAAGCAGGACAAATCCAACCTGGCCAATTACCGCCCCATCAGTCTACTCTCAATCATCATTAAAGTAATGGAAGGGGTCATCAACACTGCTATCAAGTGACACTTGCTTAGCAATAACCTGTTCACTGACGCCCAGTTTGGGTTCCGCCAGGGCCACTCAGCCCCTGATCTCTTTACAGCCTTGGTTCAAACATGGACAAAAGAGCTGAACTCCTGAGGTGAGGTGAGAGTGACTGCCTTTTACATCAAGGCAGCATTTGACTGAGTGTGGCATCAAGGAGCCCTAGCAAAACTGGAGTCAATGGGAATCAGGGGGGAAACTCTCCACTGGTTGCAGTCATACCTAGCACAAAGGAACATGGTTGTGGTTGTTGGAGGTTGGTCGTCTCAGCTCCAGGACATCACTGCAGGAGTTCCTCTGGGTGGTGTCCTGGGCCCAAGCATCTTCAGCTGCTTCATCAATGATCTTCCTCCATCACAAGGTCAGGAGTGGGGATGTTCGCTGATGATTGCACAATGTTCAGCACCATTCGCGACTCCTCAGATACTGAAGCAGTCCATGTTGAAATGCAGCAAGACTTGGACAATATCCAGACTTGGGCTGACAAGTGGCAAGTAACGTTTGCACCACACAAGTGTCAGGCAATGACCATCTCCAACAAGAGAGAATCCAACCATCGGCCTTGATGCTCAATGATATTACCATCACTGAATCCCCCAATATCCACACCCTGGGTGTTACCATTGACCAGAAACTGAATTGAGCTAGCCATGTAAATACTGTGGCTACAAAAGCAGGTCAGAGGCTAGGAATAGTGCGACGGGTAACTCACCTCCTGACTCCCCAAAGCCTGTCCACCATCTACAATGCACAAGTCAGGAATGTGATGGAATACTCCTCACTTGCCTGGATGAGTTCAGTTCTACAACACTGAAGAAGCTGGACATCGTCCAGGACAAAGCAGCCCGTTTGGTTGCCAACACTTCCACAAACATTCACTCCCTCCACCACCGACACACAGTGGCAGCAGTGTGTACCATTTACAAGATGAACTGCAGGAACTCACCAAGGCTCCTTCGACAGCATCCTCTAAACCCACGACCACTCCCATCTAGAAGGACAATGGCAGCAGATAGGTGGGAACACCACCACCTGAAATATCCCCTCCAAGTCACTCACCATCCTGACTTGGAAATATATCCCCGTTCCTTCACTGTCGCTGGGTCAAAGTCCTGGGATTCCCTTCCTAGCAGCACTGTGGGTGTACCTACACCACATGGACTGCAGCGGTTCAAGAAGGCAGCTCACACCACCTTCACAAGGGCAACTTGGGATGGGCAATAAATGCTGGCCCAGCCAGCGAAGCCCACATCCCATGAATTAATCAAACTGTGAACTCAGAAACCCCTGCTGAAGTAATAATGATGTGATGATAACCCCTGGGGAAATTTCAACAAAGAGCTCTGTTGGAAATACACGACCATGTGCTACTTTTTCTTCTAACTTACGCCTGTCAATCAAAGTAGTCCAGCAGAGGTTTTCTTCTTTAACTCTCATTGACAGCTGCAGCTTTTTTTTAAGTTTAAAGAGTGGGGCATTTAAAAACTTCAGAACAGACCTTATCAACCCTTCAAGATGATTTGCATCTACTCCATCAATCCGGGACTCCCACTTTATCGTTAAGGTGCTTACAACAGCCAAAGGGGGATCTGTTTGAACTCAGCACTGAATTCAAATGGCCCTACTGTGTTTGTTTTCCTCCTGTGTTATTCACACCCTGCCACCCCTTACCCCACTGGTCTGTTGGAAATGGGAGTGGGACTTCTGCAACAGGATCCTGCCTGCCATTTCTAAAGGTCCACGGAGTTTTCCGACTCCTCAAATTCAACCCTGAGTTCTGCTTTCCTAAAATTTGTTTGCTAGTCTGCTAAAAAATTCACGCAACTGCTGGTTCCTCAGAAGTCATTGAAGTCCACCAATGCCTGAAACATGTATCCTTCCTTAGAAGGTGACCATCCCTGCGTTGATTGCAATCGCTATCTGTTAATTAGGTGAATATTATCTCTTACGAGCATATAGCCCACTCTAGGCTGGTGGAATATAGTGTGAAGAGCTCCAAAATACAACAAAAATATGTAAATAGCACTCCACGTTTTAGGAATGTGTGGGCCAAAATTCCAATGGCTGGGAAGGGATCAGAGCCACAAATTAGGCCAGGACTTAAGTACATCAAATTCTGGCCTATCACAAAATTAGAGAACCCTTTTAAATCCATAACTTTTAGTACATATATATATTAGATGTTTAGCTTAAAAAAGATCATAATTTTGAATTGTAATATTTCTGGGCACTTAAGAAAAAGAAATCCAGAATTCAACTAATTTGTAGATCTTTCGGGAAGCACCTAGGCCATTCAGGGAGGCCACACACAAAATTTCTGGTTCTGTGTCCAGTTCATGTCACTCCTGGTTCTGAATCTGTATGTTCAGCGGGTGTGTTCCCTTTAAGATATCTTGAGCAAAACAAAAGGTGAGGAAACAAAGAAGAGCAGGAATGAAGGACAGCACTCAGCTGTAAAATGCAGCTTTGAATAAACAGTGCACAGTTCACCTGAAGCTACAGAATATAAATCGTTGCGATTGATGCATTTGACCTTTGTACCTGATGAAAGAAAGGTTTTTTGAGGTGCACCCTGGAATGATGACCTCAGGGCAGTCAGTGTGAAGTTTTTAAGTCCTGTGCTGATTTTTTGTCACCAAATATTGACAAGTGAACACAATCTGGGATACAATGATTGTCAGTGGGAAATGCTGACAGGTGACATTTTTGAGTAACAACCTTATCATCAGTTTTATCAGAAGCAAAATTACTGAATTAACATAGTTGCTGGTTGCAGGGCAACCAGCTCAGTTTAACTGAGCACCATGGGCAAAACTTCAAAACAGCCAAATATAAAACATGTACAATGTTGGTGCCTTATACTGTCGTATTTGTACTGTTGATTGTTGTTTTGTTAGTTACCCATTGAGTAGTTACTTGTTTTACCACACAAATGGGATTAGATGTTGTTGAAGACTTTTACTTGGATGCCTGCCAAATATTATAACAGATGGAGGGCCCTGATGTCCCGAAAATGCAGCTTGATGTGACATCAGCCTAATTCTTCTTGAATGTTGCAGCCTGAAGTCAAGGCTAGGTTATTTTTCATGCAGGTATATTTCAAAATACCAAACATTCCCTATTTTTGCATTTCATGTATAACATATGATTATGTGCTTTTGTATTAAGAATTTTGCTGGTTTCACAGTAAAATATGACGGTAATATTTCTGTACCGTACATATTTTGGAGGTTGCTTATAAAAACAGATAAAGACATGTTTTTATGTTATGTGACTGTTTAACTCGATTAAATCTTGAATTTGACTGCAACAGGGATGTGATTGGTGGCTGTGATGTCCTTTGGTTAGGATAAAGGTAATCATGATTTTTCAGTTCTAGTTTTTACAGTCTGACTCCTGCAGGTAAATACAGAGATTGGGTGCAGTTAGAATCAGATTGAGCTGTAAATCTCTCCCCTCTTTAGTTAGCCTCGTGACATTAAGGGTCAGAACATCCTGCAATAGGTATGGAGTACCTATGCTCTGAGCCTCAGCAAATGTTTGGGGTCACAGTGGGGTCATTTAGTTTAGATATTTTTGGTGGGGACTTGCACCAGTATGGGTGCAAATTGAGCCTTCTTAAACCACTGCAAGCAGCTTGATGCATCTGGCCTGCTAAACAACTTCAGAGGACAGTTAAATGTCAAGTAGGTGTGGGATTGGATTCACATATTGGCCAGACTGAGTAAAGAAGGGAGTGAACACTTGAGGATTTTATGACAATCTGACAGCTTCATGGCCACTTTGCCGGCACTAACTTTTTATTTTCTGATGTTTTAAACTGAATTTTCTTAAACTCATTCATGGGATGTGGGCGTTGCTGGCTGGGCCAGCATTTATTGCCCATCCTTAGTTGCCCTTGAGAAGGTGGTGTGAGCTGCCTTCTTGAACCACTGCAGTCCATGTGGTGTAGGTACACCCACAGTGCTGTTAGGAAGGGAGTTCCAGGATTTTGACCCAGCGACAGTGAACTGAATTCAAATGATCAAACTGGGATTTGAGCTCACATTCTTTGGATATTTAGTGCAGGCCTGTGGATTGCTGGTCCAGTAACATAAGCACTATGCTAGTGTTTCCCAATGACCATTATGCTATCATACCCCAATAATGTTTAAACATTGACATGGGTTTTCCAGCTCTGTAACACACTTTCAGACTCTGGTAGGTTCCATCTCCTTCTATCCAGTAACATGTACATAGGTCAGGGTTTTACGCCTCACGGGTGGGCTTGCACCTGACCTGATTGGGCATAAAATAGTGCGAGAAGGCGTCGGGTAAGCATACAGAAGTCATCCCGCAAGCGTGCAATCTTCAGGTCGGTGGGTGCGTTTGGGTGTTGGACCCATGCCTGCCATCAATTAAAAGGCCATTTAAGGCCATTAAAAAGCCAGTTGATCCAGATGTTACGTTGCCCGTGCGATTTCACGCTCGTCGTATGAGCAAAACGGGCAGGCGTGCAGCCCACATTTTGCAAAAACCTCACCCAAGGGCGGGATAAAAAGGTTCAGCAGCATTTCCAGTGTGAGTAGTGAGGAGTTTAGGAGATAGTTTGCTGTTGGTTGCTTACTTGAACTTGACAGCTTCATCTCTGTTCTGAGCTTCATTCTGGGCATTTCTAGGCTTCATTTCAGGACTCATTGGTGTCTCCAAGGCCCCCAGAGGATTTTGACCATGTGGACCCTTCCAGGTATCAGACAGCCTTCTGTTAACCTGGGAAGGGGGATTGTGGTCTCCACTGGAGGCACCTCCTCTGAGAACGGAGAGGGGCTGAAGGGAGAGGTGGCCACGTGTCCCAAAACAGCTTCCAGGGGAGGGACCTGTGTGAGGAGAGGTGCAGGCACAAGGGGCACAGGGCCAACAGGTAGTCCAAGGCAGAAGGGGCCGCAGAAAACGCCACTATCCTGCTGCCAGGGTATACAGGCAGCGATGCAGCTACCTCAGTATGTCCGAGGTGAAATACCGAAGGAGGCACCGCCAGGGAGACTATGACCTCCATTTTTCAGATGATTGAGCCTGAGATCACCTCCAACTCTGTGGGTGGCCATCCCATGCCAGTGGCTCTGAAGGTCACGGTGTCCCTCAACTTCTATGCGTCCGGCTCTTTCCAGGGATTGGTGGGGGATCTTTGTAGAGTGTCCCAATCAGCTGTCCACAGTTGCGTCAAGCTGGTGACAGAAGCTCTGTTCAGGCGGGTAATGATATTTATTAGTTTCCATATGGACGAGGCCAGCCAGGCTGAGTGAGCAGGAGGCTTTGCAATGATTGCTGGATTCCCCCGCATCCAGTGTGCAATCGACTGCACACATGTGACCATCAAGGCGCCAGTGGGTCAGCTGGATACCTTTGTCAACAGGAAGGGATTCCACTTGATGAACGTCCAGGTAGTGTGTGACCATAGGAAGCAGATTCAGAAAGTCTGTTCACAGTACCCTGACAGCTCCCATGATGCTTATATCCTCAGACACCCTCAGGTGCCGAGAATCTTCAGTGCTCCAGCCCGACTGGATGAATGGCTGCTGGGTGACAAGGGCTATCCGTTGAAAAGGTGGCTTATGACGCCTCTCCGCCAACCAAGAACAGAGGCAGAGCAGCTTCACAATAGGAGTCATGCCTCCACAAGGGCAGTGATAGAGAGGACCATAGGTCTTTTGAAGATGCGCTTCTGATGCCTGGACCATTCAGGGGATGCACTACAATACCCCCAGAGCAGGCGTCACTGATAGTGGTTGCATGCTGCGCTCTCCATAATCTGGCACTGGAAAGGGGGGACCCACTAGAGGAAGAGGATCTTAATGCAGCTCCACAGGCCACAGAGGATGAATCCAGTAGTGAGTCAGAAGAGGAGCATGGTGAGGGGCACACTGAGGTCTTAGAGGCAGACTTCTGTATCCTTCGGGGAGGCAGGGACACCAGGGATGCCTTGATCCAACAGTCCTTCAGCTAGGCTGCCAAAGATCTGCTTCCACCTCATGCCAGGGCTGCCGCCTCCATCTCGAATGTCTGAAATGACCCTTTCATTTGAACCCAAAGTCCACTCGGTGCCTGTGCAATAAAGCGTAGAGCCACTCACGTCCAACATTACATACTGGCGTCCCCTGTACCAAAAAAAATGTAAAGGTGAGGCATACTCAGGCCATTATGACAAGAACAAAATTTATGTAATTTTCACAATCAAATCAAGTCAACATTACCATCTCTGGTGTTCATTTTCACACCAGTAAACATAAACAAAACATTACAGAGCAGAGGATCAGCCGTGACTTCTCGTACTCATGGTGCCTTAAACTCATCTTTACGATTATTGCGTCTTAGTGCCACTCTGCCTCCCCCCCCCCCCCCCCCACCCCGCCGCAACCCCCAACCCCCGCTCACTGCCAACGGCATTGAATGCTGACTCTGCTGTCTTGTTGGCCTTGATGACCTTGACAGTCGCCGTCTGGCCAGTGGAGCCTGTGCTGGCCCCGCCTGGGTGGGAGCGGCTAGTACCATGGCTGGCATCTCCCCAGTCATTGCAGCTTCATCAGATGCCACAGTCACTGGCAGAGGGGTGGAAGAGCTGCTGCCACCATCCAGTGCACACTGAGAGGAGTCCACAGAGACGACAAGCAGCTTGTGTGCCAACTGGATCTCCCTGCTCTCCACTATCCCCTAGCTGGGATACTAGGTGCCTCATCCATCTTCCACACTGGCACTGACCACCTGAAGTCATTGCCGGTGTGAGGGCTTGTAGGTCCGAGCGCAACCCCAGGAACTCTGATTCTGTCCTTGGAGCTTCTCTCCATGAGAATCACCACTGTCTCAATGGAGGAGGCAGTGTGCTCAGCCATGAGGGTCAATGCAGTGCTCGCGCTCCACATGGACTCCTCCACAAAAAAGACCATGGCACAAATACCCTCATGGATCTCCGCCAGATCCTCCCGCACATCCCACTGGACACCCAGTATCTGCCGCTTAATGGACAACTCCAGAGGCTCATCATCAGCCTTTGATTCAGCGTCATCCTGGTCTGCAGCAATCCCCCAACTGCAGACACCCTGGGCACTCTCTGCTTCCACCTGCATCTCAAGCGAGTGTGAAGTGCCCTCACCACTGTGCTCCGACATTCTAGCCTAAGACCTAACTCCCACTAAGGTGCTGGTATCTGCGCTGGTACCTAGTTCAGAGAGCGGGTGTGACGCAGGTGCAGCTGAAGCCTGGCGGTCCTTTGGCATCAGGGGTAGCTCTTTGGGGTCTTGCGAACGAGTGCCTACTGGCAAATCTAAGGGAGAACAACAACATGTCATTAGTTTAAATCATCACACTGTCACTGTGCATGCCAGGCATCCTGGTGAGACAACTGAGATCTGCATCATTGTGCCCTCGTCTTCCAATGGTCAATGGGGAATCCAGTTTTGAGGTTCCCATCAGTGATGAGACTAGAATAGAATGTTTGCACCATCCGAAACTCTTACCTCTGTGCACTGCACTCTTACCTTCATCTGACACCCCCGCCTCTCTGTGACCGACTGAACGAGGTGTGTGGCGTCTCTCCAGCTCCAAGACGTCCTGCTCATGGCTGGTTAGGGTTAAGAGGTTTGGGGGGCCTCTGCCTGTCTGTGACCTCTCAATGTTGTTATGACTCATCTTCTCCTGAAAGGATGGAGGAGTATTGATTAGTCCACTCTCTACCTGCAGTGCCATTGCAGCCTGGCCAACCTCACCTGACGAACATCTCGCTGGGTACATTTAAGTCACGGCCTTCGAGCCACAAGGCGCTCAGTCCAAGCAGCCAGGGCTCACCCGCTTGGCCAGCTCCAGCATCATTGACAGTTGGCACTCAGACTCTAACACCCCTGAGCTCCACAGGGGGAAGGCCAGCCCTTAACACTTCTCCGCACTGATCCATGCTAACACGGTACTCATCCTTCCCTAGTGCAGCAGGTCGCTGAACCTTTTGCGACACTGCATCCATGTGCACTGCACAATGTTGTGGCTGCTGACCTGGACTGCCACCTCCTCCCAAGTTTTCTTTATCTTCTTCAGGTGTGCTAGCCTCCTCCTTCCATCTCTGGGGATGAGGGTGTCCCTCCTGGCAGACACCTCCTCCAGGAGGACCGCGAGGCACTCGCCCGGAAACTGGGGAGACGAGTGCCCATCCGACCTTCCCTCCCCGCTGGTGTCTCCAGTCACAGTTGAGGCCATAGCTTCGGTCTCCAGAACACAGAAGATATGTTCTTCCCTGGCATCCATCAAGGAGCTGCCTGTGCTGTTTTCAAACCGGCCATTGGACACGGCACTGGACAGGGCCCTGTCCCTGCCCAGCCCTTCCCGACCATTGGGAAGACTCGTTTCACACTGGCTGGGCCTTAATTGGCCAGCCAGTATGAAATCACGGTTGTGGGCTGATTGTGGTTGGGGTCCTGTTTCCTGACTAGTCCCGGGCCTGCTGACTGTGCACACCTGCCAAGGGTAAAATTCATGCCATAGGATTCTTAATGACACCCTGATTTCTGGCAGTGTGGGGGTGGGAACCATGGTGGAAAAGTCCTTCCCTTGACCACCCCCCTCCTACTGAGCCATGCTTGGAGCAGACAGAAATTGAGCCCACAGTGAAATTCCCTGGCACCAGTCTTCTGTGTTGATACCTGGCAATCTTAGTTTCCACCCAAATTTCTGTCCTCCTTGGGTCTTTAAATCAATTTGCACTTCCATTTGGATAACCAACCCAAGTCTTTCTTTATGCACAAATAATGAGGACTTGGGTGAAGCATTATGGAACAGATTGTCCAGTGGAGCTGTACAATTGCATGAACAACCAACTTCAGGAGAAAAGACAGAAAATATTGGGGAAATAATCCTTATTAAGGACCTATGACACATTTCTTTGTGAAGTTACACATTTTTATTTTTTATTGTATAATTCATTGTAAGCCAATACAATAGACAAAAGTGGTCCACATAAACAAATCAGAAAAATTGACATTTAGTCCAAAGTAGTGAGCGGTACACATACCTTCTTCTATTTATTCACCCCCCTGAAATGGATATCAGTACTCAAGTTGAATATTGCTCTCATAAGAGAGGCATCATTAACTGAAATCAAATCTGGAGAACATAAACAGCCCACAGTTTAACCAAAGCAATCAGTCTTTTGGCTTGGAAACAATAGGCATCAGCAGCTGATGCTGTGCTCCTGACTCATAAGAAGAAAATGGATAATGCATTTTGTATTTCCATCCACAAGAATGGCATGGATTCTTTGTAGAGGTTGGTGGTTGCCAGACTGTGCTGACCCATTGAAGCTACTTTGCAAGTTAAATACAGATCTGTAGGAAAATTAAGATATGGAATACATCTTTGTAACACCTAAACATGAGCTCCTTCTCAGCGGACTAACCACACTTCCTGAAACAATGCTGGGCTTTCAATGGATGTTATGCCTGTGGATTTGAAAATGTAGCACTGAATCAGATCATCGATGACATTAATAAATTTGAGACTTCAATGCAGCACTGCAAATTGTGCGGTTCCAAACTAATTAATGGTCTTGTTGGCATCAACACTGGGTGTGATTAATCTGTTGGCAACAAGTTCTTTTGACATATTGATAGTCTCTGAATATGAGATGACATCACTTATAAAAAAAGCTAGGCTTTAAAACTCTGCAGTGGAATTAGTCACCATAAAGTGGATGTTCATGGAAATGCCACATCACTTAATGATGATGGAATACATTCATTTAAGTACAGTATTGTGATCAGTAGCCATACATTTGATTTCAGACAACAATGCTTTTCTTTATTCTGGGGAGCTCTTTGAAGTTTTAACAGCCAGGAAGAAACAGGCTGTGAGTAATTGGTTTAGCTCTTTATGGTTTTCACAGAATCCCAGAATGAACAAAGATCTGTGAAAGAGAGTCATTTAAAAAAATTCATTCTTGGATGTGGGCATCATTGGCAAAGCTGATGTTTGGTGCCCATCCTTAGCTGTCCTTGAGAAAATGTTGGTCTGTCATATCCTTGGATTGCTTCAGTCCATGTGTGGAAGCTGCTTCCGCAGTACTGTTCATATAACGTACAATATACTGGGATCAATTCCCTGAAGTTTCTCCTGCTCAGCTGCCATTTACATGGATACATGGGGTTTCAGCTGAATTTTCACTAGTAGCTGAGTGGGAGAAGCTCCATGGAAATCCTTCCCAATGTCATCTGGTAACATCATTGTTTGGTCTCTGCGTTAGTTTCGTAACTAATGCTTGGATTGATGCTTAGTCAGCCACGCAATGTACATAGTGGATATCATATTTTAAGCAAAAGCTCCAGTTTAATCAAGAATCGATGGTTACAAACATGAATTGGTAAAAACAAAAAGCTAAAAGCTACTGCGGATGCTGGAAATCCAAAACAAAAACAGAATTACCTGGAAAAACTCAGCAGGTCTGGCAGCATTGGTGGAGAAGAAATCAGTTGACGTTTCGAGTCCTCACGACCCTTCGGCAGAACATGTACAAACAGGTTTGTTCAATGGAAATTCATAAAATGATATTTGTTGCATATGTTTTAACTGGTTTTCTTCCCTCCTCAGGAAAATACAGAGACCTATTTACTCGTATGGGCATCATTCTTTACCTATAACCCTTGATAGTGAGTGTCTGCAGATTGTTCTACCATGAAGGGCATCATAGCCCGATCAGTAGTTTCCACTTCTGATCACTATTCGGTGGTTCCTATATTGAGCAATTGTATCTGACAGTGTAGGCAATATTCTATCTTCTGTTAGTTGGGACTGTTTTGTTATTTTATTTGCCGGTAGAACTGCATATATTTTTTTATTTATTTGCTGCATGTTAAATGTTAAGGTGTTTACAATTGGGAATTAGCATTCCTGTATTGCTATGGACAGGGGAGGAGAGATTAAGAGAAACCCCCAATTCCCTTCCCCTTATTTCCTGTAATCAGTGTGGTTTTAGAGAGGAAGATAGGTGTGGTTCTTAGATTTGGAGTTTGTGTGGTCAATTTAGAAATTGACGCCAGGGTGATGCATTTAGGAACTTTCTGGAAACTTCAGATGGTCACATTGAATTTGCAAAGGTCACCTGACTCTCAGCAGCTATCTTTGCAGTTCATCAGTGTCCATTTTAAATAAAAGACAGTTCCAGGAACGTCCATGCGAACACAGTGTCCATATTGAAAGTTATGAAAATGATATGCCTTTACTGAGCATAACAGTATCAAAGCAATTCAAAGCTGGGATCATTTGTATAATCTTTAAAATCCAAATAGGTTTTATTGCTTTTGTTTCTTTTGCAACTATTGATGGTAATGAAGTGGAACACTTTGGATTCCAAAATTCTGATTACTAGCTAATGTTTTACTGAGACGTTACAAGGGTATCCAAGATGGAACTTCCCTCGGTAACTAAGGAGGGTCATTCACCTGCCCTTTGCCCGCTTTGACACACACATTCCAGGTCCTTTGTGCTCATGGCCACTACTCTCGCATGTTAGGCCAGTTTTGTGCTGTAGGCCCATAGGCAGCTAGATTAAAACTGCCCAAACTCATTACAGCCATATGACAGAAGAGGTTTTCACCATGTTGATCTGGGATAAATTTGAAACAATGTGCAGAGGTGAATAGCCACTATCAAACCCACTTCACTTGCAAGTCTCATGTACAGTTTTTGTATTTACTGCCTGTGTCAGGAGTGGTTTGGATGCTGTCACACTGATGTATCATTTTCACCAGTGTTAATTTGGGTTTAATCCCACTAACACGTTCTTGTACTGTTGACTGGGCTACATGTCATGTGTCAGGTGAGATAGGACCACCATGTGGCATGCTGCATGCTAGGTACTATTTAAAAACTTTGCAGGTGATAAAGAGATCATACTGTGGATTTTCAGGATAACAGATGCTCTTGATTTGATTTTTTTCAAATGAATTGTGGGTTTACTCCCGGGTGAGTTTTGTTTGCTGCTCTGTAGAGTATTGTAAGTATTTCAGTCCATTGTCATCACTTACCATCACTTTGGTTTAAATTGTGTTATTCATGCCACCTCATAAGTCAAAATGCAATATCAAATTTAACCACAGTGTGTTGATTAATATCTGCTATGGAAGTGGTCCCAGGTGATCTGCTTTATAACAATGCTCCCCTCTGCGAATAAATTTGCTGTTTTGTCTTTCCTACCCCATTTTAAAATGCTTTTGATTTGCTTTTGGACAACAATTATTTGTTGATGTTTTTCCAAATATAATTCATAATGAAGGAGTTGTAAATTATCCATGGTATGTATCAGGTGATACTTGCAGTAAGACCCCTGAACAGCAATGGCTCATCCTCTGTTTCATCATATTTTTCTGATATGACAATAAATTTAATCGAGATGTTATTTCATTCATTGGATGGTGTTGATTCTGCCAAGCTGCTTCGTTACAGCATGGTTGATGCAAGCTCCCTAGGTATCATTTTTGTTTGGAGCTTTTACTTGGTTTTGGATGAGTTACATCTTCATCTACAAAAAGGAAAAGACAGTCTTCTGTCTCAGGCCCTCTAGCGCAGCTGAGACAACAAATGGGAATGACCAAGTGGGAGTGGATTCGCCACAATATTGTTTATCCTGAATGGTTCAGGTTACATTTTTCTGCACTACCTGAATGTTGCGATGGTATTGAGCAGATTTATTTTTAATAAAAACTTTTTATTGGATAGAATCTTGCCCTTGTTGGGCGGGCTCGGCAGAGGTGGTCAGGAAGCCAAACACCGCCCACCCGGAAGGCGATTTCACGCCGGCGAGCCAATTAAAATCCTCCCAGCGTGAAATGCAAGTGAGCGGGGGTGGTGGGGGTGGGGGGGGGGGGCTGTGTGTGTGGCGGGACAGGCTGCAGTGTGATTGGGGTGAGCGCAAAATTCGCACATGCACGCTTGATAATCTCCCTGAGGCACAGAGCTTCCTCAGGGAGATGAAGAGTTTTTAAAAAAATAAAGAAATTAAAAATGTAATAAAACAAGCCCCCTCATGTGATTCTGTCACATGAGCAGGGACATGTTATTAATTAAGTTTTAAAATTTTGATTTTATTTTTATTTGCTTTAGGAAACCTCATCCCGCCCATTGGTAAGGTTTCCTAAAAAGTGCAAAGGCCGCTCGGCCTTTTCGCCTGCCCGCCACTTGTAAGGTTGGTCGGGCAGCCAAAAATTTAACTTAATTGATAATTTAATGGTCTTAACAGGCCTTTTAATTGTTGGCAGGCGTGCTGCCAATTCCTGCACATGCTTGCTGACCAAACTATTGTGCGACTGCACGTTGATTTCAGGACGCTCGCCCGACGTCAATGCGTGTCATTTCATGCTCAAGCGGGTCGGGCGTGCACCACCCACCCACCGAGGTGAAAATTCTGTCCGTGGTGATCACATGATAACACAAAGTACATCCATTTAAATGTTTGAATAATGTTCCCATGTGTCTGGCACATGACATATTGGGAGTGCAATGGGACATAGGGGCTAGAATGTCAGGGACCAGCATCCAGTGAAGGGCTGGCTGTCCAAACAGCACCACCATTTTTCTCTTATGTGCAGGCAGTAGAAACTTAGGCTTCTTTGCTACATATTACTTTTGAAGACTGAAAAAAACTAAGACAATAATGAAGAGTGCCCTTCAATTATAAGAACCTTCCCTCCAGACAACTCCTGAAACATCTGTTTCACATGGGTATTTAGTGACTGAAGAATCTTGCAGGTGCCCTGGTCATCTTATTTGAATAATTCCTAATTTAAATATATCATGGGGTCTTAATGATCTTGTGCATGTTTTATATGCAGGACCCCAAAATACTATATGTGGTTTATCATATGGTATTGGGGGAGTTGTTGGGGGAAGCAGAGTGCATCAGATGTAAAGTAGACCTTAGAGTGACACAATTTGGCTCTATAGTGCCTGTAAGTTAAGTGCTATGGATGCTGTTTTGGTCTCAAAATGGTGTCTGCGCCATGTGTGCACCATTTTGACATGGCCCATACCAGAGCAAGATCAGCAGTGTGGGTGTAAGGAGTGTGCACCAGAAGTATGCAGAATATGCAGATTGTGGCTTCAGTCAGCGTGTAATGCTGATTTAATCTCAGCGCTGCTGTTTTCCACCTCAGTGCTCCAGCTAACACCCTGTGTTAACCTCACACAGCTGGATATGTGTTCAGCAGCAGGAAGAGCTTCCCATCAGTGCTATACAAAGAGATCACCAACCACCCTCGGGTTAGTTGCTGACTAATATCTACTGGCTTTATCTAATTTTGCTTGGTGGTTTGCAGCAGTGTTCAATGGTGGTGAAGTGATGCTGCACATGGAGAAGGTGTTGGCTCGGATTTCCAGCGTTCTGGCCAGACCATGTGCTCCCAGTCATGGGTACTATAGTTACCATACTCCTTAGCCTGCAGCATGAGAGGGAGATGGAGCACAGGCAGCACAGAAGAGGGAAAACTGCACACAGAGCAAGAAGGAGGTGAAGGAGCCATCTTAACAGGATGTCTTAACCACCCAATTTCTTCTGGGATAATTTTTCTCAGCTCTACCTAAGCCTGGAACATCATCTCCATTTTATGAAGGACATGCTCATGAAAATCTGCCACCTCTTGCAGGCAGACCTGCAACCTCAAAGTGACCCCTAATTCCATCCTGAATAATTCTTTCTAGAAGCTTGCCAACCACTGAAGTGAAACTGACTGGTCTGTAACTGCTGAGCTTATTCTTACAAGCTTTTTTGAACAAGGACATAAAGTTTGCAATTCTCCAGTCCTCTGGTACCTCCACTGAGTCTAGGGAAGACTGAAAGATTATGGCCAGTGCCCCTGTAATTTCCACCCTTACTTCCTTCAATATCCTAGGATGCATCTCATCTGGTCCCGGTGCCTTGTCAACCTTAAGTACTGACAGTTTATCCAACACTTCCTCTTTATCAATTCTAGTGACAGAGTTTCCTCCTCTGTTACCATGACCTGGGTAGCATCTGCTTCCTTGGTAAAGACAGGTGCAAAGTATTCATTTAACACCTCAGCCATGCCCCCTGGCTCCATGTGTAAATCCCCTTTTTGGTCCCTAATCGGCTCTATTCCGCCTTTTACCACCCTCTTACTAATTATATGCCTATAGAAGACTTTAGGATTCCCCTTTATGTTGGCTGCCAGTCTTTTCTCATAACCCCTCCTTGCTTCTCTTATTTGCTTTTTCACCTCCCCTTTGAACATTCTGTATTCTGCTTGGTTCTCAATTGTAGTTTCTACCTGACACTTGTCATAAGCATACTTTTTCTTCGTTATCTTAATTTCTTTCTCCTTTTTCATCCAGGGAGCTCTGGATTTGTTTGCCCTACCTTTCCCTTTCAATGGAATATACCTTGACTGTGCCCAAACCAATTCTTCTTTGAAGGTAGCCCATTGTTCAGCTGCAGCTTTTCCTGACTACTTTTGTTTCCAGTCTATCCGACCCAACTCCGTTCTTGCCCCACTGAAGTTAGCTGTCCCCCAGTTAATTATTCTTATTCTGGGTTGCCCATTATCCTTTTCTATCATTATCCTAAACCTTACAATACAATTATCACTGTTTCATAAATGTTCCCCCCGACACTTGATCTTCTTGGTTCACCTCATTTCCAAGAACCAGGTCCAAGATGGGGGTCCAACAGTGCATCCCATTTTGTTGGTTTGGACACATACTGCTGTAGAAAATTCTCCTGAACGCAATCTAGGAACTCTTTCCCCTCTCCGCCTTTTACACTACCAATGTCCCAGTCTACATTGGGGTAATTAAAATTCCCCATTATAACCACTCTATAATATTAATCTCTCTGTAACTTCCCTGCAGATTTGTTCCTATACATCTTCTCACTAGTTGGTGCCTTAAAGGCTATACCGAGCAATGTAATTGCACCCATTTTGTTCCTTAGCTCTAGCCAAATTAATTCTGTCCTTGAACCCTCTGGGACATCCTCTTACTCCAGCACTGCAATGCTCTCCTGAACCAATACTGCTACCCCTCTCCTTTCCTATCTTTCCTGAACACCTTGTACCCGGGAATATTTAATACCCAATTCTGCCCTTCCTTGTGCCAGGTCTCTGTTATTGCCACAACATCATATTTCCACATGGCAATCTGCGCCTGTAACTCCCCAATCTTATTTACTATACTCCATACATTCGCATACATGCACAGTAACCCTGAATTAGAATTCATGACTTTCTCCCTTACTCCGACTCCACCTTATAGAAACACGCTCTGGGAGGCTTCTTAGTCAAACAAAACAAGCTTTATTTACATAAGAGCTTCCATAGCTCCTTGTATCCAGCCAGCCCCTCACACAGCCATCTTTTCCTGGGAAACCCCTCCCTAGAATTTTTTCCCTGTTCTAGCCACATATTGGTTGAACAAATCAAGTGACCCCTACTCAGTTGAACTGATCTTAAAGTGACAGTCATCACGCACCTATTAACTTAATATTCACTGTTGTGGTGCTATATGTCTCTCCCAGTATTTTGTGCAGCCTGGTATTCCTCTCTAATACTCTCTCCTGGTTCCCACATCTTTGCCAAGTTAGTTTAAAGCCTTCCCAACAGCACTAGCAAAATGCCCCACAAGGAACTCAGTCCCAGCTCTGTTCAGGCGCAAACCATCTGGCTTGTACAGGTGCCATCTCCCCCAGAGCCAGTCCCAGTGTACCAGGAATCTAAAGCCTTCCCTCCTGCACCATCTTTCCAGGCACGCATACATCTGCCTTATCCTCCTATTTCTGTACTCACTTGCATGTGGCACTGGGAGTAATCTGGAGATTACTACATTTGAGGTCCTGCTTGCTAATTTTGAACCTAGCTCCCTAAATTCTGATTGCAGGACCACATCCCCCTTCCTACCTAAGTTATTGGTACCAATGTGGACCACAACTTCTGGCTGATCACCCTCCCCCCCGAAGAATGTCCTGCAGCCGCTCTGTGACATCCTTGATCCTGGCACCAGAGAGGCATCATATCATTCTGGAGTCATGCCAATGGCCACAGAAATACCTGTCTGTTCCCCTAACTAATGAATCCCCTATCACTATAGCTCTTCCGTTCTTCTTCCCCCCCTCCTCTGTAGCCAAGCACTCATGGTGCCACAAACTTGTATCTGACTGCACTCCTCTGAGGAACCAGCGCCCTCACCAGTATCCAAAACGGAAAACCGATTAGCAAACAGAACCCCAGGGAATTCCTGCATTACCTCCCTGGTTCTCTTGGACTGCCTGGTGGTCACCCATTCCCTTTCTGCCTGCAAGCTCCTAGCCTGCAGTCTGACCACATCTCAGCCTCGCGGATGCACCACAGTGACTCCAGCTGCCGCTTGAGCTTCAAAACATTTTTATAAATTTCTATCTTCGTATTGCGGATCTGATGCCTATGTTTCTGGCATCATTTAAGTCTTATGGTGCTGATTTTTGTTGCTATTTGTCCTTTGTGTTGCTGCATTTTATTGTATACAATGAACACTGTGGTACCATGCTACATGCAGATAGCAATGGCAGATGCAGCACTCATCAAGGGGTGCTGTGGCATCACCATGTACAGCAGGTTTATTATGATCACTCTATTCTTGATTGTCAAGCGCCTACAACAAAACATAAAAACCCATGTGATAACTGTGGCTGACAGTCACAAAACAGCAGAATTATTCCTGCTGCCTGGGCATTGGAGGTTCAGGAGAATAACACATTCCCAAAGGATCTAAAGAAAGCAAAATAGTTTCATACACTAGTCTGACACCTTGTAGATTTAGACTTAATGGCAGACATTGCACTTCAATAGCAGCACTGGGGTAAGTCCTCCACACTTTAGAGTTCCTTCCTGAACCATGAACAGTATTGTAAATCGCACACCATTTATAATGCTAGCCATTTTTCATGGTTCCATAATATTAAACTTCTGTTCCATATTTATCTGCAGCAATGAAGGCATTCCTAGTATAAAGATCATTTTTCAAAGTTCATGTTTGACTGCACAGTCAATATAAAGCCAAAGTAGTCTTTTATGTGCCTTTATAAGTGGAAACGGTCAAAGACAAAATGAATGTATGCTTTGTGTGTCTGCAATTGGAACTAGAACCATAATGTTGACATTGGTAGAGTATTCTGTAGGCAGTGAACTAGCCAATTTAGAACATTTTATCTTGCAAATTTTGAGACTGTAACATCACAATTATTATGGTAATAGCTCTATTGAGTTTGTAATACTTTTATTACTGTTTTATGTAAAAGCTCAGATTAATAAATAAAATCAATGTTTCCATCTGATTTCATTTCCATCATTTATCTTTAACTTTGTATTATCTATCTGTAATGAATTCCCTATCATTCATTTTAACCTATTTTAAACTTATCTTTCGAACTAAAACCTATTTGTTTTTCTTCATCTCCCTCAATCCCTCAACCAGTTTCAGATTCAAGATAATTTTATGAAAACCCCATACCTGATTACCCAAAAAACAATTTCAAAACCTAAGGGGGTGAACTTGATTTGGGTGGGAAATGCAACAGGTGTTATAGCTGGTGGATGGTTATGCACTCTACCCCTCCCCCATGATATTCAGTTCCAGTGAAGTCAGTGGAACTGGATGTTGGGTGGACAGTTGTATAACAGTCAACTGTTGTGATACTGTGTGTTATATATCCCTACCCTAGTCAAATTGCACTCCCTAATCTTTTACGGCTAGGGGAGTTGGGGTTATTTTTGCTTTGTGTGATAATGTATAAAGTGTGATAGTGAATTGGCAGCCCCTTACACATTTGTATTGAGATGTTAATAGAAATAAAAGCTGGGAGAGATGTAAAGGGACCCCACTGAACCCAAAAATTGGGCCTGATCACATCACAGTGATAAGTCAAACCATGTGTGCATTTTTGGAAATGTAAAGCACTCATCAAATTTATCAGTTTTTACACGTGTGCATACTTTGAAAAATCCATTATTGCAACAATTAAAACAAATTTAAAGATAGCAATATTAAGGCACAATATTAACAAGAGTTTACACTGCCTGCAGCAGATTGTAACTGTAACTTGGATGGCATTTGTGGTAAAGGGGAGTGCTATGTATCTTTAAAAGAATGTAGTTAATTGGCCATGTGACTGAATTGACCAATCGCCATACAGCACGGGCTACTTTGGTAACTTTCAGTCTAGAGCTGGAGGTGATTGAAGAAGCACACATTGTGTTAGTGCTCTGTTCTTAGTTCCAATAAACCACCAGTATTTGTTCAGTTAATCGGTCTCTCTGCCTGTATTGTTTCAAGCACCAATTAATGTGTTAATATCAAGGCTGCAGATAGCATTCGCCGGACAAAACGAACCTGATAACCAAAAACATAAAAGCATTGTTTCAGCAAGCACAGGCCTCACTGATGTCCAATGTTAGTTTAATATTCTGTCAGTCTGCAGACTATGATGCAGTAACAGGGGCCCCAAGTGCCCAAAGCTACATCATTGCCAATTGATTTCTGTCCCAGTTGCATCAGGCGAAGTGCAGATTAATTTTTGTAATCACAGGAGTTGCTGAGATACAAAGGGAACCACAGAATTTCTCCAAGGGCATGTAGGGTAGTTGAAGAGCTGCAGCTGTTGTCAGAGCTGGGTGGTGGGGGCAGAAGGTAATTATTTATCAGTTTATGTTATCAACACCATCATGTCAGGGCAGGAACCAAGGTTCACATTTTTAACATCCAGATACCTGACAATAACTGATAGGTAATGAGGATTCAGAGCACCCTGTAGTTTTTAGGCTGACTATCCTATCTGTCTTTATGTCCTCTTTATGAATACTTTCATGACAGTGAAAAATTGCATATCATCAGCGTGCAAAAATAAAACTAAATTGGCTTATTTCACATGCATTTACTTTTGTTAGATTCACTCATTTCTGCATGTTTTCCAGCTAATCCTAATTGATTTTACCATACACACAAGTTTAAACTGGTTTGTGAAAACTACCTCCCTCAATAGATTTCAATGTGGAATACATGATGAGTTTACAGCTGGTTGAATTATATTTTTGAAAGGTTTGATTATTGAATCAATCTATGTTTTTCATAGGCAATGTACTCAAAATATTAATGGAGGAAAACAGTTTATTGTTTCAGCAGTGCCAGTAGCAGGAGGAGTGGCAGAGAAATGCTCTTGTGCATGTAATTGGAATTGTAAATGCAGAATCCAAATCAGGCTGAATCTTAAAATTCTGGCAGATGTTCAACCCTGGCTGCCTTTTATTGCCTGTCTGAAGCTGCTAGATTCAGTCAGAGGAACACAGCCACAATGTGGTGACAGGGAAATAAATATTGGTGTGGTCTAGTTGTGTATAAGGCTAAGGCTAGGTTGTGGTTCAGCCCTCGGGAAGTTACACAATTCAATAGGGCTGAAATGGGTGCATGGATCACATGCACAATTAATCCATGTCCATTGTTTTTGATAAAAGCAAAATACTGCGGATGCTGGAAATCTGAAACAAAAACAAAAATAGCTGGAAAAACTCAGCCGGTCTGACAGCATCTGCGGAGAGGAATACAGTTAACGTTTCGAGTCGGTATGACTCTTCATCAGAAGAGTCTGATTAAGAGTCATATGGACACGAAATGTTAACTGTGTTCCTCTCCGCAGATGCTGTCAGACCTGCTGAGTTTTCCCAGCTATTTTTGTTTTTGTTCCATTGTTTTTGATACAGGTAGTGCACAAAAATTGTGCCGCCGCCTTCTTTACAAGCTTGCACTGTGCAACCAGTGTCAAGCATGTTGTTGAGTGTTGCCCACATGAGCAGGAGGAGGGGGGGTGAAATTGTCAGAGGTTAGTGCAAATCCAAACTAGCCTGCGCTGCTTAAAGTAAGCCTGGATCCTCTGAAAGGAGAAGTGCATCTTGGCTGAAACAGATGGTGGAAATCAATCTAGAAGTGAGTCTCCCCTGAGATAGAGATAGGAATTCACAACATGGCAGAGAGCAGGCTCCAAGCCTCTCTCACTCAGCATTTGAGGCCTTAGGAGATGCTCAGGAGATGTTCAGGCGGGGAGAGCCCTTTATCCACACCAAACCAGGAGACTCCAGACTGAAGCTGTGAAGCTGTCAATGCCAGCAGTCCAGCCCTAAGAACCTGGGTTCAGTGTTAAAAGAACTTCAATTACCTCACATGAGTGGCCGAGGTCAATGAAGGCAACTTCAAATGCCATATCCTTACAACTGAATCATTAGCCTCACACGCCCAGAAGGAAAATACAGTAAAAACTGGGAAATAAGAATACTGGTCTGAACTGGTCCCGTATATCTTAAAATGGAACATCAGTAAAAATTGGGAAATAAGAGTACTGGTCTGAACTGTTTTTTCCTTCTGGACACGGCCCCATACCACAGCCCTGTGCTCCCCTCCCCAATCCTCGCTTCACTTATAACATTCTCTATCACGCATACCTCAGACTCATAGCTTCACCTCACTCTCACACACTTAGCATTGCTGCAAGCTTCCTCACAGCCACATCCCACAGCTTGCACACGCTGCCAGCTGTTCAACCATGACAGGCATATCCCCCAAACATATTGCACCACAATCACTGACACTCCTCCCTCTGTCTTGCAGGACATGTTGGTGCACAGTTGCAGGCAGTGGCACCTAACTCCCTGGGGACAGAAATGGCTGCATTTCCTCACACTGATTTAAAGGACGGTGCTCAGAATCATTGGAGCAGAAACATCTTTGATGTTTTCAATCCTGCTCCGAGGAGCTACGGTCTTAGTCATTGCTCCAAAGATGCTGAGTACTGTTGACTGAGGTCGTAGCCAGCAGCAGGATTGAAAACATCAAAGATGTCAGTTAGCTCATATCTCGTCCTCCTTCTCACATCCCATTTCCCCCTCAATCGAATATCTTTTCTGACCTACAATGCCAAGGCCCTAGGGCAGAAAGCTGGGATTAGGCTGGGTAGCTCTTTGCTGACCAGCATGACACAATGGGTTGAATGGCATCCTTCTGCATTATAAATGTTCTATGATTTCTAGGGCCTGGTCAGGCAGTGGTGCAGGAGCAAGATATGATGAGGAAGAAGAGACTAATCTCACACTCGCAGGTCAACAACTCGAGTACTGACACTGTGCATACTTTAGAGGTTGGACCTACATTGGTGAAATGCCAGGAATGAGTAGCCTGCAGCCAGGGTAGGGGGAAAAGTAGTGCAGGTACCAGCTCACCAGAGGGCAAGGTAGCACACAAATTCTGCTACTGAGGACTCAGATGAGGGCTTTGATGGGGAGGTTGATGAGTATGCATCCAGAAATATTTGGTGCATTGACAGACTTGTCAGAAAGCTTGTTGCTACTGTCCACAAGCATGGAGCAGTCCGATACTAACCTTGCACATGATTTTGCACAGAGCTTGAAACTCATTGTTTCTAGCGTTGAATTAGTGGCTAACTTCATTACCCATACATGCAGACCCAACCATAATGCAACGTTTGGTGGCCAATGTCTCAGCCTCCATTGCAGCACAAGGAGAAGCCACCCAACACCTGAGTGCTGCAGCGGAAGATCAGACTGAACTCCTGCAAACTCAACTTGCTGCCATGAATGTGCAGACTGCTGCCATAATGACTGTGGATATCAATGTTCATAAGGGCTTGCAACACATCCTCCAACACATTACTAGGAATGCCGAGGCACCCCACCGAGTGAGTGACAACATTCACCATTCCACCACTGCCAGTCCTCCAGTGCTCTTGCTTTTACATGTTAGCCAGCCAGCCCAGAATGCTGATACCCATGCCAAGGTGGTACAATTTGAAGCCAAAACCTTTCGGACAAGAGCTGCTCAAAGGCATCCCGCAAGTCCATCTGCCATCTCCCCCATTCAGTCAGCAGCCTTCTGCCTGTAATGCTGCAGCCACTGGGAAGTAAAATGTAGGAGCACCAGCACTGACATATGGGATCCTTGGCTTTGTTAATGGAGGGATAGATTATAAAAGCAAGGAAGCTAAGTTAAAACTTTATAGGAAACTGGAAAAGTGTTAAAACTGTTTCCAGTAAACAGAGGACGCAGATTTAAGATGTGGTAAAAGGACCACAGGTGATTTTTGGGAAACTTTTTTTTATCCAGCTAGATGTTGTAATCTGGATTGCACTACCTGAAAGGGTGATAGAAGGAGATTCGGTCAAAGCAATCAAAAAGGAATTGGATAAATACTTGAAGGGAAAAAAGTATAGGGTAATGGGAAAGAAGCAGGGGAATGGACTAATTGGACAGCTCCATTGGCACGATGACCAATTGGCCGATTGCTATATCATTCTGTAATTTTATGAATCTAAACTGTACATTAATAATCTCTCGATGATGGGGCCCCTAAAACTGCATACAGTACTCCTGCTGTGGCTCATTCATTGTCATATAGAAATTCTCAAGGTGACTGGGAAGTTCCAAATTAATGCTTAATAAACTTGAAAAGAGCTGTTTGGTTGCTTTTGCCTAAACCTTTTCAGCCTCCAGTGTAAGGGATTCAATCAGTGCTCGTTTAGCTCTTGACTTCAGGATTTTATAAAGGACAAACTCACAGGGACACAGGCGTTTAGGCTCAACCACAAACTTATTTATTGACAGAACACCTCCGCTGCCCCTAATACAAGAGCTCTAAACTAGTGTAATGACACCGCACAACACTCTAAACCACAAACTCATTTATAAAACTCCACTGAAAAGTAGAATCACAGACAAAACCCTACGTTTCTGCCCCAAAACTTACTCGGTCCAACTCAAAACCTCTTTTAGGATTTAGTTACTACCCTTAAAGCTATTCTTAATTCTCAGCCCCAAAATCCGTGGATCTGGCTGATACTTACAACTCCCCACACGGTTGGTCGTTCTGGTGTGAGCCGTAGGTCCGTGAATCAGGTTGACCATTCCTGATTCTCCTTGGTGATGACAGTGTCAGACGCCATGGCCTCGGCCTTTTTATTACAAATCTTGTTTACAGTATCAAAGTACATTTCCTGGAGCACATTCTGTTTGGATGGTCGGTACTTAGCACCCCTTAATCTCTTTAGTCTGGTTCCTGCTTTGGTTCAAGCAACCCATTCATCGTGATGTTGTTTCCACGACCGAAACAATTGACCCCATTCCAGTGTGATGTCTCTGGATCTCCAGTTAATGTGCATGTGATGTGATCCATTTCTCCTTAGCTGTTGTCGATATTTGTTATTTGATGGCTGTTTTCTAGGGCCATTTGTCCAGGATGTTGTCTGGGCTGGTGGTAGGCCAGAGGATTAGGAATTTTTTAGGAACCAGCAGCACACGACTAAGAAGCTAATAAAGAGGGAGAAAATTGATTATGAAAGTAATCTGGCAAGACATATAACAACAAACAGCAAGAGCTTCTATTTGTATATAAAAAGAAAGAGAGTGGCTAAAGTGAGCGTGGGACCCTTGGAGGATGCGACTGGCGAATTGATAATGGGGAGCAGGGAAATGGCAGATCATTTAAACCCAGCTCGAGGAACTTCGGACCCGAGTTGAGGAGCTGGAGTCCAAGCTTCAGCTATTGCGCCACATCAAGGAGGGGGAAAGTTACCTGGACACTTTGCTCCAGGAGGCAGTCACATCCCTCAGATTAGGTAATTCAGATTTGGTCTGTGATCAGGGACAGGAAGGTGTGACTGCAGGTGAAGCAGGTTCGAGGAGCATCGGCTCCTGCAATTGTCCAACAGTTACGAGGTTCTTGCAAGATGTGTGGATGAGAGTGGGGACTGCAGGGAGGATGAGCGAAGTGACCACGACACCATGGTACAGGGGGTCATTCAAGTGTGGGGAGGAAATAGGAACATAGTAGTGGTAGTGGACAGTATAATTGGGGGATAGATACTGTCCCCTGCAGCTGTGAGCATGAGTCCCGAAGGCTGTGTTGCCTGCCTGGTGCCAGGGTTAAGGACATCTCCTCAGGGCTGGAGAGGAACTTGGAGTGGGAGGGGAGGGATCCAGTTGCTGTTGTCCCTGTTGGTACCAACAACACTTATAGGACTAGAAAGGAGGTTCTGCTGAAAGAATTTGAACAGTTGGGAGCTAAATTAAAAAGCAAAACCTCCAAGGTTATAATCTTGGGATTACTACCAGAGCCACGGGCAAACTGACATAGGGTAAATAAAGTCAAAGAGTTAAATGCGTGGCTCAAAGATTGGTATGGGAGGATTGGGTTTCAGTTCATGGGGCACTGGCACCAGTGCTGGGGCAGAAGGGAGCTGTTCTGGGGCAGGCTTCACTTGAACCGTGCTGGGACCAGTGTCCCAGTGAATTGAATAACTAGGACTGTAGCGAGGGCTTTAAACTAAATAGATGGGGGGAGGGTTCTGGAGAGAGGATACGTAGGCTTACAAAACAAAAGGACATGCCAAAATTGCTGGGCAGCTACTTAGGTAATGATACCCAGAGTGTGACAGGGAGGGACAGAGTGTGCAAACATTAAAAAAAGCAGCAAACAGGGTCAAAGGGGGAAAAAATGGTAAAAGGGCAAAATTAATGGCCCTTTACTTAAATGAACTCAGTATTCATAACAACATAAATGAATTAATGACACAAATGGAGGTTAATGGGTATGATCTTATAGTCATTACGGAGATGTAGTTACAAGGAGATTCAAGCTGGGAACTAAATAGTTTTAGGGGTATGTGACTTTTTGAAAGGACAGACAGGAAGGAGAGAGTGGTGGGGTAGCTTTGTTAGTACGAGATGGAATAAGTACGAGAGCAAGAAATGATCTTGGATCGGAAGTCATAGAATCCATTTGGGTGAAGGTAAGAAATAACAAGGGGAAGAAGACACTTGTGGGAGTAGTCTATAGGCCCCTTAACAGTATTGTCGGACAGAGAATAACTCGGGAAATAATGAGGGCATGTAAAAAAGGCAGTACATCAATCATGGGTGACTTTAAACTTCATGTAGATTGGGAAAATCAAACTGGCAGAGGTAGCCATGAGAAGAATTCATAAAGTGTATTCGGGACAGTTTTTTAGAACAATATGTTGTGGATCCAACTAGGGATCAGGCTATTTTGGATCTGGTAATGTGTAATGAGTCAGGTTTAATATATTATCTCACAGTAAAAGATCCCCTAGGAAACAGTGACCATAACATGGTAGAATTTAGCATTCAGTTTGAGAGTGAGAAACTTGGCTCAGAAACAACTGTGCTAAACTTAAATAAGGGTAATTACAAAGGAATGAGGGCAGAGTTGGCTGGAGTGGACTGGGAAAGGAGTTTAGCAGAAAAGACGGTTGATGAACAATGGCAGAGACTTAAGAAAATAGTTCATGACTCATAAGAAAGATATATCCCAGTGAGGAAGAAGGATTCTAGGAAGGGGATAAACCAATGATGGTTAGCCAAGGAGGTTAAGGACAGTATCAAATTTAAAGAAAAAAGAGGGAGAAAGTGAACTTTGAGGGTAAACTAGCAAGTTTAATATAAAAATGGACTGTAAGAGCTCCTTTAAATATATAAAAAGGAAGAGAAAGGCCAAAGTTAAAATGGACCCCTTAGAGAATGAGGCTGGGGAAATAATAATGGGGAACCAGGAAATGGCAGAGGAGTTGAATAAATACTTTGCTTCAGTCTTCACGGTAGAATACACAAATAGCATTCCAAAAATACTGAATAATGAAGGTGCAAAAGGCAGGGGGAAATAAATATAACAACTATCACGAGAGAAAAAGTATTAGGGAAACTAATGGGGCTAAAGGCCAATAAGTCCCCTGGACCTGATGGGTTGCATCCTAGAATATTAAAGGAAGTAGCTACAGAGATAGTGGATGCACTGGTAGTAATCTTCCAAGAATCCGTATGAGGAGAGGTTGAGTAGGTTGGGCCTGTACTTATTGGAGTTTAGAAGAATGAGAGGTGACCTTATTGAAATATGTAAGATTCTTAGGGGGCTTGACAGGGTAGATGCTGAGAGGTTATTTCCTCTTTTGGGAGAGTCTAGGACCAGAGGGCATAATCTCAGAGTAAGGGGCCGCCCATTTAAGACAGAGATGAGGAGGAATTTCTTCTCTCAGAGGGCAGTGTGTCTGTGGAATTCTTTACCGCAGAGGGCTGTAGAGGCTGGGTCATTAAGTATATTCAAGGCTGAGATAGACAGATTTTTAATCAGTAAGGGAATCAAGGGTCATGGGGAAAAGGCAGGAAAGTGGAATTGAGGATTATCAGATCAGCCATGATCTCATTGAATGGCGGAGCAGACTCGATGGGCCAAATTGCCTACTTCTACTCCTATGTCTTATGGTCTTAATAAAGGATCTATATCAATGAAAACTGTTGTTGTTGTAAGTAATCTGAGCATACGGTTTTATCTGATTTAAAGTTGCCACAAAGATATGAGATTTTGAATTTTTAATACAGTAAATGTCCACCTTAACCTTGTTAAATTTCATTCATAAGAAAGACTTAAAGCTGGATTTATTAAAAGGTCACAGATCATCATCTCATAGTATGGGTGTTAGAAATTGCAGTAAGTCATGAGTCACTTAATTGTACATTGTAAGTGTTGATAATAATGCACCTCAAAAATGAAGTGACTAAGATAGTATCTACTTTCAACTGGATAATAGAACAAATAGAATGTGAAAGAAATACTTTTCATTTGAAATCTAGTCACAATAATGACCTTTATTTATGGTAAGAAACCGTTAAAGGAAACCATCTAGAATTAGTTTGATGAATAATGCATAATTAAATGCATTATTTAAAAGGTCATAAAAGTGCATAATTTAAAAGGCTAATTACCTTTTTATTTTATATTTTAAGGTTTTAATGGTAACCGACACAAATTGATATGTAGCTTACTCCATGTATTTCACCCTTTTTCAAAATACATCAGAAGTAACTCAGGTTAATAGGTTGTTATCGATTACTGTACAGTTCTGAGCACTGCACTAAAAATCTGTCTTCAAAATAGCTTACAATTGTAACATCTGTGAAGCACATTATTTCTAGTGAAAGTTCACACAAGCACCCTTATAAGCTTTGAGGGCTTTAGTATCAGGTTTTGATCAGATGTAATAATCCAGTGAACCTGTTGTCCCTTAAGCGTGTGCGAACATTGGGCACAGGCAGAAGGTTCAACTATGATTTCTTGCCCATCCCCTCCACTGGGACCTAGGGTTAAATAGTTTGCTAATCTAGTAGTTTGGGCTGGAACAACAACAGCAACTTGACTAAATACAACATCATTTATGCAACAAACATCCCAGACTGTTTTAATGCAAAAATCTGCTAATGGAAACAAGAAAATAAGTTTTAATTTTATCAACATTGAATTGAAGGTTTGATATCCTACAGGCTGTCCGGAACTAATTCACAATTTTGGAGTTGATGATTGCAAAGAGGTTGAATTGGGTGTTGCTAGCATACAAAGATTTTCAGCAGCATTACCAATGTTGAATCTGTGGCTGTTAACGTCCTGGGGGTTATCATTGACCAGAAACTGAACTGGACTAGCTATATAAGTACTATGGCTACAACAGCAGGTCAGAGGCTAGGAATCATGCAGCAAGTAACTCAGTTTCTGTCTCCCCAAAGCCTGCCCACCATCGACAAGGCACAAGACAGGAGTGTGATAGAATACTCTCCATTTCCCTGGATGAGCACAACTCCAGTCACATGAAAGAAGCTCGACACCATCCAGGACAAAGCAACCTATCCACCACCTTAAAAATTCAGTCCCTCCACCATCAGTGCACAGTGGCAGCAGTGTGCACCATCTAAATGGTCTGTCGTCAAAGGTGCAGAGTTGGTCACCATCTTCCACCTCCTGCAGCTCCAGTCGTCTCTGCAGTGCTATGTTGTGCAAGGCATAGCAGACCACTACCATTCTGGAGATCCTGGCTGGAGTGTACTGAATGGCACCCTAGACCTGTCCAGGCACCTGAATCACAGCTTATAGAGCCCAATGTCTTGCTCAATAAGTGTTCTTGTGCTCATGTGGGTCTAGCTGTTTCTTTCCTGTTCTTCATTGGTAGGACTCCTCACAAGTGTCATCAGGCTCATCATTGGAGGAGGCGTCTCCAAAAAGTCACCCACTCACTGCTTGAGCTTAGAGGATCTGTGAAAGACCTGACTGGTGCAGAGTGAAGACATCATGGCACCTCCCTTGATATCTTGGACGGGCATGCATAATTAACTTCCTTTTGATTGATAAATACTGTGGGTTGATCTGAGGATACCTTGATTGTCATATGAATGCAATCTATAACTCCCTGAACTTATGGGAATCCAACCATTACAGCAAATCCAAGGCCCTTGTGTTCTGATTGGCCTAATGTAGCATAATGGATGCAATTGGCAGCCTTAGCAAACATGGAATCGGTCAACTGGGAGATGCACCGGTGGTCGGCAGATTATGAAATCCTACAAATGTCTCCAGTTGATTCTGGAAGGAGCTGGAGGTGAAGAAATTGTGCGCTGTGGTGATATCGGGACGCTCGCCCAACGTCATCTTGCATCATTTTATGCGTGTGCGTGCAAAACCCAACTCCGCATGCCAACAGGAACATTCTGCCCATGGTGTCAGTTTATCAGTAACACAAAAGAATGGGTAGATAATTACCCTGTTCAGTTGTCTGGGAGGAGTTTCATTGACCTTTGTACTGAGAAAAGTTCCTCTCATCAGTGCAATCGGGGAAGATTCTCCGGTCAGTGCAGTGGGGGGAGATTCTCCAGTCAGTGCAGTGAGGGGAGTTTCCCGGTCAGTGCAGTGGGGGGAGATTCTCCGGTCAGTACAGTGGGGTGAGATTCTCCAGTCAGTGCAGTGGGGGGAGATTCTCTGGTCAGTGCAGTGGGGGGAGATTCTCTGATCAGTGCAGTGGAGGGAGATTCTCCGGTCAGTGCAGTGGGGGGAGATTCTCCGGTCAGTGCAGTGGGGTGAGATTCTCTGGTCAGTGCAGTGGGGGGGAGATTCTCCGGTCAGTGCAGTGGGGGGAGATTCTCCGGTCAGTACAGTGGGGTGAGATTCTCTGGTCAGTGCAGTGGGGGGGAGATTCTCCGGTCAGTGCAGTTGGGGGAGATTCTCTGGTCAGTGCAGTTGGGGGAGATTCTCTAGTCAGTGCGGCGGGGGGAGATTCTCCGGTCAGTGCAGTGGGGGGAGATTCTCCGGTCAGTGCAGTGGGGCGAGATTCTCCGGTCAGTTCAGTGTGGGGAGATTCTCTGGTCAGTGCAATGGGGGGAGATTCTCCGGTCAGTGCAGTCGGGGAAGATTTCCGGTCAGTGCGGTGGGGGAGTTTCTCTGGTCAGTGCAGTTGGGGGGAGATTGTCTGGTCAGTGCAGTTGGGGGAGATTCTCCGGTCAGTGCAGCGGGGGGGAGATTCTCCGGTCAGTGCAGTGGGGGGAGATTCTCTGGTCAGTGCAGTGGGGGGAGATTCTCCGGTCAGTGCAGTGGGGGAGGATTCTCCGGTCAGTTCAGTGTGGGGAGATTCTCCGGTCAGTGCAGTGGGGGGAGATTCTCCGGTCAGTGCAGTGGAGGGGAGATTCTCCGGTCAGTGCAGTTGGGGGAGATTCTCTGGTCAGTGCATTTGGGGGAGATTCTCTGGTCCGTGCAGCGGGGGGAGATTCTCCGGTCAGTGCAGTGGGGGGAGATTCTCCGGTCAGTGCAGTGGGGGGAGATACTCCGGTCAGTGCAGTGAGGAGAGATTCTCCTCTCAGTGCAGTGGTTGGAGATTCTCCGGTCAGTGCAGTGTGGGGAGATTCTCCGGTCAGTGCTGTGTGGGGAGATTCTCTGGTCAGTGCAGTGGATGGAGATTCTCCGGTCAGTGCAGTGTGGGGAGATTCTCTGGTCAGTGCAGTGTGGGGAGATTCTCCGGTCAGTGCATTGGGGGAGATTCTCCGGTCAGTGCAGTGTGGGGAGATTCTCCAGTCATTGCAGTGTGGGGCGATTCTCTGGTCAGTGCAGTGGGGTGAGATTCTCCGGTCAATGCGGTGGGGGGAGTTTCTCTGGTCAGTGCAGTGTGGGGAGATTCTCCGGTCAGTGCCGTGGGTGTAGACTCTCTGGTCAGTGCTGTAGGTGGGAGATTCTCCATTCAGTGCAGTAGGGAGAGTTTCTGTGGTTATTGCACTGGGGAGGGTTCCTGTGGTCCACACTGGGGGACGATCTCCCAGCTATATTTGTGAGGAGAGTTCCTGCGGTTAACATATTTCAGTCACATTGCAAACATTGGTAAGATTTCAATGATTACAAGTTCTTTTGCATTTACAATTGCACCAGTAATAGCAGACAAATCAAATCTTCCTCCATATATAATATCACTAATGTACAGGACCTAGAGGAAGGAAATCCTGCTATGCTGTGCTTTAATGGATTGTAATATGTTGTTGTAATAAAGTTTCCCATGCAAACAGTGTACAAGATTGCCAATGGTGTATACGGTGCATATTTCTGTGTCTCCATGGAAACAGAATGTGGCATCTTTTACTATCATCCTATAAAAATTGAATATTAAACATCCAAAGAAATGTTACAGTTTTTGAATTTACGAACATAAGTATTTCCCTTCGTCAATAAAGCAGAAGTAACTATTTTTTCCCCAATATTACCATGTGGGTGTTATATTAATTTCACATAAAATGTGTGAAAGGGCTCCAACAGACCTCCTGGACATCTTTTCCATTTTCCTGCAATTAATTACATTGCTTAAGGCATGGAGATGCTGTTTTCCAACTGTATGAGCACTTAATTTGTAGCTCTATGTGTGGCTATAACTTCACATTGTTAGCTGAAGTGTAAATGCAGAATTACATGTGGAATTTTAACTCATAAGTCAGAAAGGAGCCTAGTGGACAGGAGGTCCAGATGATTTTAAAGGCCATTATCATGTGGCTGGCCAAATTCTCAATGGAAAATGTCCAAGAAGCTGGTGGCAGCAACTCCTCTGCCATTACAACTAGGTGGCTCCGATGCTGTTGGCTAGGCCCAAGATAAGTACCCTAGAGGCACATTCCATTCAGAAGGTTTTGAGGTTGGAAAACCCAGAAGAACAGGAAAGTTCTTTTAAGTAATTCTCTGTTGATTTCTTACCCCATAGGCAGTGTTATTGAGGCTAGAGGCCTGCTGAATGTGAAGCCTACAGCACAAGACAGAGCCTAGGAGAGCGGGCAGGTCTAATGAGGGAGTGTGGGGGTGATGGGAAAAATCAGAAGGTTTGAGTAGGATCCTGATCACAGAGGCATCTTGATTATGGGTGGTGTGGGGGCCATATGATGGCCTGGAGTTCTGATGGGGTTTGGGGGTGTGTGGTTTGATTTCTGGGGGAGGTTGGATGGTTCCCATGGTAGCTGGGAATATCCAACGATATTGTTTCAGTGGGGGGGGGTGGGGTCCAATAGTGTCAGTGGGACAAGAGGATTGTCAGTGGGGTTGGGGATGGGATTTGATAGTTGACAGGGTGGGGTATAATTATGGGGAGAGCTGACAAATAGTGGATGGGTGATGGAAAGGGTTTACTGGATAACTTGTTGAACCTGAAGAAAATGCTCCTGCTCTTCCTGTCCCACAAGAAGTGCTGCAAAATCCCTCACCTCATGAATTAAACCCTTCTTGTCTCCCTTGGCAAACATGAAGACGGTTTCTGGTCACTGAGTGCAGCTAGTCATGGACTGTGAGCTTGGGAATTTGGTGAGTGAGGGAATTTGGTGCAGTGAGGGAGGAGGTACTGTTCACTTAAGTAGCGACCTTAACTTTGAGCTTGAAAGAACATGGAGAGCGCTGGGCTAGTTTCAAAAAGCTCAGTCTGTGCATTCTAAGAAAACTTCAAAGTGTGACATCATAGGGAAACAGGAAAGTAATTGATTAATAAATATTTTACTCATTTATCTTTCAAAACAATAGTAGTAATTCTAAGGTTTAATTAATAGTAGTAAAGTTTACTAGCAGTAGTAAAGCTTATTAGGAGCAGTAGGATCTAGATTTCTAGTCTCTGGGTTTATAATAAATAGTCTGTAAAGTAAAATTAAGGCATGGTAAGGCAGCTTGGCTGCATGGAATGCCCATCCTGTAACAAGTGGAATGTCGTGGATGCTTACTGTAGCCTAGACAGCCATATGTGCAGGAAGTGTCACCAGCCGCAGAAACGTGAGCGCTAGATTTTGGAATTCAAGTGACAGCTGGAGGAACTGTGACGCATCTTTGAGGCTGAGAACTATGTAAATAGCACATTTAGTAGGATGCTCCCACCGTAGGTTAAGAGAGTACAAGCAGAGAGAAAATGGGTGACCGTCAGACAGACTAAGAGGCCCAGGCAGATAGTGCGAGAGTTCCCTGGATCCATCTGACTCACTAACCGGTTTTCCATTTTGTATACTGGTAAGGGTGATGGCTCCTCAGAGGAGTGCAGCAAAGCCAAGTCTGTGGCATCACAGGGGGTATAGCGGTACCAGGAAGAGAGGAAGAAGAGTGGAAAAGCAATAGCGGTAGAAGATACAATAGTAAGGTGAACAGGCAGGCTTTTCTGAGGCTGAGAATGGTGTCAAGAAGATTTAATAATGTCTATAATGTTATTGGAAATTATTTTAAAATCGAGTTCTAGTGGTGTCTGTGTTTATGTGTGAGTGTGCGCATGTGTCTGTGTCTTAAGTGGATTAAACCCAGCTGGTCTAGAGGCTTTGATGTATAGAAGAGAATTAGGTTTGAAATGTTAATTAGATAAACATGGGGAAGTTTAGAAACATAGCTGTCAAGGGGGCAATTTGCATTTTTAAATAAACCATTCAAAAGAATGGGTGAAATATTATACCTATACTTAGCCAGAAGAAGGCAAGAAATGTGTTTACTTTTTTCAAAGCCTACTAATAAAATGAAAGGGTCTTATTATTGGAAGAGGTAAAATTCAAATAAAATCATGGCCAGAATTTTATGTTCAGCGTGCTGGCATGTACCCGACACGCATCAGCGTAATATGATGCGTGATGACATCCGGCATGCGCCCCAACGTCATTGCGCACTCATGCGATATTTCATTAGGCAGGCACACGCCGGAGTCAGCTGTGTGCCCTCCGATAATTGAAAGGCCTAGTAAGGCCACTAATGAGCTAATTTACTTTAAATTTACGCTGCTCGTCCAACCTATGGGCCAGTGATACAATGAAAATTTGCGTTCAAAGAGGAAAATGTGTATAAAGGAAGAGAAGGTCATTGATAAAGAGGAAGAGAGATTCTAAGATCTAAAGCCTCCAGTCTCAAGCCACTGTCTGCAAGGATCCAGAGCTGAAAGAAACTCATTTTGAATTAAATTGTCCCGAGTGTGCTTTGCCAGGGGTCTGTTTAAATCTGTGTTTTACTGTTGCCTTAACAAAGGCATAACTGAGAGTCAGATTAATTAGGGGATTTTTAGAAGTTACTATAGTAGTAACTTGTAGACATATGTATGTGCTTACAATCTTTTACTTAATAAATGTTTAATTTAGTTTTATAAAAAATCCCTTGAGACCTGGTGGTCTTATTATAACTGAATTCAAAATCTGCAACTCGAAACATACAAATAGCAAAGATTAGTTATATCAGTTGTTTTATGTTTCCCTTTGGGATTTGAACAACTCAGCCTTTACCATCGGCTGTGTCATAATAGTGACTCCAGGATGGTATTTGCCTCACTGGTGCCAGGGTCAAGGACGTTGCTAAGAGGCCGCAGGGCGTTCTTATGGAGGAGGGTGAACAGCCAGAGCTTGTGATCCACATTGGTACCAACGATATAAGGAGAAAGAGGGATGAGGTCCTGAAAGCAGATTTTAGAGAGCTAGGAAAGAGGTTAAAAAAGCAGGACTTCAAAGGCAGTAATTTCAGGATTACTCCCAATGTCATGTGCCAGTGAGCACAGAAATAGGAAGATAGAGCAAATGAACATGTGGCTGAACTAATGGTGCAAGTGGGGCGGCTTTAAACTTCTGAGGCATCGGGACCAGTTTTGGGGCAGGTGGGATCTATACAAGGTGGACAGGTTACATCTTAGCAGGACTGGGACCAATATCCTCACAGTGAGATTTGCTCATGCCATTGGGGAGGGTTTAAACTGACTTGGCAGGGGGATGGGAATCAGAGAAGGAATTCAAATAAGAGAGAAACAAAGCTGGTAAAGAAGAAAAGTAGTAAGCAAAATTGGAAGGCAGCAGAAACTAAGGCCAGCATCAAATAGGATTGAAATACAGAAAAATGTAAAAAAAAACAAAAATAAAGGTACTCTATCTGATTACGCGCAGCATTCACAACAAGGTAAATGAATTGACAGCACACGTAGAAGTGAATTGGATTGATCTAATTGCCATTATGTGGATGTGGCTACAGGATGACCAAGGCTGGAAACTGAATGTTCAAGGGTTTTCAACATTTAGGAAGGATAGGCAAAAAGGAAAAGGAGGGAAAGGATCAGAAGATAAAAATGTAGAATCAGTTTGGGTGAAATTAAGAAACAGCAAGGGGCAGCAAACATTGGTGGGAGTTATTTATAGGCCACCAAACAGTAGCCGTAATGTAGGACATGGTATAAATCAGGAAATTAGAGTTGCATGTAACGAGGGTAATACAGAAATCATGGGGAACTTCAGTTTACATCTAGACTGGTAAACAAAATTAGCACTAATGCTGTGGAGGATGAATTCCTGGAATGTATACAAGATGGCTTTCTAGAACAGTATGTTGAGGAACCAACTAGGGAACGAGCTTTTTTAGATCTAGAATTGTGCAATGAGAAAGAGATAATTAATAATCTCCTTGTAAAGGAGCCTCTAGGCAAGAGTGATAATAATATAATGAAATTTTACATAACTTTGAAAGTGATAGTTCAATCCAAAACTAGGGTCATAAAACTAAACCAAGGAAACTATGAAGGTATGAAGGGCAAATTGGCTATAAGAGATTGGGAAACTACATTAAAAGGCATGACAGTAGACAGGCAATGGCTTGCATTTAAAGAATCACACCACAGGAGATGGTGGAATTTTAATCCAATGAAAAAATTCTGCAATTAAAAGTCTAATGATGTCTATGAAACCATTGTCAATTGTCATAAAATCCCATCTGGTTTACTAATGTCCTTTAGGAAAGGAAATCTACCGTCCTTACCTGGCCTGGCCTACATGTAACTCCAGACCCAAAGCAATGTGGTTGACTCTTAAAAGCCCCCTAAACAAGGGAAATTAGGAATGGGCAATAAATGCTGGCCTAGCCAGCGATGCCCACAACCCAAGAACGAATAAAAAAAAACATGGTTTACAACAAAGTTACATTCCTTTAAGACACAAAACCCCAGCTAACAAGAGAAGCTAAAGATTGCATTAGATTAAAGGAAGAGTCTTATAAAGTTTCCAAAATAAGTAGTAAACCTGAGGATTGAGAGCTTTTTAGAATTCAGTAGGGGAGGAGCAAAGAAACTGACAAATGAAGAGAAAATAGAATATGAAAGTAAACTAACGAGAAACATAAAAATGGATTGTAAAAGCTTCTATAGGTATGTAAAAAGGAAAAGATTAGCAAAGACAAATGTGGACCCATTATACGTAGAGACAGGAGTAATTATAATGGAGAATAAGGAAATGGCAGAGAAACTAAACAAATATCTTGGAAGAAATTTTCCCCTCCTGCCTGTGGTGAGTTTTGTGGTGGGCGAGAGTGGAAGATTTGGAGAGAGGCCAAAAATAGGATTCCCACCAGTGGGAAAACAGTTCGGAAATTTCCCCTCACCACTTTCATGACAGAATGATGGTGAGTCTGGTTTCCTGCTGATACATGGTAGGAATGGCATTTGAATTCATTTGTCATGAATGCTGATTAAAAATGATATTTGGTGGAATACCCCTCCTGACCTCGCGCCAGCAACAACCGGAGGATGAGGGGGTTAGACCCATCCAATGGACAACAACTCAGGCTCTATGGAAGAAGACTTTCCTATCTGGAGATGAGTGACAGACAATACTGTGCATGACTGTGCTTGTCAAGAGAGGTTGTCGACCATGTCTACCACATTCTGAAGGAGGATTTAATGCCCCATGGACTGGGAGGACATCCCATGCCAGTGCCTTGAAGGTCTGCAGATTGCCTGCAGATTGTTCCAGGGATCCACAGGGGACCTATACAGCACCTCACAGTCCTCACAACATAAATGTATCAAGGAGGTGACAGATGCCCTCTACCATAAGGCTAATCATTTTGTGAACTTCACACTCAATGAAGCTAGCCAGGCTGCTAGGTTACTGGGGTTTGTAGCCATCTTAGGCTTCCCTAAAGCACAGTGTGCAATCAATTGCACACATGTCACTTTACGAGCGCCATGGCACCAGCTCCTGATGTTCATTAACAGGAAGGGGTTCCACTCCATCAATGTTCAACTGGTGTGCGATCAACAGAAGCACATACTGCACGTTTGTGCCAGGTACCTTGGGAGTTACCATAACTCAGACATCCTGAGTCACTCCCAGGCGCCTCACATATTCAAAGGGCTTCAATGAGTACAGGGCTGGCTGCTTGGGAATGAAGGTTATCCGCTCAAACAGTGGCTCATGACACCCATGCGTTATCCTCTGAGTCACTTGGAGGAGAGATTTAATACGGCGCATAAGGCAACACGGTCCATCATTGAGCAGGCCATTGCCATCCTGAAGATGCACTTCCGATGTTTGGACTAGTCAGGTGGGGTCCTACAGTATTCTTCACAGAGGGTGCCCTGTATCATCGTGATCTGTTTCACCCTTCACAACCTGATGCTTCAAAGGGGGGAATCCCTTGTGAGAGGGAGACATGGAGAAGGCTGAGAGCTCCTGGGAAGACGTGGAGGGAAGGGCAGGAACCTGAATTGGGAGATGAGGGTCAGCCCCCACGTAACGATGCCATCAAAGAAGCACGATGTGGAAAACATATCTGTGCCACACTGATAGGCACATGATTCCAAGAGGATTAAGGTACAGGCAACGGGACACAGCCACATTCCTTCTGTCATTTAGTGTCATGCCAGTGGACTGAAAGGCCTTTACAACCAGTGACATTGTGAGTAAGTTTAGCATTCAGACTTTCACCTTCAATCCTCATGGTCCATTAGTGGTCCAAACATCGGAAGTGCATCTTCAGGATGTCAATGGCCTGCTCGATGATGGACAGTGTTGCCTTATGCGGTGTTGTATCTCTCCTCCAAGTGACTCGGAGGATAACGCATGGGTGTCATGAGCTATTATTTGAACGCTGAACACTGCATTTGTGTGCCCTGGGAACTGATAGTTGCCACAACAGTACAGATACTGCATCAAATGACTTAATGCAGCCGTTGCCACCTTTATGAGAAACTTTTTGCTGACACTGAGCAGATTGGCCACCCACCATTTGTTCCACCTACATTAAACTGGAAGGACATGGGTTTGAGATGGGTTGGTTCAAATTTTTTTCATTTTAACCTCTGACCCAACTCAACCTACTCATTTCTGGAAGTTAAGACTCAGCTCGGGGGTGGGATTCAGCAGTTTCAGAAGGTAGGACTAGTCTGGCACACTTTACAATAATCCTGTTGTGGAATCCAGTGGTTTATACTTGCTCCTCTGGGCCCCCAAAAAGAATAGAAACACACTTACTTTGAGGCTTCCCTTCCATCAGTCGGCCTCAGGCACACGGGAATGCTGCTACCCACTTCCCCACTCAGGCCAATGTTAAATGGTATTTGGGTTCCAATGACATCATTGGGGTCCAATATGCATTTTTTTAAAAAGGAACTTTTAAAAATTGCAATAGGTGGTCCCAGGGTGAGAGCCATGTAGGAAATCTTTCATTACAGTTTATCTTTCATCTAATTCCTTTTACACTGAGTTACAATTTCTCCACTTTATCTCTGCCATATCTGCTTTCAAGTTAATTTTAGTCTGTATTATGGTATAGTTACTGACTTCCTCCAAACCCTGGAAAGACATAGTACAGATTATTAAATCAACTGTGACCAATAGATAAGGTGGAGAATCACTGACTGCATCAAATGCAATTATTTAAATTTGTAAGTTCCTATGTGCCAGTAGGTATCTAGAATAAAACCAAGAAAATTAGTAGAGCTGACCGAAAATTCTGCCATTATTCATCCATTAATCTTGTTGTTCATTACACCACTTACTGTTCATTATGTTAAGATATATTGCAGAAATGTCTAATATTGTTAGTTCAGCTCCAATGCTTTCTTTAGTGACACTAATCCGAGAAAGCACTTGGCAGAAATCAATGCCTCAGACCAATTCTATATTAAATTATGCTTGTTCTATGATTAAATTGAATACAGTAAATAGTTTGTCAAGCAAATTGATCAGCCATTACAATAAGGCCAGGCTGTCAAAGCAAAATACATAGGCCCGAATTTTGTGGTCAGCAGCAAAGCAACAGTGTTGCCCACAAAGTAGAGGGTGTACATCTCACCCTTCCCATCATTAATTTAATTCTGGTGCTAAGTATAAGAGATCTCCAGTGTCTAGCAACAGTGATGTCATCAAACTGGCTAAGCAACTAATCACATCAAATAATTCTCACAGGCAGAAAACCAGGAGGTAAAACATAGGAACATAAATAATAGGTTATTTTTATAAATTTACAGAAATTCAAATAAAGATCGAGTCCTACACATAGGATTAAATTAAAATGACAAATATAAACAAGTGTTTAAAAACTTATTCTTTAAAAAAATCTATGGAATTCTTAGCATGGAATCTAGAAATTTGAAAGTCCACAAGTATAAAATTGCCGTTTCAGGACCAGAGAGGTTTTACACTCTAATTATGGCTTAGTGTGCTGTTGAAAATCTAGTTGAACCTCATCTAACAAGTGTTGGGTCCCTGGAACATGAAAAAATCCAGAACTTTATTCAATCGTTATTTAAAAAAACAAAATGGAATTCCTGCTGAACCAAAAAGATGGCTGCTACAAGTCAAATAACCACACCATTGGCCCTTTGTCTGGGATCTACCCCGCCCCCCCCACCCCCCCACTCCACAGCACCCCCCCCCACCACCCCCCCACCCCCGCCCCCCACCCCCACCAGGAGTTACAAGAAAAAAATAATTCTCTTCTTAGCCAGTATTATCTCACACCTCATTGCACAAATCCCTTGTAATCATGAAAACCAAGAGACTTGTGCATCAAAACTCTCATTATGTTTGCAGAGCTGCTAACAGACTAATATCACACCTGGGAGTGTCCAGGCCCATTTCAAAGGGGAACCAAAGGTACATAATTTTCATCTGAAGTTCATCCTCCTAGCAGAGTCAGTGTGTCATCCCAGACAATGGCTTCCTAACACCAGACCCTCAATATGGATGGTAACTCTTTCAGCAACTAACAACTGGGACATTATCAGTCCTGAAATCAAAGCCAGTTCCAGATATTGGGTAAATTTTATAAAGTCATTGTTGAGAAAGAAGGTCACATGACTCAAGTGACCATTTTGAAATCTCTATATGCCTTCAAGAACTGAGAAATCCTCAGTCTGCTGTTTTACCATCAACTGGAAAGGACTCTGGCTGAGCAAGCAGTTGGTTGCCATTTCTCAGCTCCTCCAAGCCTGCCTCTGCTGGAAGATTTCCTACCATCCCCTGCAGGACCAACCCAGTCTCTGTGTATCTACTTCACCTGTGGTATCCACACCAACTGCAAAGTGAACGCTACAACTCCAGTCTTCAGCTAGCTGAACACGAACTCCTACTTGAAAGAATTCATCATTGGACTCTGACTCTGGAAATCAATCTGGAAATAATATTCATTTCTGTGGTCCTTGTACTGTTATCTTTAGTAGTAAAACTCCTTTTCCTCTCCCCCACCCCCCATTTACTGTGTGTGTGTGTGTGTGTGTGTGTGTGTGTGTGTACGTGCAGGGTGAGTGTGTGCCACACGTGTACGCGTGGCGGAGTGAGAAGTTGCGAACACTCACCCCCATGTTATGAATCCGAAATAAACTAAACTTCTGAGTTAATCATAATGCGAGTTTTCTACAAGTTGTTAATAAATTGGATTACATCAACTGAGGGTTTGGGAAAACATGCCACCGCATTCTTTAAGAAATAATTCAAAACACCACTGCTTACGGACAGGTGGTGAGAAGAAATCAGTACAGCATGCCTATCTCTCTCCTGTCCGGAACACAAGGCATAATGTTTTCAAATGATTTTGCAGCGAGAATAATAGAGTAAAAATTGAAAGTTCACATCAAATTAATGAGTTCTGATTGATTTCCAACTGCAAGAAATTCAACAAAGCACCCTGTGGAGGAGAAGGAAATCATTGATAGCAACTTTAGATTTTGGTGTTAAACTGCACCATGAAGATGGCAGAAGTTGGTGTCAGTTTCACAGAGTACTAAGAGTGAACACCATCATTACAACCAAAACAGTCTAGGCTATTGAAATTTAAACACTGTAGAACAATAAAATCTACATCCACATTAAGTCTTATGAGTCTGGCAGTCTGTGCTAAGCACAACACACATAAAAAACAGATTCTGCCATATTTTTAGAATAAAATGTATAGTGCAATCAAAAGATATTCCATTGAAGTAATGTACAAGAACATTAAGAACTAATACCATTCATTTAAGAAGCATAAAGTTTGTTTGTGCTTAGTGTGAAAATAATTCCAGGTTTAAAATTCATTTATTCTTACATTTAGCACCTTTTAAGCACTTGGAGAAAATTCCTGCATATGCTAGTTTAACAATCATGGACCTGGTTATTAACAATTATTTTAATACATCACACAGAGGAGTTCTGCTAGAGCACATTAAATATTGTGCTAAAATATGCGAGCTTGGCAGAAATTCTGTTCATTTATCGCTTTGATTCTGTACATCACATTTTATAAATTATTATGACGTGCTCTCTTTTCCCTGTCCATATTATATAGTGTTGCTAAAATTGCTGTGATAGTGTTACTAGTTTGTAAATATTACGAAAAGGTCAAAAATATATTGCATCTTACCTTTACACTGGCAATTCAGCTCTCTCTTTCTCTGAGATGAAACAGATTTTTCATATATCTGTTAAGGCTAATTACTTGAATCTACCTTGTGATATAGTTTTAAGTTTTATTACTTATGTTTTACCAACATTTTAATCACTAATTCAACTCAAAGGTACATGGTTGGTTGATTCTAAATGTTTGAATTTGATTTAAAATTTATATTCCTGCATCTGATGAAAATAATTGACAGGAAACATGAATAAGTGCTGTAGAGGTATCATATAAAGTACCTTCTATTACGGCATGTAAGTCTGCTGATGGCAGCAGTGATGCTGTATACAGACCAAGTTTTCAACAAAGGAGATCATGAGACATTAAATTGAACCATATTAAACAGAAAATAACAGTTAGACCAGAGAAAGATGGGACAACACACAGCTTATTGGGATGGTGAATTTAAAAAAAAATCACCAAGGAGGTTGAAGAAAAAATATGAATTCAACAGACAATGGATTTGGCACTAAACATAATAAATGTGATTTTTCATGCTTAAGTTGCAATATAAATCTGATCAAATCCACCTTCACAGAGAGTCAGAAATGAGTGGGAGTTAAAGAATGCAATTCCAATAGGAAACAGCTTCTGAATGTAATTGTCTGTGCTGCAGTTATTCATTTCTTTTATCACAGAATTTATTAGTTTTCTAATTTCTTTATAATCTTTAATATGGTCACGTACCATCCCTCATTTGCATAATCACAATGCCATCGCATGTCACACTTTTCCATTCAGAGAACTGACTGCCATTTTCTGGCATAGTCAACATTTGGACAACAACAACAACTTATTTTTAGATAGCACCTTTAACATAATAAAACATGCCAAGGCGTGTCACTGGAGCATTATAAAACAAAATATAACACCAAGCCACGTAAGAAGATATTAGGTCAGATAATTAAAAGCTTGCTCAAAGATGTTGATGTGTCTTAAAGGAGGGAAGAGAGATGGAGAGGTGTAGGGAGGGAATTCCAAAACTGAATGGCCACCAATGATACAGCGCTTAAAATCTGGGATGCTCAAGAGGCTTGATAAGCACAGATATTTCAAAGGATTGTGAGCTGGAAGGGAACATAGAGATAGGGAGGGATAAGGCCATGAAAGGATTTGAAAACAAGGATGAGAATTTTAAAATCAAAACATTGCTTTACTGGGAGCCAAGGTCACTGAGCAAAGGGGTGGTAGTTGAATGGTACTTGATGTGAATTAGGACACTGTCTACAGAGTTTTGGATGACTTATGAAGGATAGAATGAGGCCATCCAGGAATGCATCATGCCTAGAGGTAACAAAGATATGAAATGTTTCAGCAGCAGATGAGTTGAGGCGGAGACAATGCCAAGTGATGTTATGGAGGTAGAAATAGGCGGTCTTGGTGATGGCGTGGATAGGTAGTCAAAAGCTCATCTTGGAGTCAAAAATGGCACCAAGATTGTGGACAGACTGCTTTAGACTCAGCAAGTTGCCAGGGAGAGGAATGGAGTCAGCAACTAGGGAATGGAGCATGGAATAGGGACAGAAAACAATGGCTTCAGTTTTCCCAATATTTAATGGGGAGAATTTCTGTCCATTCAGTACTGGATATCAGATAATCAGTCGATAGCAAAAGTAGAGGAGTCGAAATAGGTGGTGGTGAGGTAGAGCTGTGTATTATTAGTGTACATGTGAAAGCTAATGCTGTGCTGAGGACTAGTATGTAGATGAGAAATAGGAGGCCAAGGATAGATTCATGGGGGACGCCAGAGTGAGCAGAGTAGTAAGAGAGACAATTGCAAGTGATAGTGTGGCCCCAATTAGCTAGTAAAGAATGGAACCCGGCGAGTGCAGTCTCACCTAGCTGGATGACAGTGGAGAAGTGTTGGAGGCGGGTGGTACAGCCAACCATGTCAAAAGTTACAGACAAGTGGAGAAGGATGAGGAGGGAAATTTTCCCTTTGTCACGGTCACAATATGTCATTTGTGACTTTGGTCAGAGCCATTTCAGTACTGTGAAATCTGATTGGAGGGATACAAACATGGAGATCCGGCAAAGGTGGGCCTGGATTTGGGAGGTGGCAACATGTTCAAAGACTTTAGAGAGGAAAGGGAAGTCAGAAATGGGGACAGTGATTTGCAAGGACAGAGGGGTCAAGGGTTGTTTTTTTAGATAGAGAAGCGACAGTGGCTGATTGAAATATAGACAAATGAAAAATGTAAGATTTTCAACCATGAGTTAGCAAGTTGCATCTGGCATGTGAGCCACAGGGGACATCAATGGCAAAACATCATCTCTTTCATTCTCATACAAATATAAAAGCAAAATACTGCGGATGCTGGAAATCTGAAACAAAAACAAAAATTGCTGGAAAAACTCAGCAGGTCAGACAGCAACTGTGTAGAGAAAGACAGAGTTAACGTTTCGGATCCGTATGACTCATCCTCAGAAGTCATACGGACTCAAGATGTTAACTCTGTCTTTCTCTCCACAGATGTTGTCTGACCTGCTGAGTTTTTCCAGCAACTTTTGTTTTTGTTTCTCTTTCATTCTCCTTCTCTCATTTGAATTTCCTTCTCTTTTTTTCATAGTATTTTAATCTCTTTCCTCTCTTTCTCATCTCTTCACAACACTTATTCAGTGAGATTTGCAAATGTTTTTACTTGTTTTTTCTCACAAGAGAAGGCAAGGGACAGCAATGGATTTGAGGCTACCCCATCAGTTGCAGCATTGATAACAGCCCTCTATTACACTGTGAATGCTGCACAGTTGGTAAGCCTGTCTTCCCCACCCCCACAGCACGTAATTAAATGAAATAAACTAGCACTGGAAGTAAATTCAAGCAAAGATAAAATATTTTCACAACAATTCCATAAATGAAAGGTCATGATTGGAGTGACAAAGTTGTCAATATGCTTTAATGTTAGCAGCGATTATAATCTTAATAATCAGAGTAGAATAGGTGAGGATGATTTACAACTATTACACACGTCTGTTGTACCATTATTTTTTTCTTGCATGGGAGTTGGGCATCTCGGAGCTAAACTGGTTTGAGGCACAACTCTTGTTGGGGTAACTACTGGGGCTCTACTCGCATCCCAACAATCCAATTGATCAGACTCATTTGAATCTTCCTAACTTCCTTCTTTGTGAACCTCTGAAGGTAAAACATGATCTATATGTACAAACCTAACCTCTCCACTACCAAATATTTTGACTAAATACGTGTGAGGACCACACATTTTCACAACTCTTCCTGGTAGCGACTTCAGCCACTTATGATGATGGCCTTTCACCATAAGCTTCTGGCTCAACTTCAGACTTTATTCTCTCACTCTCCCCTATCATGATTCTCTTTCTGCCTGGGTTATTTCTCTTCTACTGACTGTGCTAAATGTAGCTTCAGCAATGAAGACTTCATTCTAATTTGTCTTCTAAGAAATAATTCCGCTGGAGCTCTGCTGATAGTAGCGTTGTGTGATATGATAAATAAAAAAATCACTAGCTTGTGATTCAACGACAACTGACATTTCTTCCAATTTGTTTCTATTGTTTAACAAGAGCATGCTTAACAATGTGTACTATGCACCCTGCTGCTCTTTTTGAAGCGGGATGATAGGTGGAACTCTAGTGTATTTTACCCCATTCATTCTCATGAATTTTACAAACTCTTCTGAATACTGAGGTCTGTTGTCGGACACAATTTCCTCTGGGAACCCAAAAGCAGCAAACAAACTATGCAAAATAGCTAGAGTTTTGCTAGTTGTTGTTTGGTTCATCAGAAACCCTTCTTCAAATGGCTATCTATCTCAAGAAATAGCTGTTTCCTTTAAAATTTTGCAAAATCTATGCACAGCCTCTGCTACAGTCCAGCTGTCCATTTTCAGGTGGTAGAATTTCACCTATGTCGGGTGGGATCGGCAGAGGTGAGCGGGGGCAGTCGGGAAGCCAACCGTTACCCGCGATCAGGGCCGGAAGGCAATTTCATGCTAGTGGGTCAATTACGGCCCGGCCAGCGTGAAACACGAGCTGCAGTGCTCAGCGCTGCCTGTGCGGGCGAGGGGGTGGGTGCGAGCATGAACTTTGCGCATGTGCACGAGTACGCGCAAGTGCACGTTTCATAATCTCCCTGAGGCACAGGGCTACCTCAGGGAGATAAGTGTTATATTTTTAAAAATGAAGAAAATAAAAATGTAATGAAACATGAGCAGGGACATGTTATTAATTAAATTTTAAAATTCTAATTTTTATTTGCTTTGGGAAACCTCACCCCGCCCGTGGATGAGGTTTCCTAAAAAGTGCAAAGGCCGGTTGGCCTTTTCGCCTGCCCGCCAACCGTAAGGTTGGATGGGCAGTGAAAAGTTCAAGTTAATTGATATTTTAATGGCCTTAACAGGCCTATTAACTGTCGTCAGGTGTGCTGCCGACTTTGGCGCGCGCCCGCCGAATGAAATATCGCGCGACTGTGCATTAACATCAGGACGCTTGCCCGATGTCAACGTGCGTCATTTTACGCTCGAGCGAGTGGGGCGCCCGCCTGCCGAGCTAAAAATTTTACCCATGGTTGCACAGGTACCAATGGTGGCTTTCTTTCTACTACCTGACTCTATGCTGTTTCATTGGGCGGAATCATTCCAGATTTGCACCAAGTGCGGTAGAGGGTGGGTAAAACGACGTTTTACCTGTCGGCTGCAATGGCGGGTATTGTCCCAAACCCGCCACATTATTTATGAATTCCTGGGAAATTTGCTGTTTCCATGGCTGGTGGGCTCTCATTCATCCACCCACCATCATCCCGCTGCTCCATCACACTGGGCACCATATTTAAAGACCAGCCGCGCGCGCACATCTCGGTACTTCCAGCCCATGACTGCTGAAGGGAACATGTCCATGAAAGGTTAAAAAACTGCAGTCCCCAGGTTCAGCCATGCATCACTGGAACAGCTTTTGGATGCCATGGAGTCACGCCAGGACGCCCTCTACCCCTGCTCCAGCCGCAGGATGCGCAGCGGTGTGACCAACCAGGCTTGGGAGGCAGTGGCAGCGGTGGTCCCTGCCAATGCCCTTCAAAAGAGAGCAGCCACTCGGTGCTGCAAGAGGATGAATGATCTCCTCCATTCCGGCAGGGTAAGTCACTCTTCTCATCGCTCTCAACTCACACACTCACAAACCCATCGCACATCCACAGGGCCCTCACTCACTGCCAGTTCAATCATCACCATTCACTCTCTCACACTCACTGCCACTGTCCTCATCCCGTCCATGGGACCACTCACCTCCGACACATCTGGCCTGGCAGGTGTCCTGCTTACACTCTCTCTATCTCTATTCATGCAGGACAAGCTGGCACACAACAACAGGGAGAGGTCGCAGACTGGTGGCAGAATGCCTGAAATCAAGGTCCTCACGGACTTTGAAAACAGAGACATCCAGCTGACTGGCAAGGATCTGGATCGGTCCTGTGCTGATGGTGAGGTTGGCGGTGGTCTACCAAGTGAGGGTCCAGCAGTGCAACATCCATCAGACAACCATGCTGTGAGTGATGTGTCCTGTTTCACAGGCCACTGCCATGCATTAATTATCTCTCCTTGCTTTCGCAGGCACATCTGGGAAACAGCCAAGAGAGTCCATGACCCAGAGCTTCCAGTAAAGCCCCAAAGAAACCTCTGAGGAATCTGGTGGCATCCTCCCTGAAGTCCCATCACAGCACACACCCACACCCTCCATCAGTGCAGAGACACACACCTCGGTGGGATCTAGCTTTACAGTGGCCTCAGGATCACAATCTGGTGAGCACATCGCACTGTCTGATCCACAGCAGGAGTTGGCAGGGACTTCCCTGGTGTCCAGCACTTGGAGGATCGCTGGAGGCCAGAAATTTGCTGAGTCTGAGTCAGATGGCGAGTCTCTGGACTCGATTATGCCACAGTTGGCGGAGTTGCAAAGTCAAGCTTGGGAACATCAGGAAGGGATGTCCGCTGCACTCCTCGGAGTGCAACGCACAATGGAGGAGTCCATCAGTCTTCACTCTGAGATGATAGCGCCGGCATGCCAACGCAGCGAGGTCAACACTGGTAAGGTGGCAGCCACCATTGAGATCTTGGTCAAGAAAATTGCTCCTGCGTGGGCTTAACTCCATTGCTGATGCCATAGTTGGCCTCCAACAGTGTGTACACGAGAGGGGTGCCGGGCAGCTCGATCTTACTCCAGCTACCCCTTCTCCTCAAGGAGTCAGCCTGGGGCCCTTGGCCACCCACAGGGAGGAGGATAAGCAGGTGCAAACTCCGGGGCCGTCCACCCAGGTGACTCCGGGAGTGTCCAGCCCATCCAAATCCCCTCTTCCTGTGACCTCAGCAGATCCAGCTCCATTGGCCAAGGTGGGTGCACGGCCACATAACAGGACCCCAAAAGCAGGCTGGGACCCTCCAAGACTCGTCCTTCCAAAGGACGCCCGCCAAGGTCATCACAGACAGAGAATCGCAGCCAGCAGGCTGCCTCCACCTCTGCAGTGGGTGGCTGGGGAACTCTATGGTGTAAAGGTAGGATTAGGAAATTTAGGAAGAATTAGTTGCACAGCCTGGGCATGGGTGTTAATCACTTGTACATGCTGTTCACTATTGTCAATAAACTCCCAAGAAAGTTACCTTGCCAATGGCTCCTTGTTCTGATGAGCAGTGTTCATGTCATTCAGATGTTTTTGCACAAGATAAAGGCAGGTGTCTCAGTCCAGGGCCTCTTCCCTGTGCTTTGTGCAGCCTTCAAACCAAAGTGATGGTTCGGCCTCACACTACCTGGAAACATGACTGATGCCTGCACCTCAGTGGTGCTTGTCATTGCTGCCAGAATGTATAGGGCAGGCGCCACAGAGTTTTCTCATTCTCTGTGTGCTCTCAGCACCTTTAAGGTGGGGCTGGTCCTCATATCATCAGCATCTGTGACCAGTGACGCTGTGCTCCTGAAGGGCTTAGGTGCTGAAGGCGGACAAAGGATCAGATGCTTCTAAAGTTTAATGGCTGTTTCTCTATAATATGACCCTGATCACAGAGCGCAAGCGAGCTGCCTTTGGCCAGACAGGAGTCAGACATTCTCAGAGGCTATGTGAAGATCTATAGAGCGTCCTCACTGCATGTCGCCATCATCCTCCTGCAATCGAGTGGCTATTAGGCCTCATCTGCCTCTCCATGACAGGAGCTTTATCACAGAGGGTATTTGCGCTGCCATAAGCCAGAATGGGGTCAAACGTGCACAGATGAAATGTGAGGATCTATGGGGTCACCTCACTGCATGTCGACATCATCTTCCACAAATCTAGCAGACATGAGGGCCTCCCGAGCACACCTGACTCATCTAGCCAGTGTGAGGGCCTCATCCTCATTATCAACACCTTCAAGGACCTCCTCACCCTCATCCCCATTGACATAATCCTCATTGGAGGAGACCTCCAGCTCCTCCATCTCCTCCTCAGTCAGCTCATCTCCCCATTGCAGAGCCAGGTTGTAAAGGGTGCAATAGACAATGACGATGCATGACGCCTTCTGCAGGGCTCCACCAGACCGGTCCAGGCACCGAAGCCTCGCCTTCAGCATCCTGATGGTTTGCTCCACCAAGTTGCGAGTTACAGCATGAGCGTCATTATACCATCGCTCTGCTGCAGTCTGAGGCTGCCTCATGGGTGTCATCAGCCAAGGCCTCTGTTGTCCCCGAGGAGCCATCGCTGCAGCCTCTGTGTACCCTGGACGACTCCTGGGATCTGTGACCGACTGAGGACGTAGGAGTCGTGCACACTCCCTGCAAATCATGCGCACACTTGCAGGATGCGTTTCTGGTGGTTGCACACCAGCTGCACATTCAGTGAATTAAGCCCTTGCGGTTGATGTAGTTCATCCTGTGTTGCGACGGAAATCTGAGTGCCATGTGAGTGCGTTGATCGCACCCTGTACCTGTGGGAAACCCGAGATCTGGGTGAAACCAGTTGCTCTTGCATCCTGGCTGTCCTGGTCCTGGGTGAAATGCACAAAGTTGTGTGCCCTCGCAAAGATGGCATCCATGACCTCATGGATGCTTTTGTGGGTGGAGGTTTGTGAGATCCCACAAAGGTCACCTGTGGAGCCCTGAAAGGACCCACTGGCTAGGAAATTGAGCACCACGGTCACTTTCACGGCCACTGGCAGTGGATGCCCTCCATGTCCCTCTGCGTCAAATCCTGCAGTAGCTGGCAGATGTGAACGACCAGTTCCCTAGACATGCAAAGGCTTCGGCGACACTGGTTCTCGGTCATCTGCAGGAATGAAAGTTAGCGTCTATAGACTCCGGATGTTGCTAGGTTGAAGGCTCACTGTGACTCTTCAGCAGTGTGTGCGGGAGCCCCAGCCACCCCTTCTTCCTGAGGCTGCTGCTCCTCCCTCTGTGTAGCCAGGAGCCTCAGTCACTCTCTCCTCTATCATCTTCACTCTCTGTAAGCCATCAGGCATACAGCTAGTTCACCAGGCTCCATGATCCTGATGTACTTCTCCTGCAGGATGAAAGAGAGAGACTTGTGGTTAGCATGGGTGTACTAAGAACCTGTCCTGATTAAGTGTGACGGCCCCTTAACGCTTCCCAGAGAATGCTGGCCACCAGGCGACCCTGGTGAGCGCTGCACATTGTTGTGGTGCACTCACCTCCAAGTTCCCCTAAGTGCAGCCTGCCAAGTGCATGCCTTTTATATGCTGTTGTGAAACATGTCGGCATGCTTTCCTGCTGACGTGGACAAACAATCCAATGGGGCAGACAATTTTGGCGGGTAGGCCTAATAATGATATGCAGATGTATTACAATGAGGTTCCCGACATCCGATGGCGGGAAATGCAGCCCGCTGTTGGCGGGCTGAGCAGACAATCGTGAACTGGTTTCATGCCATTGTGAAACCAATCGTGCCATATTGTCCACTCACACCACCAAACATGCCCAACACCAGCGGGCAGGGAAAATCCCGGTCATTGTGCCTTCTATTTCCTTATGTAACCCTGGCTACCAAAGATAGCTTCTTGCTAGACTCTTTGTCAATCTCATCCCTTTAGTCAAGATGTTTGATAGTGGAAAGGATAGGGTTATACATATGATCATGAAGGACGCATAGCAACTGTAATCTGTACCTTTTGGGAATTACCACTGGTTTCTCTGGTTTCCCACATAACACAACCTTTATCAACTGACAACTCATTCTTACACAAAAAAATTGGCCTTATTTCTAAATCCAGTATGTGTTGGCCACCCATTTGTGATATAGTCATATGCTCTTGCCAATACAGGGTCCCTGCGAGTTTCTCTACCAATGTCATCTGCTATGCCTGGTAACTTATATATGTGTGAAAAAAAATACCTCTTCCCTGTTGGGCTCTACCTCTGATGGGATTGTTTAACTAGACATTGCATCAGCATTATAATAATCTTCTGACTGTTAATGTTTAACGTTGTACTGATGAGCAGACAAAATCAAAACCCATCTCTGCATTTGGGTTGCAGCTAAAGTGGGTCCTGGAGACTTTGGGTTCAATCTATCCATCAGTGCCTTATGATCATGAAACTATGACCATATCAATATTTATGAAATCTTCTTACTTCAAAAATCAAAGACAATGCTTCACGCTCTTTCTGAGCATAATTTCACTCTGAGGGTCTGTGAGGCAAATGCAATCAGTCTGTCCTCACCATCATCCAACACACGAGAGACCACAGCACCTACTCCTTATCACATGTCTGCTTAATCTTTTAGGCCACGTCATAATGTCCAAGCATTATAGCGTCTACCAACTGACTTTTACACAACATAAATGCTTTGTCGCACTCCCTTGTCCAACTCCATGGAAAACCCTTCCTCAAGAATTCTTTAAATGGATGCAATAAGGTTACCAAATTTAATATGAATTTACCATTGTGATTCACTAGGCCCAAAAATGATCTGAGCTCAGAGATATTTTGAGGGCATGGCATATTTGTTATTGCTTGGACCTTACTCTTGGTAGGATGTAACCCATCTTTGTCCACCTTGTGACCCAAATACTCCCAGAGTTTTGAATTCACTGATTTCACCAGTGTGCTGAACTCCATGCTTTTCCAAATGTTGGAGTACCTTTTCCACCCTGTCATCCTGGTTCTGCCTGTCTGGAGCTGAAATAAGTATGTCATCCAAATAGCATAATACTCCTCGAATTCCTTGCAAACTTTGGTTCTTTGGAAAATTCTGGGAGCTGAAGAAACACCAAATGGCAGCTATGAAATTGAAATAGACCCTTTTGTGTATTAATAGTCAAATATGACTTAGACACATCATCTAACTCAAGTTGCAGACAGGTCAGATAAGTCAAATATAACTTTAAAAAATCTGGCCTCCTGACAACATTGTGAACAGACCCTCCACATTTGGCAAAGTATTGGGTGGATTATATTTCAGTACTGGATTTATAAGCATCATTTACTCTTGCAATATCATCTGACTTGGTACTACCACAATGGGAGTAGCCCAATAACTCTGTTCTACCTTAGAGATAATGTTCTCAGTCTTAGGTCTTTTCAGGTCTTGCTCTACTTTCTCCCTTACAGCATAGGGTACTGGACGAGGCCTGCAATGAACTCCTCTGAACCCATACGTTAGCCTTGTATCCTTGAATCAGTTTGCTGGTTTCATACACCTGAGGGTACTTTTCGATCACGTCATCTTGCGATGTGAATTTCACTTCGACGCAAGAAAGCTCCTTCCAGTTTAACTTAAGTGCCGCCAACCAATTTTTTCCTAACGTGACTGGTTTCTCACCCTTCTCCACAACGATGGGCAATTTTGCTCATTTTATGTGACTGGAACCGACACACTCCCCATTGTAGAAATTTTTTCTCCTCTATAACTTGGACTGATGGTTGTTAACCCGTTAACTCTAACTTCTCTCAAATCACGTTCTGCCATGTCTACAGACAGTGCTGCTTGGCAAGCTATGCTGAAAGTTAACTTTGACAATGTCAGTAACTTACTGCAAATGTGTTCACTTTTTAAACTGCACACAAGTCTGTACAGCAATGCTCTCTGTTGAAATTCTCCAAAATTACAATGAATGGACATCTTTTTCAAAACCATGATAAACGCTCCAATGTCCTCACTGGGCAAATGATTCCTTGTTCCAAACCAATCGCTTTTTGCCAATGGCTTGGGATTGTAATGCTGCTCAAGCTTACACAAAATATCTGACAGTGCCTTTTGGCTTATCAGGGGTGAGCAAATTCTTGCGCATTTCATACAGTGTTGGGCCTGCTTCCATCAAAAATATCACCCTGTCCCTTTCCCCCACTGCCTGGATTATCAGGATCTTCGAGGATATTATTAGCAGTGAAAAACAACTCTAGCTGTTGCACGTATGCACCAAAAGACTCTTGCTCATGGCCATACCCTCCCAGTTGCCCAGTAATACCTGCTGATGCAGCCATCTTTGAAGGTCAGTTCACCCGCCCACTTGTACAGTCTTTTCTCTGACTGGATTTTTAAGGCTATTTGTCTGAAAAAGAAAATTCACAGTTCCTCTGCTGGCTTGCTGGAAGCTCCTCCAAGCCAGATTTTTTCGGCTAGGGAAATCCACAACACCATCCTTGTTGCCGGACTGTAATATATTGGCAGGACAAAATCACTGGTACATACTCATCTGAGTCCAAGTACCCAAATGAACTGGTTTCTTCTGGGAAAAGCAAAATACTGCGGATGCTGGAAATCTGAAACAAAAACAGAAAATGCTGGAAAAACTCAGCAGGTCTAACAGCATCTGTGGAGATAGAACCCGGGTTAATGTTTCGAGTCTGTATGATCCTTCTTCAGAGTTCTGGTTATTCTGGTTTTAATTTATATATGCACATACACAAATAGTGACAAGAGAGTACCAATACAGCAGTGAGCTGCTTTCTTGAACTGCTGCAATCCATCTGGTGTAGGTTGACCGAAAGGGCTTGGATTTGCCCGCCATATTAAAAGCGCACCAGAGCGCAGCCAACATCATGTCTGCAGACTAGGACTACTCCAGGTGACAGATGGCCCCAAAAGCAAAGGTGACAGCAGTCCTCTTCCTGGGGTGCCTGCTGGATTCAGTGGAAGGCCGCCACAAACTCCTCTACCCCTGTTTTGTCCACAGGAGGTCCACCAGGGTCACCAATCCGGCCTGCGAGGCAGTGGCAGTGGCGGTCAGTGCCAACGGAGCACAAAGGAGGTCAGCTATCAGGAAGACAATAAATGCTCTCATTTGTTCTGCCAGGGTAAGTCAACTACCTCATCACTCTCAACTCACACACTCTCAAACTCATCACACATCAACAGGGATCTCACACCTCAAGGGACAACACCATTAACTCTCACATACACCTACATATCTTCATCAGGATCATATTATCTGGCGCTCGTGTCCCCATCCTGTCCTTGGCTCCACTCACCACACAAACATTCCAGGCATCCTAATCCCCTGCCATGGCATGCGTCCTGCTGACACTCTCTACATCTCTTTTAATGCAGAGAAGCTGACTCACAATAGGAGGGAGAAGTCCCAGACTGGGGGTACAATGGCAGACATTAGGTCCCTCAATCACTTTGAGGAGCGTGCTATTGTGCTGACTGGTGAGGACGTGGACCATGCCTGCAGAGACAGTGAGGTTGGCGGGGAACACCCATGTGAGAATCCTGCACTACATCATCCCTCTCTCAATGCAACTGTGAGTGCTCTTTCTCCTGCTTTTGACTCTGCTGCCATGCACTAATCATCTCTACTTTGGTTCACAGGGAGCTCTGCCAAGTGACTGACACCCTCAGCCAGCCAGTCCCTCAGCTCCATCCACGTCCTCATCTCCAGCCAAGAGGACACCTCCTCCATTGAAGAGCTGGAAATAAGCAGCTTGGAAGGCTCTTCACAGCACTTAAACACACCTTCCACCAGCGCAGAGACACACACCTTAGTGAAACCTAGATCTAGAGCAGGCCCTGGTTCACAGTATGGCAGTTACCGTACGGACACATGTCTGCAGCAGGAGGAGGCAGGTCCAGCTGAGCTCCCCAACACTTGGAGGACTGTTGGGAAAGAGGCATCTGTGAGGTCCGAGTCAGAGGACAAGCCTCTGGATTCAGTCTTCCAACTCATCGTGGTGAGTTAGCAGAAGGTGGGGAACATTATGCAGAGCTGTTGGAAACCCTGAACAGAGTGGCACGCAAGTTGTAGGAGTGCGTCTACCTGCTCTCTGATGAAGTGGTGCCCACATGTGCGCATCTGGAAGTCTCCATGGGGAGGATGGCGGATCCCATAGAGATCCTGGACCAGCAGAACGCCATAGATGAGTTCCTGCAGTGGTAATGCGAGAGGGTAATGGGGCACGTCAACATCCCTCCAAGTGTTACTTCCCCTCATGGAGTCAGCCTGGGGCCATCGGGCACCCGAAGGGAGAAGGAGTGGCAGCTGGACACCCCTGGGTCATCCACTCAGGGATCTTAGAGGCTGTCTGCTCTCTTTGCCTCTTTTGTCTGTACTGGAGTGCTGCTTTGGACTGCATTAGAGTGCTTTAGTTGGAGTTTGGTGAGAGACGGACTTTTAAGGGTTGATTTCGATCTAAAGTCTAATCTTTCTTTAATTTAGCAACTAACTAAAAGTTGCTCTTTAGGTTGGGAGAAGGTGAGTTTTAGTCCAGCTTTAAAACAGGGGTTATACAGGCTTTGCTTGCAGCTGCAGCTATTTAATTAGTTAACTGGCTAAGGCAGGTTTTCTGAAGCTAGATTCAGACAGCATAAAAGCAAGCCATCTACAGTGCTGCTTTTGTCTGCACTGGAGTGCTGCTTTGGGCTGCATTAGAGTGCTTCAGTTGGAGTTTGGTAAGGGAGGGAGTTTGCTGAAGGGGGAAGGAGGTGATCCTTTCATTTTCTACCTTTCCTCAGTAAGAAGAGCAGCAGCCTTGGTAAATAGGATCTGTTGAGTATTTCTTCTGATCTTAATATTCTTAAAACTAGAAGAAGAAAAATTAAAGGGTGTAATTTAAGGGTAAGCCATGGCAAGGCAGCTTGGCAAGTGGAATGCTCCTCCTGTGTAATGTGGGAAGTCAGGAATACTTCCAGTGTCCAGGGCGACCACGTGTGCAGGAAGTGTTGCCAGCTGCAGCTACTCAAAATCCGCATTTCGGAGCTGGAGCTGTAGCTGGAGTCACTGTGGAGCATCCACAAGGATGAGATCTTTGTGGATAGCATGTACAGTGAGGTGGTCAAGCTGCAGGTAAAGTGTGCACAGGCAGAAAGGGAATGGGTGACCGCCAGGCAGAGTAAAAGCACTAGGCAGGTAATGCAGGAGTGCCCTGTGTCCATCTCCTTCTCCAACAGATCTTCCATTTTGGAGACTGCTGGGGTAGATGGTTTCTCAGGGGAATGTAGCAAGAGTGGCTCAGCTGCATGGATGGTATGTTGCCACCCTGGTGCCAGGGTCAAGGATATCACTGAGCGGCTGAAAGACATTCTGAAGGGGGCAGGTGAACAGCCAGAGGTCGTGGTCCATTTAGCTACCATTCAATATTATAACGGCTGATCCTCTATCGCAATGACATACTCCTGCTCTCTTCCCATACCCCTTGACGCTTTTAGTGTCCAGAAATCTAACTATTTCCTTCTTAAATATATTCAGGGACTTGGCCTCCACAGCCTTCTGTGGTAGAGCGTTCTGCAGTTCACCACTTTCTGAATGAAAAAGTTTCTCCTCATCTCAGTCCTAAATGCTCTGCCCCATAACCTGAGACTGTGACCCCTTGTTCAAGACCCCTCCAGCCAGAGGGAACATCACCCTTGCATCCAGTCTGTCCAGCCCTGTCAGAATTTTATACGTTTCAACCTCTCATCCTTCTAAATTCCAGTGAATACAGGCCTAGTCGATTCAATCTCTCCTCATACAACAATCCTGCCATTCCAGGAATCAGTCTGGTGAACCTACACTGCACTTTCTCTGTGGCAAGTATATCCCTTTTTACGTAAGGAGACCAAAACAACACATAATACTCCAGGGGCAGAATTTTACCCTTGGCGGGAGTGCTCGTTGGGGGTGGTCGGAAAGCCGACCGCCACCCAAGATCAGCATCGGGCTGTGATTTCACGCTGGTGTGTCAATCGAGACCCACCCAGCGTGAAATACGAGTGGCAGCACCTGAGCGCTTCATGTGCGAGGGGGCGAGGAGTGCGAACTGACTGAGCATGAACTTCATGCATGCGCACGAGTGAGCGCTTCACAATCTCCCTGAGGCACAGAGCTCAGAAGAGATATGAAAAAATAATAAAAATGTAATGAAACATGTCCCCTTATGTGACTTTGTCACATGAGCAGGGACATGTTATTAATGTAAAATTAAAGTTCCTATTTTATTTTAATTTGCTTTTGGAAACCTCATTTCACCGGCAGATCAGGCTTCCAAAAAAATTCAAAGGTCGCTTGGCCTTTTTGCCTGCCCGCCAACTGTTAGGCTGAACGGGCAGTGAAACATTTAATTTAATTGATTACTTAATGGCCTTAACAGACCTTTTAATTGTTGCCGGATGTGCTGCTGGCTCCGGTGCATGCCCACTGACTGAGCTATCGCGTGGCTGAGCGTTTGCATCGGCACGCTCGGCCAACGTCAATGTGTGTCATTTCACACTCGAGTGGGTTGGGTGCATGCCCGCCAAGCGAAAATTTCTGCCTCAGGTGTGGTCTCACCCAGTCCCTGTACAGCTGCAGTAAGACATCCTTGCTCCTGTACTCAAGTCCTCTCACAATGAAGGCCAGCATAGCATTTGGCTTCTTAACTGTTTGCTGCACCTGCATGTTTGCTTTCAGTAATTTGTGCACAAGGACACCTTTGTACATCAACATTTTCCAATCTATCACCATTTAAAAAATACTCTACTGCTTTGTTTTTCCTACTGACATGGATAACTTCACACTTATTCAGTTATACTGCATCTGTAATGTATTTGCACACTCATTCAACTTGTCTAAATTGCCTTGAAGTCTCTTAACATCCTCCTCACCACTCACATTCCCACCAAGTTTCATGTCATCAGCAAACTTGAAATATCACATTTGGTTCCTTCAGATTTCAATATCTGAATCATTGATATATATTGTGAATAGTTTGGATCCAAGCACTGATCCTTGCGGTACCCCACTAGTCACCGCCTGCCACTCTGAAAAAAACCCATTTATTCCTACTCTGTTTCCTGTCTGTTAATCAATTCTCAATCCATGCAAATATATTACCCCCAATCTCATGTGCTTTAATTTTACATACTAACCTCTTATGTGGGACTTTATCAAAAGCTTTCTGAAAATCCAAATACACAACATCTACTGGTTCTCCTGTATCTATTCTGTTAATTACGTCCTCAAAAACCCCAGTAGGACTGATTGTTGGCAACTGATGTCGTGAATGATAGTCTGGTGGGTTAAGCTTGCCTGCCTGATACTCAACATGGAACTTGTACTCTTATAGTTTGACTATCCAACACTCTTTGAGCAGGTGGCTTGCTACGTGAATTGTTGAACAATCGTACTAGTCATCTATGTTCAGTTATGATTTCAAACTTGCTTCCATATAAATAGAGATGAAAATGTAAGATATCCCATGTGATTGAGAGCGCTTCTCTCTCTGTTCATGAATAAGGTTGTTCAACCTGTACGACAAGAATCCTGAATATCATGGCTTCAGCTCAGACCCCGTGGTCGATGTCTGGAACATGAGGCTGGCATTTTTCTTTGGGGTCTCCCTGGCGATTGTGATGGGCTCAATTTTCGTTCATTACCTGCCTGATCGTGGGATGCGTCAGTGGGCTAGGAGAGAGGCCGAGCGGCGACTCAAACACCTCGAGGCTGAGGGCTTGCCTCCGATCAGGGAAAACTACTTCGACCCGGACAAGATCGTCCTGCCTCCTCCCAGCTTGGAGTGAGGCGGAGGAGGAGGAGGAGGCGACGTGCAGAACTCAATCAGATGAGGGCGATGAACTCCCTCCACCTTCCCCCCCTCCACCCTCCCTCCACTTTCCCTCCCTCCCTCCCTCCACCTTCCCTCCCTCCACCTTCCCTCCCTCCATCCTCCCTCCCTCCACCCTCCCTCCCTCCCTCCCTCCCTCCCTCCCTCTCTGTTTCTCCCCCGAAGGAGAACCGCTCTCCGTCGCCGACTCGAGAATAAAAGCGTTAAATTATTTTGCCTGTCAAAAAAAAAGGTTGTTCTACAGGCGTTAGCAATCGGCTTGCCATCACAATAATTAATGGGTTCCCGACCTTGTCTGTTTGCATGAGAACTGCACCTAAGCCAACCGGGCTTGCATCCACGACTAGCTGGTTGGTTTTCTTAGGATCGAAATAGGCATTTGTACAACTTGTTGACAACTGCTGTTTGATCTGTTGTACAGCCTGTTTGTGTCTTGATGGTATCTTTTGTCAGATCATGTAGTGTAGTGAGGTCTGGAATGAAGTATGCATGTACAGTACATGAAGAGTCCGAGGAGACTCTGGACTTCCTGCACGTTTGTAGGATCTGCAGCATTTGCAATGTCTTCAACTTTCCATGGGTCAGGTGATACTCCATCACTGCTGAACACATGACCGAAGAATTTGATTCTGCTTTCATTGAACAAGCACTTGTCTTTGTTTAGGTTGAGATTATATTCTTTGAGACATTTTAGTTCACTTTCCTCCAAGTGCACTTTCAGTGTGACTGTAGATGAGAATGTCAGCACTGATATTCGGCATGCCTTCAAGTCCTTAACATGCAGACTGCATCATGTGCTGAAATAACTCAGCTGCTGAACTGACTCCAAAGTTGAACACCTTGTATCAGAACAATCCAATGTGAGTAAAGAATACTATCAGATACCTCAATCCTTCTGCAAGCTCAATTTGATGGTAGCCTGCATTGAGGTCAAGTTTAGCACCATTCACTTTTTCTATGATATCATTGATTGTCAGTGTCAAGTGTCTTTCTTATAGCATGGCTTGGTTTGGTGACCACATATGAACACAAATTCTAATTTTATTCTTGGGTTTCTTGACAACTTGTATGGGTGAGACCCAAGGGGCAGGTTTATCCCCAACTTTCTCAATAATGTCAATGTCAGGTAGATGCTATAGTTCCTTCTCAGTCTGCCTCCTGGCATGAAATGGTATTTTCCACCATTGATGCGTGACTGGGGGCCCATTGTGGTCTACAGGCAAGTTGCATGTAACACCTTTCAGTTTGTCAATAGCAGTGAAGTGGTCAGCACACAATCCAAGAATGGTATGTGTAGCAAGTGTGTATATGGCAGCAATCATGTACTGATCTGTTGCTGTGTGGAAGCTAATAAGCATGTCACATTCCCCAGATATGATGTAACATACAGCCTTTGTTCTGGTTTCTTTGAATGAGATTGGCGTTTCAAAAGTCCTGATAATTTTCAATGGTTTGTCACTGTTGTAAGGGAAAATTCTCATATTCCCTGGTTTGCAGAGAATGAGGCAATCCTGAAGTTTCTTGTCTGCTTTGTCTCCGATGACATTAACTGATGCTCCTCTATCTATGATCGCATCTACGTCCAAACAGCCAATGGCTATTATATGTATATATAAAAGCAAAAAACTGCGGATGCTGGAAATCCAAAACAAAAACAGAAACAGAAATACCTGGAAAAACTCAGCAGGTCTGGCAGCATCGGCAAAGGAGAGCACAGTTGACGTTTCGAGTCCTCATGACCCTTCAACAGAACTAAGTAAAAATAGGAAAGGGGTGAAATATAAGCTGGTTTAAGCGGGGGTGGGGTTGTTGGGACAAGCAGCTAGTAATAGGTGGAGATAACCTTGCTTGTCCCAACAACCCCCCCACCCCCTTAAATCAGCTTATACTTCACCCCTTTCCTATTTTTACTTAGTTCTGTTGAAGGGTCATGAGGACTAAAAACATCAACTGTGCTCTCCTCCGCCGATTCTGCCAGACCTGCTGAGTTTTTCCAGGTATTTTTGTTTCTGTTTTTGTAGCCAATGGCATTTGTCACAGTTTGCTGTGGCTGTAAGAGGGCACAGAGGTGTGTTCATGGTCAGCCACCTCCACATTGGCTACATTCTCTCATCTTTTTGCTGTGGTATGTATATGTGGCACCCTTCGGTTGGTATTGGCCTCAGTGATTGATTTTGCTGATGAGCGACAAATATGAGCAAATATGAGTTTTCCACAGGCTTTGTACTGTTTACCAATAGCAGAACATTGTTGGTAGGCACAGTGGAAACATTGTTTGAACATGTTGCAACTCTGTGAGACTGCTGTTGTTGCTTTGTAGGTAGTTTCCTGGTAGAAGAACGATGAACAGTGCTTACAGGAGTTGAACTTAAAGTGTGGCTTTTGGTAGCCTCAGCTTCAGTTGCTCTGGACTCTGAGCGATAATGATCTTGCTAGCTTCAAAATCAACTTAAAATGCTATCTTCTAAGCAGAGACTATGCAAAAACCTCCAAATATGTTCATACCTTCTTAATTTGCGTTATCTTCATTGTCAGTAGGAGGTTCAGAGACAGCCCAGAATTAAAAGTGCATGAGCTTCATGACTTCCTTTATGAAACGACTTCTTCAGACTCTCTGCATCTGCTTGCAGACTCCCTCTGTAGGTACAATTCTGTATGGTATCTTCAAGTGAACAATATGAACATTGCACTTTTCAAAACTAAACATGACAATGTGTGCTGCAATGTTCCAGTGAAGCTCAACACAAACTGGAGGAACTGCACCTCATCTTCCGACTAGGCACTTTACAGCCTTCTGGACTTAATATTGAGTTCAACAACTTTAGATCATGAACTCTCTCCTCCATCCCCACCCTCTTTCTGACCCCTCTTTTTCCAATAATTTATATACATTTTTCTTTTCCCACCTATTTCCATTATTTTTAAATGTATTTCCATCCATTGTTTTATCTCTACCTTTTAGCCTATTTCGATTTCCCCCCAAACTCACCCCCACTAGGACTATCTGTCCCTTGCTCGTCCTGCTTTCCACCCTTAATGTCCCCATTAGCACATTCCTTAGATAATATCATCACCGTCAACACCTCTTTGTCCTTTTGTCTGTGACATCTTTTGTCAATCTCCACCTATCACTGGCCCTCTATCCAGCTCTACCTGTCCCACACCCACCCACCACCCCCCCCCCCCCACCCCCCCCAACCCTTAAACCAGCTTATATTTCACCTCTTTTCTATTTTTCCTTGGTTCTGATGAAGAGTTATTCGGACTCGAAACGTTAACTGCATCTCTCTCTGCAGATGCTGTCAGACCTGCTGAATTTTTCCAGATATTTTTGTTTTTATTCTAGATTTCGCTTTTATATTTACGACAATGTGTGGCTTGAGAGCAGTTAGCAGGTGGTGATGTTTCCATGCATCTGCTGCTCTTGTTTTTCTATGTAGTAGAGGTTGTGGATTTGGAAGGTCCTGTCGAAGGAGGTTTGACGAGTTGCAAAGATTTAAGTAGAGTGCTGAATGGACCATTTTTAGTTGGTTAATGTTTCATTGCTTTCAGAATGGAGCTGCAAATCATGATCTTCATGTGCCCATCTCTGTTGAGATAGGCAGCATGCAAACTTTGTGCTGCCCATCTCATTTCCATGATTTCTGTGTGTAGCCCAGCATGACCCATGCTGTTGATTGGCTGCATGTGCAACAAAGGACCTAAAAGTGTGCAAGCCTAACATGGGTTGTCGCTAGCCTCCAGCTCTTAAAGACAGTCAATCTCTCTTAAAGGGAAGCCGCACTGAATCAACTGTCATTGCTGAAATGAAGAAAATTGAAATGGGATGCCAGGATAGTGAAAGATCTATAAATTCCAGATGTGGCACTGGGGGCTTTAGTCTTCAGGAGGAGAGCTTTTATATCTCCGCGGGGAAGCCTGTCAAGGAATTGTCCCAAAAGGGAATGGGAGCAGAGAAGTCAACTTTAGAGTCTGACCCCAAGCATCTAGCAGCAGTGCTGGTAGAGATTTCATAGCCTCACATGATTGCTACAGGTCAGCGACTGCACCTTCAAATGCATGCCTGCCGCACCACCAATCTCTCGTGCTGCTCAATGCATCACACCCCCATCATTCACTCAGCAGCAGTACCTGGTGCTCAGGATGCACAACATTCACAATCTCCTCCTCACCCTCACATTTCTTCCAATGATGCCAGCCTCACACCGTTCTCTTGCTGCATCCCAGATCTTCTATTCGGCTATGGGAGGCACATCACTCAAAAACAATACAGCATAATTCCTGACATTCTGCTCTCTCCCTCTCTCTGTCTCCAGCAGGACAGGGTGACACAAAATACAAGGGAGCAGCAAAGAACTGGAGGAGATGGTGCTCTACTTGATGGGGCCAGCTGAAACAGAATCTGTAGGATCCAGCGTTACTGAGGACAATCAGAATGATAGAATGTTACTGCCTTATTCCCCCTATGAACTCCCACCTCACACACATTCTACTGTATCGAGTGCAAGCTGCAAATGGTGTGACCATGGGCCCCATGCTTTATCCCTTGCACAGCGTTCAATTACCAAATCCTGGGTCCTCCGTGATTTTATGCAGCAGCTCTCTAAAACACCTACAAACATAATCCTTCCCCCTTTCCATCGAGGACCTGGGATGGAGGGTGTTGCATGCAGCAGTCCCATGCAACCACAGGATGTGGCAGTTCACAGACTCCCAAGATGCCTGTGTTTTTTGTGGCCTTGTGGAGTCCGTGGACTATGCTTATATAGGTTATTGTAGGCTGCATCCCCCTTTTAGTTACTTGAAAAACCTTTTGCTTCTGTTTTGTTTGCACTCCAGTTCCACATTCATGATCTACGGGCACCTGGTGCGGAAGGGGGCAGGGAAGGAGGAGGGTCTCCTTGTGAACCTGCTCCTGGGCCTGGCCAAGGTGGCCATTGACAGGTCCAGGCAGGTCGTCCAGCCAGAATGTCTGCCTCTCTTCTGTGGCTACGTTCACGGCTGGGTGTCCCTGGGGAGGGAGCACGCGATGTCTGCTGGCACTGTCGAGGCCTTCTATGCTCGGTGGGCACCATGGGGACTGGGGTGTTTTATCGACCTCCTTAATCACATTTTGATTTAATATTGGTAAGTTTCCTTTAAATTTTGGCTTTTGCTTTTGCAGTTTCCCTTTAAGGGGCTGCCTTTTAATTTTTCCCCTGGTTTGTTAATTTGGTTTATTTGGTTGAACTCAAAAAAATTACAAACATAATCCATAGCATTTCCACTAACTGCCTAAGCAGAAGTAAATCAAAAGCACCTTATCTGCAAGTTCATATCTGGTACTTTAAATAACTATAGTGGGGGTGACCCCTCATGCTGCTGAACATTTGGGGTGGGATTTTAAGCGGCACCATATTCCCCGCACCCCCCCCCCCTCCCCCACCGACTGAAAACCCGGTCGTCAGCCCGCCCACCTGAAATCCGGCTCGCACACTGGGACCACCCTTAATTGTTTTGGAGTGGGACTTCCACCCCCATATTGGAGGAAGTCCTGCCTTAGAGAGCTGCCAACCAATCAGATTGGCTGGCAGCTCTGTTGTCCCAGCAGCACCAGGATCAAGCAGCGGCCACTGCTGGGATTATAGCCAGCCCCTGAAGAAGGAGGCTAATGGAGACCGGACTTGAAGGTAAGTCTGGGATTTACGATGGGCCTGGCTGGCAGACCTAGTGAGGTGGGTGGAAGAGCCATAGGGAGGTGGGGGTCTGGGTTTGAGAGGCCAAGAGAGTGTACAGTTTTGGAGAGTTCCCCTGATGGACACAGGGGAACCCCCCAAAGGAGGGGTTCCCCCACATTGCCCCCCCCCCAACCACCCCCCCGACACCACCTGCCAGCACCGCACCACCCCCATCGCCCCCACCCCCGACAATTGCCTGGCAGCAGCCTGCACAGTGAAATTTGTCGGGCTGCCCACCTAGCCTCCTCTTTCCCCTGCCATACATAAAATAGCAGCAGAGGTGGAACGAGCCCCTTAACAGGCCACTTAAGAGTCTCAATAGACTTCAGAGCTGGCGACTGACTGACACCTTGACCGCCCGCAGTAATATGGGGAACAAGTTGGGGTGGGCGGGAAGGCACAGAGAAAGCCACGTGCTTTATTTTATGAGCCCCCAGCCTTCAAATAGGGTGGGGTCATAACGAGGGATAAAATCAAACCTCTGTTCAGCTGTGAGAAATTATTATAGATGTTCATTAGAGTAGGTTAGGGAAATAACCAGATCAGCCCAAAATCTGTTTGAAGTCACAATAGGAATTCATCTGAAGCCTCCAGTGCCAACGTGGCATGCCTGCGCTAGCATCCTTTACATCATGGATCACCTGATGGGCTGTGCCAGAAGTGACCAGATGTTTGGCTGGCACAAGCTTAGGCATTTGGGGCTCCACAGTACCAACCCCAGAAATACCAGGGAGCCCAATTTCATGGCCATTAACTTTTAGCTCACTGAACATTTATCAGTTGAATTGCATCAAAATTAATGGATTCTCAGAAGTAACAAAATACAGTTGTGGTATTGATAAACAAGCATTGACACTGAGAAGGAGTTACACCATGTCAAAACAATTTGGAAGCAATAAATAAACGGCCGAAGAAGTAATGACCGAATACAGCTAATAAAATAAACATTCTGTTGTCCTTGGAATTTGAATTTCAGCTTGCCAAGTGGCTGATCTGTGCTTTGGCAAGAGTGCCTGTGCTGCTCTTGAAGTCACTAAGAAGGTGTGTAAAATCTGTCTGGTTTTATTCAACCTTCTTGTTTAACTTACCTCCCTGAGAAACTGTCAGAGATAGTTGACAGCCCAACCAGAATAAGGAATTCACAGCCTATAGTGCATTAGAACACTAATGAGGCGGCACCAACTGGCCTTTCTCACACATATGTCATTATGTCAGTAGTTTCTTTGATCAGCAGCTGAACAGGACTACACACACCATTATAATCATCTGTTAAAGCCAATGCATTCCTCGTGTCCACTTTAAGAAAACAGGAAACACAACAGTGTCCCAGCAACCATCGTCACCAACAAAGTAAATATGAAGATATCTTACTTAACAACACCTGAAGATCTTGTGCACATTAACATCTTGTGTTGGTGCTGAGTTTGCCTGTATGTATGATTCATGTGAAGTTGCTAAGAATTTGGCAACTGCATTAATAATTTTACACTTGACATCACAGACCACCTGCAGATACATAGAGTGAAAACGTTTCAGTTCTGAAGATCCCTTTTTGAGCATGTGATCCAAAAGATATACTGTACATTTACTACACCATAACCCAAACTAAAGGCTGGATTCGTTTTCTGTTGCTGCTGTGCAGCCTGAAGAAAATAAACAGACAGACCATTTCTCAGGAAAAAGGTGCAAAAAGGAAAAGGTAACCAATGGGAACGTATTCGGGGAAAAAAATACACATCCAACTGTATATTATTTAGTTTTTTTTATTTGTTCAGGGCTGTGTCAAGTCCAGCATTTGTTGCCCATTCCTAATTGGTCTTGAGAAAGTGATGGTGAACCATCTTTTTGAACAGCTATATTCCATTACAATTAGTTACAAATGCAATTAGTTAAGGAGTTTTAAGATGTTGACTTAACGAAGATGATGAAAAGGCATTTCCAAGTCTGGGTGGTGTATGATTTAGAGGGGAAATTGGAGGTGGTAGCTTTTCCATGCTTGCTCCTTTGTTCTTTTAGGCTGTAGAAGGAGGCATTGTTGGAGAAGCATTGTTGAGTTGTTGTAAAGCATCTTGTAGATCACAGACACTTTTACCACTGTGCAGTGTGTGGAGGAAGCAAATGTTTAAGGTGGTAGGTAGGTGCCAATCAAGCAGGCTGCTTTGTCCTGGATGGTGTTGAGCTTTTTGAGTGTTGTTGGAGCTGCACTCATCCAGGCAAGTGGGGAGTATTCCATCACACTCCTGACAATGGTGATGCCCAGGGTGTTGATGGTGGGATATTCAGTGATGGTAAATCTTAAAACATAAAAGGGAGATGGTTAGATTCTCTATTGTTGGAGATGGTCATTGCCTGATACTTTAAGTGGTGCAAGTCTTACTTGCCTCTTATCAGCCTAAGCCTGAATGTTAGGGTTTGCTGCATAAGACCATGGACTGCTTCAGTATCTGAGGAGTTGTGAATGGAACTGAACACTGCACTCATCAGTGAACATCCCCACTTCTGACCTTATAATGGAGGGAGGGTCATTGGTGAAGAGCTGAAGATGGTTGGGTCTAGGACGCTACCCTCAGAATTGACTGATGGAGCAGTAATTGTCCGGATTAGATTTGGCCTGTTTTTTGTGAACCGGACATACCTGGCAATTTTCCACATGGTTAGGTAGAGGCCAGTGTAGTAGCTGTACTGGAACAACTTGGGCAGAGACACAGCTAGTTCTGGAGCCCAAGTCTTCAGCACAACAGCCAGAATGTTGCCAGGACCCCTAGCTTTTGCAGTATGTGGCACCTTGCTGCTCTTAATTCTTCTTCCAAGTGGTGTTTATCATGGAGGAGTACTGATTCATTGACTGAGTAAGGGTAGTAGGTGTTAATCAGCTGGGAGTTTCTTTGATCATCTTTGACTTGATGCCATGTGACTTCATGGGGTCCAGATTCAATGGTGAAGACTCCCTCCCAATTGTATACCACTGGGCTTCCATCTCTGGTAGATTTGTCCTGCCAGCGGTACAGGAAATGTCCAGGTAAGTGAAGGAGAGGGTCCCCAAAGTTAAGGCAACCTCCAACTTTTTAAAATTTAAAATAAGAAACAGGCCTCACATCCGGACCACCATTGCTGGGGTGAGATAACCCCTCCACTGGACAGCCTGCTGCTGTAGTTGAACCCAGGCAGGCAGAGAGGGCCTCTAATCCTGCCTGGACCACTTGATTGCCTCTGCCATTTGGAGGCTGCCTCCAGGCAACTGTTCTGTCTGCAGGCAGCCTCAGGAATCTGGGTGCTAACTGGAAAATCCCAGTCAGCCTCCACAAAGTGGCCAATAATCAGTTCCATTGATTACACACCGTTTGTGGGAGTGGAATGAAGCCAGGGAACCGGCATGCTGGCCTTGGCGCTATTTTGAAGCGCCCACTTGCTTCATGCCCGCCATATCGGAGCCGAAAGGTCCAGCCCATAATTACCATGCTGCTGTATGCTAGTCGTTCTGGTAGGGAATTGTCTTCATATTAGTTATTAATCACTCTCTCCAAAAAAAGCCATGGAACTTATACTTTTGGATCTCCATGTACATCTGTTGCTGTTATAATGAAGGCCAGGTTTGAGCCATCCTTGTTCATCCAAGGAACACATGAAGGCTTAGTTTAGGAAAGAAGAACATTAAAGTTATGCATTATTTGATAGTTCCAGATTTGGACAGGGAGCAGATTTTAATCCTACTCATGAGTCAGAAACTGGACAGGTGAGCATTTAAAATCACCCATCATTCATATACACTGTGGGGCCGCAGGGACCTGACCTGATGAACAGGATGGACCACCCGGCATCGACCTAGGCACCGGGAACAACAACGACAAACTCAGCCCTGTCGACCCTGTAAAGTCCTCCTTACTAACTGTATCTGGGGGCTAATGCCAAAATTGGGAGAGCTGTCTCACAGGTTAGTCAAGCAACAGCCTGACATAGACATCTTTACGGAATCATACCTTACAGTTAATGACCCAGACACCACATTACCATCTCTGGGTATGTCCTGTCCCACCGGCAGCACATACCCCGCAGAGGTGGTGGCACAGTGGTAAACAGTCGGGAGGGAGTTGCCCTGGGAGTCCTCAACACCGACTCTGGACCCCATGAAGTCTCATGGCATCAGGTCAAATATGGGTAGGGAAACCTCCTGCTGATTACCACGTACTGCCCTCCCTCAGCTGATGAATCAGTGCTCCTCCATTTCACTTGGAGGAAACACTGAGGGTGGCAAGATGGCAGAATGTACTCTGGGTGGGGGACTTCAATGTCCATCACCAAGAGTGGCTTGGCAGCACCACTACTGGCGGAGCTGGCCGTGCCCTAATGACATAGCTGCTAGACTGGGTCTGCGGCAGCTGGTGAGGGAACCAACAAGAGGGAAAAACATACTCGACCTCATTCTCACCAACCTGCCTGCCGCAGATGCATCTGTCCATGACAGTATTGGTAGGAGTGACCACCACACAGTCATTGTGGAGACGAAGTCCCGCCTTCACATTGAGGATACCCTCCATTGTGTGGCACTACCACCATGCTAAATGGGATAGATTTTGAACAGATCTAACAACTCAAGACTGGACATCCACGAGGTGCTGTGGACCATCAGCAGCAGCAGAATTGTACTCGAACACAATCTGTAACTTCATGGCCTGGTATATCCCCCAATCTACCATTACCATCAACCCTGGTTCAATGAAGAGTGCAGGAAGGCATGCCAGGAGCAGCACCAGGCATACCTAAAAATGAGGTGTCAGCCTGGTGAAGCTAAAACACAGGACCACTTATGTAACAAACAGCATATGCAGCAAGTGATAGATAGAGCCAAATGATCCACAACCAACGGAGCAGATCAAAGCCCTGCAGTCCTGACACATCCAGTCGTGGATGGTGGTGGGCAATTAAACAACTCACTGGAGGAGGAGGCTCCACAAATATCTCCATCCTCAATGATGGAGGAGCCCAGTACATCAGTGCAAAAGATAAGGCTGAAGCATTTGCTACAATCTTCAGCCAGAAGTGCCGAGTGGATGGTCCATCTTGGCCTCCTCCGGAGGTCCCCAGCATCACAGATGCCAGTCTTCAGCCAGTTCTATTCACTTCACATGATATCAAGAAATGGCTGAAGGCACTGGATAATGCAAAGGCTGTGGGCCCTGACAACATTCCGGAAATAGTGCTGAAGACTTGTGCTCCTGAACTTGCCATGCCCCTAGCCAAGCTGTTCCAGTACAACTACAACACTGGCATCTACCCAGCTACGTGGAAAATTGCCGAGGTATGTCCTGTACACAAAAAGCAGGACAAATCCAATCCAGCCAATTACCGCCCATCAGTCTACTCTCGATCATCAGTAAAGTAATGGAAAGGGTCATCAATGGTGCTATGAAGCGGCACTTGCTTAGCAATAACCTGCTCACTGACGCCTAGTTTGGGTTCCGCCAGGGCCACTTAGCTCCTGACCTCATTACAGCCTTGGTTCAAATGTGGACAAAAGAACTGAACTCCTGAGGTGAGGTTAGAGTGACTGTCTTTGACAGCAAGGCGGCATTTGTCCGAGTGTGGCATCAAGGAGCCCGAACAAAACTGGAGACAATGGGAATCAGGGAAAAACTCTCCACTGGTTGGGGTCATACCTAGCACAAAGGGAGATGGTTGTAGTTGTTCGAGGTCAGTCATCTCAGCTCCAGGACATCACTGCAGGAGTTCCTCAGGGTAGTGTCCTAGGCTCAACCATCTTCAGCTGCTTCATCAATGACCTTCCTTCCATCATAAGGTCAGAAATGGGGATGTTCGCTGATGATTGCACAATGTTTAGCACCATTCGCAACTCCTCAGATCCTGAAGCGGTCCATGTCCAAATGCAGTAAGACCTGGACAATATCCAGGCTTGGGCTGACAAGTGGCAAGTAACATTCGCGCCGAACAAGTGTCAGGCAATGACCATCTCCAACCATCGCCCCTGATGTTCACTGCATTACCATCACTGAATCCCTCACTATCAATATCCTGGGGATTACCATTGACCAGAAACTGAACTGGACTAGCCACATAAATACTGTGGCTACAAGAGCAGGTCAGAGGCTAGGAACACTGCGATGAGTAACTCACCTCCTGACTCCCCAAAGCCTGTCCACCATCTACAAGACACAAGTCAGGAGTGTAATGGAATACTCCCCACTTGCCTGGATGAGTGCAGCTCTCACAACACTCAAGAAGCTTGACACCATCCACAACAAAGCAGCCCGCTTGATTGGCACCACATCCACAAACATTCACTCCCTCCACCACCAATGCACAATAGCAGCAGTGTGTACCATCTACAAAATACACTGCAGGAATTCACCAAGGCTCCTTAGGCAGCACCTTCCAAACCCATGACCACTACCATCTAGAAGGACAAGGGCAGCAGATGGACGGGAACACCATCACCTGGAAGCTCCCCTCCAAGTCACGCACCATCCTGACTTGATAATATATCGGCATTCCTTTACTGTCGCTGGGTCATAATCCTGGAACTCCCTTCCTAACTGCACTGTGAGTGTACCTACACCATATGGACTGCAGCTGTTCAAGAAGGAAGCTCACCACCATCTTCTCAAGGACAACTAGGGATGGGCAATAAATGCTGGCCCAGCCAGCAAAGCCCACATCCCGTGAACGAATATAAAAGAAGAACTGCAATTTACAACAGGCTGCCTGAATGGGGAATCTGGAACGCGTTTTCTACCAGCCCAACCCGGAGTCGAATTGGATCAGGGTTGGAAGAGACCAAAAAAAGAAAAGGATGAAATGTTTTCTACATTTTCCTGATGGGTCCTGGAAAAGCGGATACTCAAGGATTGTCAAGGCAGCAGATCGGAAACTTTCTCTTGAGATATCATTGATTGTGCAATATTTATGAGATAAAAATTATGAAATTAGTCTTGGGTGATGATGAGCAACAGGCGACAGTAAGTCAGCAGCCCAGTTAACACGTCACCTGATACTCTTTTCCATTGTGGAAGGGGGACTTGGCCAGAGTGTAAAACGGACTGCCAACGAGGAGGGCCGATTGGTTCTGCACATAATTCCTTCATTAATAATAATACACATATGCTGACATTATTTGAACAGCATAATTGACTGCAAGGCTGGTTATTAGAGAACTAATGTTAAATGTTAAACCTCTGATTTATTACATCCTACCGATATAAAGTTCACAGAATGAAGCTGAGTATAATTGCAAGCATGTGCATTATAGACATAAAGTAAGATTAGTTATGAAGTGTGTTTTTGGACTGCAGAAATAATGATGGAGATGTCACAACAGCTCTGGTGGTGATGCACAGCTGAATAAATGTGCAAAAAATGTTTGCCACGTGTTGCTTGCTACATAATTCTCGCACATCCCTGATTTTAATCGGGCTACTATCCGTGCCTTTAGCTGCCTGGGCCTGAGGCTCTGGAAATTCCTGCTTAAGCCTCTCCATCTCTCTAACCGTTCCCCCCTCCTTTAAGGTGCTCCTTAAAGCCCACCTGTTTAATCAAGCCTGTCTGAATATCTTCTTACATGGTTTGTGGTTAAGCTTTATTTGATAATGCTTCTTTGATAGGCCTTGGCATGTTTTGCCATGTTAATGACGTCCTAAAATTACAAGTTGTTCTGGTTATAATCTTGCAACATAGAGAAGAGGTGAACTGCATATTAATGAAAAAAATTGCTATAGAAATAGAGCTACAAAAAGTACTCTCCTTGGGCTGATGTACTGGAATTGGTCAGGACTAATGGAAAACCATTTCTGTTGAACATGTTATTTAGTAAAACTGTTCTGTGACATTTTTCGTACTGATATTCGCGAAATATGGTGTATCAGATTTTATTTCAAGATTTTTTCACGTAGACATTGAAATTAAACAAAGAGACTCTTGAATACAATTTGTTGAAAGTTAAAATTTGGGGCAGAATTTTCCGTTTGATGTGTGGTGGGGGGGGTCCCTCACGTAGGTGCGGTGACGTCGGGCGAGCGTCCATTGCGCTATTTCATTGGGCGGGCGCGCGATGGAGTCAGACGCACGCCTGCCATTAATTAACGGGCCATTTAAGGCCCTTTAGTCTTCAATCGACGTCGATTTTTCGGCGCCCGTGCAATCTTCGGGCCGGCGCACAGGCACAACGGGCAGGCAGGTAAGACACATTTGTATAAACCTCATCCACAGGCGGGATAAGAGGGCTCAGTGGGGTTGTGAATCTGCTCTGTGAAGTATTTATTGGTGAAAGTTTTTCAAATTTGCCAGTGTTATCTGCAGTGCTTCAGGACGCATCCCAGCAGCTTTTTCTGGACTCTTAACCTTCAGATCAGCACTCTGCTGTCAGGAATCTTTTCCTGGCCTGCAGGTTTCAGGAAGCCTTCCCATAGCTTGGGTATGGGATCTGATCTGTCCACTGGAGGCAGCTCCTCTAAGGAGGAAGAGAGAGCTAGAAGGGGGAGGAGGCCAGGAGTTCACATTCATCCTCCAGGGGAGCCACCTTTGGGAGGACAGGCACAGGCACAAGGAGTGATGATTGACCTTCATCCACTTCCGTTGGGACCAGGCAAGCCAGACAGAGCGAGCCAGAGGCTTCGCAGCCATTGCTGGCTTCCCCCGCATCCAGGGTGCAAAAGACTGCACACATGTGGCCATCAAGGTGCCAGCGGGTGAGCCCGGTGCCTTCGTCAACAGGAAGGGCTTCCACTCCATGAACGTGCAGATAGTGTGTGATCACAGGATGCTGATTCTGCAAGTCTGTGCAAGGTACCCAGGCAGCTCCCACGATGCCTACATCCTCAGGCACTCCCAGGTGCCAGGGCTCTTCAGTGCTCCAGCCCGGCTGGATGGGTGGCTGCTGGGTGACGAGGTCTATCCCCTAAGAAGGTGGCTCATGATGCCTCTCCACCATCCAAGAACAGAGGTTGAGCAGCGGTACAATAGGAGCCACACCTCCACAAGGGTCATGGTGGAGAGAACCATCGGTCTTCTCAAGATGCACTTCTAATGCCTGGACCGGTCAGGGGGTGCACTCCAGTACCCCCCAGATAATGTCTTGGTGATAGTGGTTGCATGCTGCACTCTCCACAATCTTGTGCTGGAAAGGGGGGACGCAGTAGACGATGAAGACATCGACACAGTGTTTGTGGCTGCACATGATGAGTCCAGCAGTGATTCCGAGGGTGAGCACACACAGGGAAATGCTGAGGGGGTAGACGCAGACCCGGGACTACTCCAGGGAGGCAGGGACATCGGGGATGCTTTAATCCAATGAACCTTCAGCTAGCAGAACACAGATGGATCACTAGGACAAGCCTGGGCTGCAGGCTCCATACTCGACACCTAAGTGCAAAATCTGCCAGGTCAGCAGCACCAACTAAGGGCCTTGTACATAAAGCTGAATGTCCAACAAAACACTCATTACACTTTTCTTAAACATACACATGCAGAAGAAATGAGGCACCCTCAGCCATGGTCACACATCTGGCATTTAATGTGTGAAGCAGAAGTTATCACAAATAGAAAACAATAGTGTAAACAATCAAAAGGAAATCATAAGGACCTAATTTTGGGCCAACACAAAAGCAGCAGTGAAAGACCCGTGGTGTGCCTAAGGTGCCTTATGCTTTCATTTACGGTTGCCACGTCTTGGTCCTGCCCCCTCGCTCATAGTGGCATCTGAGACAGCCTACTGACTCTGCTGTCCTGTTGGCCTCGATGACCTTGGTGGTCGTCCTCTGGCCCGTGGAGCCTCTGCTGGCCCCACCTGGGAGGGAGCTGCCTGTTCCGCAGCTGGCATCTCCCCATTCGTCGCAGCCTCACTGGATGCTATGGTCACTGGGAGAGGGGCGGAGGAGCTGCCGCCCTCATCCGGAGTGCCCTCAGAGGAGCCTGCAGAGATGACAGGCAGCTGCTGCGTTGTCATGAGGTCGCTTCGGACCTCCCTGCTCACCGTGGAGCTGGGAACGAGCTGGGAAACTTGGTGCCCACGCCATCTCCACACTGGCACTGACCAGCTGAGGTCATTGCCAATGTGAGGGCGTGCTGGTCAGAGCACATCCCCAGGAAGTCCTGGCGGGTCTCCTGGAGGAGGCTCTCCACAAGAGTCGCCACTCTCTCCATGGAGGATGCTTGGCGCTCGGACATGAGACTCATTGCTTCAGCGAGCGTCCGGGTAGACTCCTTCACCACGGACACCATGCCAAGCATATCCTAATGTATCACCCCCAGTTGCTCCCGCACATCCGGCCGCATTTCCTGCCCCTGCTGCGTTGTGGACGACTCCAGAGGCACATCATCAGGCACTGACTGAACATGTGCCTGGTCCCCTGCAGCCCTCCGACTGCTGGCACTATGTGCACCCTCTGTCTCTGTCAGCTCCTCCAGCGACTGTGAAGTGCCCTCACCACTGTGCCCCGGGACACTAGCCGTTGTTCTAATTCCCACTGAGGTGCTAGTATCTGCGCTGGTGCCTGCCTCGCAGAAATGGTGTGACGCTGGTGAGACTTCAGGCCCCTCAGGTTTGAGAGGGAGCATCTGCTGCTCCTCCTCCTGGCCGTGCTCTGATGGTGCTAAAGGAAGAACAAGTACAGCGCATCAATTAGTGTGCAGACAATGACAAAGTTCCCCCAGCTCATTATGCGCTCAACCTTCCATAGCCAATTGCCCAGCAATGTTACAACAATAACTAATTTAACAATCATCAGTGCTGTGGCTGTTAGGACAATGTGGACCTCACTGTTGGCCTTAAATACCTGGCCGTGGCACCCCAGCCTCACCGACACCGGTAGACCTGGGTGCATGGCGCCTCTCCAGTTCAAGGGCCTCCTGTTCGAAGCGGCTTCACATGGAGAGCTGTGCCTGGCCGCCTCCAGTCCTCACACGCTCGGCTACATTATGAGCATTCTTCTCCTGAAAAAGAGAGAAGAGCATTGATTAGTGTGAATTGCACATGGACTCTGCTCACGAACTGCACACCCCAACCAGAGCGGGGCATATCAGGCCTCCAGTGCCTCCTCACCCCCGCTGCTGCTGATCACTCAGACAAAGATGCCAAGCCTGATCCCCACCACCCCACCGCCCCCTTAGACAAATGCTGCCTACATCACATTAGGAACCACACAGTATTTCCTCCCATAACAAGGAGGCACAAGCACGTGCAGCGTAGAGGGCAGCTGATGGTTCGTTGCCATGCCATCTTGAGGCTCCCCCTCCACCATCTCATCACCCTGACTAGACATGTCCTGGAGTTCTGAGTCTGCACCTAGGTGCAGCTCCTCTAGGTTGCCCTAAACCAGTCATGTGGGACTAAGATCAACACATGCTGTGGGGGAGAACTCATCTCCTCATGACCTACTCAGGCTGACCTCAGCATGGGCACTATCTGCTTGCCCACCCAGCAAAGGCAAAATGCCCTCAATGATTCAATGCAGTCACAACACTAAGACCAGGGTGGGGGGCAGTGCTGCAGAAGGTAAGGCTACCTGCTGGGTTAAATGCCCAATGCCAACATGGTACTCACCCTGCCAGAGCACAACAAATCGTTGAAGCGCTTATGGCACTGGGATCCAGGTGCGCCGCACCACGTCGCGGGAGCTCACCACCTCCGCTACCACCTCCCAGGCAGGTTTCGTCATGTGGGGGTCCTCCTCCTCCCATCCTGGGGGACCAACACCTCCCGCTGTGCTGCCACCTCCTCGAGGAGGGCAGCAAGGCAGTCATCAGAAGAACGAGGGGCGCATTGGCCCCCCCGTTGGCCTACCTTCCAGCCTGGCCTGCTCCGCTGGCCCACCCTCCAGTCTGGTCTGCTCACCCGAACCCCTCTGCTGCAGCCTAGAACTGGCCATTGTGAACAGCCTACAAAAGGCTGCAAGGCCTTCTCTTAAACAGGCTGCTGGGTCGCCATTGGAGCAGATAGTCTGTGCATGCCCACCGCCGCCCGCCCACTCCCGCTATCCACAGTAGTCGGGAAATATGCTTAATTGGCCTACCCACCTAAAATGGCGGCGCGGACCCAATCGCAGATGGCGATTGGGTCTGTGCCCGCTCCTGCTCCACCCCCTCCACCCACCCCCCGCAACCAAATGGAACATCCTGGCCTTGGAGTCACTGATCTTAAAACAGGTTATTTTCTGACTGCTATAATAACTGAGGGCCTGAATATAGGGAGTTAGGAAGTAAGTCCAAAATTCTGCATGAAAACTGTCTCTCCCACAGCAAATTTTCAGGCTTTGCCATGAATATCGTGATTGAGTTTCTGACTACTCCGGTTCTTCTCTACCTTCCCCTCCAAATTTGGAAATACCAGACTTAACCTTGTATGAAGGTGGCGTTTCATCAGTAATTCAGACGGTGTTGAACCTGGAGTTGCATGAGGAGTTGTACGATAATTGAGAAGAAAACACGAAAGTTGAGTTTCTAGAGTACCTTCGGATAACCTCTTCATTCCAGATGTGAAAGTTTGCACAGCTCTTTCAGCTAACCCATTTGATGAGGGATGATAGGGTGCTGCTTCCATTTAAACTCATGAATCTCTGAAATTCTGTATTAGTGAATACAGTGCCATTATCCAAAACAATGACTTCTGGTAGGCCATGTATACTAAAACACTGGCACAGCTTTTCAATAGTTGAACACAATGTCAGTGATCTAACTTCATACACTTCCATCCACTTAGAATACACATAGATGTTCAATAAAAACATGGTACCTAAAAGTGGATCTACGTAGTCGACAAGGGAATTCCCACGGATGCAGTGGAGCTGAAATGGGCAACTTCTTTTGTTGCTGACACTGGAGGCAGTGCTTGCCCATGCTTTCAATATCACTGTCTATGCCCAGCCACTAGACATAGCTTTGTGTAAGAATCTTCATCTTTGAAATGCCTGCCAAGGGTGGTTCCCTTCCTTGCGAAGGGATGACGACTCTTGATCCCCACAACAAGATTCCATCTTAACAACTTAGCTCTGCTTTACGGGCATGGAATGGTCTTATCTCTCAGAGACTGGTGCATTTGACCATCCTTGCAATACTTGGCCTTGGACTTTTCATAAGATTGGATCTGTTTGTTCAATTTCTTATTTGCTTCACACGGATCGCGGAAGAGTCAAAGAAAATCAACACAAGCACAATGTCTTGTGGGACTGCAGCATGTACAATGCTACCTGGCAATGGAAGCCGAATGAGTGTGTCTGCATTTGCAATATGCACACTGGGACATTGCATGAAGGTGTACTCATACACCGATAAAATCAAAGCTCAATGTTGAATTCTGGCTGAGGCTATTGGCGGAAAGGCTTTATCCTCACTGAATAAAGCCATTAATGGTTTATAGTCTGACGCTATGGTGAAATGTCAACCATGCAGATATTGATGGAATTTCTTCACTCCGAATATCACTGATAAACCTTCCTTTTCAAGTTGTGAATAACCCTTCTCAGCTGAAGAGGGAGTTCTGGAGACATAGCCTGTCGGCCTTTCTGATTTGATTTCTGTCTTTTCTTCTTCTGTTCACTGCAGAGTTTTGTCTCATCCTTCATTTTGATTTCACAGTCAGCCAAATTTCTGTCTGGTGAAACCTTAACTTGGTTCAGTTCGTTGGTTGAGCTAGCCATAGCGTTGCTACCCACTCGCATCTTAGAAAGTTCCATGACTTTAACTTCAAATGCCTCTTTTGTTTCAATCAGCTGATTCTTCAGCTCTTCTGTCTCTTTCTTGTATCTTTTGGCTTCCTCCTGGAACATTGAACACTGTTGAGTTTTATCTGCCAACTGTTCCTTCAGTTTGTTTAGAGTGGCACAAAATTCGTTTTGCTTCGCTTCATGATTTTCCTGTGGAACCAACTCTGACTTGAGAGATCCTTGCATCCTCTGAAGGCCCTTCAATTCTTCTAACTCATTCCAAAATACACTGTCATATTCCCTTATTAGATCAGGAACTTTCCCTGTTCTCACTTGAAATATTTATGACCAGTTGAGCATAATTTTTTGTAACTAGCGCAGTCCAGAAGACTAGTGCCAGAATTTTTCCCTTGTCAGGCGGGCTCGGCGGGAGTGGGCGGGGACTGTTGGGAAGTCGTGTTGGCCTGGGTCACTTAGCACAGCAGTTAGGAGCTGCCCACCCCGCCCTTGGACTTCAGAGGTCTTAGAGTGTGAGTGGCAAATGTCAATGAGGCAGCAACTGGGCAAGGGGGTGAGCCTTGGCTGCTTGGATTGAGTGTCTTGTGGCTCCAGAGTCACAAATCGGCTGAGCCCTGTGAGGTGTTCCTTAGGTGGGGTTGGCCAGGCTGCAATGGCAATGCAGGTACAAGGTGGAATAAGCAATGCTCCTCTCTTCTTTCAGGAGAAGACATCCCATAACAATGCCGAGAGGTTGCGGACTGGTGGTGGAGCACCCCATCTACTCATCCTAACTCGACATGGGCAATGGGCCAAGTGCTGGTAAATGAGATTAGATAGGTAGGTCAGGTGTTTCTCACGTGTCGATGCAGACTCGAAGGGCCTCTTCTACACTGTGTGATTCTGTGATTCTGTGACATGAGCCCTGGAGGCCCTGGAGCTTGAGAGGCGCCATGCGCCTAGGTCAACTGGCCGCAGTGAGGTTGGGGTGCCACAGGGAGGTAAGAGTGCAACGCACTGAGGTCAGAATGTCTGTAATAGCAACCATTCTACTGTAGTCTCTATACTGATGTGAGCCTTGAACATGGGATCCCCATTGGTAATGGAAAGACGAGGGCACCCTGATTTGGGTGCCAGGCCTGCACAGTAACAGTGTAATGACGTCAACTAATGACATGTCCTTGCTCTTCCTTTCAGGCTCACCAGCAGCCCATTGGGGTCAGGAGCCTGAAAGGCTCACCCCAGAGGACAGCAACCATCACAGTGCACCTGTGTCACACCCTCTCAATTAAGCAGGCACCAGTGCAGATACCAGCACCTCGGTGGGCATTACACCGGCGGTTAGTATCTCGGTGCACATTATTGAGGGCACTTCCCACTCGCTTGAGGTGCAGGTGGAGGCAGAGAGTGCCCAGGGCACCTGCAGTCAGAGGACTGCTGGGAACCAGGAACATGCTCAGTCAGTGGCTGATGATGGTGCCTCTGGAATCATCTCTGAGGCAGGAGAGGCTGAAAGTCCAGCAAGGTGTGCAGGAGGATCTGGCGGAGATACATGAGGGAAGTGTGCCATGGTCTCCGTGATGGAGGATTCCTTGCAGAGCGTGAGCAAGCAATGACTTTCATGGCCGAGCAGACTGCCTCCTCCATGGAGAGAGTGGCGACTCTCATGAAGAGGCTCCTCCAGGAGCTGAATCAGGGCTTCCTGGGGATGCGCTTGGACCTACAAGCCCTCACACGGGCAATGATCTCATGTGGTCACTGTCAGTGTGGGAGATGGATTGGGCACCAGTATCCCAGGTAGGTTCCCGTCCATCAATGGTGAGCAGGGGGGGTCACAAGTGACGTCACCATGGCGCATGAATTAGCCTGTCGTCTCTGCAGCCTCCTCTCAGGGTGCTCCAGATGATGGCATCAGCTCCTCCACTCTTCTGCCAGTGACTGTGGCATCCGATGAGGCTGCGGCGACCGAGGAGATGCTAGCCGTGGCACTGGCCGCTCCCTCCCAGGTGGGGCCAGCACAGGCTTCACGGGCCAGAGGACGCCGGCCAAGGTCATCTAGGCCAACAGGACAGAAGGGTGAGCAAGCTGTCTCCAATGCCGGTGCCAGCGAGGAGGGAGCTCCTAGATGTAGCACCTGCAAGCGAAAACTTAAAGCACAACACGAGCTTATCACTGGTGATATTAGTCTCCCCCACTTTTATGTTAAATGTTCATTGGTGTAACAGAGAAACATAGAAAACAGGAGCAGGAGGAGGCCATTCGGCCCTTCGAACCTGCTCTGCCATTCATCGTGATCATGGCTGATCATCCAACTCAATAGCCTGCTCCCACTTTCTCCCCATATCCTTTGACCCTTTTTGCCCCAAGAGCTATATCTAACTCCTTCTTGAAAACATACAATGTTTTGGCCTCAACTACTTTCTGTGGTAGCAAATTCCACAGGCTCACCACTCTCTGGGTGAAGAAATTTCTCCTCATATCAGTCCTAAATGGCCTACCCTGTATCCTCAGACTGTGACTCCTGGTTCTGGACTCCCCCACCATCGGGAACATCCCCCCTGTCTAGTCCTGCTAGAATTTTATAGGTTTCTATGAGACCCCCCCTCATTATTCTGAACTCCAGCGAATATAATCCTAACCGATTCAATCTCTCCTCATACGTCAGTCCTGCCATCCCAGGAATCAGTCTGGTAAACCTTCGCTGCACTCCCTCTGCAGCAAGAACATCCTTCCTCAGCTAAGGAGACCAAAACTGCACACAATATTCCAAGTGTGGTCTCACCAAGGCCCTGTATAATTGCAGCAAGACATCCCTGTTCCAGTACTCGAATCCTCTCACTATGAAGGCCAATATACTATTTGTCTTCTTTACCGCCAGCTGCACTTGCATGCTTGCCTTCAATGACTGGTGTATGAGGACACCCAAATCTCGTTGCACATTCCCCTCTCTCAATTTATAGCCATTCAGATAATAACCTGCCTTCCTGTTTTTGCTACCAAAGTGGATAACCTCACATTTATCCACATTATGCTGCATCTGCCATGTATTTGCCCACTCACTCAGCTTGTCCAAATCACACTGAAGCATCTTTGCATCCTCCTCACAGATCACCCTCCCACCCAGCTTTGTGTCATCTGCAAATTTGGAAATATTACATTTTGCTCCTTCATCTAAATCATTAATATATATTGTGAATAGCTGGGGTCCCAGCACTGATCCCTACGGTACCCCACTAGTCACTGCGTGCCATTCGGAAAAAGACCCGTTTATTCCTACTCTTTGTTTCCTGTCTGCCAACCAGTTTTCTATCCATCTCAGTACACTACCCCCAATCCCATGCGCTTTAATTTTACACGCTAATCTCTTATGTGGGACTTTGTCGAAAGCCTTCTGAAAGTCCAAATAAACCACATCCACTGGCTCCCTCTCATTAAAGCTACTAGTTACACTCTTGAAAAATTCCAGTAGATTTGTCAAGCATGATTTCCCTTTCGTAAATCCATGCTGACTCAGTCCGATTCTGCCACTGTTTTTCAAGTGCTCAGCTATTAAATCTTTTATAATGGACTGTAGAATTTTCCCCACTACTGACATCAGGCTGACTGGTCTATAATTCCCTGTTTTCCCTCTAACTCCCTTTTTAAATAGTGGGGTTAGATTAGCTACCCTCAATTTGTAGGAACTATTCCAGAATGAATAGAATCTCGGAAGATGACCACCAATGCATCCACTATTTCTCGGGCCACTTCCTTAAGTACTCTGGGATGTAGATTATCAGGCCCTGGGGATTTATCGGCCTTCAATCCCATCAATTTCTCCAACACCATCTCCCTACTAATACTGATATCTTTCAGTTCCTCCATCTCACTAAACCCTGTGTTCCCCAATGTTTCAGGTATGTTATTTGTGTCCACCTTTGTGGAGACAGAACAAAAGTATATATTTAGTTGGTCAGCCATTTCATTGTTCCCCATTATAAATTCCCCTGTTTCTGACTGTAAGAGACCTATATTTGTCTTCACCAATCTTTTTTTCTTCACATACCTATAGAAACTTTTACAGTCAGTTTTTATGTTCCCTGCAAGCTTACTCTTGTACTCTATTTTCCCCTTCTTAATCAATCCCTTGGTCCTCCTTTGCTAAATTCTAAAGTGCTCCCAATCCTCAGGTCTGTTGTTTTTTTCTGGCTAATTTGTATGCCTCTTCCTTGGATCTAATACTATCTCTAATTTCCCTTGTAAGCCATGGTTTGGCCACCTTTTCTATTTTACTTTTGCGCCAGACAAGAATTAACAATTGTTGCAGTTCACCCATGCGCTCTTCGAATGTTTGCCATTGCCTATCCACTGTCATCCCTTTATGTAATGTTTCCCAATCCATCATAGCCAACTCGCACCTCATACCATCATAGTTTCATTTATTAAGACTCAGGACCCTAGTCTCAGAATCAACTACGTCACTCTCCATCTTGATGAAGAATTCTATCATATTATGGTCGCTCATCCCCAAGGGGCCTCGCACAACTAGATTGCCAATTATTCCTTTCTCATTATACAATACCCAGTCGAGGATGGCCTGTTTGCTAGTTGGTTCCTCAATGTATTATCCCGTATACACTCCAGGAATTCCTCCTCCATGTATTGTTACTAATTTGATTTGCCCAAACTATATGCAGATTAAAGTGACCCATAATTACAGATGTTCCTTTATTGCATGCATCTCTAATTTTCTGTTTAATGCCATTCCCAACATCACCTTTACAGTTTGGGGGTCTATATACAATCCCCCACTAATGTTTTTTGCCCCTTAGTGTTTCTGAGCTCTACCCATACAGATTCCACATCGTCGGAGGTAATACCTTTCCTCACTATTGCGTTAATTTCCTCTTTAACCAGCAATGCAACTCCACCACCTTTTCCTTTTTGTCTGTCCTTCCTAAATACTAAATACCCCTGGATGTTCAGTTCCCATCCCTGATCATCCTGCAGCCATGTCTCCATAATCCCGACTATATTATACCTGGTTACATCTATTTGTGCAGTTAATTCATCCACTTTATTGCAAATGCTCCTTGTGTTAAGGCACAAAGCCTTAGGCTTGTCTTTTTAATCTTACTTGTCCCATTCCCACTATTTTTCACTGAGACCCTGTTTGATTCTTGCCTTTAATTTCTCTGCCTATCACTTTTCTTATTCCCCTTTCTGTTTTTTGTTCTTGTCGCTGATTTCCCCTCCTCTGACTCCTTGCATAGGTTCCATTCCCCCTGCCATTTTAGTTTAAACCCTCCCCAACCACTCTAGCAAATATTCCCCCTAGGACATCAGTCCCAGTCCTGCCCAGGTGTAACCTGTCCAGTTCATACTGGTCTCACCTCCCCCAGATGTCCCAAAGGTCCCAATGTCCCAGAAATCTGAGACCCTCCCCCTCACACCATCTCTTCAGTCATGTATTCATCCGATATATCCTGCTATTTCTACTCTGACTAGCACGTGGCACTGGTAGTAATCCTGAGATCACTACCTTTGAGGTCCTACTTTTCAACATACTTCCTAACTCCCAAATTCTGCTTTTAGGACCTCATCCCTTTTTTTACCTATGTCGTTTGAACCAATGTGTACCACAACCACTGGCTGTTCACCCTCCCCCTTCAGAATGTCCTGTAGCTGCTCTGAGACATCCTTGACCCTAGCACCAGGGAGGCAACATACCATCCTGGAGTCGCGTTTGCGGCCACAGAAACACCTATCTATTCCCCTTACATTTGAATCCCCTATAACTATTGCATTCCCATTTTTACTCCTCCCCTGTGCAGCAGAGACAACTGTGGTGCAATGAATTTGGCTGTTGCTGCTTTCCCCTGAGAGACCATTTCCCCCCAACAGTATCCAAAGCAGTATATCTGTTTTGCAGGGGAATAGCTACAGGAGATTCCTGCACGGTCTGCCTGGTCCTCTTGTTCTGCCTGGTGGTCACCCATTCCCTTCCTGCCTGTAGACTCTTAGCCTGCGGTGTGACCACCTCTCTATACGTGCTATCCATGATACTCTCCGCCTCGTGGATGCTCCACAGTCCCCAGCCACCGCTCCAGCTCCAAAACCCAGGCTTCCAGGAGCTGCAGCTGGAGACGTTTCCTGCACACATGCTGGCCCCGGGCATTGGAAATGTTCCCGACTTCTCACGTCACACCGCGGCTTTGAGCTCTCCTGCCATGACTTACCCCTTTAAATTAAATTAAACTTTTTGGAAGATACTTAATATCAAATAATATCAATTACTCTAGGGCCTTTCTTCCCTGCTCCACATTTTTACAGAATATAGCCCTTACAAATGATGAACCACAAAATAAGACCTTAAAAACTGTAAGCGATAAAAGTAGTAAATACTTACCGGCTGTACTCACAGTACTCAAAGGATCATCTTGTTCCCACCTCACTGAACTCCCTCAGTCATCTCTGCTCTCCCAGCTCCTTTTCAACTCCCAGCTCCTCTCGCGCTCCTCTTCAACTCTCGGCTCCTCTCATGCACCTTTTCAACTCCTGGCTCCTCTCGTGCTCCTTTTCAACTCCTGGCTCCTCTCGTGCTCCTTTTCAACTCCTGGCTCCTCTCGTGCTCCTTTTCAACTCCCGGTTCCTCTCGTGCACCTTTTCAACACCAGGCTCCTCTCGTGCTCCTTTTCAACTCCCGGCTCCTCTCGTGCTTCTCTTCAACTCCCGGATCCTCTCGTGCTTCTCTTCAACTCCCGGCTCCTCTCGTGCTTCTTGTCAACTCCCGGCTCCTCTCGAGCTTCTTTTCAACTCCCAGCTCCTCTCGCGCTGTGATAGATAACACCTCTCAATTTAATTTGTATTATGTATGCCAGGCAGTATACCATTAAATATGTTTCTGTTCAACAACCTCTGGGTGCTTCATCAGTTCTGCAGGTGCAGGGTAACCCATGATGCTATGAGTGACTTGTTTGCCATCGAATTTTATTGAAATGGCGCATAGTGCATGTTGTTCACCAAGCAAATGTTCCTGTCAGGGATCGAGTATGGAGCCTTCAGCCCTGGCATGTGGTGGTTCTTATTTGGTAGGCTAGCTGAAAAAGCATTGGATCAAAGTGTCCTGGGTATCCCTGCCTCCCTGGAGGTTGTCCAGGTCAGTGTTTATCCCCTCAGTGTTCTCCTGTGTGTGCTCATTCTTGGACTCACTACTGGACTCATCGTCTGTTGCCAGAGCAGCTGCGTCAAAATCATTTTTCTCCACTGCGCCCGCCCCCCTTTCTAGCGCCAGATTGTGGAGAGCGCAGCATGCAACCACTATCAGCAGCACACAATCTGGGGGGGTATTGCAGTGCACCCACTGAATGGTCCAGGCATCGGATGTGCATCTTGAGAAGACCAATGGCTCTCTCCACCACCGCCCTTGTGGAGGCATGGCTCGGCCTCTGTTCTTGGATGGCGGAGAGGCGTCATGAGCCACCTTTTGAGGGGATAGCCCTTGTCACCTAGCAGCCAACCATCCAGTTGGGCTGGAGCACTGAAGAGCCTCGGCACCTGGGAGTGTCTCAGGATGTAAGTGCCTTCGGAGTTTCCTGTGTACCTTGCACAGACTTGCAGGATCTGCATCCTATGGTCACACACTATCTGCATGTTCATGGAGTGGAATCCCTTCCTGTTGACAAAGGCATCCTGCTCACCTGCTGGCGCCTTGATGGCCAAATATGAGCAATCTATTGCACCCTGGACGCAGGGGATTCCAGCAATCACTGCAAAGCCTCTGGCTCACTCTGTCTGGCTGGCCTCATCCATGCAGTAGTGGATGAAAGTCAATGCATGCCTGAACAGAGTGTCTGTCACCAGCTTAACACAAGTGTGGACAGCTGATTGGGAGACTCCACAAACGTCACCCACTGACCCCTGGAAAGAGCCGGAGGCATAGAAGTTGAGGACCACTGTGACCTTCAGCACCACTGGCACGGGGTGTCCATCCACACAGTCGGAGTTGATCTTAGGGCCGATCATCTGACAGATGGAGGTCACTGTCTCCCTTGAGAGGCGGAGCCTCCTTTGGCACTGCACTTCAGACATATTAAGGTAGCTGCATCACTGCCTGTAAACCCTGGCAGCAGGATAGTGGCATCTTCTGCGGCTCCTTCCACCTTGGACTTCCTGTTGGCCCTGCGCCCCTTGTGCCTGCACTTCTCCTTCCACAGGTGGCTCCCCTGGAGGCTGAATGTGGACTCCTGGCCTCCTCCTCCTTCAGGCCCTCTATTCCTCCTCAGAGGAGGTGCCTCCAGTGGAGACCACAATCCCCGTTCCCAGGCTAAGGGAAGGCTGTCTGAAACCTGGAAGGACCCAAATGTTATGACTCCTTTGGAGTCCTGAACAGAAGTCTCTTATTTCTGTCAAAGCAGCTCTGAAGCGAAATGAAGTTGTCCTGTTTACACAAGCAAGCAGCAGCAACTTATAAGCTAAAGTACAAACAGCTCGCATTAGTGAGCCCACTCACCCCTCTTATCCAGTCGGTGGATGAGGTTTTTAAAAATGTGGCCTGCCCGCCTGCCTGTTGCACCCGTGCGATGCACTGAAAATCGCACGGGCTGTGTAAAATCACAGACAATTGGAGCCTCAAGGGCTTTAACTAGCCTGTTAATTAATGACGGGTGCGCCTCTGTCTTCATCGTGTGTCTGCCCAGCGAAATACCGCGAGGGTGTGCGGCGGCGCCGGGACGCATGCCTCACGTCATATTACGCTCAAACGTGTCAGGCGTGCGCCCACACGCCAAATGTAAAATTCTGGCCTAGGTCTTTCACCTGTTACAATGATCACTGGAAGCTGGGCTGCCTGTTGCCTATAGATGCCTTTTACTTGCATTGACTCTCCAGTGTACGTCTTCAGCTGAACCGTGGTTTGCTCCAGATTCATTGGCTGGATATCTTCATTTAGATATTTAAATGTGTATTCTCCTGCCACTGTGGTAGGGAGTCCCTTGCCTACCTCCATGGCTAGAGGCTTCCCATTCACTTTAATGGTGCCAGTCATCAGTTCAGTTTTTCCTGCTTTGACATTGTATAGGGAATAGATATCAGTATCAGCAGTTTCTGGTGCTGTTTTATTATAGAATCATAGAGTAATACAGGACAGAAACAGACCCTTCGGCCCATCGTGCCTGTGCCGGCCACCAAGCACCTATCTATTCTGATCCCATTTTCCAGCACTTGGCCCACAGCCCTGTATGCTATGGTGCTTCAAGTGCTCATCTAAATACTTCTTAAATGTTGTGAGGGTCCCTGCCTCTACCACCCCCTCAGGCAGTGTGTTCCAGGTTCCAACTACCCTCTGGGTGAAAGAAATTTTCCTCAAATCCCCTCTAAACCTCTTGCCCCTTACCTTAAATCTATGCCCTCTGACTATTGACACCTCCGCTAAGGGGAAACGTTTCTTCCTATCTGCCCTATCTGTGTCCCTCATAATTCTGCATACATCTATTAGGCCCCCCTTCAACCTTCTTGGCTCTAAGGAAAACAATCCTAGTCTATCCAGTCTCTCTTCATATCTGAAATGCTTCAGCCCAGGCAACATCCTGGTGAATCTCCTCTGTACCCTCTCCAGTGCAATCACATCCTTCCTATAGTGTGGCGACCAGAACTGCACGCAGTACTCCAGCTGTGGCCTAACTAGCATTTTATACAGCTCCAACATAACCTCCCTGCTCTTATATTCTATACCTCGGCTAATAAAGTCAAGTATTCCATATGCCTTCTTAACCACCTTATTTACCGGTGCTCCTGCCTTCAGGGATCTTGTGCACTACAATCATCTTGGTCTGCTGTCTGATGGGCTGTCTCGAGTTTGCCCTTGCCACTTTTTTTCAAAGTAATGGCATTCTTCCCCCTTAAATTTGCAGGTTTCCGATACATGGTTACCCCTACATCAGTAACAGATTGATTCCTGAATCGCTGGCGAGATGCTTCCATCATGCCTTTTCATTTTTTGAGCAGCAGAGACTGTCTTTCACTTCACGGCTGTCTCTCTGGTTTTCGTGCCACACCTGGCGGTAGGTTCCCGCCCCAACTGAAGAATGGCGCCATGTTGCACATTCTGTAAAGCCTGTGAATCCCTCTCAGCACTCTCCATTGCTGTCACTATTTCCATGGAGTGCTTCAAATCAATGTTAACTTCTGCAAGTAGATGGCGCTAAATGGCGTTGTCGTGAACGCCACAAACCAGCCGGTCCCGCAACATGTCATTGAGTGGGTTTCCGAAGTCGCAAAGCTCAGACAACTGCTTCAACTTCACTATATACATTGCGATGGACTCTCCAGGAGCCCTTACTCTGGATAAAAGCAAAATATTGTGGATGCTGGGAATCTGAAACAAAAACAGAAAATGCTGGAAAAACTCAGCGGGTCTAGCATCTTCTGTGCAGAGAGAAACAGAGTTAACATTTTGAGAAGAATCTTCTTCAAGACGGGTCATATGGACTCAAAATGTTAACTCTGTTTCTCTCTCCACAGATGCTGCTAGACCCATTGAGTTTTTCCAGCATTTTCTGTTTTTGTCCCTTATTCTGGAGTTGCGCTTAAACGTCTGCGTTATTACCAATGACTTCAGCTAAAAATGTGTCTTCTTGAGGTCTATCAATTCATTAAAAGATTTAGAATTGGGCACGTTTGAGGTCTTCAGATTATGGATGAGGTTATGTGCCTTGCTACCACGGACATTTAAAAGAATTACTTTCTGCTTCTTCTCCACGGTTATTTCATTTGCCACAAAATAAAAACCTAGGCGCTCTATGTACTGGCTCCAGTCTTCCATGGATGAGTCATAAGGGTCGATTCTGCTGAAGAGCGGCATGACTGGTGAGTATACTTTCCTTTCTTTCCCTAAGAATTGATGCACTCACATTCACGAGGTGAGGTGCAGCGTCGGAGTAATTTTACCCTCGTTGCCAAATGTAACGAACTTAATGTTCTGGACAGGTTTCTTACTTGAAACAGATAACTTTATTACAGAGCTCTTTTAGAAGCTACATGTTTGAACCAGGTCCACGAATGGAAAGCTCCACCCCCTGGATTACCCACACTTAGGGCTCATTCGTCAGTACAATCACCTAAAGGCAGTAGGAAAGGTTATACCTACAATCACTACAGTGACCCTACTATTGAACACCCAAATCATCACTTCTTACACTGTTAACATTCTCATCTCTTTCAAATACACCACCACCCCCAGCCTCAATGTTTCCCAACCCTGAAAATGCCAGGATCAAAAACCCTCAGCTCCCCTTTGGCTTCAGAGGTGTGAAGGGGTATGGGAAAGGCAGGTATATGGGGTTTGGTCACAGATCAGCCATGATCTCATTGAAAGATGTGGAACAGGTTTAGGAGGCTAAATAGCCTACCCCTGTTAAGTTACTATGTTCAGTTGCCATTTTGGGCTGGGAAGGAGGAGACCTCATATACACCCCTGAAAATCTAAAGCCCATTTTACTTCACTTAACCATTGCAAAGTTTAGAGGCATTGGCAGTGTAGTGGACGAATTGGCATGCAGGATGCTACTCACTGACAAATTTTCTGGACCTATGGCTGAATTTTATATCCTGCTGGTGGGCGCATGCCTGACCCAATCAGGTGTAATATGAGAAGAGGTCGGGTGAGCGTCCAACGTTATCATGCACTCGCACAATATTTCGCTCAGCGGATGCGTGCAAAAGTCGGAAGCGCTCGCAGACAATTAAGGGGGAAATTAAGCCCATTAACGGCACATTTGTCTGTGATTTTTCGTGGCTTGTCCAACCTTACGGTTGGCGGACGGGCAAATCAGCCAGGCCTTTGCATTTTTCATCAAGCCTCATCCAAGGCCGGGATGACATTTCCGTTTATCAGCTATATTTTCAGGTGATTGTGATGAACGGACATTTTTTTTCAGCTTTTTAAACCTTTAATTTAGCATTTTCAGGTCCGCAGCTCCCTGAGGCAGCTGCCTGCCTTCAGAGAACCTTCTCGCAGCGCTCATCCACGCCCGTGGAAACGTTATCGCTCGCCCTCTTCCTGCCCCCATGCTGGCAGCACTGAGCTTTGCAGAGCGCGTTTCACGCTGGCTGCCTGTTAATTGGCCAGCCAGTGTGAAATCGTGGTCAGCTGCCCATCACGGCTGGGGACCCATTCCTCCCCACTCCCGGGCCCACCAATCGTGCGCACCCACCAAAGGTAAAATTCAGGCATATGTCCCTAAGTACATAACCAAAGATGCTGTTTACCTTTTGTCTGGTTTTATCTACTTGGCACTTTCAATGATCTGTGTGTCTATTCAGAAAGACACCTCTGCTTCCCTGCTCCATTTAAAATCTTACCATTTAAGGTGTATTTGCTTTCCTTATCCTTGTTTACGAGATGTATTGTTTGACATTTTTCTACATTGACCAACATATTGACCTGCTAGCCGAACAGCCTTGTCACAGTTTTTCATTCCCCCAATTTGGTGCCATCAACATATTTTGATATTGTTTCTTCGATTCCTAAACCCCATCATTTATCAACATGGCATTCATGCTGAGAACAAATGGTGAAGCAAAACAGACCACTTGATATTGCTAATATAGGAAGCAGACAAAAAAAACTGATGAAGTCATATCACACATATGTAATAAGCTGTTTTTCTTAATTAAATGTGCCATGTGGGCTAGAATTCAACTTTCAAATGCATCTGAGTAAACCAGAACTGAATAATTTGAGTTGTTGAAATCACCTCTGGAGCTCACCATCTCATATTTGTACTGGCTGGAATTCTCCAAATCTAATTTCATTGCATCTGAGCTCACTGACTGTAACATTTTTCCAGTTGCATTGTATATATATTTAACTGTACATATTTTGTATTCACAAATATATCCACAAAACACTGTGTCACATTGTCACAGATGATAAAATACCAAGTCAGGTATGATTTATGCTTCTGATAATGTGAAGCAATGACTGGATATCAATTCTTTTCCTTGAATTCTATTCCTGGGAATAAGTATTCCACCATAAATTAAGGTTGTGAGTGACTTGTGAGAATCAACAACAACTTGCATTTATATAGCATCATTAATTTGTAAAACACCCCAAGGTTCTTCATAGGAGCAGTATCAGATGTAATTTGACACAGAAATATACTAGGAGAGATCAGGACAGATTACTAAAAGCTTGGTCAAAGGCATAGATTTTGGGCATCATCTTAAAGGTGGAGAGGGATGGAAGGGTTTAGGTAGGAAATTTCAGGGCATATGGACTAAACAATTGAAGACAAAATCACCAATGGAGGGGCTAAAGAAATCAGAACTGCGCAAGGGGGCAGAATTGAAAGAACACAGAGCTCTCTGGAGATTGTAGGGCTGGAGGAGTTATGAAGATTGGAAGGGGGGTGTCATGGAGGGATTTGTTAAAAAGAAATGGGAATTTTACATCCGAGACCCACTGGACCAGACACCAATGTAAGTCAGTGAACACTGGTGTGATGGGTGAATGGGATTTGGTGCAAGTCAAGATGTGGACAGCAGAGTGTTTAATGAGCTGAAGTTTGCAGAGGGTAAAAGATGGAAGACCAACCAGGAAAATTGAATGGGCTTTTCTGGAGACAATAAAAGAGCTCAGGGTTTCAGCAGCAGGTAGGTTGAGGCAGGGCAGAAATGGGTGATTTTAGGGAGGTGGAAGTGCTGATGAATGGGATATGCAGTTGGAAGCTTAAGTTTAATGTTATCATTGCAAAGAATCTGGAGGGATGAAGAGAGGTGGTGGTCAGGTGGAACTGGATGTCTTCAGCATACATGTCATAAAATCTGATGTTATGTTTTCAGATGATGTCACTGAGGGGCAGCATATAGATGTGAAATGAGAGGGGGCCAAAGATAGATCCTTGGAGGTTCCAGAGCTAAAGGTCCAGGAGCAACAAGAGAACATTTTTAGTTGTTTGAAAAAATGAATAATAGGCTATTAATTCTAAGCATTACTACATTCTATTCTTTTTGAAACTTTATCTATATTACACTGGATTTGATCAATGAAAATTACATATTTTAGCAGGGAAGGGATCTTGTCTAGTTGCTTATTCTTTTCTTATAAGTGTGGTTTTATTTATTTTCATCTTAAATAGAGCAAACTCCAGACTTCTCTGTTGGAGGATCAGTAATATCTGTGTGATGACAACATGTGGCACATTTCAGAATTTTATTTTCTCTTTTCTTGGCATAGTTAATAATGTATCATTTCAGATCACTGCTAAAATAAAGAGAACAAAATAAAGCTGTATTCAACACATAGAACATAGGAACAGGAGTAGGCCATTTGGCCCCTCAAACCTGCTCCACCATTCAACTAGATCATGGCTGATCTTCTACCTTAACACCTTTTCCCCACACTATCCTCATATCCCTGGGTATCATTAATAGCTAGAAATCTATCAATCTCTGTCTCAATGACTCAATGACTGAACACCCGCACCCTCTGGGGTAGAGAATTACAAAGATTCACCAGCCCCTGAGTGAAGGAATTCCTCTTCATCTCAGTCCTATCTTGCCTACCTCTTATTCTGAGACTGTGTCCTTTGGTTCTAGACCTCCCAGCTAGGGGAAGCATCTTTCCTGCATCTACCTTGTCGAGCCTTGTAAGAATTTTGTACGCTCCAATGAGATCACCTCTCATTCTTCTAAACTCTGGGAATACATGCCCATTATCCTCAGTCTCCTTTCATATCACATATGAGGAATCAGACAGGTGAACATTTGTTGCGCCCCCTCTCTGGAAAGTATATCTTTCCTTAGGTAAGGAGAACAAAATTGTACACAATACTCCAAGTGCAGCCTCACCAAGGCTCTAAACAATTTCAGCATTTCTTTACTCCAGTACTCAATTTCTCTTGCAATAAAGGCCAAGGTACCATTCACCTTCCTAACTGCATGTTAGCTTTCAGTGACTTAATAACAGGTCCCTTTGAACATCAGTGCTTCCCAATCTCTCACCATTTAAGAAATAATCTGCATTTCTGTTTTTCCTACCAAAGTGGACAACTTCTCATTTTTCCACATTATATTCCATCTGCCACTTTCTTGCTCACTCACTTAGCCTGTCTAAATTTCCTTGAAGCCTATTTTCAAACTCTTCACAACTCACATTCCCACCTAGTTTTGTGTCATCAGCAAACTTGGAGATATTACATTTGGTCCCCACATCCAAAACATAGACATAGATTGTGAATAGCTAGGGACTAAGCATTGATTCTTGCAGTGCTCCACTCGTCACAGCCTGCTAACCTGAGAATGACCCATTTATTCCTACTCTTTGTTTTCTGTCTATTAACCAATCCTCAATCTTTGCCAGTATATTGCCCCCAATCCCGTGTGCTCCAATTTTGCTTACTAACCTTTCGTGTGGGACCTTATTGGCTTCTGAAAATCCAAAAACACCTTATCTACTGGTTCTCCATTATTTATTCTGCTAGTTTATTATTTATTCTGCTAGTTAAATTCTCAAAAAACTCCTACTGTTTTGTGAAAAAAGATTTCCCTTTCATATACCCATGTTGACTCTGTCCTATTTTCCCATTATTTTCAAAATGTCTATTATCACATCCTTTATGATAGATTATAGCATTTCCCGTACTACTGATGGCAAACTAACAGGCCTGTAGTTTCCAATTTTCTCTCTTCTCCTTTTTTGAAAAGTGGGATTACATTTGCCACCTTCCAATCTGCAGGAACCACTCCAGAATCTATCGAATTTTGGAAGATGATCACCACTAAGGAGAATGCATCCACTATCTCTATAGCCACCTCTTTCAACGCTCCGGGATGTCGATTGTCAGGTCCAGGGAATTTATCAACTTTCAGTCCCATTAATTTCTCTGGTACTACTTTTTTGCCAATACTAATTTCTTTCAGATCCTCAATCTCACTTGTCTCTAGTATTTCTGGGAGGTGTTTTGTATCTTTCTCTGTGAAGACAGACACAAAATACTTGTTTAGTTTCTCTTCCATTTCTTTATTCCCCATTATAAATTTCCATGTCCCCGCCTGTAATGTGCTCACACTTGTCCTTGCTAATCTCTTCCTTTTTACATACTCATAGAAGCTTTTATGGTCAGCTTTTATGTTTCTCACTAGTTTGCTTTCATATTCTATTTTCTCTTTCTCTATCAGTTTCTTGATCCTCCCTTGCTGAATTCTAAAATGCTCCCAATCCTCAAGCTTACTACTTTTTTGACCTAATACAATCCTTAACTTCACTTGTTAACCACAATTGAATCACTTTTCCTACTGGGATTTTGTGCCTTAAAAGGATGTAAATATGTTGCATTAATTCTTTAAATGCTAGCCACTGCCTGTCTACCACCATACCTTTCAAGTAGCTTCCCAATCTACAATAGCCAGTTTTCCCCTTATACCTTTGAAGTTTCCTTTGGTTAAATTTAAGACCCTAGTTTCAGATTGAACTATGTCATATTCAAAGCTAATGTAAAACTCCATCATGTTATGGTCGCTCTTTCCTAGAAGTTCCTTTACAATGAGATTATTAATTTTATCCTTTCTCATTGCACGATACTAAATCTAAAATAACCCATTCTCTAGGTTGTTCATCAACATGCTGTTCTAGAAAAGCATCTCATATAAATTCCAGGAATTCATCCTCCACAGCATTAGTTCTAATTAGGTTTACCCAGTCTATGTGTAGATTGAAGTCCTCATGATTACTGTATTACCCTTATTACATGCACCTCTAATTACCTGATTTATATCATGCCCTATATTACCACTACTGCTTGGTGGCCTATAAATAACTCCTGCCAATGTTTGCTGTCCCCTGCTGTTTCTTAGCTCCACCCAAACTGATGCTACATCGTGATCTCCCAATCTAAGATCCACTCTCACATCCCATTCTTTAGTAACAGCACTGCTCCACCTCCTTTTCCTTTTTGCCTGTCCTTCCTAAATGTCAAATAGCCTTGAATATTCAGTTCCCAGCCATAGTCACCCTGCAGCCACGTCTCCGTAATGGCAATTAGATCATACTTGTTTACTTCTGTTTGTGCTGTCAGTTCATCTACCTTGTTGTGAATGCTGCATGGATTCAGACAGTGTGCTTTTAATTCAGCTTTTTAAAAATTATTTTCATGACCTGTACACTCAGTTCCTTTCTGCCATACTCTGATTACCATTTCTCTTATTGCTACCTTGCTCTTCTCCTCTCTCTCTAATTTATCACAGCTTCTATCAAATGATCCTTCATCCTCCCACAATTTAGTTTAAAGCTCTCTCTATCACCCTAATTATATGACTCACCAGAATACTGGTCCCAGCACAGTTCAGGGGAATACCATCCCAACTGTATGACTCCCACTTTCCCCTGTACTGGTGCCAATGCCCGATTTCTCTCACACCAATCTTTGAGCCACGCATTTAACTCTCTAATCTTATTTACCCTATGCCAATTTGCTCGTGGTTCAGCTAATAATACTGAGATTATTACTTTTGAGGTTCTGCTTTTTAATTTAGACCCTAACTTTTTATAGCCTCTAAGCAGAACCTCTTTCCTTGTTATAGAGTTGATCTTCAGAAATCTTTTCTTAGTGGAAACATTTGACTTTATTTATAAGACAGCAGTAGCAACTACATGCATTCATCAAACTCTATAACTAAAGAAGAAAGCTCCCCTGTAGAGGTTCCCCATGCTGCTAACACATTGGTTTACAGAGATCATGTGATCTTACAGCACACGATTGTTCTTAAAGCTACAGTCCTACATTCCTCCCCCTTTAACTTTTCTGTACATTTTGAATTTACAAGCATATTTATCTCATGACATTGAAATATTTACAAAGGTCATGAAATTACAAGTTCAGTCTTTCAGGTGCTTTCCTCATCCATGTGGAATGTCGTAGCTCTACAACTTCAGATTCTTTTGTGGGAACCACATTCTCTGGAACTGCATTAACATCAGGTACCTCATTAGACACAGGCAGTTCAGTGTCTTCCACTCCGACAGAGACATTGGGCATGTCTGTCCTTGGCTGAGCATCTTCAACAGGAACCACTGGTTCAGTAATGGTTACAGGTGGAACAATATCTTGTTGTGGATCTCTCTTTTTCTTAAATGATCCACATGCTTATGGGTGATCCAGCCCTCCACTTCCACATGGTATGACAATGGTCCGTTCACTGAACGTCTTGTTGGAAGGCGGCGCCTCATCAATAATTCTGCAGGTCTTGCTCCTGTCGTAGTGTGGAGGGTTGTACTGTAATGAAATACTGGCTAAGTCTCCAGTGCATCACCTGTTAACCTTTTCATCCCCGCCTTAAAACTTTGTACTGCCCTTTCTGCCAGTCTGTTTGATGATGGATGGTATGATGCAGTCTTCGCATGGTTGTTACAGTTGGAATTCAGCACTCGTGAATGCATTACCCAAGACAACTACCTCTGGCAATCCACAGATGGTGAAGCTCTGGCATAGTCTTTCTATAGTAGCGCTCGACATTGGCGATTTTAGCTCATAAGCATCTAACCACTTGGAATGAACATCTATAATCAGTAGAAACATAGTTCCAAGGAAAGGACCAATGTAGTCAATGTGCAATCACACCCAGGGTTTACCAGGCCACTTCCATGGGTGTAATGGGGCTGCCATTTTGAGCAGCAACTTTTGTAGCTGCTGACGCTGCACACAGCATTTTATCACATTTTTAATATCGCCGTGCATCCCTGGCCACCAAAGATAACTTCACGCTATTGTCTTCATTTGGGAGATCCCTGGATGGGTACTGTGTAGCTCTACTAAAAGTTGTTCCTTCCTTGTGAAGGAACTATTACCCATGCACCCCAGAACAGAATGCCGTCTTGACTGCTTATCTCGTGTCTTCAGTTGAAAAACGGTTTCAATTCATCAGAGACTGGTTCCTGGGACCAGCCATGTAACACTTGGTCTCTCACTTGAGACAGGACTGGATCACAATTCGTCCAGTTTCTTATCTGTCTGGCACAGACTGGTGAGGAATCTAGAAAAATCATCACAAATACAAGCTCCTGTGGGATTGTGACATGTGCATCGTTCCCTTGCAAAGGAAGGTGTCTTAGGGCATTGGTATTTGCTATATGAATCCCTGGTCTATGTACAAAGGTATATTCATATACTGCCAAATTTAGGGCCCACCTTTTTATTCTTGCCTTTCCTCACTAAACAGACCCAAGAGTGGTTTGTGATCTGATACTATCGTGAAATGTTGCTCGCGTATGTAATTGGTTGAATTTTTTTACACCAAAAATAATCGACAGACCTTTCTTTTTGACCTGAGAATATCCTTTTTCAGCTGTGGTAAGCATCCTGGATACAAAGCCTATCGGCCTCTCTGTGCCATCATCCATTTTATGAGATAGTACCGCTCCCACTTCATAGCACCAATTTCTTCGCCTGATCATAACGCATTAACAAATTGGAAGAATGTAAGAGCTGTTTTACTTTCATGAAGGCTTCTTTTTGGGGTGCCTCCCAAAACCAATGCTGTTTTTTCTTAGCAGTGAATGCAAACCAGAACTATGAATAAATTTGGTAAAAATCGCCCATAATAATTTATCTTCCCTAACAATGATTTAAGTTCAGAGGTGTTCTTGGGTACAGGTGCCTCTCTTACTGCTTTAACCTCCTCTTCATCCAGGTGTAACCCTTGAGCATTTACCTGGTGACCCAAATGGATGACTTCATTTACTTGAAAAGTGCATTTTTCTTTCTTCAGGTGCACTCCTGCTTGTAAAAATTGTCTCAGGGCTTCCTCTACGTTAGCCAAGTGTTCCTTTTCTGTGAATCCAGTTATCAGTACATCGTCCAGATAGACCACAACCTGAGGTAGTCCCTGTAGTAAGCTCTCCACTGTCTTCCAAAAAATGGCACAGGCTGAGGAAACACCGAAGGGCAGGCGTGTATATTGGTAGAACCCTTTCTGGGTATTTATGGTCATGAATTCCCAGGAGGCATCGTCCAACTCCAATTGTTGATATGCGTGACTCATGTCAAGCTTTGTATATATTGACCCTCCTGCTAGTCTGCTAGTTTGGCATATAGGTCTTCAATTTTGGGAATGTAGTACTTGTCCAGTTTGGTTGCTCTGTTGAATATTAGTTTATAATCCCCACAGATCCGGACAGTCTGGCCTGGTTTAAGGACAGGGACTATGGGCTCTTCCCACTCTGAGAACTAAACCGCTTTTATGCCATCCAGCCTTTCTAGCTGGTTCAGTTCAGCAACAACCTTTTCTCTCAGGGCTTATGGTACCAGTCTTGCTTTCAAGAAGCGAGGGGTTGCTTCTAGATCCATGTAAGTCTTAGCCTGTCAGCCTTGGATTTTTCCCAGTTCATTCTTGAATACGGTGTCATTTTTTTTAGTAGCTCTGGTAGTCCACCTACTCTCAACTAGAAGATTTCGGGCCAGTTTAACTTAATCTCCTTTAACCAATCATGTCCTAGAAGGCTTGGCCCTTCACCTTCTACCACCATCACTAGTAGCAATGCCGATTGGTGCCTATAATGAACAGTTGCTCTGGTGATACTGTTTACTGTGGGAAGGCTATGGCATAGTGATGTAGTCACTAATTAGTATTCCAGAAACCCAGGGTAATTCTCTGGGGGTCTGGGTTTGAATCCCACCATGGCAGATGGTGAAAATTGAATTCAATAAAATATCTGGAATTGTAAGTCTGATGACGACCATGAAACCATTGCTGATTGTTGTAAAAACCCATCTGGTTCACTAATGCCCTTTAGGGAAGGAAATCTGCTGTCCTACCCTGGCCTACATTTGACTCCAGACCCACAGCAATGTGGTTGACCCTTAAATGCCCTCTAACAAGGGGAATCAGGGATAAGCAATAAATACTGTTGTAGCCAGTGATGCCCACATCCCATGAATGAATAAAAAAAAACTTGGATTTCTTTGCTTGTGAATGTTTTCAACTTGGTAGGTGTGTGCTCCAAATTTAATTGTTGAGCACCTTTATTTAAATATCTGAAAGTGTGTTCTCCAATTACAGTTGTAGAAGCACCCATGGCTACTTCCACTTTTAAGGGTCCTAACATTTACTTACACTGTAACAAATATTGGCTCTGCCTTCCCATCTTTCATGTTGAATAAATGTCAGAATTGGTGGTTTCTGGCTGTTTTACACTATAGAATTCATTGGGCTTTGTTTGTTGTTTGGAAGCCTGTTTAAATCTCGATTTGCACTAATTATGTGTCCACTTTTTACAAAATAACATTCTACTTTTTAAAATTGTCAATCGCTAGAAGACTGACTGTTTCCATGTAGATGAAAGTTATTTTTTGATTTAATTGCTAAGCTGTTTCCTCTCATTTTTCGGTTAACGGGGCTGTTTCCCGCTTCGCACCAGATTCCCTGCCTTTCGCGCCACTTTTGGCTGACTGTTCCCACCTGACTAGGAGCACCGCACTATTTTGTGCCCCTTGAATTGCTTGTGAATCCCTTACAGTGCTTTCCATCGCCAGCGCTATTTCTAACGCTTTCTTAAAATCGAGAATCACTTCAGCCAGCAATCTTCGCTGAATAATGTCATCCTGCCTGCCATATACTAAACGATCTCTGAGCACGTCATTCAGGGTTTCATCAAAATCACAATATTTTGTTGGTTGCATTAGTTTTGCCATGTAGGTGGCAATTGTCTCCCTTGGGACTCTATTCCGTGAATTGAACCTGAACCCCTGCATTGTGACTGAGGGTTTGAGTTGAAAAAACCCCTTAACGAGGCCTATTACTTCACTGAAAATCTTAAAACCTGGGGCACTGGGGCTGTCAAGCTTCTAATTAAACTGTAGGCCTTGCTCCCGCAGATACTTAGGAGAATCGCTCTCCTCTTTTCCTTCCCCATGATTCCGTTTGCTTGAAAGAAGGATACAAGATGTTCTATATATTGAGACCAATCATCTGTGGATGGCTCAAAGGGATCGATTCTGCCAAACTGTGGCATTTTGGATGAGTATACCTTCTTTTATTTTTAACAAACTTAGATACTTACATGCGCTGGGCGAGGTGTAGCACCGAATCTGATTTATCCTCATCACCAGTTTGTTATAGAGTTGGTCTTCAGACAACTTTTCTTAGTGGAAACATTTGACTTTATTTACAAGACAGCAGTAGCAACTACACACATTCATCAAACTCCATAACTAAAGAAGAAAACTCCCCTGTAGAGGTTCCCCGCGCTGCTAACCCATTGGTTTACACAGATCATTTGATCTTACAGCACATGATTATTCTGAAAGCCACAGTCCAACATTTCCCAAAACTATAATTACTACAATAGTTCTACCTATGTCATTGGTATCTACGCGGACCACGACAACTGGATCCTTTCTCTCTCATTGCAAGTTCCTCTCCAACCCAGAGCAGATGTCTCGAACCCTGGCACTGGGCTGGCAACACAGTCTTCTGAACTCTTGCTCTCAGCTGCGGAGAACTGTGTCTATCTACCTGGCTATACTGTCCTCTACTACCGCTAAATTCTGCCCCCTGCTTGAATAGCTTCTTGCACCACGATGCAATGCTCAGTTCGCTCGCCCTGCAGCTGTTGCTTTTGACTATACAGCTGCAAGAACTATGACAAACAAAAACAGAAAATGCTGGAAAAACTCAGCAGGTCTGACAGCATCTGTGGAGAGAAAAAAAATAGGGTTAACATTTTGAGTCCTTATGACTCTTTGACTCATAAGGACTCAAAACATTAACTCTATTTTTTTCTCTCCACTGATGCTGTTAGACCTGCTGAGTTTTTCCAGCATTTTCTGTTTTTGTTTCAGATTTCCAGCATCTGCAGTATTTTGCTTTTATCTGCAAGAACTATGAACCTGTTGGGAATTGGAAAAGCTGAGGCTCCTCCACTTCTACCTTATTCGTCTCACTCCCAGTCACAACCTCCTGTCCCTGACCATGCCCCAAATCAGGCAGATGCCCGATTTTACAATTTCTAGAGAAACAATTTAAGAATGCAATGAGGGTTTCTATTCTAAATAAATTCAGGGCTATTTGCAATAATTTAGCTGCTCATGGTGGATTCTGTGGCCCTCAGATATGCCTTTTCCACTCTGGCACATGTATTTCCTTAATGCTTTAATTTGTGTATCACACCAGTAATTGTTAACCATTGTAATTTTGAACATACAATACATATAATTGGAGCATATGGAGCTCGAGTTTGAGAATGAACTTCCGTCATAGAGTAATCTGGTAAAATACACTATCATGTGCCAAATTATAAAGAAAGGCAACACCCTGTGAATGACGTTATTAATGCCCAAATTGGCCAACAACTTGTAACGAGGAAGAGATACTGTGTGAACTCTGAATAGCTAAATGTTGCTGGTTAATTTGCGTCATTCCACCATTAGCTTTGTGGAAACAGCATCTCATGCATAAACTGCCTGTGAGTTACATGGAGTTGTTGCATTTGTACATTAATCACCAATTAAACTTGCACCTGAAAGTAAGTCTAGTAATTTATTAATGTTACGACCAGGTGGAAAGGGATGAACTGGCTCCCCTCTATCCAACCTCCTCGATACAACAAAGGTTTAAGTTTTGTTTTTACAAGATATGCTTTTTCCAAATCAGAATGTATTTAACTATTTAAGCTGTGAGCACTAAGGAGCCAATCAAACAAGGTTTTCTTGAGTTAAAGAAAGAGAAAATTTATTAACCACTAATTCTGAGAAAAATAATAAAAACATAATGTCAAGCATTCGGTCCTCATGCAGGGCACACACACACACATCAGAAATAATGGGAGTCAGAGCCCGGTAAAAAAAAGGTTAAAAGAGTATACGGTTACGTGCCCTTTGATTGTCCTTGAGGTGTAGATTTTAAACGTTGTGGCCGATTTAGTTTAGCTGGTTTCTTGGCTGTGATCAGATGTAGAAGCTCTTGCAATTATTATGAGACCTTGGTTCGCTGGTAGGTTTCTGGTAGAGTAGGCTTCTCAAACCAGGCGACACGCTTATTCCAAAAGAGAGGGTGAGAGAGAGCCCTCAGCTTGTTTCCTCTACTGAAGACATTCTGGGCACCACCTGTGTCACTTGCAATCTCTCTCTAGTGGCTGGCAGCCTTGCCTCGAAATACTTCACCCATAGTGTATATTTTCCAAGAATGTCTGTCTGTGGCAGCCAATATTTCAATATCTAGTACTTTGCATTTTTAATGTCTCTTCCTTAGACAGTTACAGGTTTTGATAGGTGTCTGGATTATAGGAAATGTCTCTCTCTCTTCACACTCCCTTGAGGGTGATTTGTTTCTCACCTTCACTTTGGAATGTGGCCTTGCATTTTTTAGCAGTTTATTCTGTCTCAGTTCAAATTGCAAACGTTTCAGTCAGTTGAAAATTGAAAAATCATATTTTCAAAAATAAAGGGGCACAGCCTTGTGACAATTAGCATAAGGACCTTTTCAACAATATGAGAATTATTCATGGCTGCCAATCAACCTCTATTGCCCAGAAAATAAACAATTATATGTGTGGAATCGCATTCCTTCAAGCTGTGAATTGTTTTAGGAGATTTTTAAAATATCAAATGTAAAGAAAAATCTTACTTTTTCCTTCTCTTATTTCTCCCTTTTAATCTAAAGTTTCTATCCCTCTCTTTATTTCTGTTCCTGTACTTGATTTGGCATGAGTTCACCCATTATAATTCACTCTCTTCAGTCCTTCCTTTGTTTATTTCCCTGCCATTAAACCACTTTAGTTAAGGAAATAGACTCTTTGTCCTGCCGTTCACCAAGGTCCGAGGTGACCTGTCTATGCTATTATCAGCTCGCAATTCAAGTAGCATAAAAGGCAAAACATTTTAAACCTGAATGTGCATGAGCAAGTCTAACTAACACAACATGCCACAAAATGCCCCAATCTGGCAAAATCTGCTCCTAAGAATTTTCATCTTGGGTTTTGAAGAAAGAGTTTGGAGACCATTAAGCAATATATAACACATAAAGAGAGAACTTAATTGGTTTTCAGAGCTAGAAGACAAGTATACGGTAAAGGGATTCAGACAAGATCATAATTTGCAAGACTGAATCAGTACTTAATTAAAACCACAGGACTGTGTTACTTTTCTGCAAAGTGCAATCATTGCTTACTACTCACAAAGTACATTTATTTTTCATCTTAGTGTGAATTCCTGGGTTTAATGACAGTTACAATAACATCACGTGATAAGAATGACAATTCTGTGGCCTTTTTGATGTTGCGCAATCCTCTGAAAATGGGAAAAACAGTTTTCTAGCAGTTCTGGTGCTAGAGCTGCTTTTCATCTGCATTATAAGTAGCATTTTACTGAAATACAATACATGCCCTGTTACCAGGGTTTAGATAACCTAATGTCCTAGGACTGATGAAGAATATTATTTTCTTTTTGTCCTCAGGGATGGGAAATATCACCATGACAGTGAATATGGAAACAATACTAAGTGATATTTTAATGAGCACATGCTTACTCCAATTATGAAAAATATTAATAGTTTCTCCAGTTATTAAAAGAAATCTGGTCTACTGTTTACTTTGATTACAGACTATATTTTAATTAATTATAAGCCTGAGTTCTGTTAGTTCAGAATGTTGTTAGATCAACAATTAAAGACTTCCTGAATATAATTATTCATGATGCTCTCTCCCTGAACCCAATTAGGTGCACCTGTGAGCATGTGTAGTTTTGTGGAACTATTTACAAGAAGGTCTTAGTGTGAGGGGCCTGGTGGCTTCTGCTCAGTAGAGCTGCAAACAGTCATTGTTAGTGGCAGCACTCTAAACTGGCAGTTACAAAATAAATGATTGAAGCCCTGCAATGTGGACTATGTGATTCTTCTTGATAATTTTGATTGTTTTACAGTTTGATAGCGCAATGTAGTGGACAGCGTAGTGGGAAGGAAAACGTCTCAGTACCAGTTAAAGTCAAGGTTCAAATACTTGTTGGAGGCATGAGTGCAGGTACAAACACACACCATTTATTTATTGCTGCACAATGATTTGAATATCTTCATTCTAATGCTGCCTCCCTGGCCTGCATGAAGACCTAAAAGGGATAAACTTGCATGAGATACTCACAGCACCACAATTTAAGGGGTAGATATGGAAGAAATACTCTATGCTGCACACTTTTCTTTTCCCATTCCTCGTTGTGGCTGTGCATGGCCAATCTCTCCCGCTTACCTTATGCAATGGCGATTGTTGTGTAGAGAGAGAGAAACAAAACAACTTGTATTTTCCAACTTTTGTACTTACACAGTGTGCTTAAATTTCTGTTGTTCATGGAACAAAGCATCAGTGCTGACATATCATACATTACATGTAGCATGTCATTTACTTCCCGTGATTACCTGTTTTGATTTGAGTGGCGTGTTTCTTTTAAAGTTCTTTCTGGTTCCCTACCCAGCGACCTGAAGCTCTGAGACAGACATTTTCCTGTCCAGCTAATCTGTCCACTAAAGGAAGTCACACCACATACCAGGGGGTTTGTATTGTTAATAATGGCTTAATCACCCTGCTCTGCCCAAGTCAGATGCTGGGGACATGGATTTTGAATTTGAATTTTCCTTTTGATAGGACAGTAGAATTACTGGGATCACTTAGTTCATATAAAATTGACTCAGGGACAGAGGCCAGTGAGTAGTGATGAATGATTGTTTTTTTCAGACTAGAAAGAAGGATACAATGGTGTTCCTCAGTGACGTTAGAGCTTCTGCTCTTTTTGGTTGTTGGTCTAGACTTGGGTATACAGGTTTCAAAGTTTGGAGAGGACACAAAACTCAGAAATATAGGCCCAGATCTTCCGGTCACTGGAGGGTTGTACCCTGGAAGATGCACTAGGGGACCCCTTGGAAGTTCCCACGCAAGGATTGCATGTGTATTGCCTGGGCAGTTTCCACTTCCATTGGGCAATTACCCTGTGTCTGGAACCCTCCGTAACTCTGATTCAAAGTCAGAGACTTTGGACGGTTCTGTCATCCTTAACAGAATAGTTACCAAGGAAAGTTTGAAGGATTAAAACCAGTTCTAACTCCTCGGTAACTATAATACTGAGCCCCAGGTCCCCAGCTGGACCCCTCCGACTACTCTCCCGACCCCCCGACCCCCTGACAACCCCCTGCACCTTCTCCTGAGCCCTGACTATCCCACCTCTGACCTCTCCGACGACATGACTACGCCCCCCAACCCCCTTGACCACCCCAGCCCCCTAACTACCTCCTGAACCCCTGACTAGCCCCTCCACCCCCGACCACCTGACAAACACCTCCAACCCACCCAACCGCCACCCCAACTACCTGACCCCTCAACCACCCAAAACACCCCACCCAGCTACCTGACCCTCCTTGACCACATGCCCCCCCCAAAACATCCAAACCACCCCTCCCCCCCAACACCCGATCCACCATACCCCTCACCCAGTTACCTTACACACTTACCTTCTCTTTTAGTTTTTCAAAGTGGTGGGTCATTTAAATTTACCAGAATACGGCAACTAGTGCTGAAGAAAGGGGGCATGGCTTTGTTTCCCTTGATGCTCCTACCTTACACTGAAGGCCCCCAGGAGCAGCTATACTCTATATTTCTCACCAGACCCAGTTTGGAAGTTCCAGCGTAAAACGTGAGGCTCCAGACTAAGATAGGAAAATAGGAGCAGAGTGGCAATCCGATGGTGATTGCCATTCCACAGATGATTCGGCCCATAGTTAACAATGAGATGGATAGCAACATAGTTCAGGAGCCAAGGCAAAGAAAAGTGTGAGGTGATACATTTTGATAGGAATAATGAGAACTAAATTGCACAATTTAGAAGACAATGCAGGAACAGACAGATCTGGAGACACACGTAAACATATCTTTGAAGGTGGCAGGACAAGTTAAGAAGGCTGTTAAAAAGCACATGTGATCCTTGGTTTTATTAATAAAGGGATAGAGTACAAATCCAAGGGAATTATGCTGAATCTTTCTAAAACATTTGTCAGGCCTCAAATGGAATATTGTGTTCAATTCTGGGCCCCACACACTTTTGGAAGAATATCTAGACCTTGGAGAGAATGCACAAGAGATTAATCAGAATAGTACCAAGGATGAGAGAGTTAGGTAGAGACTGGAGGAGTATGTGTTTCCCACCTCACTGTAGTAAAATAAATAAATGCGAAGGGGCATCTTTATTTCATTTCCTGTCTGAGCACCAAGAAGTCTGAAAGCAGCCCATCACACCTGCAGCAAATTGTAAACCTTTTCACCCATCTTATAAATTTGCCTGGAAGTGAATATTTTCATGGAATAAAATAAAGGGCTGGATAGACTGGATGCAGGGATGATGATTCCTCTGGCTGGAGGGGTCTAGAACAAGGGGTCACAATCTCAGGATATGGGGTAGGCCATTTAGGACTGAGATGAGAAGAAACCTCTTCACTCAGAGGATGGTGAACCTGTGGAATTCTCTACCACAGAGGGCTGCGGAGGCCAAGTCATTGAATATGTTTAAGAAAGAAATAGATTTCTGGGCTCTAAAAGCATCAGGAGTTATGGGGAGAGAGCGGGAGTTTGGTGGTGAGATAGAGGATCAGCCATGATCATATTGAATGGCGGTGCAGGTTCGAAGGGCCGAATGACCTACTCCTGCTCCTATTTTCTATTTTTCTATATTTCTATGTTAAAAGGTTCCATTCTACCAGGTTAAATGACTTCTCTGATGGCAGAGATTCAGAACCAGGGTATCACACAACCCAACCTCATGTATAATCAAGTGCCACTTCCTTTGTATCTGCTTAAATACCTGTCTTCAATAAATCCTATTTAATTGTTCTGGAAAAGGTTCCTGTGTGAACCATGCCAGTCTTTGTCCAAGCACTTTCACCAAGATTTTAAAATCCCTGTTGACAAGTGAAATGGGTCTGCAGCTTACACAGTTGAATGGGTCCTTCTCTGATTACAGAACAACTAATGCCATTGCTTGAATTATCACATGCACAGGTCCGCATTTTCTCAGACATGCCAGCTATCTGCTTCATAAGCCAACAATCAGCTTTTCAGCCCGATAATAAGCTTTTCAACCTATATGTCAGCTTGTCGGCGTTTTATAAGAAAAATTAACTTTTTCCACCAGGATTAAAAGTTGGCAACACAAACTAATCAGATTAGTTGAAAGGCTCAACTGCAGGCTGTCAAAACCAATCAGAAGAGTTGGAAAGAAACCTGAAGGCTGATAGAATGAATTCTTTCTTCCTTGGTTGGCTGTGCATAAACTTGAGCCACAAAGGTTTTCTGATGACCTGATGGTTCCTGAGAGTCACAGCTGCCCATGTTTTTATTTAGCGTTTGTCACCAAAGTACATAACAAGTGAACTGGTAAAATGCAGGTTTTTAAAACATTTGATTTTCCTCAAAAGGAAGTTTCTGATGCATGCCCAACTGCAATATTTTATGAAGGTTTAATTTCAAAACCACTTCAGGTGGTTTTAGGCACAAAAATTGGTAAAATACGGCAGTATAGTTTAACACTGTTTGTGAAAATGGCCACCCAAATCCTCCTGTCCAAAATTCACCAATCCTGATAACGCTGAGCCTGCCTCGCCACATGGAAATAAAAAACTCTCCCTGAAGTCTCCCCCAATAAGTGCCTCAAATCAACATTAGAAAACAATGCGGGCAGAATCGTCCCAGATTTGCACTAAGTGCGGTAGTGGGCGGGAGAAAGAATATTTTATCCGTCGGCCGCAATGGTGGCTTTTCACGCCGTATCGTCCCAATCATTAACCATGCAACCTGGGAAACACGATGTTTGGATGATGGGCAGCCTCCGCTTCGCCTGCCATGCCATCTCCTCGCCGCTTCCTCACACCCGGCCCCATATGTAAATAGTGCAACTGCATGTATACCACACATTGCATCCAGCCCAGGACTGCTGCACAGACACATGGCCCCAAAAAGCAAGAAGACTGCAGCCCCCCAAATCAGTGATCCATCCCTGGGACACGTCGGAGCCCGCTGCGATGTCCTCTACCCCACACTGGCGGCAGGAGGCCCATCAGTGTCACCACTCCAGCCTGGGAGGCGGTGGCAAAGGTGGTCAGTGCCAACGCTGCACAGATGAGGTTCACCATCCAGTGCAGAAAGAGGATGAGTGATTTCATCCGTGCCGCCAGAGTAAGGTAACCGTCTCATCACTCCAAACTCACACTCACAAACCCATCACATATTCACCTCAATCACTGCCAGCTCGAGGGACATCACCACTCACTCTCTCACGCACACCCTCACATCTCCATCTGGCCTCATCTCCTCTGGAGACTGCCTCCTCAGCCCTCACCATCTTGAGGCCACTTGCACAGGTTAACATGTGCCACACACACCCTGGGATACCCGCTTCCCCAGTACAGACCTTGCCCTGCAGCCTCTTCCTTTGCCTGAAGCCACTTCTCCCCCTTCTCCAAGCAAGCCCTAGCCCTGTAGCCATTGAGAAGCAACCCCCGCCTTATGGCTGGTCTCATAATTAGAGGTCAGGCACACCTAAAAATGAGGTGTCAACCTGGTGAAGTACTACTTGCATGCCAAACAGCATAAGCAGCAAGTGATAGACAGAGCTAAGTGATCCCACAACCAATGGATCAGATCTAAGCTCTACAGTCCTGCCACATCCAGTCGTGAATGGTGGTGGACAATTAAACAGCTCCCTGGAGGAGGAGGCTTCACAAATATCCCCATCCTCAGTGATGGGGGAGCCCAGCACATCAGTGCAAAACGTAAGGCTGAAGCATTTGCTATAATCTTCAGCCAGAAGTGCCGAGTGGATGAACCATCTCCGCCTCCCCCGGAGGTTCCCAGCATCACAGATGCCAGTCTTCAGCCAATTCAATTCACTCCATGTGATATCAAGAAATGGCTGTAGGCACTGGATACTGCAAAAGCTATGGGCCCTGACAATATTCCAGCAATAGTACTCAAGATTTGTGCTCCAGAACTTGCTGCACCTCTAGCCAAGCTGTTCCAGTACAGCTACAACACTGGCATCTACCCGACTATGTGGAAAATTGCCCAGGTATGTCCTGTACACAAAAAGCAGGACAAACCCAACCCGGCTAATTACCGCCCCATCAGTCTAATCTCGAGGATCAGTAAAGTAATGGAAGGGGTCATCAACAGTACTATCAAGCAGCACTTGCTTAGCAATAACCTGCTCACAGACACTCAGTTTGGGTTCCCACAGGGCCTTTCAGCTCCTGACCTCATTACAGCCTTGGTTCAAACATGGACAAAAGAGCTGAATTCCCAAGGTGAGGTGAGAGTGACTGTCTTTGACATCAAGGACATATTTCATTGAGTGTGGCATCAAGGGGTCCTAGCAAAACTGGAGTCAATGGGAATCAGGGGGAAAACTCTCAACTGACTGGAGTCATACCTAGCACAAAGGAAGGTGTTTGTGGTTGTTGGAGGTCAGTCATTTCAGCTCCAGGACATCGCTGCAGGTGTTCTGCAGGGTAGTGTCCTCGGCCCAGCCATCCTCAGCTGTTTCATCAATGACCTTTCTTCCATCATAGGCATGAATTTTTCCTATGGCTGGTGGGCTATTCAGGAGCGGGCGATGGGCGGGTGCGGAGCGATCGGCTGTGTGCCGCCATTTTATGCGGGCAGGCCAATTAAGGCCCGCCCAACGTAATGTGTGGCTGGTAGCATTCAGCGTTCTCTGTGTGGGCGAGGGAGAGGAGGGAGAGGAGGGGCCTGTGCTCTTTCACGGATGCGAGCAAAATAGTGTAGCAATCTCCCTGAGGCATGGAGCTACCTCAGGGAGATTAAGTTGACAATAAAACTTTTTTTATAAGTAAAAAATTATTTAAACATGCCCCCTCATGTGACAGTGTCACATGAGCTGGGACATGTTTGTGAATTTTGCAAAACTTATGTAATTATTTTATAAAACCGTCAGGGAACCTCATCCCGCCCGTGGATGAGGTTTCCTCAAAAATGCAAAGGCTGCTTGGGCTCTTCACCTGCCCGCCAACCTTAAGGTAGGACGGGCAGCGTTGTTAACAACTTTAATTACTTTTTTAATGGCCTTAATATGCCGTTGACAGTTCGGCTGGCGCGCGCCCGCTGAACAAAACATCGAAGTGTCACGTGATGACCTCAGGACGCACGCCCAACGTCATCGCGCGTTGGTGTGTCGGGCCCACGCCCCGCACACCGACAGCAATATTCTGCCCATAAGGTCAGAAGTGGGGATGTTCACTGATGATTGCACGATGTTTAGCACCATTCGCGACTCCTCAGATACTGAAGCAGTCCATGTCCAAATGCAGTGAGACCTGGACATTATCCAGGCTTGGGCTGAAAAATGGCAAGTAATATTCGCACCTTCACAAGTGCCAGGCAATGACCATCTCCAACAAGAGAGAATCCAACCATTGCCCCATGACGCTCAATGGGATTACCATCACCGAATCCCCCAGAATTCCCAGCCCCTGACCTGTTCTTGTAGCCACTGTATTTATATGGTTGTTCCAGTTCAGTTTCTGGTCAATGGTAATCCCCCAGGATCAGAGATTCAGCAATGGTAATGCCAATGAATGTCAAGGGGAGATGATTAGATTCACCCTTCTTGGAGATGATCATTACTTGGCACTTGTGTAGCACAAATGTTGGTTGCCACTTATCAGCCCAAGTCTTAATGTTGCCCAGGTCTTGCTGCCAATGAACACAGGCTGCTTCAGTAACAGAGAAGTTGCGAATGGTAGTGAACACTGTGCAATTGTGAGCGAATATTCCCATTTCTGACTTTATGTTGGAAGAAAGACTATTGACAAAGCAGCTGAAACAGTCTGTGCATAGGACACTACCCTGAGGAACTCCTGCAGTAATGTCTTGTGGCTCAGATGATTGGCCTCCATCAAGCACAAATTATAAGAGGTCAAATTGAAGGAGTTTAGAGTGAGACATTGGAGGAAATGCTTATTTGCAACAAATCAGAAGACCTTAGATTTTTCTGTCTATTGAAGGTTCAGCTACCCTCCTGGAGGATTTTGCTGAATTTTCCATCTGAAGACCTGCACCCCACTTCATTGTGGAGCACAGCATTACCTGAAGTAGTGAAAGTGACCAATGTTTTCATCCACTGGGTTATTACAGGCTGCCTAGGGTGCTTTTCGCCACATTTGTCAGGCAGCAGCTCATCGCTGTATAAAGAAGGTCAATGATGATCTATTCAGGCAGGCCTTGCAGTTCGTAATCTTCTCAGTGGAAGCTGAAAAACAAAGAGTGAACTGGTCATTTTTATAGATTACCTGGATTCCCACATGTGCATGGAGTGACTGAGGAAATGCATGTGGTCTTGAAAGCCTACTGAACAATGCTACCCTATAATTTCATTAATAGCCAAAGTTAACATTCAATAAATATCTGAATAATGTGTGATGATGATCAAGTAATCCTGCATGTTTAATGCAGCCTACCTTGGAAGCAGTCATGTAATATTCCAGTACACCAGTCCTGATGACAGAGCCATATATCAGGATGATTGACTGGTGATCATTGATATTCTCTGCAGTCACGGATAATGATTCCAGTACATTTGTAAAAATCCCATCATTTTCTGAGAACCATGCCCATGAGTGGCCTAAAAATGCAACACCAGTCCTGTGCCTTCAACATTTGGATTTCCTCTTCAGGGATTCATGGCCTTCTGTTTCCACCTACCTTACCCTGTCCAAGCAATGGATTAAAATGGAAAAATAGGAAATACTCAGCAGATCAGGCACCATCAATGGAGAATCATAATTAATGGGCGAAGGACGTGGTCGTGGTGATGGATGAGCAAGTTTAAAGGCTGGAGAGTTGATGGCAACCTTGCCATGGCCATTTTGAGGAGCCCAATTGGGATTAAGTCCCAATCAGGCAGCTTTCCGACTGCTGTCAGGATTCCCAGCTCCATTGGGGGCAATTTCCCACCATACCTCCTGGTGTGGGTTGGTATCCTGCCTCTAAGAGCTGCTGGCCAATCATAGGCCAGGTGGGAGCGGTGGCCACTTTGGGACTTCAGTGGGGCCGAGGAACAGAATCATTGCTGGAGCCCTGGAGGAAAGATAGGTGAGGCAGGATTGCTGGGGCCAAGGAGACCCCGACAAGAGTTGGGGGAGAGTGGTCAGTTTAAAAGGCAGACAGGGGTCTTCCCGCCTGGATGGCCCTTTCTGCTAGCAGATCTCTTCATTGGGCATGGACTGCCGAAGTTAGAGGGAACCACCCCTACCCACCAGTCCCTGCCCCTACCAGGCTGCAGGCATCTGTGTCAGGTAAACCCTGTTGAGTGGCCCAAAAGGAATGGCCCCCATTTGCTGCTGGTAGAATACCAGTGGCAACAGGATAAGGCCCTTAAATAGCCATTTAAGGGCCTCCAATGGCTTCTGGGTGGAAAGGAGATCCTTGACCCTTCCTGCCCTGGGCAGGAGTCAGCAAGGCAACAGGGTCTCCACCCCGTACCTTCCCCATCCTCTCCCAACCCGCCTTTGGGGGGAACATTAAATCTGTTCAACTTTTCAGATCGATGACCTGTCATCAGAATCGAATGTTACCTATACCCACAGCTTAAATTAGATTGCAAAAACAGCTACTTGTTCTCAAATCTCAGGCCTGTTCTTGAATTCCAGATTGCTGAGGTATGTACCAGCTAGATGTTGGCCAGTTTTTGCCTGCTTTCCCGGTTTTCATGTTATTAATATACATATATTTGTACTTCTTTAAAACCAAGGAATGCACTTTCAAGCTCTTATATAGGTCAAGTGGGACATGACTAATATTTAACTGAAAAGAGTAAAAGCTAATTTCCATATGATGTGCTTCACTGTGGTGTGTGCCATTATTTTCAATGCAATGCATATGAGGCTGTTATTGACAAGCTAGTCCCAAATGGATTGCATAGTTTGCATGTGTCTGGGTGGCTTATCATACAGAGTAAAGAAAGGAGGATGGATCACATTCAATTTATAAGGTTGCATATGATAATAAAGCACTCCAAATTATTTGTGGAGTTCATTCTTTGCTACTGCCATATCAATTCAGATCCTAATTAATTCAGCTGTAGTATTACTGATAAGGGAGTGCTAACAACACATGACACTGGTTTACAAAACACAATGACATGGGTTTCATAAAGATAGGCTTGCAATTGTTTCTTCTGTTTTCTTCATCTGAGGTTCATTAGGGATTTTCTCTCTTGGAGTGGAGAGGCTGTGCTCATCAGTAGGATCACGAGCAAATAAGATCTACAACACCTTGTCAATGCATTTGTAACTCGTTTTGGGTGGTCCAATTAAAAATAAAAGAGTTAGTGGTTAGGAATTCTGCAGCAATAGCAGCAATGCTCAGGCTACTCAGTTGTGTCTTTGACATTTTCTGCTTCACAATGCCGCTGCTTTGAGCAAAGAATTATGTGAAAGGGGGTTAGGGAATTGAGATAAGAAGACCAATAGCATGTTAGAAACTGCACTGCAGAATATGCACTGATAAGAGTTCATCATGTACTAAAACAATTAACACCGTGAATTGGTAATATATTCTGAGATCATTAACCATGCCTCCTGTTAGATACCGCTAATCCTTACTGTATGGAGCCACAAAGCCTGAAATAAGTTATGCTAATAATATTATACGTCCAATTGATTACACTAAAAATACCGATGCTGCAAAAGTTACTGAACCTCAGGCATTACCAATTCTTGGATTGATGTATGCTGGATTCATCATTCTAGACATAATAGGAAATTAATATTTTCCCATTTTACGGCCTCATTGATGAACTTAACCTAAAACCAGCTGGTTGTGCTACTGGCATGTTAAAATACCTGTCAGTAATACCAGGCACAGTGCGAAAGTTATGGCTGTGTAAGTCTGATTTGGATCCATAATCTAATTTAGACCATTCTTTTTTTTCATGGCAATTTTCAGCCATTCTGAAAGCATTGCTGAGGCACAGTTCTACAGGGGTTGAGCCAACACTGCCTGCTTAAGAGCCATTATGAAGCTTAAAGGGTTATTCTGTTATAGTGGAGGGAGGCACTATATCTGACTCCATTTCTGTCTTCAGCCAAAATCCTCACAAACAGCTCTTCACAATGAGGATCACTGAACAATGATCAGGAGAAGGAACCCTGGGCAATTTTATCATAACCCAAGGGCACTGAAGTGAGTTCCATCTCTCTCAGTTCCCTGTCTGAGATCCGCTAATGTGGGATCTTAAGGGATCATTTAAATCTTACCTGATAGGAAAACTGACAGGGTTGGATCAGCTGCTTCTTTTACACCCAACTGATGGAATGGAAGATTGGGTGAGATGTAACATGAGCTTCTAGTCTGATTCCTTCAGTTTCCTGTTGGATAGGTTCAGTTTAAATTATTCCTTTTGAGTGTATAGCTCATCTACATCCACTTTTAGTTTCACAAATTTCATTAACATTATTGTATTGCTTTGATAAAGGGTGGGTTTTTGAAAAGCAAAAGATACAATATATCAATAAGTTATATTTGCAAAATATGGGGCAGGATTTTTGCCCCGATATGGGGGCAAGAATGGAATTCCCAACTGGAGTTTTCCCACGGTTTTGTGAGCTGCCTGGATGTGCCCCTCCCCCACCCTCCCCCAGTGGCAGACCAGCAGTGGGGGGGGGGGGGGGGGCGGGGGGGCAATGGGCCAGTGCTCCAGGAGGCATTTGAGGCCCTCCACCTACATGGCCACAGCTGTGACTGCAGGCAGCTGAGTGGAGCAGTTCCCCTCCATGATGGTGGCCCAGCAGCTGGGGCTATTTTCTAATTTAAAAGTTTTCAAAACTTCTGAGAGTGCACCTCAAGATGGAGGTGCTCTCTCTGTCTCTTACCTGAAAGGGAAGGCTGCAGCTTCCGAGTTGGTGGGCTCCCTATTGACCCTCCAGTTTTGAGAAGCTGGCCTCTGTACTTAAATAGAACAGCGAACATGCCCCCTCACCACTAATTGGCCAGTTTGGGGAAAATCATTGATAGTTCCCCATAGAATGCACCAGGACCCCATCTGACCCCAACATCAGGTCCCGAATCAAAACCCAAAATCCCACCCATGGCCTCTGGGGAAACAGGCTTAGAGAATCAGGTTTTAAGTATGATACTTTATGTAATTGCTTGATAATTATACCTAATGATATCATCAGCAATTAATGTGAATATTAAATAAAGTCAGTTTGAAGCCAACTTTAGGTGTATGGATATCAAGTGTCTTTGACTCTTCTTGGCTGTGATCAATCTCAGGCTAATTTTTCTATCTCAGGCTAATTTTTCTTTCTCATTCATGGGATGTAAGCATTGCTGGAAAGACCAGCACTTATTGCCCCTCCTTAATTATTCTTGAAAAAGTGGTGCTGAGTTGTCTGCTTGAACTGATGCAACCCGTGTCATTGATAGTATATCCATAGTACTGATAGGCAAGGAGTTCAAGTATTTTGACCAGGCAACGGCAAAGGAACGCAACACATTTCTAAGTTAGGATGGTGTTGACTTGGAGGGGACCTTGCAGATAATGTTCCATTTGTTTGCTGCCCTTGTCCTTCTAGGTGGTTGAGGTTGCGGATTTAAGAGGTGCTGTCAAGGAAACCTGGATGAGTTGCTGCAGTGCACTTTGTGGATAGTACATACTGCTGCCACTGTGTGTCAGTGGTGAAGGAAGTAAATGTGTTGAAAGAAAGTTAAAGTTCTGCATTGGGTGCCAATTAAGTAGGCTACTTTGTTTTGGATGGTGTTGAGTTTCTTGAGTGTTGTTGGATCTTCACTCATCCAGGCAAATGGAGAGTATTGCATCATATTTCTGAATTGTACTTATAGACGGTGGGCAGGCTTTGGAGAGTCAGCAGGTGAGTTATTTTCAGCCAAATTTCTAACCTCTGAACTGCTCTTTTAGCCACAATATTTATGTGACTCATCAGTTATTTTTTGATCAACAGTGACACCCTTGGATGTTAATGGTGGTGAACTCAGCAATGGTAATTCTGTTGAATGTCAAAATGGGGTGATCAGACTTTCTGTCATTGGAGATGGTCATTGCCTGACACTTACATGGCACAAATGCTACTTGTTACTTATCAACCAATCTTGTTCAGGTCTTGCTGCTGATGGACATGGAGAATTTCATTATCTGAGGAGTTATGAATGGTATGGCACACTGCAATCATCACAAGAACACAAGAAATAGGAGCAGGAGTAGACCATTTGGCCTATTGAGCCTGCTTCACCATTCAATACAATCTTGGCTGATCTTGGGCTTCAATTTCCCACCCACTCCCTGTATCCCTTAATTCCCTGAGAGACCAAAAATCTGTCTATCCCAGCCTTAAATGCATTTAACCATGGAGAATCCCACAACCCTCTGGGGTAGAGAATTCCAAAGATTCACAACCCTTTGAGTGAAATAACTTTTCCTCATCTCAGTCCTAATTGATCAGCCCCTTATCCTGACAGTGTGCCCCTGTGTTTTAGATTCCCCGACCAGCAGGAACAGTTTCTCAGCATCCACCCTATCAGGCTCCTTCAGAATTTTGTAGACTTCAATGAGGTCGCCTCTCATTCTTCTAAACTCCAGAGAATATAAGTACAATTTACGTAGCCTCTAATCAAAGGACAGTTCCCTGATCCCAGGGACCAATTTAGTAAACCTTCACTGTACCGTCTCCAATGCAAATATATACTTTCTTAAATGTGGAGACCAAAACTACACAAGGTACTCTAGATACGGCCTCCCTAAACCCTGTACAATTGTAGCAAAACATCGTTATTCTTGTACTCCAATCCCCTTACACTAAAGCCCAACATGCTTTTTGCCTTCCTAATTGTTTGCTGCACCTTCATGCTAACTTTTTGCATTCCTTGTACAAACACACCCAAGTCTCTGAATATCCAAACTTACAATTTTCTCAGCTTTTAAAAAATATTCTGCTTTTCTATTCTTATAACTGAAGTGCATAACTTCACACTTCCTACATTATATTCCATCTGCCATCTTGTTGCCTATTTAATAAACCTGTCTATATCTCTTTGCAGCCTCTCTGTGTCCTTCCCACAGCTTACTTGGTATTGTTAGCAAACTTTGATATGTTACTCTCTGTCTCTTCATCTAAGTCATTAATATAGATTGTAAATAGCTGAGGCCCAAGCACTCCACTATTCATTGTCTGCCAACTTGAAAAAGGCCTCTTTATGCCCACTCTCTGCTTTCTCTCCTTAGCTAATCCCCTACCCATGCTAAAATACTACCCCTAATTCTATGAGCCCTTATCTTACTTGTTTACCTTTTATGTGGCACCTTATCGAATGTCTTTTGGAAATCCAGGTATACTACATCTACTACTTCCCCTTTATCTGCCCTACTAATTACATCCTCAAAAAACTGGAATAAATTTGTCAAACAGGACTTCCCTTTAGTAAAACCATATTGACTTGTTGTAATCACATTGTACTTTACTAAATGCGTTGTTAAGACTTCTGCACTGGACTACTGCTTTGGGCTGCATTAGAGTGCGTCAGTTGGGGTTTGGTGAGGGAGGGACTTTTAAGGGTTCATTTCTAACTAAAGTCTAACCTTTCTTTAATTTAGTAAGCAACCAAAAGTTGCTCCTTGTGTTGGGAGAAGGTGAGTTTTAGACCAGCTTTAAAACAGGGGTTATACAGCTCTGCTTGCAGCTGCAGCTAGTTAATTAGTTAACTGGCTTAAATGGGTTTTCAGAAGCTAGAGTCAGACCACATAAAAGCAAGCCATCTACAGTGCTGCTTTTGTCAGCGCTGGAGTGCTACTTTAGGTTGCAATATAGTGCTTAAGTTGGAGTTTGGTGAGAGAGAGAGTTCACTGAAGAGGGAAGGAGAGGATCCTTTCATTTTTAACCTTTCCTCAGTAAGAAGAACGATCTTGGTAAGCAGGACCTGGTGAGTATTTCTTCTGTGCTTAATATTCTCTAAACTAAAGGAAGTTAAAGTAAAGGGTGTAATTTAAGGGTAAGTCATAGCAGGGCAGCTTGGCAAGTGAAATACTCCTCCTGTGTGATGTGGGAAGTCAGGGACACTTCCAGTGTCCAGGGTGACCACGTGCACAAGAAGTGTCTCCAGCTGTAGCTACTCAAAATCCATGTTTAGGAGCTGGAGCTGTGTCTGGAGTCATTGTGGGGCAAGCGCAAGAATGAGATCTTCATGGATAGCACGTACAGTGAGGTGGTCACACTTCAGGTAAAGAATGCACAGGCAGAAAGGGAACTTCCAGGCATGGTAAAAGGGTGAGGCAGTAGTGCAGGAGTCCCATGGGTCCATCCCCATCTGTAACACATTTTCCATTTTGGATATTGCTGGGCAAGATGGTTTCTCAGGGGAATGCAGCAATAGCCAGGTCTGTGGCACCACGAGTAGCTCAGCTGCATGGTGGAGGTGAGAGGGTGGAGCAATAGTTCTCTCGTAAGGGGGACAGAGAGATGTTTCTGTGGCCACAGATGTTACACCAGGATGGTATGTTGCCCCCCTGGTGCCAGGGTCAAGGGTGTCACTAAGCGGCTGCAGGACAGTCTGAAGGGAGAAGGTGAACAGCCAGAGGTTGTGGTCCGTATTGGTACTGGCAACATAAGTAAAAAGAGGGATGAGATCCTGAAAGCAGAATACAGGGAGCTTGGAAATAAATTAAAAAGCAAGACCTCAAAAGGTAGTAGTCTCAGGATTACTCTCAGTGCCACGTGCTAGCGAGATCAGGAATAGACGGTGAATAGACCAGATGTATGGCTGGAGAGATGGTGTAGGAGGGAGGGATTTAGATTTCTGAGGCATTGGGACTGATTCTGGGAAGATAGGATCTGTACAAGCTGGATAGGTTGCACTCCAGCAGGACCAGAACCAAAATCCTCACAGGGATATTTGCTAGTACTGTGAGGGAGGGTTTAAATTAGATTGACAAGGGGATGGGAACCTGAGCAGGGAGAAACAAGAGAGGGAAACAGAGATAGGAATGAAAAACAGAAAGCCAGAAAGCAAAAGTGGAAGGCAGAGGAAACAAGGGCGAGCAGCAAATAGGGCCACAGTAGAAAAAATGAGTAAAAATGTTAAACAGATAACTCTAAAGGCACTGTATCTGAATACACGGAGCATTAGCAATAAGGTAGACAAATTAACAGCGCAAATAGATGAAAATGGGTATGATATGATTGCGATTATGAAGACATGGCTACAGGGTGACCAAGGCTGGGAATTGAATATCCAAGGGTATTCGATATTTAGGACGGACAGGCAAAAATCAAAAGGAGGTGGCGTGGCATTGTTAGTTAAGGATAAAATCAGTGCAATAAAGAGAGAAGGTATTGGCTCAGAAAGTCAAGATGTAGAATCAATGTGCGTGGAGCTAAGAAGTAACAAGGGGCAGAATTAGTGGAAGTTGTCTATAGGCTCCCAAACAGTAGGACAAAGGCAGAGGATGGCAATAAAGAGGAAATTAGAGATGCATGTAACAAGGGTGCTACAGTAATTATGGGTGACTTTAATCTACTTATAGACTGGACAAACCAAATTAGCAATAATACTGTGGTGAATGAATTCCTGGAGCGTGTACGAGATGGTTTTTTAAGACCAGCATGTCAAGGAACCGACTAGGGAACAGGCTAGACTAGATTTGATATTGTGCAATGAGAAGGGGTTTATTAATAATCTTGTTGTGTGGGATCCTTCAGGGAACAGTGACCATAACATGATAGAATTCTTCATTAGGATGGAAAGTGAAGTAGTCCAAACTGAAACTAGGGTCTGAAATCTAAACAAAGGAAACGATGAAGACATGAGGTGTGAATTGGCTAAGATAGATTGGGGAACTTTGATAAAAGGAATGACTGTGGATAAGCATTGGCTAATATTTAAGGAAATAATGTGTGCATTGCAACAGTTATAAATTCCTTTCTGTTGCAAAAAACACAACAGGAACACAGCCCAACCATGGCTAACAAAAGAAATTAAGGATAGTATTAGATCCAAAGAGGAGTCATATAAAGTTGCTTGAAGAAGTAGCAAGCCTGAAGATTAGGAACAGTTTAAAATTCAGCATTGGAGGACCAAGAGATTGATTAAAAGGGGGAAAATAGACTATGAGAGTAAACTTGCAAGGAACATAAAAGCGGACTGTAAAAGCTTCCGTGGCTATGTAAAAAGAAAAAGATTAGTGAAGACATATTTAGGTCCCTTACAGTCTGAAATGGGAGAATTTATAATAGAGAGCAAGGAAATTGCACAGCGATTAAACAACTACTTTAGTCCTGTCTTCACAGAGGGAGACACAAATAACTTCCCAGAAATGCTAGGGAACCAAGGGTATAGTGAGAAGGAGGAATTGAAGGAAATCAGCATTACTGAAACAATAGTGCTGGAGAAATTAATGGGACTGAAAGCTGATAAATCCCCATGGCCTGATAATCCACATCCCAGGCTACCAAAGGAGGTGGCTGTGGAAATAGTGGATGTGTTGGTTGTCATCTTCCAAAATTCTATAGATTCTGGAATAGTTCTTGCAGACTGGAGGGTGGCAAATGTAACCCTACTATTTAAAAAGGAGCGAGGGAGAAACTAACCAATTACAGACCGGTTAGCCTCACATCAGGAGTAGGGAAAATGCTATAGTATAAAGAATGCGATAACAGGACACTTAGAAAATATGAACAGGATTAGACAGTCAATATGGACTTACGAAAGGGGAATCATGTTTGACAAACTTACTGGAGTTTTTTGAGGATGTAACTAGTAAAATAGAGAAGGGAGAACCAGTGGATGTAGTGTATTTGGATTTTCAGAAGGCTTTTGATAAAGTCCCATGTAAGAGATTAGTGTGTAAAATTAAAGCACATGGGATTGGGGGTAATATATTGGCATGGATTGAGAATTGGTTAGCAGACAGGAAACAGAGTAGGAATAAATGGGTCTTTTACGGAGTGGCAGGCGGTGACTAATGGGGTACCGCAGGGATCAGTACTTGGGCCCCAACTATTCAAAATATAAATCAATGATTTGGTTGAGGGAACCAAATGTAATATTTCCGAGTTGAGTTGATGACACAAAACTTGATGGATATGTGAGTGGTGAGGAGGATGTTAAGAGGCTTCAAGGCAATTTAGACAAGTTGAGTGAGTGGGCAAATACATGGCAGATGCAGTATAACATGGATAAGTGTGAAGTTACCTACCTTGGTAGGAAAACAGGATGGCAGAGTATTATTTTAATGGTGATAGATTGGGAAATGTTGATGTACAAAGGGGTCTTGATGTCCTTGTACACCAATCACTGAAAGCAAGCATGCAGGTGCAGCAAGCAGTTAAGAAGGCAAATGGTGTGTTGGCCTTCATTGCGAAAGGACTTGAGTACAGGAGCAAGGATGTTTTACTGCAGCTTCACAGGGCCTTAGTGATACCACACCACTATTGTGTGCAGTTTCGGTCTCCTTACCTGAGAAAGGATATGTTTGCCATAGAGGGAGTATAGCGAAGGTTCACCAGACTGATTCCTCAAATGACAATCCTGCCATCCCAGGGAAGGTTGGGCTGACCAGGCCTGAATTTACTGGAGTTTAGAAGAGTGAGAGGGGATCTCATTGAAATATATAAAATTCTGACAGGGCTGGACAGACTGGATGCAGGGGTGATGTTTCCTCTGGTTGGGGGCCCCTATTTTCTATGTTTCTTTGTTTAATAATGGATTCCAGCATTTTTCCAAAAAGTGATGTTAGGCTAACTGGCTTAATTCACTGTCATGTCTTTCCCTCCTTTCTTGAAAAGTAGAGCAACATTTGCCAACTTACAATCTAATGGGACCATTCACAAATCTAGAGAATTTTGGGAAATCATACCAGCACATCCACCATCTCTGCAGTTATCTCTTTGAGAACCCTAGTGTGCAGGCCATCAGGTCCTGGTGATTTATAAACAGTCAGTGGACATTCTGACCTCTCACCTTATAATGGAAGGAAACTTATTGCTAACTTGGTGTTAAAGGCAGATATTTTCACTTCACCTTTGAAATTCAGCTCTTTTGTCCATGTTCTGGAGGTGAGTGGTCCATTTGCTACAATCTCGGTAGAGAAAAGTTACTTCTAAGCAGAACATATTTTTTCTTTTTCTTAAATTCATTCAGAGGATGTGGGGATTGCTGGCTAGGCTAGAATTTATTGCCCGTCCCCAAATGCCCTTGAGAAGGTGGTCATGTGTTACCTTCTTGAACCGCTGCAGTTCATGTGTTGTAGGAACACCCACAGTGCTGTTTGAACTTCTAGTTGTTAATTGAAAAAATTATGCCAGAAGATGTCACCCTTCAAAGAAAAATTTTACTGTACAAGAGTTAAATAAAGCAAATACTACTAACTTAGCACTATGGGCTGGATTTTTACCCCATCTAGCGGCAACGGCGGGCAGGCCCAGGAGCAGCCACAATACCAACTGCTGCCCGCAATGAGGGACTGGCTGGCCAAGCAACCAACACCATCAGCCAGCCAGTCTCTCAGCTCCATCCATGTCCTCACTTCCAGCCAAAAGGACACCTCCTCCATTGAAGGGCTGGAAATAAGAAGCCTGGAAGACCAGTCACAGCGCTTACCCACACCCTCCACCAGAGCAGAGAAACACACCTTGGTGGGACTTAGGTCTAGAGCAGGCTAGGGTTGACACCCTGGTGGTCACCGAACAGAAACATGTCCACAGCAGGAGGAGGCAGGTTCAGTCGAGGCTCAGAGAACTGCTGGGGAAGACCGAGTATATCATCAAGGAGCCCTAGCAAAACTGGAGTCAATGGGAATCAGGGGGAAAACACTCTGCTGGTAGGGGTCATGCCTAGCACAAAGGAAGATGGTTGTAGTTGTTGGAGGTCAGCCATCTCAGTTCCAGGATATCACTGCAGGAGTTCCTCAGGGCTGTATCCTCGGCCCAACCATCTTCAGCTGCTTCATCAATGACCTTCCTTCCACCATAAGGTCAGAAGCAGGAATATTCGCTGATGATTGCACAATGTTCAGCACCATTCACGACTCCTCAGATACTGAAGCAGTCCATGTCCAAATGCAGCAAGCCCTGGACAATATCCAGGCTTGGGCTGACAAATGGCAAGTAACATTTGCGTCACACAAGTGTCAGGCAATGGCCATCTCCAACAAGAGAGAATCCAACCATCGCCCCTTGACATTCAATGACATTATCATCACTGAATCCCCCACTATCAACGTCTTGGGTGTTACCATTGACCAGAAACTGAATTGGACTAGCCATATAAATACTGTGGCTATAAGAGCAGGTGAAAGGCTAGGAATCCTGCGACAAGTAACTCATCACCTGACTCTCCAAATCCTGTCCACTATCCACAAGGCGCAAGTCAGGAGTGTGATGGAATAACCCCCACTTGCCTGAATGAGTGCAGCTCCAAAAACACTCAAGAAGCTTGACACCGTCCAGGACAAAGCAGCCCACTTGATTGGCACCACATCCACAAACATTCACTCCCTCCACCACCGACACACAGTAACAGCAGTGTGTACCGTCTACAAGATGCACTGCAGGAATTCACCAAGGCTTCTTCAACAGCACCTTCCAAACCCACGACCACTACCATCTAGAAGGACAAGGTCAGCAGATAGATGGGAACACCACCACCTGAACACCATCACTTCCAAGTCACTCACCATCCTGACTTGGAAATATATCGTCGTTCCTTCACTGTCGCTGGGTCTAATTCCTGGAACTCCCTTCCTAACAGCACTGTGGGTGTACCCACTCCACATGGATTGTAGCAATTCAAGAAGACAGGTCACCACCACCTTCTTAAGGGCAATTAGGGATGGGCAATAAATGCTGGCCCAGCCAGCGACACACACATCCCATAAATGAAGTAAAAAAGCATTCATCTCAATGCCCTGACCATTTTCAATGCTGCCTGCTGGGGTTCTCTTTCACTGTCCATCTGAGCTGACCTACATCTCCGCCCACCCACTGTTTGCACTCCCATCCAGCACCTGTGCCTGTCCAACACGAGGCTCCGCTCACTTTTGATTTCAACAACCATGGTTGTGATCAAGTATATCGCCAGTTCCCCTGTCCTTTCCTTTCCCCTAGTCATCCATGTTCATCCACATTGACCTCCCAAACTTCCTCCTTCCCACCCCCAGGGTACGTGTCTGCCTCTGAGTCCGCAGCAAACACCCTCACTGTCCCTTCAACCATTACCAATGCACCCTCACCCTCCCACCCTACCCACTCTGTCTGACCCCTCTCACAGGCCCACCCTCATTTCGCTCTCCAGGAGGCAGTCATTGATTCCACAGACCCCTCCCTTGCACATTCACCTGAACATCCACTTTCCTTACTCCCTGCTCCACCCTTACTCGCTTCTTCCCCAGACACCTTCCCTTCTCTGCACTCCCTCCTTATCACGAACACCTGCCCCCCCCTCCAAACTCCCTCCTCCTCCTGAACACCTTCCCACCTCTGCCTGGACACCTCCCCCCTCTGAACCCCCTTCCTTACACCTTCCTGCTCCATAACATCTACCTCCCCATTGGCTGCATTCTCCCCCATTACACCCTCAACCCCCCCACCATGCTCTGTACTCCCCCCTCCCATCCTCACCCCCATGACACCTTTGTATCCCCACCAACCTCAACACCTCAACACCCCAACAGCCTTGTCCCTGCCACCCAACCTCAAACCAGTACCTCCCACCAGTACACCTTCCTCTCCCACCCACCCCTCGGTATGCCTTCCTCTCCCACTTATAGCTGGATCTTCCTCTTCCCCATGGCAGACACCACTGGATGATGCCACTGTGATTTCACGCCAGCGTGAAACTGATTTCTGCTCCTCCTACCAAATTGGTCCCCGCCCCCACCCCCCCCGCCGCTCCGTGCTGGGAAGATTGTCCTGCAGTCAGCATCGCGGTGAAGCAGTCTGGGAAGAGTGTCCTGCAGTCAGTTCTTGTTGAAAATAACAAGAGTAACATCACAAGACAGGTGCAAGCAGAATTTAGGGAGCTAGGAAACAGATTAATAAACAGGAGCTCAAAGGTAGTAATCTCTGGATTACTTCTGGTGTCACGTGCTAGTGAGCATAGAAATAGGAGGGTAGTCCAGATGAATGCGTGACTGGAGAGATGGTGCAGGAGGGAGGTCTTTAGATTTCTGGGACATTGGGACTGTTTTTGGGGGTGGTGGGACCTGTACAAGGTGGATAGGTTGCACCTGAACCAGAATGGGACCAACATCCTTGCGGGGAGTTTTGCTAGTGCTGTTGGGGGAGGATTTAAACTAACTTGGCAGGGGGATGGGATCCTGAGAGGAGGTTCAGCAGGGGGAGATGCACAGCCAAAATTATAAGAGAGAGCAAGTGAATCTGGAAGGCACAGAAATTATAGGCTAGTTAAGGCATAAGGGAGTTTGGCAAGGTTGGACGGTATTTATTTTAATGCAAGAAGTTTTACGAACAAGGCAGATGAGTTGAGAGCACAAATTAACACATGGAAGTATGAAGTCATTGCTGTCACAGAGACAGGGTTGAGAGAGGTGCAGGATTGGCAGCTCAATATTCCAGGATATAGGGTCTTCAGGCGAGATAGGGATGGTGGTAAAAGAGGAAGGGGTATTGCAATATTGATCAAAGAATCAATTACAGCAATAAGGAGGGAGTCATCTTAGAAGGCTCCTCAAATGAAGCCATATGGGTAGAACTGAAAAACAAAAAAGGAGCAATCACATTGTTGGGAGTGTACTATAGGCCTCCAAATAGTCAGGGAAAAATAGATGAGCAGATATGTAGGCAAATTTCAGAGAAGTGTAAAAATAATAAGGTAGTAATAGGGGAGATTTCAACTTCCCCAACATTAACTGGGGTAGTCATAGAGTGATAGGTTTAGAGGGAGCAGAATTCTGAAAATGCATCCAGGAGAGCTCTTTAAGCTAGTACGTAGAAGGCCCTACAAGAGAGGGGGCAGTCCTGGACTTAATTTTAGGGAATGAAGTAGAGGTAAAGGTATACGGATAAGTAGTAGAGGTATCAGTGGGGGAGCATGTTGCAGATAGTGATCATAACTCCGTTAGATTCAAGGTTGTTGTGGAAAAGGACAAGGATGGGCCAGAAATCAGAGTTCTAAATTTGGGGAAGGCCGATTTTAATAAGATCAGATATGATTTGGCCAGAGTGGACTGGGAGCAGCTACTTTTAGGTATATCCGTGTCAGAGCAGTGGGACTCATTCAAGAAGGAAATAGTGAGAGTACAGGGCCAACATTTTCCAGTAAAGATAAAGGGTGGGACCAACAAATCCAGGGAACCCTGGATGTCGAGGGATATACAGGATTGGATAAACAGAAAAAGGGAGGCTTATGGCAGATACCGAGGGCTCAAAACAGCGGAAGCCCTAGAGGAGTATAGAATGTGTAGGGGGGAGCTTTAAAAAGGAAATTTGGAGAGTAAAAAGGAGCATGAAAAAACATTGGCAGGTAAAATAAAGGAAAATCCAAAGTTATTTTACAAGTACACTAAGAGTAAGAGGATAACTAGGGAAGGAATAGGGCCCATTAAGGACCATAGTGGTAATTTGTGTGTGGAGCTGGAAGACATAGGTAGGGTTCTAAATGAATACTTTGTGTTGATGCTCACAAGTGAGATGGACGACGTGGGTATGGAAATCAGGCAGAAGGACTGTGAAATAATTAAAGAAATTAGCATAGAAAGGGAGGAGGTTCTATGTGGTCTGGCAGGCTTAAAAGTAGATAAATCTCCAGGTTCGGACGAAATGTATCCCAGGCTGTTGAGTGAGACAAGGGAGGAGATAGCCGGGGCGCTGGCAATAATTTTCAATACCTCTCTGGCCACAGGAGAGGTGCCAGAGGACTGAAGGACAGCCAATGTGGTACCGTTATTCAAGAAGTGAGGAAGGGATAAACCAGGGAGCTACAGGCCATTCAGTCTAAATTCAGTGGTGGAGAAGCCATTAGAAGCAATTTTGAGGGACAGAATTAATCTACACCTGGAGAGGCAGGGATTAATCAAGGACAGTCAGCATGGTTTTGTTAAGGGGAGGTCATGTCTGAACAATTTGATTGAATTTTTCGAAGAGGTGACCAGGTGTGTAGATGAGGGCAATGCATTTGACGTAGTCCACTGGACTTCAGCAAGGCTTTTGATAAGGTCCCGCATGGGAGACTGATAACGAAGTTAAGAGCCCATGGGATTCAAGGCAATTTGGCAATTTGGATCCAGCATTAGCTGAGTGACAGGAAGCAGAGGGTGATGGTCGAGGGGTGGTTTTGTGACTGGACGCCTGTGTCCAATGGGGTTCCACAGGGATCAGTGTTGGGTCCCTTGCTGTTTGTGGTATATATAAATGATTTAGACTTGAATGTACGAGGGTTGATCGATAAGTTCGCGGATGACACGAAAATTGGTGGGGTGGTAAATATTGAGGAGGTAACCTTAGATTACAGGAGGATATAGGCAGGCTGGTCAAATGAGCTGATCAGTGGCAAATGGAATTTAATCTGGATAAGTTTGTAGGACAAACAAGGCACAGGAATACACAATGAATGGTAGGACCCTGGGAAGTACCGAGGATCAGAGGGACCTTGGAGCGCATGTCCACCAGTCCCTTAAGGTAGCGGGACAGGTAGATAAGGTGGTTAAGAAGGCATATGGGATACTTGCCTTTATTAGCTGAGGCATAGAAGATAAGAGCAGTGAGGTTATGCTGGAGCTGTATAAAATGCTGGTTAGGCCACAGCTAGAGTATTGCGTGCAGTTCTGGAATTCGCATTATAGGAAGGATGTGATTGCACTAGAGAGAGTGCAGAGGAGATTTACCAGGATGTTGGCCTGGGCTGGAGAGTTTTAGTTGTGAGGAGAGATTGGATAGACTGGGGTTATTTTCCCTGGTGCAGAGGAGATTGAGGGGGGACATGATTGAGGTGTTTAAAATTATGAGGGGCATAGATAGGGTAGACAGGAAGGAACCTTTCCCCTTGGTGGAGGGGTCAATAACCAGGAGCATAGATTTAAGGTAAGGGCAGGAGTTTTAGAGGGGATGTGAGGAAGAATCCTTTCACCCAGAGGGTGGTGGGAATCTGGAGCTCACTGCCTGAAAGGGTGGTAGAGGCAGAAACCCTCATAACATTTAAGAAGTATTTGGATGTGCACTTGTGGTGCCATGGCATACAAGGCAATGGGCCTAGTGCTGGAAAATGGGGTTAGAATAGTTAGGTACTTGTTTGACCGGTGCAGACTCGATGGGCCGAAGGACCTTTTTCTGTGCTGTAGACCTCTATGACTCTGTGACACTCGCCATGACGGCTGTCACCAATGGGACTGGACGTTTCCACCCTAATACTTTATACACAAAAATCTCAACGGAACATTTTCTACACATTACAGGATCTTAAGCGTTCCTTCACTTCTCCTGGGTGTGGCCACAGCACTCAGGAATTTGCTTTGATTTTCCTCAGTGTTCCTGCTATTGTCCAAGATATGAGATTTCTTAGGGTCCTCCCATTAGTGCCCGACTAGACGAACCCTCCAGCTCTCCTTCAGCACATCATGATCATGAACTTCCCAGCTCCTGCAAGGACCTCACTGCATTCTTGTTCAGTGATTCCAAATCAGAAACACCCCTGCTTCCTGAGTGCCCTCTGATAGGTTCCAGCTGCCTTATGGCTTCTGGCTGATTCTCTCTCTGCCTGTTTAAACCTGGAAGCAGCTTTGACTACCTGTTTTTATGAGAAATCACACAGGTAAAATGCAAAACTAAAGTAAGTAACTCCCTGCGACCTATCCACACAGCAATGTGGCATGCCCGGGATATTCCAGACAGAGATTTAAATTAATTATTCCCAATTCCCAAACTTTCCTTTTGTTCTGGGAAACCATATGAATAATTTAAACCCCCTCTTAAGACAGCTGGAGACATTCTGTCTGCACCAAGGGAGTCAGAGAGGTAGCCCAGTATTTAGTTTCCAAAAATTCCCACAACGGCCTTACAAAAATTAACATAGGCCATCCTTTGATTTGCAATTACTTTAGGTCTGTTTACCAACTTTTCAAACCAGGTGTTTTCATTTATTTTACATTTCAAAATTTCAATCCCAAAACTAACAGTTATTCTCCTAAAACATGTGAATCATATAAGACATAGGAGCAGAAATTTGGCCATTCGGCCCATCGAGTCTGCTCCGCCATTCAATCATGGCTGATAAGTTTCTCAACCCCATTCTCCCGCCTTCTCCCCGTAACCTTTGATCCCCTTACCAATCAAGAACCTATCTATCTCGGTCTTAAATACACTCAATGACCTGGCCTCCACAGCCTTCTGTGGCAATGAATTCCATAGATTCACCACTCTCTGGCTAAAGAAGTTTCTCCTCATCTCAGTTCTAAAAGGTCTTCCCTTTACTCTGAGGCTGTGCCCTTGGGTCCTAGTCTCTCCTACTAATGGAAACATCTTCCCCACGTCCACTCTATCCAGGCCTTTCAGTATTCTGTAAGTTTCAATCAGATCCCCCCTCATCCTTCTAAACTCCATCGAGTATAGACCCAGAGTCCTCAAACGTTCCTCATAAGTTAAGCCATTCATTCCTGGGATCGTTCTCGTGAACCTCCTCTGGACCCTCTCTGGGGCCAACACATCCTTCCTGAGATACGGGGCCCAAAATTGCTCACAATATTCTAAATGTGGTCTGACCAGAGCCTTATAAAGCCTCAGCAGCACATCCCTGCTTTTATATTCTAGTCCTCTCGAAATAAATGCCAACGTTTCATTTGCCTTCCTAACTACCGACTCAACCTGCAAGTTAACCTTAAGAGAATCCTGGACTAGGACTCCCAAGTCCCTTTGCACTCCAGATTTCTGAATTCTCTCCCCATTTAGAAAATAGTCTATGCCTCTATTCTTCCTACCAAAGTGTATGACCTCACACTTCCCCACGTTGTATTCCATCTGCCACTTCTTTGCCCATTCTCCTAACCTATCCAAATCCTTCTGCAGCCTCCCTGCCTCCTCAATACTACCTGTCCCTCCACCTATCTTTGTATCATCTGCAAACTTAGCCAGGATGCCCTCAGTTCCTTCATCTAGATCATTAATGTATAAAGTGAAAAGTTGTGGTCCCAACACTGACCCCTGCGGAACTCCACTAGTCACCGGCTGCCATCCTGAGAAGGACCCCCTTATCCCCACTCTCTGCCTCCTGCCAGACAGCCAATCTTCTATCCATGCTAGCACCTTGCCTCTAACACCATGGGCTCTTATCTTACTGAGCAGCCTCCTGTGCGGCACCTTGTCAAAGGTCTTCTGGAAATCCAAGTAGATAACATCCATTGGCTCTCCTCTGTCTAACCTGCTCATTACCTCCTCAAAGAATTCTAACAGATTTGTCAGGCATGACCTCCCCTTGATGAAACCATGCTGACTTTGCCCTATTTTACCATGCACTTCCAAGTATTCTGAAATCTCATCCTTAATAATGGACTCTAAAATCTTACCAACGACCGAGGTCAGGCTAATCGGCCTGTAATTTCCCGTCTTGGGCCTCACTCCCTTCTTAAACAGGGGGTTACATTAGCGATTTTCCATTCCTCTGGGACCGTCCCTGACTCCAGTGATTCCTGAAAGATCACCACTAACGCCTCCACTATCTCTTCAGCTATCTCCTTCAGAACTCTGGGGTGTAATTAGAGTTCTGAAACAATGCTTTAGATTAAAAACTATTTTTGAATTTACTGGCTGGAAAAACCCTTAATTGTTTTTTTTAAATGACTAATGCTGCATTTCAGTGACTTGGGGTCATGGTCAAAGATGACTGCACATTTGCATCACTGTACCTGTTTTATTCTAAAAACTATTGAAATCGAAGCAACCTTTCTGCAATGGCCTTGAAAAAGGATGAATGGGGGCCATTTAGTATCGTATTAGCAAACTCTTTCGAGTTATCAACAGTCACAGATTGCAACTCTTTTGAGTACAATCACAGTTCTTGGTTTTCCGGGAGTGGGACATGAACCCACAACCCTCCGATTCAAAGGCGAGGGTGCCATGGACTGAGCCACAGCTGACACCTCATTGTATTAGCAAAGCATCCAAATAATCACCTGGGTACACAATTGGGTGGAGACAATCCATTAAACATATTCACTTGGACAATGGAACCTGGCTGAGCGGGTAATTCCCAGCCATGATCTAATCAAGTTACAATTGGAATACACTAGTTGTGGCCTTATTTGGATCACTGGACAGTTGGAGAGAGAAGGCTATTTGACAAATCAAGTCTTTGTGTGTTTCAAGCGCTTGTTTTCCTTACAGAACAGCACAAGCAACTGAAATGCTGAAGGAACAAGACCCTGAGTGGGTTGCTCACCAAGCAAACTGCAAGTTATTGAATACTGTCTGCTGATTTTGACTATTTAGGTTCTACAGGCAGAGACTTTAATAAGAAGTCCAGAAGAACAGATAGATCGTCTACAACTTTAAACCACCTTGACACCGTAAGCAGCAAGACCACCAAGTGAAAGCAGCTGGTCCACCGAATTCAGCCTGAAGCCAGCCAGATCACCAATCTTCAGGAGTCATATACCCCTTTAATTTTACTGGACTCTAAATTACTTAATCTATCTTCCCCACTCTTTAACCTACTTGTGTGTGTGAACTTCAAATGTGTGAGTATGTGAAAGTCAGAGCATTGTTTTTTATTTTTACTTAGTTTTTATTCTACTTAACTAGGACTAACATCTTTCCTTTTTGTAAAAAAAACTAACAAAAACCTGTCTGATCATGTCTTTTATGGTCACAGCACGTAAACAGTTAAACAATCACAGAATTGGCAAGTATATCCATTTTAAAAAAAACTGTTGCGGTCAAACAAGAAAAGGGAAAAGAAGGGAGCCCTTTGACCCCTCCACACCTCATCGTAATAGATATTTGTAATACAGACATGCCCAAACTGAGCATCGGTGAGCAGGTTATTGCTGAGTAGGTACCGTTTGTCACTACTGTCAATGAAACCTTTCATCACTTCACTAATGATTGAGATTAGACAGATGGGCCAGCAATTGGATGGATTGTATTTGTCCTGCTTTTTGTGGGAAGCCTATGCCTGGTCAATTTTCCACTTTGTTAGGTAGATGCCGATTTTATAGCTGCACTAAAACAGCTTAGCTAGTTCTAGCGCACAAGTTTTTAGTACTATAGCCAAGTTATTATTAGTGTTCATAGTCTTTGCTGAATCCATTGCATTCAGCTGTTTCTTGATATCACATGGAATTAATCCAATTAACTGAAACCTGGCATCTGTGATGCCGGGGACCTCAGGAGGATGTTGAGATGGATCACCCACTCAGCATTTTTAACTGAAGCTGGTTGCAAATCTGCTTATTCCCCTATTACAGCAATAAAAAAAAATGTATATTTAACCCTATCGTACCATGACATAGTAAAACCATTCTTGAACCAATCAACTGATCAATATAAATGGCAAAATAGTATATACATCACTCCTGCAATATCTAGAATCAGGTTTTCCTCCCTCACTAGACTGTAAGAGAAAATGGGCAGATACATGGTACCAGATTTTAAGGAAACAGGAGCTCTTTTTCAAGGCCAGTGCAGTTTGGATGCCTCTTCGGTTGGCTGCCATTTTGAATGGGAGAAAATCAGGTATTCCACCGCCTGGGAACATACTTTCCAAGCTTGAAGTTTAGTTTTAACTGCATTATTTAGAGGGCGTTGAATATGCAGAACACACCATTTCCAATTGAAGTGGTCAAAATAGTAACTCTTTTTAGAAAGAATTAACTGTTTGAGTTCCAATGCAGTTTCATCCCTGAAATTCCATAACCTATATTTGTTCTTTCCATGTATTACTTGACCTACTGTGCAATTCCAGTTTATTTTCAAATCTCCAACATTAATCAAAAGCTGAAGGAGTGAGACCCAACACTTGACAAAGTTAATTTTCAGTGTCAGAGAAGTTCAAAGGGTACTTACACTGGACGGGACAAGGCCTAGCCTTTTCTGGAAAACTTAGTCTTTATTTATGAGTTAAGTAAAGCAACTTCACACTTTTCAGTGTATTTAAATGATGAGTCAGACGGAAGACTGCTGTTTCAAGAAGCTTTTGGACGAGCATGGCACCTTAGACAGTAACTTCTGGATTTCTATATCTGTACATAGGTACTCACCAGAAGTTGCTGTCAATTTGCACATAAATAATGGTGAGCACACAATTTACTTCATCATTACTGTACAACAAAATATAGTCCTACATATCATAAAGGATCTTATACATTATCTGGTTGTTTAGATAAACTATATGTAAAATATTGGGCAAAATGTTCATTTAATTATTTTTACTGAAGAAACATTCATTTGTAAGATCATACATGTTCTTTAATGGAATTTAATGTTTAAGGAATAGGGATCTGTCCTTTAGATCACATAAAATAAAGAAAGTTAAAGACTACCTTTTCTGTTCATTTGTGCTGTGTTGGTTTAACTACTGCACACCATTACCTTGATCCACACCCTCTCACCTACACCAACACAATATCCAAGGAGTGGCAACAAAACACATCAAAATATTAGCCCATACTCCCATTGCACTTATTCTGCTCACAATCTAATTGTCTGATCTGGGACGCTTACACTCACCCATATCTCTGCGTCATTGACAAAAATTCTGCGATGTTTTCTCGATGCCTTCATCCAAAACCTTGGTAAAAATAGTGAAGAACAGCAGCCCTAACTAACACTGATACCACTGAGTCTCCACCCATCCACATTATAGCATTAAAAGCTCCCAATTCCACAGACCTCAACATCAAATATATCATCCTTTGTGCTGCACCTCATCAAAGGTTTTCTGAAATCAGGCTACATAATATACACCCATCAACCTAGTAACTTTCTCAAAACATTCAACCAATAGATGCGACAGGGTCGTCTTTTCCAAAAGACTCATTGGTTTGAATTTAATTACAGGCAAGTCACTAGAAGTGATCGATAGAAATAGGCTTATAACCAGTCTAACAAAGTCAGAATGATTGGGAGCTTTTAACTATATGAACAAAGGGCTTGCAAAGCATAAATCCCATTTGTTTGAGAGCTCAAAGCTAAAACCCATCAAGGCCAGCAGCATGACTTGTGTTGAGACCCCTAATTCTAGCCGGTACAACATCTACATCCACTTTGACACATTTGATTATAGTATTTACCTTATAATGTATTATTGGCCACTAAACATCATCTTCAGATTGAAGACTGATGCAAAGTACCCATTTAAAACCTTTTCCATATCCTGGGATTCTACCTGAATCTGGCCTGAGGAATCCCTCAATGGCTCTATGCAGTCCTTAAGGCCCCTCTAACTCCTGGTATTCTAAAGGGATGGCATCAATTTGGGCAAAAAAAACCTTCTGCATCTAAACCTATCTAATCTAATCCATCTGTAATAAAAAGGAAATTACCATCAAATCGCTAAACACCTATGAGGAGTTAAATTCATGCAGTCTTATTAATATGGGTCATGATTAACTCTGGAAATGTGCTTATGTGATAGCATCTAGGGCATAGTGGGAACATTATGCTAAGCTGTTAATTTTTCTGTTCTACACAAAGCAGATTCTGGTGCTGGATTTGGTTGTTAAGAAATACTTTACATTACATTGATCGTTGAATTGCAATATTGTAGCTATCGTGATAACACATGTTCACCACTTGTCACTGAAATGCGTTTTTTACAATGTTGAAAGAAAGCAGTCACCACAATGCTGCTGCCTACTTTGTAATTAACAATGTCAAATGGCTGTAATTGTGAAATATGGTGGTGTGTGTAATCAGGTATAATCATACTCTGCTTATCTTGTCATAATTATGCACCAATTCATAATGATAGATGCTCAGAATCACAGAATTGTTACAGTGCAGGAGGAGGCCATTCGGCTCATCGTGTCTACACCGTCTCTCTGAAAGAGCAATTCACTTAGTACCATTCTCCTGTCTTCGCCCCATAACCCTGCACATTTTTCCTTTTCAGATATCAATTGAATTCCCTTTTGAGTGCCTCAATTGAAAACTGCATCGATCACATCTTAAAATTTTCAGTAAGCTTGCACATCATTTTAAGACCACTCATTATCATGCTCTGTATAATGTAAAATCATGTTTAAATATATCCACTAACTCAATTTGGCAAGAATGTAAAATCTTTGTGAGGCCAGTGGAAGAACACATGTTTTATTTGGCACACACTTGGAAAAGGAGTTGTACCAAGATGATTGCTGAATCAAAATGTATTAAAATTCTGTGACAAAACCAGGGTGCACCTTGGCTACAACAGGACTATTTAGAGAACACATTTGACCACATTAAAAACAATGCCATGTTTCAGAAATGCTTAGGGATCTAATGCACCCAGCTGCCCAGGCTGAGAGTCCATAATGCTGAGTGGGCTGTAACAGCAGGCTCCATGCATCGATTTCAAACAAGATGTAATTGCCTGCTGTTTTCTCATCAAGATATGGGTCATCTGCCAGAATAAGCGAGAATTGCCAATTTAAATTGTCCCTGCAGCACCACTGAGGAAGAAATAGCCAAGAGTCTTCGTGCCTAAAAATACAAATTTTTCTCTTGATATATCCCATATTTGGGGAGATAGGGAACCAATCATAGATAGAATTATATAGAATTACATGGAAATTACAGCTCTGAAAAGGCCATTTGGCCCAACAGGTCTCTTTCAGGTCAGGTTTATGTTCCACATGAGCTGCCTGCCACCATAACGTATCTGATCATGTCGCCATATCTTTCTATTCCTTTTTACCTTCCCCGTAAATGCATATATGCTATTAGCGTCAAATACTCCATGTGGTACTGAGTTCCAAATTCTCAACATTCTCTGGGCAAAGAAGTTTCTCCTGATTCTTTATGGGATTCAGTAGAGACTACCTGATGGTCCCCATTTTTGGATTCTCCCACAAGTGGGAACATCCTCTCTATGGACTAGATTATACGCTAAGGGCAGGCTCCCGACATGCCAGCAGAAATTTTGAGGGTGAACCCGGCTTTGCTAGGCAGGCTCGCCCCACTTTAATTTTTTAAGCGACGGCCTTTAAGTTAGTATGAGGCGTGACACCTGTCCATCTCATGGGGGAGGGTTTTCCTCTCGTCGGGTAGGTGCGAGGGGTGGGCCCAGGAGTGGCCGCGCAATGGTCCGCCACCCGCGATTGGGCCCCGACCACGATATCACACTGGCTGGCCAATTAATGGCCAGCCGACATGAATCGTGCGCTGAAGCCCTGAGCGCTGCCTGGGTGTGGGGGGTAGGAGGGCCAGTGCGGAAGTCATCGCTTGTGTGTGGGTGCGCTCACAGGAAGCTCCCTGAAGGCACAGAGCTGCCTTGGGGAGCTGAAGATTTATAACATTAAAAATAAAGACTTTAAAAATAAGGTAAACATGTCCCCTCAAACAAAGTCACATGAGCAGGGATATGTTATAAATGAGTTTTAAACATTTTTATTTTATTTTTGATTAACATTGGAAACCTCATCCCGCCCGTGGATGAGGTTTCCTCAAAAATCCAAAGGCCGCCTGGCCTTTTTTGCACACCCGCCAACCATAAGGTTGGGTGGGCAGGGAAAAATTCAATTTAATTAATTATTTAATGGGCTTAACAGCCCTCCTGCTGCAGGAGTCAGCAGCGCGCCTGCCGACCGAAATATCGCGCGGGTGCACGATGACGTCGGGGCGCTTGCCCGATGTCGTCGCACTCTATTTCACACTCATGCATGCTGGGCGTCTGCCCACACGCTGAGGTGAAACTTCAGCCCATGGAGCTGTTGGCCTACTAGAGGTGATCAGTGTTGTGCCACACCAGGATAGGTGGCCACTGCCAGTATTGCAGGAGGTCTGGAAGGAAGGGGAACCATGGATGCCCCCAAACCCTGGTAAGTTTGGGTTCTCGCAGGGCTGGATTCAGAGGCCAGAGTAAAGAGGGGTGGTGGGGGCCTGTTGGACAGAACAGGAGGTCAGGGTGAATGCAGGGAGGCAAAACTATGATTGGGACAGTGAACCCGGGAAGGAGCCAGCCCCCCTTTCACTGACCAGCAGCTGGCAGGATTAAACTTGGCAGACTACACATTGGGCCTAGGCCTCTCGTGCCACCTGTCTCATTGGAATGGTGGAGTGATGAGATGCACATTCATATTTCCTAATGGTATAGTTGAGTTTCAGAGTCTGATCCTTAGTGATGTAATGCCAATGTACATCTGATTTCTGACAGTGTTATCTTGATCATCCATCTGCATTTGTTTGCCTATAGGAATTTCCAGTTTCTATTTTGATGGAGGACATGTATTATAGAGTATTGAGGCAGCATCAAACAAGGTTGAGGCCGACCCACTATTACTGCCATCTCACAAAGGCTGGAATCTTACTGGCTTAGATTCTAATGGGATGCTGGGACCATATCCGGGTTGGCAGGCCAACCATGGGTGTATCAGCTTGTCATGAAGCTATTAACATATACAATATTATTGGAAAATATTTTTCTTTTAAAATAGAGGTTTAGTTTGTGGATGTGTCTTAACTGATTTAAAGCCAGCTAGTTTGGGTGCTTTGATGTGTACTCGTTTTAAGATGTAAGACAGGTAGAGTGCATTTGCATTTTTTAAATAGAGCATTCAAGAAGTGGGGTGAAATCTGGCACCTAGCGAGCAGAGGCCAGACAATATGTTTATATTGCTAATGAAATTGGTACAATGAAAGAGGTTTTATTGTTAGAAAAAGTGGGTTCAAAGAGGCTGGTGATACATTCAATGAGCTGTGACTTCAGGCATGACTTCAACAGTGTTTGGGCAGAATTTTACGGCCCCGTTTCGGCGGGGACGGGGTTGTAAAATGTGGCGAGACATTCTAAACCCCATTGACTTCAGCGGGAACGTAAAATCCCGCTGCTGTAAAATTCTTCCCTTTGTGTGTGCAAAGCAGAGGAAATGTAAGATCAAAGCAGCTGTAAGCCTACAATTGCCTCCACAGGAACCAAAGTGAAAAGAACCTTGTTTTGAATTCATAAGGTGAAAATACTTTGCCTGGTGCCTGGTTAAATCTAGGTTGCTGTTGCCTTAATGGAGATTAGTTTGGGAATGTATTAAAAGTTATGGCAGTAGTAATCTGTGGCCATGTACATGTGTTTAATGTGTTGTAACTTAATAAAATGTTTCACTTAGTTTACTACAAAACCTCTTGAGAACTGATGGTCTGATTCCTGAATTTAGAGTTGCATCTCAAACATACCACTTAAAAGTATAGGTTATGACAGTTGTTTAAAGTTTCCCTCTGGGATTTTTAAATAACTCAGCTTTACCGAAAGATTATCTCATAACATAGCTCTTTTAATTTTCCGAGGGCCAGCCAACTGAGAGGTCCCCTCCAGGTGGAGAAGCATGTAGAAGAAGCAGTCATAAGTCTGATTGAGGGCACAGTATTACAGGGACACTGGCAGCATGCATAATTGTAGAATTCTCCATGGCCTCACTCATCCCAACCCTGCAGTCTCCTCCAGGCCTCCAACATCCTAAGAGCCCAACGTTTCTCCAGCTCTGGCCTCCTATGCACCCTCTACATCCTTTTCCCTGCAATTGGTGGCTATGCCTTCAGCTGTCTAGGCCCTAAGCTCTGGAATTCCCTCCCTAAATCTTTCTTGCTTTCCTGCCTTTTTAAGGTGTTTCTTAAAATCTACACCTTTGGCCAACCTTTTAGTTACCCATTCTAATATTTCCTCTGTTAGGTCAGTGTAATTTGTTTTTCTGGGATGGTTGGGAATGCTAACAATGAGCTGCATTTGGATTGCATGTTCAGCTTCAATTACAAAAACACCTGGGGCAGGATTTTCGGGTTGTCAGGCGGACATTAACGGCCAGCCAGCAGGAAAGACGTGCTGAGAGCCTCACGCTGCCGGGGCCGAAGTCCGTGCATGCGCTGGGGAGCGTGCACTGACAGCTCCCTGAAGGCAGAGAGCTTTCTCAGGGAGCTGAAGAATACAAAACCCTTAAATAAAGATGTGGAAAATGCAAGGAAAATGTCCCCACATAGGACTCACTCACATGAACATAGACATAATCAAAATTTTATCAAAACATTTTTTCTAAAATTAATCGGAAACTTCGCCCCGCCCGTGGATGAGGTTTCTTCAAAAATGCAAAGGCGGCCTGGCCAATTCGCCCGACTGCCAACTGTAAGGTTGAACGGGCAGTGAAAATTAGCAGTTAATTAATTGAGCAATGGCCTTAATAGGCCTCTTAATTGTCGGCGGGCGCACTGCCAACTCTCACGCACGCTCACTGACCCGCTGAAATATCGGGTGAGTGCGCGATGATGTTGGGGCGCTCGTCCGACCTCATCGCCCGCTATTTTACACCTGAGCAGGTCGGGTGCGCGCCCGCCCACGGGATGTAAAATTCTGCCCCTGATTTTTAGGGTTCTGATGTAAAATCAAATACTGAATCTTTCAATTTGGCGTATGGCATTAAACAAGATATTGTGCAGCTGGAGCACATTTTCACTCAAATCTTACATTTGGCCGGTTAAGATGCTATCATGAAAAGCTGTATTACATCAAATAGTATGTGTAATATAGAAAAATATCTTAGGGTTTAACAAAGTAACATGATACCAAATATGTTTGTCTATAATTTCCAAGAAATGTTGAGACTAAATAATAGTCATAGGACAAATCAACCCAGATTTGCACTAAGTGAGGTAGCAGGCAGGGAAAAGAACGTTTTACCCGCCAGCTGTAATGGTGGCTTTTCACGTTGTATTGTCCCAATCCCGCCTCATTAATTGTGCATTCCCGAGAAACACACTGTTTTGCTAGCAGGCAGCCTCCGATTCACCCATCACGCTGTCACCTCGCCACTTCCTCACGCTGGGTATCATATTAAAGTGCAGCCTCCCTGTGGATGTCAGGGGAGCACCAGGACGTCATGGCCGTGGGAAGGCTGTGAATTGTGAGGTGGATATGTTGGACAGCCAAAGGTAGGAAAGGGGAGAGGAATGGTGTGGTTGGAGGTCATGTGATTACACCACATGATACACATAATCCGTGTGTAGTGCAAGAATTCAGATGGCCTGTTAGAATAAATAATAAAACCTTGGTTTGTATTATTTGTATAGCGTTGGAGTGATCAGAAAATGTAGGATGACAACCTTCTAAATATAAATTGTCTTTTCGTTCATACCGATATGAGTGGATCTTGAGTATGTGAGGTAGCAAGATTTATGAGGAATGTAGATAGGATTACATAGGATTTATTGCACAGAGACAGGCCATTCGGCCCAAACAACCCATTCTGACATTTGTGCTCCACTCAAGTCTCCTCCTATCTTCTCTCATCGAAATCTATCATCCTGTTCCTATCTCCACCATTCAATTGTCCAGCACCCTGTTAAATACATTTATACTATTCACTTCAACCATTTCCTGAGGTAGCAAGTTCCATATTCTCATCGCTTTTGGGCAAAGAGTTCCTTCTAAATCCTTACTGGATTTCTTGGTGACTATCTTATGTTAATGGCCTCCAGTTATACTCTCAAATTTATTAACCTGAAAATGCTTCCAACACATGCCAATGGCAGGCAGTAAGAGCAGGAAAGATTCCTGGTCAGCTATGTGGTGGAAAGAAAGTTGGAGCCTCTACCATCGCTATCCAGAGCTCCAGACTACAACATGCATATAAAAGTGCATGTTGCCACAGCAATTCGGACTCCCGAGTGTCCTGGAACACACCACCACCATCAGTTATGGTCTTCCTACAAGTGGAAGAATTCTCTCTGTATCGACTCTCTCAAAATCTTTCAGATTTTAAAGGCCACTATTAGGTTACCCCTCAGTCTGATTTTTTCTAAGAAAAAGAGACCCACCTTTCCTGATATGTATACTCTTGCATTTCTGGTAGTATCCTTGTAAATCTTCTCTGCACCTATCTGGCATCTCTATATCCTTTAAATAATATGGCAACCAGATCTGCACACAGAAGTGTGGTCTAACCAAGGTTTGATACAGGTTTAGCATAACTTCCCTACTTTTCAATTCTATCCCTCTAGAAATAAAGCCTAGTGCTTGGTTTGATTTTTAAAACCACATCTTTTAGTGATTGGTGTATTTGTACTCGGGTATCCCTTTGTTTCTCTACCCCACCTGGACCTGCACATTCCAAATAGTAAGTGACCTCCCTATTCTTCCTACCAAAATGTACTACCTCGTATTTACCTGAGTTGAAATGCATTTGCCAGTTATCTGCCCTTTCTGCAAGATTATTGATGTCTTCCTGTAATTTGTTGCAGTCGTCCTTAGTATTGACTATCCCCCCTGCCAACAATTTGCTATCATCGCAAATTTAGAAATTTGTGTTTTAGATTCCAAAGTGCAAATTGTCAGTGTAAATCGTGGCGACCATTGGTCCCATCACTGATCCTTGTGGTGCACCTTCCACCTCTGCTGCTCTGCATAATTACTCTTTACTTTCACTCTGCTTGCTGCCTTGAAGCCAGCTAGCAATCCATTCTGCCACTTGCCCCCTGAGTCTGCATTCTCTGACCTTATTGAATAGACTATTAAGGGCACCTTATCGAAGACCTTTTGAAAATCCAGGTAAATTACATTTACTGCATTACCATCAACTACTCTCTCTGTTACCTTCTCAAAAAATTCAATAAAGTTGGCCAAACAAGATTTTCCCTTTTGAAATCCCTGCTGACTATTCATTATTAAACTGCTCTTGTTTAGATTTCTTCTATTCTCTCCTTTAATATGGATTCCATTATTTTTCCCACCAACAATGTTAAGCTGACTGGTTTATAAATCCCTGGGCATGTTCTCAACCCTTTCTTAAATATAGGAATTACATTAACTACCTGCCAGCCCTCTGACAGTACACATATATTCTAATGAATTGATAAATATGTGTAATAATGCCTCTGCTATCTCTTCCCTAGATTCTTTTATAATTCTTTTACAATTCTCCTTGCAGGATAAGAGAGTATAGAATAGCAGGCAGTTGCAGAGAAGCAGAGGTGGCCCTCCAGACATCTCTATACTTACAGTTGCAGAGGAGGATGCTGCGGAGATGTTCTAAGTCTTGGTATGCCTGGTCAGCAGAGATTCAGAGATGGGGGTTTCCCATTTACTGGTGACAGAATTAAACATCACACAGCCCCTTGGCATGCAATAGACTCTCATGTTGGCTTGATATCCTCATCCAGTGAAATGTGACTATATGCACGAAGTTCATTCAAGACCTTCTAACGTTCTAAAGTTTTATTTCATGTTTATAATCTCCCACAGGGCCATCAAACAACTCACAGGAAGTGGTGCAAGAGGAAGACGAAGACTCATCAGGAGGGGGCCACTTATTCTGAAAATGCATTGTCACAGGACTCAGGTGCTGATAGGCTTTTCAGCTGCATTGTGCACTCTTGCAGAGAGGCTGGAGGAGCCCACCTCAACCATGAGCACCACAATGTCTCAAGCCTCGGTAATGACGTCTTCACCCATGTAAAGAGAAGCCACGTGCATAGAACGACAAATGTGTGTGCCTGCTAATCCTCTCCATTGGCTTGCACATGCAGAAAGCCACCTTAATAAGATTGATCAAAATCTTGCCTTGGCTCTTCAATGCCTCACTGATCTGCAGCAAAGTGTTTTCCAGCTTATTGTTGGTAGGTAAGGGCAAGTGTAGCGTGAGAGGGAAGATGGAAAAGGAGCATGCAGGTGGCAGCTCTTCGCAAAGCATGATGGAGGAGTAGTGTATGTAGGACAATCTTTGGAGGGAGCAACACAGGCTTCAAAATCCAGAGGACAACAGCCAACAATACCTCAGCAGGCAGAACCTGGATCTGTGGAGTCTATCGCCAACACTGCTGAAACCACAGAGGTTGGGCTATGGAGAAGTAGCAGATAAGCATGTTCATGGGTGTGTAACACAACGCTAAATTGTTAAGTTTCTACGTTTTTTTTGAGTCACGTAAAAATTAACTGCTTTCCTGTCTTGGCCATTTTTGCCTGCTGCCTGAAAATAGTCTTCTACTTGTGATGAATAGAGGAACATAAGAAATGGTAAGGTAAGATTTGAAGCTGAGCAATTGGTGTCCATGATAAAGGATTGTTTGGTGCTGGGCGTTAAGGGCCAAGTGAATTGAGCTTGTGGCTATCAGATGGGTGCACTGGGGCAACCTAACTAAATCGTGTTGTTATGAAGGCATCCCAGGCAGCGTGCTGGGACCAGTGTCCTGGCGAACCAAATAACTAGGGCTGTAGAAAGGGCTTTAAACTAAATAGAGAGGGGAGGGTTCCAGAGAGGGGATACGTAGGCTTACAAAGCAAAAGGGCATGGCAGCCTTGCAGGGCAGCTATTTAACTAATGATAACCAGAGTGTGACAGGAAGGGACAGAGTGTATAAACATAAAAAAAAACAGCAGTAAATATGGTCATAAGGGGAAAAAATGGTAAAAAGGCACATTAATGGCCCTTTACTTAAATGCACATAGTATTCTGAACAAAATAAATGAATTAACGGCACAAATAGAGGTTAATGGGTATGATCTTAAAGCTATTACGGAGATAATGTTACAAGGAGATCAAAGCTGGGAACTAAATATTCAGGGGTATGTGACTTTTAGAAAGGACAGGCAGGAAGGAAAGGGCGGTGGAGTAGCCTTGTTAATACAAGATGGAAAAAGTATGATAGCAAGAAAGGGCCTTGGATCGGAAGATGTACAATCCATATGGGTGGAGGTAAGAAATAAAAAGGGGAAGAAGGCACTGGTGGGAGTAGTTTATAGGCCCTGTGACAGTAACTATACTGTAGGACAGAGCATAAATCAGGAGATAATGAGGGCATGTAAAAAAGGCAAAACATTAATCATGGGTGACTTTAATCTTCATGTGGATTGGGAAATTCAAATTGGCAGAGGTAGACACGAGCAAGAATTCATAGCGGGTAGAATTTTCTGGTCGGTGTGCGGGGGTGGGCACGGTGACGCGTAAAATGACACGCGATGATATCGGGTGTACGTCCTGACATCGTTATGCGGCATCGCGATATTTTGTTCGGCAGTCGTGCGCCGAAGTTGGCTGCGCGCCTGCCAAAATGTAAACAGCCTATTAAGGCCGTTAAGACATTAATTAAAGCACTTAAAAATGCTGCCTGTCCAAACTTAAGCTTGGCGGGCAGGCAAAAAGCCCAAGCGGCCTTCACGTTCTTCACGGGCGGGGATGAGGTTTCCTGAACCTTTTATTGAATAAGTAAATAAATTTTCATAAATATAAAAACATGTCCCCACTCATGTGACACAGTCACATGAGGCGACATGTTTAAATAATTTAGAAAAACTATTCTTTCATTATTTTAATATCCATTCAATCTCCTTGAGGCAGCTCCATGCCTCACAGAGATTGAAGCACTCTTTCGTGTGCATGCGCGAAAGAGCGCTTGTCCCAACTCTCCCTTCTCCACTTGTCCGCACAGGTAGCACTGAGTGCTACCAACCACATATTACGCTGGGCGGGCCATAATTGACCTGTCCGCATAAAATGGCGGCGTGGAGCCGATTGTGGGCGGCGATCGACCTGCCCATGCCCACTCTCACCCAGCCTACCCGTCATAGGAAAAGTCCAGGAACGTATTCGGGACAGTTTCTTAGAACAATATGTTGTGAATCCAACCAGGGATCAGGCTATTTCGAATCGGGTAATGTGTAATAAAGCAGGTTTAATAAATGATCTCGGAGTAAAGGATCCCCTCGGAAACAGTGACCATAATATGGTAGAATTTAGCATTCAGTTTGAGAGTGAGAAACTTGGGTCGGAAACAACTGTGCTAAACTTAAATAAGGGTAATTACAATGGAATGAGGGCAGAGTTGGCTGGAGTGGACTGGGAAAGCAGTTTAGCAGACAAGAAGGTTGATGAACAATGGCAGACGTTTAAGAAAATAGTTCATGACTATCAACAAAGATATATCCTAGTAAGGAAGAAGGATTCAAGGAAGGGGATAAACCAACCATGGTTAACCAAGGAAGTTAAGGACAGTATCAAATTGAAAGATAAGACATACAATGTGGCAAAGATTAGTGGTAAGGCAGAGGATTGGGAAAGTTTTAAAAATCAACAAATGATGACCAAAAAAAAATAAAGATGGAGAAAATAAACTTTGGGGGTAAACTAGCAAGTAATATAAAAATGGACAGTAACAGCTTCTTTAAATATATAAAAGGAAGAGAAAGGCCGAATTGAACATAGGCCCTTTAGAGAAAGAGGCTGGGGAAATAATAATGGGGAACCAGGAAATGGCAGAGGAGTTGAATAAATACTTTGCTTCAATCTTCATGGTGATAATAATAGCATTCCAAGAATACTAAATATCAAGGGACAAAAGCCAGGGAGGAAATAAGTACAATAACTATCACTAGAGAAAAAGTACTAGGGAAACTAATGGGGCTAAAGACCGATAAGTCCCCTGGACCTGATGGGTTGCAAACCCAGGATATTAATGTAAGTAGCTACAGGGGTAGTGGATGCACTGGTAGTAATCTTCCAAGAATCCTTACATCCTGGAAAAGTCCCAAAGGGTTGGAGAATGGCCAATGTAACACCCTTATTCAAAAAGGGAGGGAGACAAAAAACAGACAACTATAGGCCAGCTAGCTTAACCTCTGTCATTGGGAAAATGTTGGAGTCTATTATAAAGGATGTGATAGCAGAGCATTTAGAAATACATAATCTAATCAAGCAGAGTCAGCATGGCTTCATGAAGGGGAAATCATGCCTAACAAATGTATTAGAATTTTTTGAGGGGGCAACAAGCAGGATAGATAAAGGGGAACCAGTAGATGTAATATATTTGCATTTCCAAAAGGCATTCGATAAGGTACTACACATAAGGCTACTTAATATGATAAAAGCCCATGGTGTTGGGGAGTAGTATATTAGCATGGATAGTAGATTGGCTAACTAATAGAAGACAGAGAGTTGGGATAAGGGGGACATTTTCAGGATGGCAACCTGTAACTATTGGAGTGCCACAGGGATCAGTGCTGGGGCCTCAATTATTTACAATGCATATTAATGACTTAGATGAGGGAAGTGAATGTACTATCGCCAAGTTTGCGGATGACACAAAAATAGCTGGGAAAACAAGAGGTGAGGATAACACAAGGAGCGTACAGAGGGATATAGACAGATTAAGCAGGTGGACAAAAACTTAGCAGATGGAATATAATGTGGGAAAATGTGAGGTTATGCACTTTGGCAGGAAGAATAGAGGAGCTAAATATTATTTAAATGGAGAAAGACTGCAGAAGGCTGCAGCACAGAGGGATTTGGGAGTCCACGAGTATGAATCCCAAAAGGCTAACATACAAGTTCAACAGGGAAAAGATAAGGCAAATGGAATGTTGACCTTTATTTCAAAGAGAATGGAATATAAAAATAGGGAAGTCTTGCTTAAACTATACAAGGCACTAGTTAGACCACACCTTGAATACCGTGAACAATTTTGGTCCCCTTATCTAAGGAAAGATATATCGACATTGGAGGCAGTCCAAAGAAGGTTCACTAGGTTGATCCTGGGTATGGAGGGATTTTCTTATGTGAAGAGGTTGAGTAGGTTGGGCCTGTACTCATTGGTATTTAGAAGAACGAGAGGCGACCTTATTGAAACATGTAAGATTCTTCAGGGGCTTGACTGGGTAGATGCTGAGAGGCTGTTTCCCCTTGTGGAAGAGTCTCGGACCAGAGGGCATAATCTCAGAATAAGGGAGCACCCATTTAAAACAGAGATGAGGAGGAATTTCTTCTCTCAGAGGGTAGTCAATCTGTGGAATTCTTTACTGCAGAGGGCTGTAGAGGCTGGGTTGTTAAGTATATTCAAGGCTGAGATAGACAGATTTTTAATCAGTAAGGGGATCAAGGATTATGGGGAAAAGGCAGGAAAGTGGAGTTGAGGATTATCAGATCAGGCATGATCTCATTGAATGGCGGAGCAGACTCGATGGGCCGAATGGCCAATTTCTGCTCCGAAGTCTTTTTTGGTCTTATAGCAAAGTGCATCTTTGTGGTGCCATGGCCATATCATAGTCCTATTCCTCCTTAGAGGCAACGCACTTGTCTTGCTCTTCCTGCAGCTCCAAGCCCTGCTACTGCTCTTTTTGAATTTTGATTGCCTGCTCTATTGCACACCTCATCATCTTATGGCTATAATTGTAGCACTCTTGGGCCTCATTGCCAAGTCTCCTCATGGACGTTATCAACCAAGTATTAAAATGGATGGCTGTCATCTGCAAGGAGCTAATCGATAAATCTGTCCTAAAATCTGAAGAGCTCAGGGAGGGTAGGCTGACGCAGGATGAATGAATCATAACAGCTCCTTCTCCTTGGGAATCTTGCACACATATCCATGATGATCTTTTTATGGTTGCACAAAAGCTGCATCTTGATAGAGTGGAAGCCATTATGGTTCATGAACACTGCAGGATCATCTGGAGGTGCCTTGATTGCCAAATGTCTGCACCTGTGGGAAGCCAGCCAGAGCCACTAACCTGGCATCACTGACGGCAAAGTGTACATCATTTCCTGCCCTGGAAAATATGACATTTGTCACGTGTCTGATGTATTTGTGGGCAGCAGACTTAGATATTCTACAAATACCTCTTACAGATCTCTGAGGCAAAAAAGTTGGGGGCAGTGGAGATTTTGACAGCCACTGGTAAAGTGTGGCCCCCCGGTCCACTTGGCAGCCGGTCCTCTTCCAGTAGGCTGAAAATGTCTATGTCAACCTGAGGGGATACTCTGATCCTCCTGAGGCACTGCTGTTCAGAAATGTCGAGGAAGCTGATCCTCCTCCTGTATACCTTGTGCTTTTGGTATTGCCTCATTGCTATGCTCATCCCCTCTCTCCTGTGGAGCGGCAGGTCAGCGAGAAAGCTTCTACTGCTCCTTCTGGTGGTTATCTTGGTTCTCATCTGACATCCAAGATAAAGCAACAAAGATGGCATCCATGCTGATCTGACGTATGGCAGATGGAAAGTGGAGATCAGAGGCTGAGGGGGGTGCGGGTGGTGTATTGCGCCCTGTCCCCCACATCCCTGGAAGGAAAGTCGGTGACACTCCAACTGGCACTCAACAAGGCCACCCCATAGCATTGAAAGCGCTGCTGGTGGCATGAACAAGATGAGAGTGGGATTTCCACCTCTCAGTGGGAGGAAGTCCCACCCTGGAGAGATGCCAGCCAATCTGATTGGAAGGCAGCACTAGCAATCCCAGTAGTGCCAGAATTCGGTAGTGGGCACTGCTCGGAGAGCAAAGCAGGCCTTGGGTTGAAGAGGACATGGTTCCTGGAGTGGGGTAATTTGGGGGTATTGGACAGAGAGGGACTGGGGAACCTGTTTTGTAGGGGGGGGCAGTCGAGGGGGCTGTGGGGCAGGTTTTAGGGGCCAAGCAAGGAGGAAGAAAAGGGGGTTAACATATTGGGGAACTGCCCCTAATACACATAGGGAATCCCCTAAACGATGCACTCCCACCTTCCTTCCTGCCTTTTAAGCAGCTTGCTGAAAGAAATGGCCTACCCACACTTGCCTGCTCACAACTGTCATTTTATGGGGTGGGGAGTGTGGTATTCAGGTCAATTGGTTTGGTAAAAGCTCAATTGCTAGTTGATTATTTATTTAAAATTGGCAGTTGATTTTGGCTCCTTCCCGCCTACTGCATTATGGCGATCATGTCAGGGGTGGGCAGGAAGATGGTGGGCTAGCCACCCATCATATTTTATATGCACCCCCCCCACCTCTCCCAACCCCTCCCCCACTCCAAAGCCAAAAACTTGCAGGTGTGAAGTCCCAGTACTTCTGGGACTTCTTTCCTGTCATTTCTTTATACCCCTCAATTGCTGCTATGCTCTTGCCTTGCTTTCACTGGTGAATTCCAGGGAGCATGGGAACCCATGCATCCACAATTGAACTTGAAAACCCCTGTTAAAATGGTTGTCGAGGTATTAACACATTTAAATTGGTAACCCTCCTTTCCCGAGGGGCGGGGGAGGTGGGTTTCTTGCGCGCAGCCAAATGTGCCACAGTTAAATGCAGAAATCAGTGCGTTTGGAGTCAGTTTTCCTATGTACTGTCAGTTCCAATGCCTTTAGTCACCCACCTGGTCCCAAACCCACTCAGTCCCTACCCCATCCTTGATATTTTTTTCTTATGTTCTTAGGTAGTAGGACAGTTTAATGATTTGTTCAATACGGTACCAAGCAATACACAGCGGGAAGGTTCCCAATTTGATCCTGGTCTGTGGTGAGTTCGCTGAGGCAGCTGTACAAGTGATACAATTAACCTTGGTGACATTGAATTAGGAAAAGGGGAAAAACTCAGCCACGGGGTCTGTTCCTAATCACTATCCTTTTGGAAAATGCATGGATTTGAATGACTAATTAACACCAGTCAACATGAATTCAGAAGGCAAAGATATGTCAGAGCGGGAAAAAGGGCTGTGTGAAGTGGCCCAGTGCTCAGTGTGGGCATCACCGCCTTCGAATTTACATATGGGACTTTATTCCGAAACAAAGTGGTTAAATTTGCAGTTGATACAAAACCAGGAGGGGCAACAGAATCGAAGAGGCAGTGCAGAAGCTGATGCATGTTAATTGGCAGAACAATGAGCAGACAGAAGTAAAGTGCTATATATCAGAAGGAAAAATAAATGATATGAACACTCCATGAATGACCAAACTAAGCATGTCAGAGATTAGCACTGACAAAACCAATAGAATTTTGGACCAGCTGAGTAAATTGGGTCTATATTCTCTGGAGTTTAGAAGAATGAGAGGCAATGTCATTGAAACTTACAACATTCTGAAGGGGCTTGATAGGGTGGACAACAAGAAATTGATTCCACTGGTCAGGGAATCTAAAACAGGGTCTCAGGATAAGGGACTGATCATTTAGGACTGAAATGAGGAGAAATTACTTCACTCAAAGGGTTGTGAATCTTTGCAATTCTTCACCCTAGAGGGTTGTCGATGCGCCATCTTTGAATATGTTAAGACAGGATTTTGGTTTCACAGGGAATCAAGGAACATGGGTAACGGGTGGGAAAGTGGAGTTGAAGCCCAGAATCAGCTATTATCGTATTGAATGGCAGAGCAGGCTCGATGAATCGCACGTCTACTTCTATTTCTTGTGTCCTCGTGAACTACCAGCCAAAACATTACAGCATAGAACAGAACAGATCAGATAATGATCAGGCTTTATAATCTATTCAAACAACATCTTGAATAATGTATCCAAGGATACTATGGAATAGAACAGATCTTCAAGCACCGAATAGGCCATAGTCTGATCCCAGTATAACTGAGTTATGAGGAAATGAGGAAACTAGAGAAAATTGGGCTTTTCAGTCTAGAAAGAGGATGATCTTATAGAGGTATATAAAATGGTTAAGGACATAACTTACTTTAAATTAAACAGCAGAAGTTGAATTTGGGGACATAGGTTCAAACTAGAGAAGAATTTTTTTAGAACTGATGTCAGGAAATTCTTCTTCACACAAGCAGTGATCTCATGTGGAACAAACTTTCAGATAAGAGTACTGGTCGCAAGCTGGAAGCTGCTAAAACAAGTGGATGATCTCTAGATGGAGGCATGAAGCTGAACTTCCCTTATTCCAATCATCTTGTAATCTTACGAGGGCAGGATTAAATTTGATTGCTATCTCCTTTACTGTGAATCAGCCTATAAGTACAAATGAGGACTGGCATCGGGGAAATGATTCAAGTGAGATGGGGAGGGTGCTGAAAAAAAAACAAGCATTTACCTTTTACTTACCCTCAGCATCTTTGTGAACTGTTCCCACTCCATCTGCAATAGCTAAGGAAATGGCACCCCCACAAGTCAGTCAGTCAGTCAGGTAACGCATTGACATATTTTAACTTGATCATCAGTGGTTGCAGTGTAGATTTTAGAAATCAAGCAGGAGTGGGGTTCTCCACTGGAATTAGCAGCAGCAAAGCTCCTACTACCACCTCGATGAAAATCCAACTCACAATGCTGCCAAATTAAGAAAATGACTAAACATTGAAATATACAGAATTTTCACCAAAATAGCTAATTAAAATAGGTAAAAATATTAAACTGACATTTAGCAATTTGAATATGCTGGCAGGGGAAAAAATGCATTGTTCTTCATCGATGCAGTACAACCCAAAATCTAAAACTTGAGGTCCATGAGTTCCAAACGTTCATGTTGATATTAAAACAATTGTGCTGTCACTGTCATAACAGACATAGTAAATGAAAGTACCAGTCACTATTAGTTTTATTTGGCAGGCAACCAAACATATTTTGCAATTTTTATTGCCTGTCAAACAATACAATGTGCCCACAAATCACACCAAGTTTCATATTTTGGCATTTGAAACAAATGGGTATTATAATTAAATCTGCTGCTGTCAGATTTGTGGTTAAAAAGATTAGGGAGGTCTACAGATGACAATATCACCCACAATGTTCTTATTGTCAATTGCTACCAATGTATTCCTGAAAATGCCCATGTGAACATCTGGGAAAGTTGGCTGATTTACAGTGTCATTCAATTACAATGATGCCTAACATTTACAATGTCATAAATCAGCTAACTTTAAAATTAAATGTCCTTACAGTGATGACACCATGACTAATTTGACACAAGATGTGTCTTTGAAAATTTAGAAATTAACAAATATTGGCCCTGAAATTATGCATGGGATATGAATATTTAATCGCATTGACTGATATTCCTTCCTCCATCATACAAATAAATGGGTTCATGCCCTGTGTTAAAATAGGCTAATGTCTTTAGTAAATTAGCAGAGCTGGGTGGTGCAGTGTTAACTTTCTCCCGCTGTTTCAAGAATGACATGTCAAATTCCTACTCTAGATTGACTCTAAATTATTCCCCTTCCTTTCCATGGTTTAAAGCCCTTTTACAGCAAAATGAATTGAGTATTAGAGCAGATGATAATGATCTTATAGACCCTGGGTGGGGTGGGGGGGGGTGGGGGGCGTGGGGGGGGGGCGGGGTGGTTGAACTACAATGCACCAACTCCAACAAGATCCCAATTCCATGCTCAGTAATGGTTCTGGTGATTGCATGGCCATATTGTATCCTTGAGCAGGATTTTTTGGATGGCAGGGTTTCCCGCCCCACCAGATGAAGAGTTGGTGGGGAACAAATCCCAGCTGATACTGGCTACCCTGCAGCCTTTTAATAGAGGCTTAAATAGCTGGAGACGGGACTTCCTTTCCTCACTCAGGAGAATGTCCCACCTCAGAGAGCTGCTGGCCATATAGCCCCAACAGCGACAGGTTCGAGCGGTGGCCACTGCTGGGGCTACAGGCAGTTACCGAAGAAGAAGGCTAGACTTCTGGGGCTGAATTTTCCCTTTGTTGAGTGGGTGCGGCGGGCAGGCCTGGGAACGAAACCCGTGATCGGGCTCCCACTGCGATTTCACGCTGGCTGGCCAATTAACTGGCAGCCAGCGTGAAATGCACGCTGAGAGCCTCAGCACTGCCAGGCTGGGGATGGGAGGAGTGCGAGCACTAAAGTCTGCACATGTGCAGGGGAGCACGTACTGAAAGCTCCCCAAAGGCACAGAGCTGCCTCAAGGAGCTGAACAATTTTACAATGAAAAATAAAAATTTTGTAAATAAGGGAAACATGTCCCCACATGTGACTCAGTCACATGAACAAGGACATAATAAAAAATGATGTTTCAAATTTAAAAAAAAAAATTACTGTTGGAAACCTCATCCCGCCCGTGGATCAGGTTTCCTCAAAAAATGCAAAGGCCGCCTGGCCTATTCACCTGCCGTCAACCATAAGGTTGGATGGAGAACGAAAAATTGGATTAAATTAATTGATTAATGGCTTTAATAAGCCTCTTAATTGTTGGCAGTTGTGCTGCCAACTCTTGCGTGCGCCCGCCAACCGAAATATCACGCGTGATTGTACGCCCAACTGGGTTGGGCGTGTGCCCGCCCATTGGAGGTAAATTTCTGTCGCTGGTAAATCCGGGCTACCGAAGCGGCCTGGCTGGCAGACCCCAGCAACAGAAGGTGGTGTGGGGGCAGTGGGGGCAGGGGGCTGTGTTTAAGAGGCCGGTCAGGAAGGACTAAAGGGGGATATGACCTTGTGGGAGGCAGAAGGGTGCTTCTAATGGGCGAAGGCAACCCCCAAAGGAGATACCCCCATCTTGGCTGACACCCGCACACCCAGTAAAAGCTGCTAGGTGACCCACCTGGCATGGGCCTCCCCCAGCAACGGGCAAAACAGCTACTTCAGAGCCTCACTGGGCTCAAGGGTGGGCTGGATGCCCGAGGCCTCCGTCATCTCCTGTAAAATGGAAGACAGGTCAGGGAGGGTGGGGAGGTGACTGGCAGGCCACCCACTGCATTTTATGGGTCCCAAGGCCTTCACACCCACTGGTAGAGGACTGTAAAATATTCTGCCTCTATCTGTGGGGTCACCAAATATACTAGAATCATACAGCACAGAAGGCAGCTGTCTGGCCAATCATGCCTGTGCGGGAATAAAATGTACTTACAGTGATTATTAGTCAAGGTTGGAGGTCTCTCTTCACCATCAGATAAGACTGATGCCATCTAGAAATAAGTATTGACTTGCATGGAGCAGTATTGGTATCAACGACAATCTAAATTTTGATGGGTTAGAAGCTTTTTCTGATTAGTTGGATGATCAGCAACCAGTGACTGAACCTTCAGAAAGCCTGTGCTCTGGTGGGATTGGCTGATGTTCATGATCAGTGCAAAAGGAAATGTGAAGGTGTTAGTTTTCCTGAAGTAAAACATCAGTGACCTGTTTGATGTAATTGTGACCAGTAAAATGTTGGATGCTGCTGCTATCCTAAGCACCAACCTGGAAGAAACTGGAGGTGTAGAAATTGAGAAACGCCATTGGCAATATTGTCCTTGTGCTTCAGGGTGCCTGCAGATGTTACCGAAGTTATATAGCACAGCTCTATAACTGTGCCCATGATAAACCTGAACCTCTGGAGGTAATTCTTGTCAATCATTGTCAGCTAGCTGCAGTTGAGTCTGTAGATGTGATGGGTGGCAGAGCAATTAGACTAGACAATATTCCTTTGGTGCCACATGATATCTCTGTCAGATCTTCTCTGTTCCTCTGCTCAGTGACAGAGGAGAAATGAAAGCAATCTGTGTTGCTTTCCTATGTGAATCTGATGCAGTTCCCATCACAGTCTTGACATGACAGAACCTGTCTCAGCTGGAACATTTATTTATATGGGTGGAATTAATACTTTGCAGATGCAATGTGTGATGATTAGAATTTTATTGATTGTCCCAATTAGAAAAAAGCCAGAAATGAACATGCACAAAAAGGCTATCAGAGATCATTGGTACCGCTATTCTTTGAAAGTTCCAAAGCACTGAAGTAATTTCCAGACAGGCACACAAGTAACAAATCATTGGTCATTAACATTGGATTCAGGCTTATATAAGCTTTTACAACAATAGCAATTTTGAGAGTAATGGGGACTTAAAAAGGAGGGAGAAGAAAGTGTGAGGAGGCATTTATTTAGTATATTGCAATCACGCTTACCTTTTCATTGTCGATAGAGCTGAAAGAAACCAATCCAACATTCTGCTTGATTCCATTCTAAGCAGCTTCCTCTCAAACCTAACAAGAATAATACCTTATTCCCTCAAATAATTGGAAGAGATGTAAGCCGGCATTGTGCCTTGTTAGGAATTGCAGATAGTTTAAATAAGTTATATATGTATTTGTGTGTGTTAGGAATGAGTTTTAGCTTTAAGTTTAAATTTAATTTGTATTTCTGTATTTGTGTGTTAAGAAAGGGGGAGATTGAGTTTTGCATTTTAATTAGATTTTAAGACTCTTGAAGGGGAGTTAAAACAAGTACAGGGTAGGAAAAACTGGGCTGTTGCCTAGCAACAGGAGGCCCACACAGTTTCAGAGAAAGTGAAAGCAGTTTGAGTTCAGTTGGATTATGTTCTAAGGTTGAAAGGAGTTGCCAGTGGAAGCAGCATAATAGAGGGACAAATAGCAAGCCCCGAACTAAAGAAGAAGCTCAAAGTCAAGGAGTGAGACAGGAAGGAAGGGCCCAAGAAGACTTTTTAGCCAAAGGAAGAACAGGAATCTAGCATAGGTCCTGTTAAGTGAAATTAAATGCAAGGGGCAGAGAGGAAGGCTCCAAACTTAAAGGGAGAAAGCTGTAGGATGCAGACTTAAAGCAAAATAGGCTTGCAAGAAGCCAGCAGATCCAATGAGACAGCCAAAGGTCTGTAAATCTTTACTATGGGCATGTGAAGCAGTGATGTACTGTTGGCATAGCTGAGTCTGAGAGGGAGTGCATGGAAGGAAGTTTGAATGTGCCTAGTGATCCAGGGGAGAGGAACATCAGAAGGAGAATTTGAAACTCTGGAGATGGACCCTTGTGGAAGGTGTTTGAGAGAAAGCGTTGTTTGGGAAAAGATTCCAAAGCGGTGTTCAGTGAGACTGGTTGGCTCAAGGTGTGATAAGCATCTGGTAGGAGCTGATGAGGGATCCATAGCATCTGTTTGGGGTGGCATCTATCACTTGGTTTCAGAGTGTGGTGTGTCTGACCACAGGTCGCCTATTAGTTTACATGGACTGTATACTTACTTATGAACATGAAAGTATAAGATAGCTTTTGTAACTTGTGTTATCCTTATGAATGTACATATATATATATAGTTGTGGGTAAAGGAGTAATATAATATAGTTCATTTTTTCTTGTTTAATAAATGTTTTATTCTTTTGTTAAAAGTTCATCAGCTGACTCCTGTGACTCTGTTCAGTAGCCACTCTCCACGTTTCTAAACAAAAATAAGTTAGGATCTATCAAGCCGGGTTCCACCGTGGGGTCTGGCTTGTCCAGTAGTAACATCAGCTGGGATCATAACAGTCCAAATGTAAGGTAGTTTAGAAAGAATCGTTACTCTGTTGCATGCACGTAGTAAACCCTTTGGTTCATAATTGTTCATCTCTGGCTCAATAACCATAAAATCCCTACAAAATCTAACAACATTTAATAAGTCTAATATACTTCCAGAGTGTATTTCCTTGAAAGATTCATATTTGAGCTGTAGCAGAGCTTGCAAAGCATTGTATTATTTGAATATAAAATGATCCATATTATATCTCTCAATGAGATTCCTCTTTCAGTGCAGGAAATAGAGGCACAACTGGCTTCCTATTTCAGTAAAAAGGCACTTGTGTGTAGTTGCTTATTCATAACATATTTATTCCATCATGAAAAACCATACAGTTGCGGATTGTAGTTTCTGTTCCTACAAAACAGAGCCATTCTACAGTACTCTCTTTATGCAGCCAATTTCAAGTTTGTGGAGGCATGCACTATTCTTTATGGGATTTGCACAGAATGACTTTAATACTGTGCTTTGTGTCTTAAGTGACTGCTGCATCGTTTTAGTTTGAGTAAAAGAAGAAGTTAAATATAATAAGTGCAGGCAACCAATGTAAATATTTCTCACAAGCTTCCATTAACATCAAGGCACAATAAGATCAAAGAGATCATAGTAGTTCTGAAACATCAATGCATAAAATCGCCTTGGGCAGTCAGGCAAAATGGGGGAAAGTGGATCGGCCACCCATTTGGCTCTATGCCCGTTTTTTTCCTTTTGACATTGGATTGGGCCAAATGTAAAAGGGGAAGTTGATTCACCTTTACTAACTTTATGCTACTGCCAAAAAACACATTTTTACCCCAGTCATTGTGTGAGAAGTATAATATTAGAATGACAAATGAAATACATGGATTGTCATATGATGATGTTGCTGGTATGACTTTATTTTCTTCATTATTCCTCCCCTTTCCTTACGAGCACTTCAAACATGGATGACTATCATAGTCAATTGAAGAGACTTTGTATGAAGAAGACTCAGCGTCTTCTTTTGGACCAAGAATGTTGGGTTGCAGAAGAGTACGGACATAGTACCATAATGGTTATGGTTACTGAACTGCTTGGATTAATAATCGCAAGACACGAGTTCCAGTGCCACCATGGTAACTGGTAAACTTAAATTATGTTAATTAAATATCTCTGGAATTAATCTCTTAGTATCAATAATGGTGACCTTGCAACTACTGAGCTGTCATAACAAACCAACTGGTTTGCGAATGCCCTTTAATGAAACAAATCTGCCATCCTTACCTGGTCTGGCTACAGACCCAGAGCAATGTAATTGCTTCTTAACGACACTCTGAAAAGGCCACACGCAGGCCATTCAGTTGTATCAAACACTACGAAACAGTGCAATATGAATAAAACCAAATGGACTACCTAGCATCAACCTAAACAGCTTCCTCCTGAGGCCCCTAGCATTGCAAATGCCAGTCTTTAGCCAATTGGATTCACTTCATGTGATATCAAGAAATGGCTGAAGGCACTGGACACTGCAATAGTTCTAAGGAATTGTGTTCTAAAGGTAATCATGCCCCCAGCCAAGCTGCTCCAGCACAGCTATAACATTAGCATTTACCCAGCAATGTGGAAAATTGCCCAGGTACGCCCTGTCCACAAAAAGCAGGACAAATCCAGCCCAGCCAATGACCGCCCCATCAGTCTACTCTCGATCATTAACAAATTGATGGAAGGTGCGATTGACAGTGGGCAGAATATTACAGGGGGATGGGCAGATTGCTCCCTCCTGAAAGCAAAGTCGGCGTGGAGCCAACCCACTCCACGCCAGCCTTCCCGGCAGCCATAATGCATTGTGGACAGGCTAAATTGAGGCAATGTGGGACTTCTGCCCCTCACTGGGAAGGAAGACCCACCCTCAAGAGCTGACGGACAATCCAAATGGCCAGCTCCATCAGTCCTGGCAGCGCCAAGAGCGCATTAGTGGGCAATGCCAGGACTGCAATGAGAAAACAGAAGAAGGTCCATGGATCCTGGAGCCAGCTAAGTCTTGGGCCTTGGGCAGGGAGTTTGGGCAATTTAGGAAGGGAGGGGGGAGGGGTGGGGATGGTATGTTTCATGGAGCAGGCAGGTAGGAAGAAAGGGGGGGTACTATCCGAGAAGGGTTGAACCCGATCTGCAAGGGGCACCCCATGAAGATAGTACCTATATTCCTTCTCACTCTTTGAAAAAGCTTTTTAAAAAACGGCCTGCCCACTCCCGCCCTACTATCCACGCCAACCATTTTATGGCATGGTCAGCATATTATCGAGGTCCATTGGCTTGTTAACAATCCCAATTGACCCTTGATTATTTATTTAAATATGGCAGGCGGGCTGCTGAAATGGTCACCTTCCCACCCCCCCCAGGTTATGGGGGTGAGCTTGAGGGTGGACGGGAAGGTGGTGAGGTGGGTACCCACCCTAATTTACTTGCCCCTGCCAAAAAAATGCCTGGTGGTGGCACATAATATGCAACTCAATGCTATCAAACAGCACTTATTTAGCAGTAACCTGCTCCCTGACACTCAGTTTGGGTTCCACCAGGGCCTCTCAGCTCCTGACCTCACTACAGTCTTGGTCCAAACAAGGACAAAAGAACTGAACTGAAAAAGTGAGGTGTGAGTGATTGCCCTTGACATTAACTCAACATTTGACCAATTGTGGCATCAAGGAGCCCTCACACTGGAGTCAATGGGAATCAGGGGGGAAATTCTCCACTGGTTGGAGTCATACCAATACCCAAAGCCCAGACTGTACCAGCCATATAAATACTGTGACTACAAGAGCAGGTCAGAGGCTGGGAATTCTGTGGAGACTAACTCAACCCCTGACCCCCAAAAGCCCAACTTTCTCCTATGAAAAAAGAGGAAGATGGTTGTGGTTGTGGGAGGTCAATCATTTCAGTCCCAGGACATTGTTGCAGGAGTTCTTCAGGGTAATGCCCTAGGCCTAACCATCTCCAGCTACTTCATCAATGACCTTACCTTCATCATAAGCCAGAAGTGGGGATGTTTGTTGATGATTGCACATTGTTCAGCACCATCCATGATCATACCAATCAGATACTGAAGCAGCCTGTGTCCATATGCAGCAAGATCTGGCCAATATTCAGGCTTAGGCTAATAAGTGGCAAGTAACATTTGCACCACACAAGTGTCAGGTAATGACCATCTCCAACAAGAGTGAATCTAAATTTCCCCTTGATGTTCAATGGCACTACAATTGCTGAATCCCCACTATCAACATCCCACGGGGTTACTGTCAACCAGGAACCAAACTGTACCAGCCATATAAACACTGCAACTACAAGAGCAGGTCAGAGGCTGGGAATTCTGTGGAGAGTAACTCACCCCCTGATTCCCCAAAGCCCAACTTTCTCCTATGTTTAAAATAAGTCTGCATTACAAGCTAATAAAAGTGTCAATCATCCAAGCTCTTTAAAGTATCAAAAACCACAAGCCACAAACCCTTGAAACCACTTAACTTGTGCAGACAAACATTGTGAAATTGACAGCAGGGATCAGAGAGCCCGAGCTGTCATTCAAACAATGTTTCCCCTGTGGAGCAGGCATTCTAGCACAATAATGGTTTTCTGGGCTCTCAGTGAAGTTTCATTATGCACGCTTGGCTGAGAGTCCAGACAACTATTAGAATCAAGACCCTCCAATTAAGTAAATGAAAGTCACAGCCATTGCATCCATGAACATTTAACACTCAGTCCTGCCCTTCTTTGAGCCAGGTCTCTGGTATAGCCATAGCATCATATTTTCACATCATGTCAATCTGTACCTGTAACTCCAGACTCTTAATAACCACACGTCATGCATTCACATACATACACTGTAATTCAATGTATTACTTTCTCCCTTATACTAACCGTACTTCTGAACTTCCCTAATCCCTATTCCAGTGGTATTTCCTGGCATACCGTATTGGCATTCCTCCCTAATATTACCTTCTGGTTCCCACACCAACAGGAATACAGTGGTTCAAGAAGGCAGCTCACCATTACCTTATCAAGGGCAATTAGAGATGGGCTATAAATGCTGGTCTTGCTGGTGACACCCATGAATTAATAACAAAAAAAAAAGCTGTTGTTCCATTTCCTGCCCATTCTGACTGGGAAGAAATTGCAACTCAGCTGCTGGCAGGGGAAGACCAGACAGTGAAAGACCATCCACCAGCTTCCTTCTAAGGGTTGGGGGAGGAGTTTATGGAGGGTCATGTAAGAGTTTAGAGCAGAAATCTGGGGCAGGGGAGGCTGTGACTTACATTTACTTAATTGGAGGCTTTCAATTCTTCTTCCCAGCGAATGCCAATCTGCTTCTGTCTGACATGAATTCTGTTGAAGTAATAAGTTCCAAATTTGCACAAATTTATGGGGTTCCTGTCTGCTTTGGGCAGGTGCCACATCTGCCTGCAGACCTCCGCAGGTTAATATAGGGGACAGCAGGCAAGGATTAAAACATCCCACTTGCCCCATTTCCACCTTTCAGGGTAGGGTTAAAATTGGCTGCAATGGTTTGTCAGAGGTTAAAGTATCTTTTTTATTTGGTCAGTAGCGCAGTCCTAAAAATGTTGTGATTTGGTTTCATAATAAAGCTGCAAAAACAAGCACTCAATGTTGCATTAATGTCAAGAGTGAAGTCTAGTTAATAGTGACAGAGTGGTTTTGTTAAGCATGCAGATAAATAGACTCTAACAGCCAATGTGTTGAGTAACAGCAATGCTGATTATAGGAAGGAGGAGGAGCAATGGAAAGTGTAAACAAATTAGAATAAATTTGGAGGGCACAAACGATGGATGATCTGACAAAACATTAATTAAAGCATGGCTTTGCAAAGACAAACTGGTATAATTTTATTTGATATAATTCAAAAGCAAAAATTAATTTACTTCCACTTAAGCTGCACCTCTGTACAAGTACTGCCTTGATTAACGTGTTTATCACTGCAGTATGATCCAATTTCATCTTCTGCCTTGAAATAATGTCATTGGAAAGCAACATATTTAAGTTCAGATTAAGAAGGAGCCCACTGGGACCCATGTGAAATGAGATGTTAAAATGAACTATGCTAAATTTGAAGGTGCATTTTTTTAAATCAATTCCCTTGTGCTGAAGAAATTGGTTATTAATTAGATGGCCTTCGGAGTAATTTTGTATGCATGCTTTTCAAGCTTGCAGTAGTAGTGTGTTCAAAATATTTTTGCTTTTGAGGAAAAGAAATTTGTCCATGAATTCGGAACTCAGGCCTTCTGAAGGTAACTAAATGATTTCCCATGAGTATAAAGCATCCCAAGTTACAGAAGGTTGGTGGAATAAATGGGGCTAATGATACAAGACAGGAATTTTCCCAGGATTTTTCCTAAAATGGTCGACAGTTTTTGCTTCTCCTGGGCTTGGTGGTGATTTGGTATTTTTCTGACCTTCGCTTTCATGTTTTCACTTAAGGCAGCTCACCACCACCTTCTCAAAGGTAATTAGGATGGGCAATAGATGCTGGCCTAGCCAGCGATGTCCATAACCCATGAAAGAATAAAAATAATCTCAGCGGCTTAGAAATTGGTTTGCACCAGCCTGTCCAAGCAAACTGGACAGAGAACAATCGCAGTGATGGAACGGATAGGTCTGATGCACATCTGCTATTAGATCTCATTTAAAGAAGACCATGAAGCTGTGGATGCATACTTGGTATCCCCATGCAACTCAATGACAAATCAATATTGGATTTCAGGACACTGCATCTCTGGCACTGACCCTCAGATTAGGTCAGCTGTAGAGGGAGGTGAATGAGCCAGAGTAGGACAATCAAGAGAAATGGGAAGCAATTTAGAGGGAGGGTGCGATTAGTATGGATGGTAGAAGATTGGGAGCGGGCAGAGTGGGAGCTAGCAATGGGCTTCGGCATTGCAACAGGTCGAGAGGAGCACTCGCTAATTAGGATGCCTGCAGACCATGATTTTCAAAGGAGGTCTCAGAAAGGCATTACTTGTTTATGTATACATAAGGCTGAATGCCTATCCCCCCACCAATCTAGTGACTTGAGAATGAGGGGAGTGATTTGAGAGTGAGGGTGGCTGTGTGAGAGTGAAAGTGGGTGAGTGAAAGTGAGGGTGCCTGGGTAAGAGTGAGGATGTGTGAGTGAGAGTGAAGGTGGGTGAATGAAGGTGGGTGGGTGAGTGAGAGTGAGAGTGAGTGAGGGTGAGTGAGTGAGTGAGGTTTAGTGAGTGAGAGAGGGTGGGTGAGTGAGGGTGAGTGAGCGTGGGTGGATGAGTGAGTGAGGGTGAGTAATGAGTGAGGTGAGTGAGTGAGTGAAGGAGTGAGTCAGCATGGGTGAGTGAGTGAGGGTTGGTGAGTGAATGAGTGAGGCTGGGTGAGTGAGTGAGGTGCGTGAGCGAGTGAGGGTGGGTGAGTAAGGTGAGTGAGTGAGGGTGGGTGGGTGATTGAGAGTAGGTAAGTAAGTGAGTGAGTGAGGGTGAGTGAGAAGGTGGTGGTGAGCTGCCTTCTTGAACTGCTGCAGTCCAGGTGGTGTAGGTACACCCACAGTGCTGTTAGGAAGGGAGTTCCAGGATTTTGACCCAGTGACAGTGAAGGAACGGTGATATATTTTCAAGTCAGGATGGTGAGTGACTTGGAGGGGAACTTCCAGATGGTGGTGTTCCCATCTGTCTGCTGGCTTGTCCTTCTAAATGGTAGTGGTTGTGGGTTTGGGAGGTGCTGTCTAAGGAGTCTTGGTGAATTCCTACAGTGCATCTTGTAGATGGTACACACTGCTGCTACTGTGCATCGGTGGTGGAGGGAGTGAATGTTTGTGGATGGGGTGCCAATCAAGTGGGCTGCTTTGTCCTGAATGGTGTCAAGCTTCTTGAATGTTGTTGGAGCTGCATTCATCCAGGCAAGTGAGGAGTATTCCATCACACTCCTGACTTGTGCCTTGTAGTTGGTGGACAGGCTTTGGGGAGTCAGGAGGTGGGTTACTCATCACGTAATTCCTAGCCTCTGACCTGCTCTTGTAGCCACAGTATTTATATGGCTGGTCCAGTTCAGTTTCTGGTCAATGGTAACCCCAAGGATGTTGATTGTGAGGGATTCAGCAATGGTAATGGAGATGGTCATTGCTTGACACTTGTGCGGTGCGAATGTTACTTGCCACTTGTCAGCCCAAGCCTGGATAGTGTCCAGGTCTTGCTGCATTTGGACATGGACTGCTTCAGTATCTGAGGAGTCACAAATGGTGCTGAACATTGTGCAATTATCAGCAAACATCCCCACTTCTGACGTTATGATGAAGCAGCTGAAGATGGTTGGGCCGAGGACACTACCCTGAGGAACTCCTGAAGTGATGTCCTGGAGCTGAAATGACTGACCTCTAACAACCACAACCATCTCCCTTTGTGCTAGGCATGACTCCAACCAGCAGAGGATTTTCCCCCTGATTCCCATTGACTCCAGTTTTGCTAGAGCTCCTTGATGCCACATTCTGTCAAGTGTGGCCTTGATGTCATAGGCAGTCACTCTCACCTCACCTTGGGAGTTCAGCTCTTTTGTCCATGTTTGAACCAAGGCTATAATGAGGTCAGGAGCTGAGTGGCCCTGGCGGAACCCAAACTGGTGTCAGTGAGCATCTTATTGCTAAGCAAGTACCGCTTGCTAGCACTGTTGATGACCCATTCCATTACTTTACTGATGATTGAGAATAAGCTGATGGGATGGTAATAGACCAGGTTGAATTTGTCCTGCTTTTTGTGTGCAGGACATACCTGGGCAATTTTCCACATAGCTGGGTTGATGCCAATGTTGTAGCTGTACTGGAGCAGCTTGGCTAGGGGCGTGGCAAGTTCTGGAGCACAAGTCTTCAGTACTTCAGCACAAGTGTTCAATGAGTGTGTGTGTATGTTTGTGTGTTTGGGAGAGTGGTGAGTGTGTGTGTGGTCTGTGTGTGTATGAGGTGTGAGGGGTGAGTGTGTGTGTGCGCATATGAGATGTGAGTGTGTGTGAGGGGTGAATGTGTGTGTGTGTCTGTGTGTCTGTGTGTGAGTGTGGGGTGTGTGTGTGAGGAGTGAGTGTGTGTGTGTTTGCGGATGAGGGGTGAGTGTGTGTGTGTTTGCGGATGAGGGGTGAGTGTGTGTTTGTGAGTGTGTGTGATGAATGAGTGTGTGTGTGTACATGTGTGTGTATGAGATGTGTGTGTATGTGTGTGTGTGTGAGGGGTGAGTTTGTGTGAGGCGTGAGTATTTGTGAGTGTTTGTGTGTGAGGGGTGAGTGTGTGTGATGGGTGAATGTATGTGAGGGGTGAGTGTGAGAGTGTGTGTGTGTGTGTGTGTGTGAGGGGTGAGTGTGTGTGTGTGAGGGGGTGAGAGTGTGTGTGAGGGACGAGTGTGTGTCTGTGTGTATATGTGTGAAGGGTGTTTGCCTGTGTGTGTGTTTGTGTGTGTGTGTGTGTGTGTGTGTGAGAGAGAGAGGGGTGAGTGTGTGTGTGAGAGGGGTGTGAAAGGACTGTGAGTGTCTGTGTGTGTGTGTGTGTGTGTGCATGTGTGTGTATGTGTGAAGGAGTGTGTGTGCGCATGTGTGTGTGAGAGGGAAGAGAGGTGAGAGGAAGGGGAGAATGTGTGTTCAGCTCGCTCCCAGTCTCAGGTTTCTCATTCACCCTCAACCCCACACACCAACAGGCACTCTCAACCACTCTCACAGTGGGTGAGGATGAGTGAGTGAGCATCTGAGACTGGGAGTGAGCTGGACACACACTCTCACTCTTTTACATTCTAATGGTCATTTTTATATATTACTCATTCTTAAAAATTATTAATTTATTGTTTTTACATTTTTTTCACTCAAGTTGTTCTTTTCATAAGTCAGCAATTTTTTTTTTTAAATTCATGTTTAATGTTGTGCTAAGCCTTACCTTTCCATAATTTGCTCATTAGCACCTTGAGTGTGAGGAAAATTGAAATGTGGCCCCCCACCCACTCAAAAAGATTGGACAAGCCTATTCCAGTGAATCTATGCTGTACATTCTCTAAGGCTAGTATATCCTTTCTGAAATAAAAACAATGCTGGAAATACTCAAACGGCAGAATTTTCCCATTGGCATGTGGGGCAGGCTCCGCATGCCCACACGTAATATGATGCGATATTGGGAAGGCGGGCACGCTATAAGTTCGGATGTGCGCTCGCCAGCAATTAACGGGCCAGTTAAGGCCCTTGAGGCAGGAAATTATCTCAATTATTCGCAACCTGTGCAATCTTCAGGACGTCTCACAGGAGCAACGGGCAGGCAGGTAGGAGACATTTGTATAAACCTCATCCACGGGCTGGATAAGAGGGGTGAGTGCTGTCGCGAATGTGATCTTTCAGGTATTTAAGTGTGAAAGTTACTGATACTTGCCTGTGTGAGCAGGAGCACTTCAAAACTCATAACAGCTGCTTGGACAGGAGCAAAAGCTTTGGTCAGGATTCTACAGTAAAGATCATTTCTGGGGCCTGCAACTTTCAGGAAGCCTTCCCTTAGCCTGGGAATGGGAGTTGTGCTCTCCACTGGAGGCACCTCCTCTGAGGAGGAAGGGAGGGCCAGAAGGGGGAGGAGGTCAGGAGTGTACATTCAGCCTTCAGAGGAGCCACCTTTGGGAGGAGAGGCGCAGGCACAAGGGGCGCAGGACCAACAGGAAGTGCAAGGCGGAAGGGGCCACTATCCTGCTGCCAGGGTATACAGGCGGTGAAGCAGCTACTTTAATATGTCTGAGGTCCAGTGCTGAAGGAGGGTCCTTCTCTCAAGGGAGACAGTCACCTCCATCTGCCAGATGATAGGCCCTGAGATCTCCGCAAACTGTGTGGGGGGCACCCCATGCCAGCAGCTCTAAAGGTCACAGCTGCCCTCAACTTCTATGCCTCCGGCTCCTTCCAGGGGTCAGTGGGTGATCTCTGCGGAGTCTCCCAATCAGCTGTCCACACCTATGTCAAGCAGGTCACAGACGCTCTGTTCAGGTGTGCATTGACTTTCACCCTCTACCACTGGGTCCAGGCCAGCCAAACAGAATGAGCCAGAGGCTTTGTGACCATTGCTGGCTTCCCCTGTGTCCAGGGTGCTATAGACTGCACACATGTGGCCATCAAGGCACCAGCAGGTGAGCCCGGCGCCTTCATCAACAGGAAGGGCTTCCACTCCGTGAACGTGCAGAGAGTGTGTGATCACAGGATGCTGATTCTACAAGTCTGTGCCGGGTATCCAGGCAGCACCCAAGACGCTTACATACTCAGACACTCCCAGGTGCCGAGGCTCTTCAGTGCTCCAGCCCAGCTGGATGGATGGCTGCTGGGTGACAAGGGCTATCTCCTCAGAAGGTGACTCATGACGCCTCTCTGCCATCCAAGAACAGAAGCTGAGCAGTGGTACAATAGGAGCCACGCCTCCACAAGGGCTGTGGTGGAGAGAACCATCGGTCTTCCCAAAATGGACTTCCGATGCCTGGACCGCTCAGGGGACGCACTCCAATACCCCCTGGATCATGTGTCACTGACACTGGTTGCATGCTGCGCTCTCCACAATCTGGCACTGGAAAGGGAGACACAGTGGACGATGAAGACGTAGACGCAGTGGCTGCGGCTGCACACGATGAGTCCAGCAGTGAGTCCGAGGATGAGCATGCACAGGGAAATGCTGAGGGGGTAGATGCTGACCTGAGCATACTCCAGGGAGGCAAGGACACCCGGGAGGCTTTAATCTAAAGAACTTTCAGCTAGCACACCACAGATGGAGCTTCAACACATGCCAGGGCTGCAGGCTCCACACTCGATACTTGAGTGTTAAATCAACCTGGATACAAACATTAACTAAGGCCCTTGTCAATAAAACTCAATGTCAAACAACTCACTCATAACATCATGGCTTCCCATCCACCTGCAGAAGTCAGGAATCACCCTGAGGCATGGCAACATGTCAAAATTTATTGAGTGAACAAATGTAACTTCATACAGCAAAAAAAAATGGTGTTGGACATCACACCAAGTCTTCCACAAAGTACTATGGGCCAACATAAAAGTGAGAAATCTGTGGTGTGCCTAAGGTGCCTTAAATTTATGCTTACGGGTGCTACGTCTAGATGCTGTGCCCTCGCTGGCACTGGCATCTGAGACAGCCTGCTCACTCCGCTGTCCTGTTGGCCTCAATGGCCTTGGAGGACCTCCTCCAGCCCGCGGAGCATTTGATGGCCCTGCCTGGGAGGCCAGCTCCACAGCTGGCTTCTCCCCAGTCGCCACAGCCTCATTGGATGCCATGGCCACTGGCAGAGGGGTGGAGGAGCTACTGCAGTTGTCTGGAGTACCCCGAGAGGAACCCGCAGAGACAACAGGCAGCTGCTGCACCGACGTGAGGTTGCTTCGGACCTCCCTGCTCACGGTAGATGGATGGGCACCGAGCTGGGATACCTGGTGCCCAAACATCTCCCACATTGGCATTGACCAGCTGAGGCCAATGCCACTGTGCGGGCTTGCAGGTCCGAGCGCAACCCCAGGAGGGCCTGATTGTTCTCCTGGAGGAGTGTCTCCACGGGAGTCACCACTCTCTCCATGGAGGAAGCATGGTGCTCAGCCATGAGGCTCATTGCATCAGTGATGCTCCGTCTGGACTCCTGCAGCATGGGCACCGTGCCACACATAGCCTCATATATCTGCGCCAGATCCTCCCGCACACCGAGCTGCACTTCCCACGTTCGCTGCCTCACGGACGACTCCAGAGGCACATCATCAGCCATCAACTGAGCATGTACCTGGACCCCTGCAGTCCTCCGACTGCCAGCACCCTGGGCACTCTCTGTTTCTGCCTGCACCTCAAGCGAGTGTGAAGTGCCCTCACCGCCGTGCCCCGAGACATTAACCGAAGATCTAATTCCCACCGAGGTGCTAGTATGGTGCTTGCCTGGCTGAGATGGTGTGATGCTGGTGACTGGATTTGCTCAGGGGCTTCAGGGGTGAGAGGTGGCCCCTCTGCCTCCTTCTCCCGGCCCTGCTCCGGTGATGCTGAAAGGAAGAAAAAGGACATTTGATTAGTTACAGTGCAGACAATGTCCATTTGCATGCCGCTCCCCTAGATCATTATGCGCTCATCCTTCCATAATCAATGGTAAACCCATGTTGCTAACTTCAATCACTGAGCATTCAGCAGTGCCATGGCTTCTGTGACACACATGGTGACCTGAGTGCTCACCAAATATACCTCCCCATGGCACCCCAGCCTCACCGCCACCAGTGGACCTGGGGGCATGGCGCCTCTACAGATCCATGGCCTGCTGCTTGAAAGCCATTAGAATAGCCAACTGGGCCTGCCCGCCGCCAGTCTGCATTTGTTCTAACGAATGTGCACAGCCTTTTCCTGAAAAGGAGAGAGGAGCATTGATTACTCCAGCCTGCACCTGGAATCCCATCACATCCCTGCCAACCCAGCCAGAGTGGGACATTGCAGGGTTCCAGTTCTCCGTTACCCTGCAGCTGCCGCATGCTCACCCAAATGCACCAGGGCTGACCAACCACCATCCCCCCCGCCATTGCCCAAATGCTGCCTCCTTCACATGTGGAACCACAAGGCGTTACTTTTCTGAGCAAGGAGGCACAAGCACGTGGAGTGCAAAGACCAGCAGATGGATTGGTGCCCCGCCAACTGGAAGCTCCCAGTATGTTGGCACCCTGACTTTGACATGCTTCCCAGTTCTTGCACTCTGCCTAGCTGCAGACCCTTGACTTTCAACCCCATTCTATACTCTGGGTGTCAGTGTCACACATGCTGCAGATGCAGAGCACATCTTAGCTCAACCCTCTCAGGGTGACTTGGGCATGGGCAATCTCTGCTGTCACGCCCAGCGAGGGATTCAATGCTCTTACTGTACTCAGAGTTGCTTGGGGCGGGCAGGGTGGTGTGGTTGGGGGGAAAGGGTGATGGCTTATTAAGTGACTTGAGGCAACATGGCACTCATCCTTCCCGAGTGCAGGAGGTCATTGAATCTTTTGCGGCACTGGGCCCATGTGCGTTGCACCACATCCTGGGAGCTAACACTCGGCCACCTCCTCCCACGCACATTTGTTCAGGTGGGGGGGCCTCCGCCTCCCATCCCTCAGAGGAAGGACATCCCGCCGCGCTGCCACCTCCTCCAGGAGGGCAGCTAGGCACTCGTCAGAGAAGCGAGGAGCATACTGCCGCACTGGCCTACCCTCTGGCCTGGCCTTCCCCAATGGCCTACCCTCGGACTTGTGTCGTATACATTGCCCCTCCGATGTGCTCTTCTCCCAGCCATTGTGAGCAGCCTTTCCAAGGCTGCCTCCTTCACATGTGGCACCACAAGGTGTCACTTTGCTGAGCAAGGAGGCACAAGCAAGTGGAGCGCAAAGACCAGCAGATGGATTGGTGCCCCGCCAACTGGAAGCTCCCAGTATGTTAAGACCCTGACTTTGACATGCTTCGCAGTTCCAGCACTCTGCCTAGGTGCAGACATTTGACTTTCAACCCCATTCTATACTCTCAGTGTCAGTGTCACACAAGCTGTGGATGCAGAGCACATCTTAGCCACGGGAGTCATGAACTACGCTGGGTGGGCCTTAATAAGCCCACCGGTGTAAAAAGGCAGCCCAAGCTCCCGCCTGCTCCTGCACATCCCGCCCGACATGAGGAAAATTCTCCCCAGTAAGTCAGGCAGCATCTGTGGAGAGAAACAGTTATTGGGCTGAATTTTCCAGTGGGCATCGGGAACCCTTTCTTGGTCTCAAGACTGCATGTTTCGGTAGCAGACCCACTGGCTTAATTTTATGGGAGACAGCCAATTAGTAAGTCGCCTTAACATTCGCCTGCCAATTAAAGTCAGCGTTTGGCACATGATGTGCGACGGCCAATTGGAGGGGTTGAAGGGAAAGCTGAGCAGCAGCCCTACGGAGAAAGGTAAGCATTGCTCAGGCAGATGAGGAGCAAGAAGGCACTACAAAACGGAGGTGCTGAATTGTTACAGCACAGAAACCAGTCATGCCTGCTGGCTATCCGGATGAGTAATGCACCTAGTTCCATTCCCCCCGCCTTAGCTCCATAATCCTGTACATTCTTCTTTTACAGATAATAATGCAATTCCCTTTTGAATGCCTCAATTGAACCTGCCTCCACCACACTCTCAGACAGGGCATTCCAGAACTTAACTATTCACTGTGTGGGAAAGTTTCTCCTCATGCCTCCATTGCTTCTTTATCCAATTACCTTAAATCTGTGCCCTCTCATTCTCAATCCTTCCACCAGTGAGAACAAGTTTTCCCTATCTACTCTGTCCAGACACCCCATGATTTTGAATCCCTCTATGAAATCTCCTTTCAACCTTCTCTTCTCGAAGGAAAACAGTCCAACTTCTCCAGTCTACCTATGTAACTAAAGTTCCTCATCCCTGTGAATCACCATTCTTGTGAATCTTTTCTGCACTTTCTTTAATGCATTCATATCTTTTCAAAATTGTGACTGAAGTGAATTATAATCCTAGTCCCTTTTTGGGACTATTCTGGATCAGGCGTACTCCTCAAATGATCACTCTCACTTAAGGTTGAGAAATTCAAGCCTCACAGACACTTAAATGGGTCTGAAGAACTGATCTCTCTCTCCCTGAAGGAAAGGGACCACCAGAGAATAGTACTGTCCTCCAGATTGCCTTTTTAACACACATTTGTTAGATTATAATGACCTGGATATGATAAGAGCCCGGGTGTCTCTCCTCAACAATGTACCTCTCCACTGAAGAATGTATGGAGATGGGTTCTCAAGTTTGGATACAGAAGATTATATGAGATAATATATTTTCTAAATTATATAAAAGTTTATTAAAGAACCAAGCATGAAATTCACTTTTTGATAGAAATTTAATCACAACATTGACAGTTCTAGGAAAAGTATTATCTTGTTTCTGATAAAAGAATCCAAGTCTTATTAATGATACAGAGATATTTAAGATATTCATCAATATTTAAAGTAGTATTTACCTTATGTCTCAGAGTAGAAAGTTACCAAGTCTAGCAAGATACCTCTATCCCAATTAAGGGGAAAGCTATCATCACTACACTACAGCAGCATACCTTGAGAGAAGATGGTGTGAATCCAGTGAATCTAAAAATCCTACTGTGTAGCTCCAATGTTTATGTCCTAAAAGAACTCAACCAGCAGGAAGCACTCATGCTGACAATATCCTTTGTTCTTCGTCAACACCTTTAATTTTTAGTCAATATCCCTCAAACCAACAGGATACTAAGTGATGCAGATAGTGGTCACTTCCTTGCAACAACCAGTTTCCAGGATTCAGTCAACAAGATATTTAGGGTCATCCTTAAGGCTACCCATTGTTAGACTGTAGTATTTTACAATTTACCAATCCCTTGCTGAGGTGATGTAAACGGCAGTTCATGTTTTTTTTTCCAGAACTGCCTTGTGTCAGAGGATATGCCACAAGATGTTGTTGTCCTTGAGCACATAATTATGCCTAGGCATGTTTATAAACTTTTAAACCATTGACCAGCAGATTAAATTTGCTTTTAATTTTTAATCCCTACTTCATAGGATAATCACTCTTTTTAACCTTATAACTCCTTATTTATAGCTGGATTCTTTTAAAACATTGCATTTATAGCTACATTCTCCACATGGTGCCCAGACTGGATGCAATACATAAGTTGAGGCCAAACCAGTGTTTAACATAACCTCCTTGCTCTTGTACTCTATTCATAAAGCCTAGGGCACTGTTTGTTTTATTAACGGCATCCTCAATCTGTCCTGCCGCCTTCAATAATTTATGTGCATTTACATCCAGGTTCCTCTGCTCCTGCATTCCCTTTAGAATTGTACCCTTTATTTTATATTGTCTCTTCATGTTCTTTATATCAAAATGAATCACTTCACATGCCTCTGCATTGAATTTCATCTGCCACTTGTCCGCCTATTCCACCTACTTGTCTCTGTCCTTTTGAAGCTCTACAGTATTTTCCTCGCAGTTCAAGATGTTTCCAAGTATTGTATCATCCACAAAGTTTGAAATTGTGCCCTGTACACCAGGTTCTGGGTCTATCACAACTATCAGAAAAAACAAGGGCCCCAAAACCAACCACTGGGAAAATCCACTCCACTGTGCAAATTACATCCTATAAATAGCAGCCAGGACCATTTTGTAGATCAGTGTGCAGGGGAAATAGCTCCAAATGCCTGTGAATGTGTTGCATACAATCTTTTTGCATCCTTATACATGATTTTGCAAGATCATATGATGGCACTCCGACCTCCCAATGTGAAGCCACCTCTGCTGCATTCCTGCTGGGTTCCTAACATGGTGGGTGGCCCTTGTGCTGCTGGCAACCTTACCTTCCTATCAGAAAATCACTGGTAGTTGAGGCCTAAATGAGCTCAACTGGGTACCCAGCATGTGTGGGCAGGGAACTGTTCTCGCTGAGAGCCCACCACCAGGAAAAGTGCACAGAGGTGGGAACACATCTGGGAGTTGCTCCAACGCATGCTCCAAATTTCCACATGCCTCCCGCTCCAAAGCTGGTCTCATGGCACTGGAAAAATTCCAGCCAATGACCTTTCATCAGAACAGGAACAAAGTTTCTTCAAAATAATTGGCAAAAGGAGTAAATGTGATGTGAGGAAAAAGTTTTCACCCGCAGGATGGTTGGAGTCTGACACAAACTTCCTGAAAGGCTGGTGGAGGCAGGTTCGATCGAGGTATTCAAAAGGGAATTGGATTGCTACCTGAAAAGAGAGAATGTGCAAGGCTATGGGGATAAGGCAGGGGGATGGGGCTAGGTGGAATGCTGTTTCAGAGAGCCAGTGCTGACTCTTTGGGCCGAATGGCATCCTTCTGTACTGTAAAGATACTGTGATACTGTGAAAGTTTGGGATTTTAGCAAACATGGAGACAGAGAAAGGGGGAGTGGCGGGATGAAAAAGGAAAGGTCTGTGATAGGATGGAAGGCCTAAGAGTTTAAATGACAAAAGAAATGATGCAAGGAAAAAGAAAATAGTAATTAGACAAGCAAAGAAACAAAAGATTGGTCTAGAAGAGGTATAATTGGGTATAGCAGAATCATCACCAACAGCTACCACCGGAAAAAAATGGAAGTGGTATACTTGATCTGACATTGTTGAATTTAATGTTGAGTCTGGAAGGTTGTAAGGTCCCTAATCAAAAGACAAAGTGCGGCTCTTTGAGTTTCATTGGAACAGTACAGGTGGCCAAGGACAGAGAGGTCAGAGGGGGTTGGGAGGAGAATTAAAATGCCAGGCAACCAAAAACCTAGGGTTATATTTGTCAGCTGAACAGAGGTGTCCTGCAAAGCAGTCACCCAAACAGTGTTTGGCCTCCCCAGTATAGGGAAGACCACATTGTGAGCAGCAAATATACTAGCTAGTCAGTATACTAACATATACTAAATTGAAAGACGTACAAGTAAATCACTGTTTACCTGGAAGGAGTTGTTGGGGGCTCGGAGTGTGAGAAAGGAGGTGTGGTGCCCTGAACTTAATGCAATACCCCAGATGGGACTAAACCAGAGCTCTGCATAGCTGCAGGATAACTCCCTATCCATTATAATAAGCTATTTAGGGATAAAGGTTAACATTCCATTAGCTTTTTAAAATTATTTTGTACCTTTTTGTGATTTCTGTATTTGGACCCCTAAATTCTCTGTTCATCCACAGTTCTTAGCTTCTTGCCATTTTGAAAATAATCTGATTTATCCTCCTTGAGTCCAAAGTGGATGACCCCAACACTTTCCCATGTTGAATTCCATCTACCACAGTTTTGTCCACTCAGTTGACCGATTAGAGACCCTTTCCTGCTCTCATCTGCTCTAACTTAGTGTTGTCAGCAAACTTAGATATACAGCGCTCTGTTGCTTCATTCAAGTCATTTAGAAAGAAGCTGAGGCCCTTTTAGGGATTCCTGGGGGACGCCACTAGCCTTATGCTGTCAATTGAAGTACATACCCTTTATCTCCACTCTCTGTCTTCTACCTCTGTCATATTCCTTCTGTCAGGTTGCTTTGCTCTCGAGCATGGTTGCGTGCCTATCTACTGGTGAGTGAGTTGGTAAACAATATACTGCAAATGCAGAGACTAATATAAGATGAAGCACATGCAGTTTATTTACACAAGTAACAGAGCACTAACACAATGTGTGCTTCTCCAACCAGACCTTATTCTAAACTATTGATTAACATTGCAGCCCACGCTACACAGCAATTGGGTAATACAGTCACATGGTCAATCTGCTCACATTCTCTTAAAGGTGTATTGCACCTCAGATTACCACATCCCTCCCCTTTACTTGAAAATACAATTTACAATCTTTACATTATTTCAACTATTTATATAAATAAATTATTTACAAATTCAGTCTCTCTGGATGCTCTTTCAAATGTGTCGAACGTTGTAGTTCTACAACTTCGGATGGTTTATCCAAGGCCTCCCTCTCAGGAATCATCAGTCCACTAGGCTGTCCAGTAGGAACCTGTAAGTTTGTTTCTTCGAATCTTTCAGGCTGAACAGATCCTACAGGAACGTCCAAACCAAGTGGAGTTCCTTCCACGTGTGGAATGCTTTCAACCTCTTTCGGGCCCAACCGCATGCACTCCTGCTGCCTCTCCCCTCCTAGTTCAACAATATTAAAGTCAACTGTCATGAAGATTCTCAACATCAGAGTGTTGGGCACGACTAAACTCAACACAGTATGATCAGCTTCCTGTTGTGTAAAAATAGAAAATAAAAATTCGGGGTCTTGTTAGTAATTCCGCTTTTTCTTCCTACGTGTCTTCTTTTGATGGGTTTTCTTCTTGGCAGCGCTGACTTTAATCTCAGCTTCTTTTCAATTTCCCTATTAGCCAGGCTAGGCTCAGCCATGAGCTCAACTTGAGTGAACTCAGCAGATGAGTCTTCCAGCATTTCCTCGTCTGTCAGCTCCTTTGAAAACTCAGGGGTCTCTATTTTTAAAACTTCTTGGCTTTCATGTAGCTGGTTCTTCAGCTCTTACAGTTCTTTTTTATATTTGTTAGTTGTTTCCTGGAGAATTAAGTATTGCTGTGTTTTCTCGGCTAATTTATTCATCATCTCAGCCAGAGATATGCTGAATTCTTTCTGTTCTTCCTCATATCTTTTTAGCGGTACAAATTAGGATCTGAGGGAATCTTACAATATACAAAATCCTTCAGCAGGTTTTCTCTTTCTTTTTGGAGGTTACTGACTTCAAGTCAAACTCTGTCCTGAAGCATCACCTCTACGAGTTCCTTTTGTTGAGCCTTTACGTACTCCTTTTTTCCAAACAGTAACATTTCCTGCTTCTGACTGAGATCTCAGTAGTCTCTCAAGATTAATCTCTTTTAACAAGTTCCTTCGAGGAGACTTGATCCTCTGCCTGCTATCACTATTACGGGTAGGTTAACAGACTGATTTTCATACTGTACTGGAACCTTGCATATACCTTTTATTTGTATATCTTCTCCAGCATACGTCTTTACTTTAGCATCTGAATTTTCCAGATTTAGTGAGTGGCCTCTTCCATTCGTACGTTCCCCTATAACTACCATGGATGCCCCTGTATCCACCTCCATTTGGATGGGTTTTCCGTTGACTTCCATTGTCATGTAGATTGGCTCTGTTTTGCCCATTTTTAAATTGTGTGGTGAGTAAATGTCTGACTCTGTTTCTTCTGTTTCCTGTATTATGTGGATTTCATGGTTTCTGCCTTTTTGTTTAAAATTTTGTCTCAACCTGTCTTTACAATATCGCATAATGTGCGCATTGCAATGGCAGTAGAAACACTTAGTTCTTTTAAATTGTCGTTCGTTTGCAGGCTGTCTGGTTCCATTTCTGCCGTTATTATTGTAGGTTTTCTCTGTTAGACCATTGCTTTTTGCTGGTCTGTTAATGGTGGCTGTTTCTGCCTTTCCGCGGAGCCCTGTGCTTTCGCGCCATTTCTAACCGGTGCTTCCCTCCCGACGTGAAGGACGGCGCCATCTTGTGCTCCCTTGATTGCTTCTGAATCCCTGACTGCGCTCTCCATTGTGAATGGCAACTGCTGTGCCTTGCTGAAGTCTAAACTTGTTTCTGACAACAACCTTTTTTGAATGGTGCCTTCATTAATCCCTCATACCAATCAGTCTCTTAACATGTCATTAATCAATGTCCCGAACTCACAATACTCTCTCAGTTGTTTCAAGACTGCTACATAGCAAGCAACTGTCTCTCTAGGGGCGCAACACCTCAAATTAAATTTAAAATGCTGCATTCTTACCAAGGATTTCGGCTGAAAGTGGCTTTTCACAAGATTCACCAACTCATCAAAGCCCTTGGAATCTGGGGCGTTGGGTGCCGTTAGACTATAAATTAGGCTATATGTTTTACTGCCACATGTTGAAAAGAGGATCACCCGCCTCTTCTCTTCCCCAGTATTTTGTTGGTCAAAAAGAAGAACACAAGGCATTCAATACATTGTGACCAGTCATTGGTGGTCTGATCAAACAGTTCGATTCGGCCAAATTGTGACATACTGGAGGGAGATAACTTTGACGACTATGGTGAAGGCTGTGCTTAAAATTGGCTTGCAAGGTGCAGTTGATTCACTTCAGCGGAATTCTTGCGGCTTTCCTTGGTGTCGTCGACTGGTTGTGTTTTGCCTCGTCGCCAGTTGTTATATTCCCTCTGTTGGGTTGCTTTGCTCACAAACACGGCTGCACGCCTATCTACCAGTGGGTGAGTTGGTAAACAATATATTGCAGACGCATAGATCAAATAAGATTTAATGGAGGCGATAGGGGTCTTGCCAGCCAGCTGGAGGGCAAGACCCCCCCATTACATCTTTTAGGGAAGGCCTGTCAAATTAAGTGCCACTCAAGCGCTTAACTGGGTAATGGCAGGCCTTCCCTGGGATCAAGGACCCCACAGTCCGGCAGCTCTATTCAATGGGCAGGCAGTGGCTGCTGTTGGTACTACACCAACTTGAGGCCTAGGATCGTTGTTTGATCCCAGGCCACAGTTGAGCGATGGTGGGGGGATGGTTGGGAGGGGGGATGGGGAGCAGCTTCGCGGCATAGGGGTTCCAGGGAAGATGGAAGGAGGAGGTCAGCAGCAAGGGCGAGGGCTGTCCCTCAGCCACCACTACCCACCTCCCCCACCCCCATCACGTTCCTGATACTGGGTCTCTCAATCAAGCACTGAGTGCCTTTGAATGAGGGACCTCCCGGGAGCCTGCAACCAAACATGAGGGATCGCTTGTTATGTTTCCTGCATGGTGACCCCCCCACCCCCACACACCTTCCACCACTGGGTTAATATTGGCAGCAGCAGGATAAGGACCTAAATTGGTTGCCGAGTGGGAAAGCTGTCCACCAGCTTGCCCACTTTGAACTCAATTGGGGTGGAGGCAAGAAGGCAGCAGGGGGCCCACCCACCACCCTCCTACCTGATTAAATGCCTCTGCCACCAAACACACCATTAAGAATAGAAGAGGATAGTTTTTGTTGTACTTAACCCAGTCTAAATAAAGTAATAAAAAAATGCACTGACTTTCACATATACACATACACTCAAAGTTCACATACATACATTACAGAGTGGGAAGATATTTTAAATACTTTAGAGTCCAGTAAAATTCAAGGTTAGTCATTTGTCTGGCTTCAAGCTGAATCCAGTGATCCTTCTGCTTTTGGCGCTGAGGCAGTTTAAAGATATAGATGGATGATCTATCTATACTTCTGAAGATAGCAGCTGCGAGGTTGAGTTTTTAAAAAAAATCTCTGTTTGTGGCATATGGAGTGTCAAAAACAGCAGACAGGGCATAAAACTTGCAAAATGAATGGAGAGAGAGGGAGAGGGGGCAGGAAGCAACTTAGGGTCTTGCTCCTTCAGCATCTTGCCCTGTTCTATAGAAAAAAACAGTTGCTTAAACACACAAAGGGTTATCTTGTCGCATGACCTTCTAACTCCAACTGCCCAGTCACCCAAATATGGTCCTAGCTAGTCTATTCCAGTTGTAACTTGATTAGATCATTCCTCCCTTAGCCAAGGCCCCATCGTCCAAGTGATTATGCCTAATGGTTTGTCTCCACCAAGTTGAGTAGCCAGGTAATTGCCTGGATGCTTTTCTAATGAATAAGAGATGGCCCCCATTCATACTCTTCTGAGGCCATTGTTCCTGCCACAGCTTTAGAGACAGGTTGTCTCCATTTCAATGGTTTTGGAATGTAGAATGTACAGTAATGCAAATATACAGCCATCTTTGACTCTGATCCCAAGTCATTGGAGTGTAGCTTTAGTCTTCTTAAAAAATTCAATTAGGGGCTTCCAGCCATTAAATTCAAAAATAAAATTTTGATATAAAGCATGGTTTCACAACAATGAGGTCTAGGCCAAAATTGTCTTCATATTTTTTTTCGGGGACAGTGGGTCTGGAGTCAGAGATGTTGTTATATTAACAGCCAGAATGTTGCAAACCTAGTAATTATTGCAGTATTACAAGCATCTCATGCAGGCGTTACAGCTTTGTCAGTGCTGCCAGCTACACTAGACTGGGACAAATAGATAAATCTACAAATATGGCTGGGTTCAGGTCAAGTTAGGGGTATATATGGAAGATGTTTGTGAGGGTTAGTACCCTTAATCCCCTGTCAAGCTGCACACTCATGTCAAAGAGGTGCAGGTAGGGAAAATCGGTGTCTTACAACTCTCCAACACTCATGTATGACTCCAAGTAGCTGGTTATGCACACCAGCGGCCATACCTGGGGATCTCAACTTGGCAGTCTTGCAAAACTAAGTGGGGGGGCCCATCAGCTTCAGCTGGTGTGGTATGGAGATATTACCCCTTCTAATTTCTAATGTGCACGAAGACTGGCAACAATGGGAGAGGCAGAAGATTCCAAGAAGTTGGTAGGACAATGGCTAAGGAAGTGGAGACCAGCAAGGTGTGTAATGTACCCAAAGGCACAGTCATGAAGCTTAGTTAGGCAACGTGGCCAGTCACCTGTGAAGAGTCTGGGAGCTCACACAGTAAAAGCCCCATAGTTAGACATGGAAAGTCACAGCCAAAGAATAGGAGATACAGAAGTGATTAAGCCTCTGCAATCGATTCTGTTGTAGATGGTGACAGGGAAGGAGAAGTCCTTACCCGATAAAGTAACCAACAAATTTATGACAAAGTTGACCTAAACTTGCAAGGAAAGTCACTTCTGAGCCCATTACACTCAGTCGAATAGGTAGCTTCTTGAGAATAGGAACACGGAATAGAAGGACTTTATATCAGGCAGGAAAGCTTGATAATTACATAAAGGTAATGGATAGACACTGTATTGACTTAGAAGATCTTGCAAAAGTAAGATGGTTAGAATCTGGTCAGATGGAACAGAAGAACGATGTGCTTTACTGCTCGGGAGATGAGAACCATAGGAATGGAGTAGGAATCCTCATAAACAAAAGGTACAAGAGATCAGTTCAAGGTTACTGGCCAATCTCAGAAAGATCATTGATCTGATTGTTATACAAGTTTATGCCCTTAGACAAGATTACAGTGAACGGCGAATAGGGACATTTTATGGTGACATCCTGAAGTCTTATGATCAAATCTAATCAACCGCTGTGATTATTGTAATGGGTGACTTAAACGCTAACGTCGTCAAAGGAACATCAGGAACAGATGTCAGTCAATAAGGCCTTGGATCGAGAAATGAAAGAGGGGAGAGACTGATACAATTTTGTCATGAAAATAATCTGAAGGTGGCAAAACATCTTCTTAAGCAACCGAAAAGAAGATCACACGCTTGGAAAAGTCCAGGTGATGTGTATAGAAATCAAATGTGATGGTGAAACAACGTTTTAGAGGCAGCATAAAGAACAATTCATATGTATCCCAGCATGAATATAAATTCAAATCATTGTCTTGTTGTGCCAAAAATTAGGATGAAGTTGAAAATATCAAAAAAGAGAAAGATGTGACACCAAATAGACCTTGACATGTTGAAGGATGAGAAAATCAGAGAGGCATTCACTCTTAAAGTAAAAAACAAGTATGAATGGCTCAAAACCGAGGGAAAAGAACAAGCAGAGGTCTCGGAACCAGAAATAGAAAGCAAATGGAAAAACATGAAAGAGCAGCTATAACATACTGCAAGGAAATATTACCAAAAAGAGTCAAGGAGAGGATGACAGATCAGATACTAGAAAGGTGAAAGGAAAGAAACACACCTGAATATGATAAAATTGAAAAGAAAATAAAGAATACATGTAGGTAGAAATAGAAATAGTATCAATACATAAGATGTGTGATGAAGCATTAGAGCTGGAAAGAAATCACAAAATGAAAGTTATGCACCAGAACGTGAAATCTTTGACAGATAGAAAAAAGGGATAACAACAGATATTGGGTGACAAAAAACAAGGATGGTAAAATATTGTTTGAAAGGGATGCAGTAGCAACAAAGAGAATTGTACAATGATCCAAATCAAGGGATTCCTCAAGATATAGAGACAAATGATGGACCAAACTTTATGACATCAGAGGTAAAAGAAGACTTTGACACTGATGAGTAGGGGAAATTCTCCAGGCATAGATGAAGTAACAACAGAACATTTAAAAGCCATTGGAGAAACAGGAGTAGAGATAGTAACAGAAATTTGTGATCAAATATATACCAAAGGGTAGATTCTAAGTGACTTGAGGCATTCACTGTTCACTAAGTTACCTAAAAATCTGAAAGCAATGGAGTGCAATCAATTTGCAACTATAAACTTAACAAGCCATCTTATTAAACTGATTTTGAAAATCATAATAGGAAGAAATAATAACATATTTGAAGCAGAAATTGGTGAAACGCAGTCTGGATTTAGACCTGGGCCTGTATCTTGCGATCCAAGGTTAAGCGCGTGCCTGACCTGAATGCACGTAAAATTGCACGGAAAGACATTGAGCATGCGATCCCGACGTCATCACGCATGTGTGCAACATTGAGGTCGGCAGACGCACGCAGGAGTCGGAGCTGTGCCTGCCGACACTTAAAGGGCCAATTAAGGTTATTAAAATGCCTATTGACTGCAATTTTACATTGCCCATGTGATTTTTAGCTGATCGCGTGGGCAAAACAGATGGGCAGAATTCGCATTTTTATCATTTCCTCATCCACGGGCGGGGTAAAAGGCCCCAGGAGCAGCAGCACTTTATCGTTGCCAGTCCGTTGCTGTGTGAGTACAGAGTTGTCCCCGAGTTTCTTTGCATCTCATTTGATTGACAAGCCTGCCTTTCAGCATCTCAGGTCCTCATCTTCCCTGGAAGGTTCCCCTGAGTTTTGCAGCACATTGTTCCTTCATTTTCAAAGCACTGCTCCTCTGCATCCCATCTAATGGGGATAGTCTAATCCACTGGTGGAACCTCCTCTGAAGAGGGAGAGGGGGGCAGGAGGGAGAAGAGGCCAGGTGAGCATGGGTAGGGACCCAGGGACACATCTTTAAGAGGAAAGGAAGGGGATCAGTTGGTGCAGGGGCCAGCATGGAGGCCAAGGCGGGAGGCCACGCCATAGTCGCCACTATCCAGCATCTAGAGTGTTCAGGCAGCACTCCAACTACCTCCAGGTGTCCAAAGTCCAATGTCGTAGGAGGCTTCTCCTCTCCAGGAACGCAGTGACAGCATTATGTCACATGGTAGGTCAGGAAATCACCTCAAACTATGTGGGCGGGCATCCCATGCTGGTGCCTTTTAAGGTCACAGTGGCCCTGAACTTCTGGGCCTCAGGCTCTTTTCAGAGCTCAGCAGGGGATCTGTGCGGCATTTCTCAATCAGCTGCACACAGTAGTGTCACAGTAGCGACTGATGCTATCTTTAGACACGTCCACACATTCATCCACTTCTGAACAGGCAAGATGAGCCAGGCAGAGAGAGCACGAGGCTTCACTGCGATGGCTGGGTTCCCCCGCGTCCAGGGTGTATTAGATCGGGCAGTCCTGTGGCCATCAAGGTGAGCTTGGAGCTTTCGGAAACAGAAAGGGTTCCACTCAATGAATGTTCAGATCGTCTGTGACCACAGGGCACAGATTCTCCAAGTTTGTGCCCATTACCCTGGGAGCTCACATGATGCTTACGTCTTGTGGCAGTCACAGGTACCAAGGTTGTTTGTCTCTCCTGCCAGAAGACTCCTGGGTGACAAGGGCTATAACTTGAAGAGGTGGCTGATGACCCCACTCTGTCACCCAAGAGCTGAGGCCAAGGAGAGATACAACAGGAGTTATGCCTCCACAAGGGTGGTGGTGGAGAAGATGATCAGGCTGCTGGAGATGCGCTTCAGATGCCTGGATCGATCAGGGGGAGCATTGCAGTATCCTCCAGAGTGTGTCTCCCTCATAGTCATCGCATGCTGCGTCCTGCACAGCCTGGCTGTCAAGGGGGATCCCATGGAAGCTCAGGAAAGCAAGGCAGCTCCACAAGTCGGGGAGGATGACTCAAGTTATAGCCAGAGGAAGACCCGGGGGAGGCACAGGGTGAGGACCTCGAGGCAGAGGACAGGAGCCTTCAGGGAGGCAGGGACATCGGGGATGCTTTGATCCAACGAACCTTCACCGAGGCATCCAAGGCATCGATGCCTCGTCAAGTCAATGGCACTGTCTCCTTTGCTAACAATCAATAAATGAGAACCCAACCCAATACGCCAGCACCACACAACACCACACATTTACAAGCCTGAGCTGCATCTGCCACCTATTCAAACCATCCAGTCAACACAGCCCATTTAAGTCAAATAAATATTTATGTTACTTCACATGAACATACAAAGAACAAACAAAGCGTCCATCCCTAACACGAGTCAAAATAATTAACGCAAATGGTGTCACTTGTGACACACCCCGTTGTGCTTCAACTTACGTCTGTGGGTGCTGTGTTTTGGTGCCCCTCCCTCGCTGTCAGTGGCATTGGAGGCAGCCTGCTGACTCTGCTGTCCTGGTGGCCTTGGTGGCCTTGGTGGTCGTCCTCTGGCCGACAGAGCCTGAGCAGGCTCTGCCCATGGCTGGGCACTCTTCACTCGTCGCGGCATCATCAGATGCAGTGAACACTGGCAGAGGGGCGGAGGAGCTGATGCCCTCATCCAGAGCGCCCTGACAGAAGCCCATAGAGATGACATGCAGCTCATCTGCCAGCGTGAGGTTCATTTGCACCTCCCTCCTCACCATTGATAGACTGGGACCTAGCAGAGAGACTAGGTGCCTCACCCATCTCTCACACTGGCAGTGACCTCCTGAGGTCATCACCTGTGTGAGAGCTTGCAGGTCTGAGTGCACCCCCAGGAACCCCTGAGTCTGCTCCTGAAGCTGTCTCTCCATGAGAGTCACCACTCTCTCCATGGAGGAGGCTGTGCACTGGGTGTTAAGGGTCAACACAGAACTCATGCTCTGCATGGACTCCTCCATGATGGAGACCCTGGCACGCAGACCCTCATGGATCTCCGCCAGTTCTCCCCGAGCATCCCGCTGGAATCCAGCGTCTGCCGCCTGATGGACGACTCCAGAGGCTCGGCACCTGCCTTGGACACTGCATGGTCCTGGTCTCCAGCTGTGCTCCCACTATCGGCATCCTGGGGCATCTCTGCCTCTGCCAGCTCTTCATGCGAGTGTGATGTGCCCTCACCACTGTGCATTACCTGTGGAGCTGAATGCCTAATACTCACTGACGTGTGAGTATCTGTGTCAGTGCCTGGTTCAGAGAGACATAGTGACGCTGGTGCAGGTGTGCTGTTTTCCTTGGAGCTCAATGGGGAGGGTCCTCGGGGGTCACCAGTGGCTCCTGTGGGAGGAAGGCAAAAGATCAGTACATTCAATTATCATAGTCACTATGCATGGTAGACAGGCTGAGGAGACAGTGGAGACCTGCTGCCTGGTGCCATCTGCATTGGAGCTTCAATAGGCTCTCTGGCTACGACAGTTCAGTTTCTGATGAGAGGAGCCCATTATGTCTCCAGTACCCACCGTACATGTGTCTGTCGCCTGCATTCTTACCTTCATCTGAGACCCCTGCCTCACCTTGACCGGAGGAGTGATTTGGCCTGTGGCATTCAGGCTCCAGTGCATCGTTCTCGTGCTTCGTGAGGATGCACAGATTTGGACATCCTCCACCCATTCTGCGGTGCTCGGCAGCTTTATGACTGATCTTCTCCTGACAGGGAAGAATAGCCTCATCATTGCTCTGTCTTCCTGAAGGTCCTTTCCTGTTCCCACTCACCCTCCCACCTGGGCATTAGTCACGCCGTGTCACTGTGGCACATCTCACCTTGCAATGCACTGAGTCCAGTCGTGCTGACATCCCAGCCTTGGCCGGGCGGGCTTCAGTGCCATTTGGCACTCTTAGACCCCTGAACATTTCGAGCAAAAGGCACCCGACTAAAGTTCTCCACATTGGTCCATGCCATTCCTGCACTCACCCTTGTTGACCGCAAAAGATCATTGAACCTTTTGCGCAACTGAATCCACGTGTGGCGTACCACATCGTGCCCACTCACCTGGGCGCCAACCTCTGTCCAGGCCTTTTTGGTCAGGTGGGGTGACCTTCTCTTGCCGTCCCTGGGAATTAAGATATGTCACCTGGCACTGGCCTTCTCAACCAGCACTCCCAGGCACTCATCTGAGAAACGGGGGTGCAGAGTGCCCACCCAACTTGCCCTCCTGCCATCCATGACCACCAGGTGCTGAGGCCATGCCTGTACACCAGGAAACTTCTTGAACGGCTTCCAGTGAGTTCTCTAAGCCAACCCCACAACCCCTCACAGCCTTCAGGGAGCTGCCTCTTCCGTTTTTTGAACACCCCGCCAGATGCCCATTGGACCCAGCACCCAATGTGCTCCCACCCCCACACACAGAACACATATCCAGAGGTCGTGTTTCACACTGAGCGAGCCTTAACTGGCCACCCAGCGTAAGATCGCGTTCACAGCACAAACTCGGCAGGGAGCAGGCTTTACATCTGCTTCTGGCCGCTCCAACTTCGGCCGCACCCTGAGGGTAAAAATCAGGCTCTGGAGTAGGAACAAGAGAGGGAAGATTTAACCTAAGAGCAATCTTTGATAAATATCTAGAAGTAAACAAAAACATGCTTCATAGGCTATGAAAAAGCATTCAATCATGTTTATCACCAGAAGTGACTAGGCCAGTTGTTGAAGTGTGACATTGACAGTAAAGGTGTAAGGTTTATCCAGAATTTTTATTGTGACCAAATAGCGAGCTTCAGGCTAGGGGCAGAATCACGCCCAATTTACACTAAATGCGGTAGCAGTATGGTGGGTTTTCATGCTGTATTGTCCCAAAGCCGCCGTATTACTTATGCATTCCTGGGAAACACACTGCTTCCATGTCAGGTAGGCTCTCATTCACCCGCCACACCATCACCTTGTCTCCTCATCACGCCTGGCACCACATTTAAAATACAGCCGCACTCAGAGTTTCCAGCCCAGGACTGCATCAAAGAAGACATGGCCCCAAAAGGCAAGAAGACTGCAGCCCTCGAGCACATTTTGGATGCCGTGGAGGCCCACTGTGATGTCCTTTAACCCTGCTCTGGCTGCAGGAGGGGCAGCCATATTACCACTCTGGCTTGTAGGCGCTGGCAGTGATGATCAGTACCAATGCTGCACAGAAGATGTTGGCCATTCAATGTAGATAGAGGATGAATGATCTCATGCATGCAGCCAAGGTATGGAAACCATCTCATCACTCTAAACTCACACACCCAAGCCCATCACACATTCGCTGGCATCTCACTCACTGCCAGATCAAGGGACATCACCACCCATTCTCACACATATACTCTCACATGACCATCTGACCTTATCTCTTCTGGAGATTGCCTCCTCAACTCTCGCCAGCTTGAGGCCACTTGCACAGATCAACATGTGCCCCACACATCCTGGGATACCGTCCTTCCCCAGTACAGCCCTTGTCCTGCAACTTCTTCCCTTGCCTGAGGCCACTTCTCCCCCTTCCCAAAGCAAGAGCTAGCCCTGCAGCCATTGAAAGGCCACCCACATATGGCTGACCTCGTAAGTAGAGAACTCCCATGAACCCTAAAAGAGATGTGGTGCAGTCTGTGAAGCCTGGCGCTGATGACTGCGAGTGTTGCTTGAAGCAAGATAGGCAAATAAACATTGAAGTCCCGAGCAAAGTGCAGCCCGCCAGGTGCATGTCGGTTATGTGCTGTTGTGAAACACATTGGCATGTTTTCCCACCAACGTGGGTGGAAGATCCAGCAGCGGGGGGATGAGTCCGGCGGGCTGGCCTTACAATGATATGCAAATGTATTGCAATGAGGTTCCTAATGTCCGATGGCGGGGAACACGGCCTGCCATCGATGGGCTGAGTGGAGATCGCAAACTGGTTTCACACCATCGTGAAACCGATTGCGCCATATTATCCGCTCATGCCGGTGGGCACGGAAAATCCCAGCCTAGAAGATGAACAATCAGACATGTTTCAAGTGAGGAGAGGAACACAAGGCTGGGTACTGTCACCAAAAATTATTCAATCTGTACATGGAACAAATATTCAGGGAATTATATGTACTTCCAGGGGTAAAAATTGGAGGCAAGAACATAACAAACTTGCAACAGGCTGGTGACACAGCAGTACTTGCAAAATCAGAGGCCCTACCAAATATCATAGATTAAGTAAAATCTAGAAGTTTAGACTATAGATTGAGTATGAATACTAAAAAGACAAAAACAATGGTAGAATAAACTAGAGTGAAGATTGAAGTGGATTGTGTCACACTGGAACAAATGGATAAGTTTGTATATTTAGGATAAATGATATCAGAATTTGGTAGATGCGATGCTGAAATGAGAATGATAGAGATAGCCAAAAGTAATTTTGTGAAGATGAAGGATGTGTTAATAACAAGAAAACTCAAGCTTGTAACAAGAAAAAAAGCCACAAGATGTCACATCCTATCCTGTCTGCCTCAGGTACCTGGACGATAAGTAAAGATCTGTGGAAGCAAAAAAAGGCCTTTGAAATGTGAATACGTACCAATACGTATGCTAAAAATTCCATATTCAGACCATAAGACCAATGGAGAGGCACTTGAAATTGCAAGAACAAAAAGGGCTCTAAAAAGTGACACCCATTTGATCAGAGCTGAAAAGCTACAGAGATCTCTTCTAGAGGACAAAGTGGAGGGCAACAGAAAGAGGGGCCGACCCAGGCATTGTTGTATGCCAGATGTCATTGGGGGGGGGTCAGAGGGTGGTGGGGGGGTGGGGGGGGTGGTGCGGGTGGGTTACAGATGAGCTACAGTGGATGTGTGAGGATGGCACAAGGCAGATGAGAGTGATCTGCCATGACAGCACATCTCCTGATTGGAGTAGTTATAAGCAGCAGTAGCAGGTCAGGACTTGCATGGTTTGAGTAAGCTACACCAGACTAGCACCCAGGCACCTAAAGAGGAAAATCAGCCCCAAGTTTCAATCTTAGAAGCATGCTATTTATTTTGTCAAGTGCCTTTTCTATTCTTCACTCTTAACACGATATGTTCCTTAGGGCTATGATCAATAATTTATTGATTTAATATATGGTAGGTTTCCTTGGATTTTCTGAAGATGGCACTGCCACCTCTTGTGAATATTGATATTCCTACAAGAATGTTCCAGTATCCTGAGGTGATTTTCAGACCTTATTTACTTTCTCAGTTTCTCCCTGTCTAATCCTTCTGACTCACAATCAATCTATTACTGTCATAACTTTTGTTTTTTATATGCTGAATATTCTTTGACCAGTCAATCCCATGAGTGAACCTTACATTCTGTGTGATCCAAAGTGTACCTTTCTCTGTCCAGATAAATGATAACACGATTGAGGACAATAACAGGCATAATCACATTACCCTGCATACCAGTACTGAAATATCACACATACTGCTCTGTGAATTATCCTTTCTTCACAGAAGGCTAACTGAAATAGCACTTCATCAGGAGAAGGCCCGGCTTCAAATCATCTACTGGTTTATTTTATATAAAATGCATGCATCATTGATATACAGTTTTCAAGATCTATTTTTCTATATTCCTTATTAATGAAAAACAATAAATATGCAACTTACTAGCTCTCTAAACTGGGACACATGTCTGTTGCTAAATGTTTCAAAGCTAAGCAGGTTCAGATTATCAAGACAGAAGACAGCCTCCAGCTGCTGCTGTATGAACATAGATCACCTTGTGACAGAAGAGCAAAAAAGAAAAGGAAAGAGACAGAGAGGGGGAGAATCCCTTAAAGTTGTGCAAATAAGGGTCACCCCTCTGAACTGTTAATCAAAGTTGCTACCCTGAGGGGAATGATTACCCTTTGATCAGGCAGTAGAGATCTCCCATGTGTGTTTTAATTCAGATCCCCACCGTCAGAGCTGTTAGCTTCTGCAGTTTGTAACATTATAAGAGGAAAAGAAAAACTATTGATTTATAAAACTTTATTCCAAAATGTTAGTTCAGACATAATTGCAAACCATTTATTTTTTTCATTCAAGGGATCATAGAAATTTAGAGCACAGAATGAAACCATTTAACCATCATGTCTGTGCCAGTTATTTGCTAGGATTTTAGTTATTATTTATTGTAGTAGCATGTATGTTATATTACTGTTGTATATTTGTTTGTTGATCTAAACTTTAATAAATTAATTTTGCAACTAAAGCCTATACACATGTCTACTGCTCATGTTACTCCTTTATCTTTCAGATGAAGAGAACATCTAGAGCCACAGGGACTGTTCTAGTAGAAAAAATACTGAAGAAGGATTTATTGGGCATTGTATCAAAACATACATAGATATCTGAATGAGTGGAGATATTCTTCTGGCTGTAGGGATGTTAGGCTCACTTATGAAAGTACTGTTTCTAACAGGGTCGGGAGATAACTGAAACCTTTGTGTCCTTTCTCTTACTGTCCACAATCAGTGTCGTTTATGAAGAGGAAGATGTGTGTGTTTGTTAGTCCCTGGAATGTGTGGTAAATCTAAGTTACAGCAGCAAGTTTTTGTGGGTTTAAATGAAGAGGATTATTTATTCATGCATTCACCCTGAAAGTCAATGCTACATCAATCACTCAGTACTCACACATACCTACACACACACTTGAGAAAAAATATGGTTGGAGAAAATAGTGTACTTTTACAAGTTGTAACCAAAAATATAGTTCATAGTTTATGTGTCCAGTTCATTGTAGAACAGTTGTTGTAGACCTGGTAAAGAAAGGAGTCTTCTCCACTCTTGAACTGCAGTTTAGATAAGTTCAAAGAGCTGAGTCAGATTTCAGGATTATTGCAGGACTCCCTTGAAGGTATAAATGTTCAGCAGGTCACAAAGCAAGGCACTTGTGGTTTTCATATCAAGAAATCCAATTTCTTTACAGGTGGGCTTGGATTTAGGAATCAGGCTAGGGAGTGTTTTAAGATTTTATAGCCTCCAGGATCTTAAAAGCAAAGGTGACACAGTCTTTTCCTGTAACTGCTGCTTCTTGCAATATTCTCTGCAGACTGCCCGTGTCTTTCAGGTCTTCAGATAAAAAAAACTCGGTATCTCCACCAGGTTCAAGTCACATGATCAATACTAGTATTGTCCAACCAGAATGGTTTGGGAGTCCAAAGTCATTACTATACAATAGGAGACAGATGGTGGTCTTTCACACTAATTTGTGGAAAGTTGGTCTCTTCAACTTTCTTTTGTTAAATTGAAAACTTGGCGACATGGGGTCTGGAAATCTATTGATTCTGAATTTGGAGTAAATTACGAACAATGGCAGATATAAATTCCATCCAGAGGGGTGCTGTCTTGGTATGTCCATTCAAGGAGGATTCCTGACCCAGGGTAATTCAATTAGGAACTTTCTGAAACTTTAATATAGTCTGTGCTGAATTTACAAAAGTCACCTGACACATGGTAGCCATCTTAACCACTTGGTTAGTGTCCATTTAAAAAAATAAAAGACAGCTCCAGAAGCTTCCAAACGAGCACAGACAATGCTTGAAGTGATGACTAGGACATGCCTTCACTGGGCATAACAGTACTCTAAACTATGAAAGCTAAAACATCAGCCTAGGATGCCAGCTAAGCCTAAAAGATATAACAAACTCATTCCTATTATATTCTTTGTTCTGCTCTCCTTCCTCACATACAGCTCACTTGTTCATCAGTTGGCACCTACACCTTACTGTGTGAATTATTTCATCTTTTCTTTTGTCAGGAATTTATGAACCTTCCCTTCCACCTAGGTTTCCTATGAACAAAACATTTTCATATAAACAAAACAAACAACATCTTGCATTTGTATACCACCTTTAATTTGGTAAAGTGCTTCACAGGACAGTTATCAGGCAAAAATGGACACTGAGTCACATACAGAGATATTAGGACAGAAATGAGGGAGGTTTTAAGGATCAGCTTAAAGAAGGGGAGAGAGGGAGAAATGGCTTAGAGTGTAATTTCAGAGTGTACCCAGGTAACTGAAAGCAACAATGGTAAATTGAAAGAAATCAGGGATGCAACAGAGACCACAGTGCAGAACGTAGATATGTTGGAGGGGCTATGGAGCTGCAGGAGATTACAGAGGTAGGGAGGGGTGAAGCCATGGAGGAATTTGAACGCAAGTTCGAGAACTTTAAATTTGAGGCGTTGCTGAACCAGTCCCCAATCTAAACCAGCATGCACAGTGGTGATGGTGAATGAAAGTTAGTATCAGTTGGGATATGTGCAGCAGAGTTTTGGATGAGCTGAAGTTTGTGGAAAATGGAAGCTAAGAAACTGGCCAGAAGAGCATTGGGATAGTTGATTCTAGAGATAACAAAACATGAAGGAGAGTTTCAGCAGCCAATGAACTCAGACAGGAGTAAAGATAAGCATTATTATTGAGGTGGAAGCTCATGGTCTTAAAGGTGAAAAGGTCTGTTCGGGGTTGAATAGGATGTCAAGGCTACATTCAGCATTGGACTATCATCAGGTAGGGGAATGGAATAAGTGACTAGGGAATGGCATTTGTATCAGGGTGGGAAAGACAATGACACATTCCTTTAATACAGATATCACTTCGCAGGACAGTGAGCAGTGGGTTTCGCCTCCATTGCTGGTTTCCCCCACATGCAGGGCATAATGTGGCCATCAAGGCCACTCAAATCCATCATCAGGAAGGTCATCCACTCCCTTAACACCTAACTGGTCTGTGATGACAACAAGAGCTTCCTCCATGTGTGCACTTGTTTTCCTGGCAGCCATTGTGACTCCTTCATATTCCACCAGTTGAAGCTGCCTCATATTATCATATAACCTCCCAAAAGTGAGTGGATGAATCCTAGGGACAAGGGAAACCCATTGAAGAGATGGTTACTAACCCCTCTAAGTGAGCCCCAGACAGTGGCACAGAGGTGATAAAACCAATGTCACCTACTCAGTAGGACAATCATTGAGCAGGCCATTAGGGTTCTGAAGATACAATTCTGTTGCCTGGATCAGTTCAGTGGCACCCTCCAATTCTCTCCTGCAAGGATCTTGCTCATTGAGGTGGTCTGCTGTGCTCTCAATAACATGGCCCTCAAGGGTGGTGTGGACATTAAGGATGGGGAGGTGTTATGAGACAGCCTTTTGGTAAAGCTGAGTTATTTAAAAATCCCAGAGGGAAACTTTAAACAACTGTCATAACCTATATTTTTAAGTGGCATGTCTGAGATGCAGCTCTAAATTCAGGAATCAGATCACCAGTTCTCGAGGGGTTTTATATTAAACTAAATGAAACATTTTATTAAGTTACAACACATTAAACACATATGCATGGCTACAAATTACTACTATCACAACTTTTAACAAATTCCCAACTAATCTCCACTAAGGCAACAGCAACCCATAGACTTAACCAGGCACCATGCAAATCATTTTCATCTTACAAATTCAAAATGAGGTTTCTTTCACTTTGGTTCCTGTGGAGTCAGTTGAAGGCTTACAGCTACTTTGATCTTACATTGCCTCTGCCCTGCACACAAAAAACTGCTGAAGTTATACCTAGCACAACTCATTGAATATAAATTCTCATTGTATCACCAGCTTCTTCTAACAATAAAACCCCTTTCATAGTATCAATTTTATTAGCATATTGCTTGGTCTCTGCTCGCTAGGTGCCAGATTTCACTTGCCTTCTTGAATGCTCTATTCAAAAAAATGCAAATGCACTCTACCTCTCTGTTTACATCTCAAAACTACTATACATCAAAGCACCCAGACTAGCTGGCTTTAATCCAATTAAGACACACCCACAGACTAAACCTCTATTTTAAAAGAAAAATATTCCCCAATAATATTATATACATTAATAGCTTCATGACAGAGGCTCTAGGAGACAGATCATTGGAGGAGAATTGGGAGCAGGGGGTAAGAGAGGGAGAGGTAAGAGAGGAGGAGGGAGATGATGTTGAACAGACAGTTGCCCCGGAGGTGGCTTCCTGCTGCTACCATCTGGGAAGAGGCCATCCCTTCTTTCCTTCACAGCTTCCAGCATTAACCCAGGACGGCATCAATGAAGCGAGGGTCGCCACTCATGCCAGGCCTCCAGTTCCCCTGTGACATCTTGCTTCCCTCTAAGGTTGTGGAAGGTTTTGGCACAATCAGCTGATCTCTCCCCCTGGACAAGCAGCCCCCTCAGTAATAGCTGTCATGGGGTATCTCCATGAGTCCCACATGTCATCAGATCCCACCCAGCCCCATTGGCTCTAAGTGGGCAGGAATCCCATCTCCGTATCAATTAAGGGCTCACTCCTGTGATAATCTGAACTTTAATCAGTTCCCCACTGGAGGCGGGTTTCTACCCAAAAAGAAACTGGGTTCCTTTCTCCCGCCTCTGTGGTGAAAATACAGCCCAGCGAGTGAGATGAAACAGAAAAAGGAGCAATTGACAGATGTCAGATTGATGACACAAGTGCGAATCAGGCTGAATATCAAAAGTTCAGAGGAAATCAGAGAGGCAAAGAGAGAATATGAGAACAGACTAGCAACTAAGATTTAGGGGGTTCCAAAAGCCTTCTATGGGCATATAAATAATAAAAGGCTAGTAAAAGGAAGGGTATGACCGATTACGGGTCAAAAAGGGTATCTGTGCAGGAAAACAGAGACATTGGGCAGAATCATCTGGTCCCATTGGCGGTGGGCATCATGGCAGGTGGGGAGGGGACAATTTGGCGGGAAGGACAGAAATTGGTTTCATGTCAGCATTAAAGCATAGTGGGATCATCCAATGGCGTCTACCACAGCAGAATGCAAATCGCGCTGGAGGACGGTGTAAACCTGATTTGCATCTCGGTAATGGGATGCATAATAAGGCCTGAATGGAATCATCCCCCACGCCCAGTTTGCCATTACACTGGCAGGAAAACACACCAGCGCAGAGCACATCTGGACAAGTGTGACGTGCAGAAGCTGGGAATTACTGTTAGGGCCTTGCTGAGATAGTGGACATCCGAGGAGAGAACAATGCTGGAGCCCTACAGCTACCAGACCCTGGAGGAACACATGCATGCATGCTGGGTGGATCCTCATGGACATGGCTCTGCCGCAAAGCAGTTCACAGAAGGTGGGAGGACGCGGGTGATGCTTCTAGTCTGCATCGGAGCATCGCAGTCTTGGCCATGGGCTGCTATGGATGATCAGCGAGGGCAGGGATGGTGGGAGAGGAAAATGTACCTGCAGGGGGTTGGGAGAGGAAGGTCTAGTTGTGACTGGGAGAGGAAGGTGTACCAGGTGGGGGGGCGGGGAGTGGTCTGTGGTTGGGAGGGGGGAATGAAAGTTAGGTTGTGGGGAGGACGAAGGTGTCAGGGGTGAAGTTGAATGGGGTGAGGAGGGTGTAACGGGAAGGATGCAGCAAGTGGGAAGGTAGGTGTAAGGGCCAGGGAATGTGTAAGGGAAGGAGTTCAGAGAGGAAAAGGAATTTGGAGGGGGGCAGGTGTCCAGGGGGAGGAAGGTGTCCGGGCGGAGGAGGGAGTAGCGGTGGAGGAAGGATTAAGGGAAGAAGTGCAGGCGAACATGCAAGCGAGGGGTCTGTGGTGTCAATGACTGCCTCCTGGCAAGTGAACTAAGGGTGGGAGTGGTAGGAGGGAATGGTAAGTATGAGAGGGGGCAGAGGGAGCTGGTAGAGTGTGATGGTGAGGGTGCGTCACTAGTGGTAGAAGGGACAGTGAGGGTGGTTGGTGGGGACTTGGAGGCAGGCAGACCCTAGGGGTGAAAAGGAGGAGGTTAATGTGGGTGGGGGTGGAATTCTCAGGAAGATAGGGAATGTGCACGTTCACCCTGACATCCTGGAAAGAAAAGGGTTCTGGTTGGTAGCTGATGGTGGGGACGTGGAAGGTGATACCAGGGGAGTCGACAGTGATGGGGAAAAGGAAATGCATGATTGGGGAAGGGGAAAGATGGGAAAGCTAACAATATACTTCACTTCTACCTTGGTTGTCGAAATTGAAAGTGAGCGGAGCCTTGCACTGGACAGGCACAGGTGCTGCATGGGAGTGAGATCAGTGGGTTGGCGGAGATGCAGGTCAGCTCAGATGGACAACTGAAAGGGAACTCCAGCAGGCAGCATTGAAAATGCTTAGGGCATTGAGATGAATGTGACGGATGAAGGCTCCGTGTGTGTGGGAGAGAGCTTGTACGAGGCTCCGAGGACCCTGCCACACACACACTCCTCCCTCCAGTATCACTCGTGGTCCAGCTGCGTGTAGCTGAACTGCTAGTGCGTGGCAGGGCAGGGGAGGGGGCGGGGGCAGGGTGGGTATTTGCTGGTATGTAGGGAAAAAACTCGCAAAGCCTGTCAATGAAGCTGAAAGACAACATTAAACATTATTCAGTGAAAGTGAATATATTTTCAGATTTTAAAGTGACAAAATGTGCTCATTTGTGATCAGAGTTTCTTAACTTATCTAGATCTACCACTTCTTCTAGATACTGGCCTGACAGCTACAGCAGGGGTGGAGACAGCCTGTGCAATGGTTGTTGCCTCTGATGACTTCAGTATGTCATGAGGGCCCCGGCTTACTTTGGCTGTCCTCCTGTGGATCAGCTGCCCCCTCTATGGTGACAGAGGGCGAGGTTAATGGGGTCATAGGCAGAGGGGACTTGGAGGGAGAGGGCAGCCTCTGAGATTCCTGAGCAGCTGCCACTCATTCTCCTTTCAGGTGCCCGGGGACCTCAGCCTGACTCCTTGAGGGGAAAGAGCACCTGGTGGGAGGTCGAGGTGCCCCGTTTCCCTCTCGCGTTGCCACTGCAGAAACTCACCCATGGCTTCCGTGATGGAGTTCAGGTCTGCACACATCTCCATGTGCTACAGGGCCAGGGTCTCCATGGCATCCACCATCCTTCCCATGGAGACCTCCAGGGCACCGCTTCATTAGAGAGCAGATGGACACTCTTCTTGGACCTGCGTGCCATTCTGTTGAGGCTTCCAACAGCTCTGCATGATGTTCCCCTGCCTCCTGCATGATGAGCTGGAAGGCCAAATCCAGAGGCTTGTCATCTGACTTGGATGAGTCTTCTCCAGCAGTCCTCCGTGTGCCGAGGAGCTCTTGCAGCTATGAGGAGAGATTGGATAGGCTAGGGTTGTTTTCCATAGAACAACTGGATGGGCTAAAAATTGATAAAGACGGGATGTTAGCATAATCTTCCAATGCTCCTTAGATATAGAGGTGGTGCCAGAGGACTGGAGAATTGCAAATATTACATTACTTTTTGGAGAAGGTGTAAGGATAACCCCAGGAGCTACAGGCCAGTCAATTTAATCTTGGTAGCGGGAAAGCTTTTAGAAATGATAATTCAGGACAAAAGTAATTTAGGCAAGGATGGAGTATATAAGGAAAGCCAACCCAGACTGTTAAAAACAAAACATGGTTTAGAGGAGATTTGATAGACTTGTTCAATACCAGACAGGCCTTGGCTGAGAGATGGAAACTGTTCCATTGGAAGAAACGTTAAGAACCAGAGGACACAGATTTAAGATGACTGGCAAAACAAAAACCCAAGGGTGACATGAGAATACTTTTTTAATACAGCGAGTAGTTAGGGTATAGATTGCACTGCCTGAGAGTGTGACAAGGTGGGGGTGGGGGATGGTGTTTTAAAGGAAATTGAATAAGCACCTAAAGATAAAAAGCATTACAAGTTCGCAGGGAAAGTCAAGGCTAACTGAATTGCTCTTGCGGAGGGCCAAGGCGGGCTCTACGGGCCAAATAGCCTCCTTGTGTGCTGTAACCATTACATGATTCTATGATTCTTCATTATCTGCTAAAAAGGTTATTTTTTAGTAAAAAGTGGAATCAGAGTAATGCACAGAACTGGATAGAATTCTGAATTTATATGATTCAGAGAATCAGCTTTGGAAATGTATTGCTCTACTGGGGTATTTCAGCCATCAAAGGCTTGATAGTTGTCACATCAGCCATCTTTTGTATGCCACCAGAATCAGTCCTGTTATGTATTCTGAATCACAAATGAGAAGAATGAACAATGCAAACAGCATTATCAGGCTTTTACAGTGGGTGTCTAATAATAAGCTTGATGCATCAGTCGTGTATTGCTGTATGCAAGGCTAGTTGGAGAGCCTTTAGAAGGTTAGTCATTGTTACAAACTGTAGGGGGAAATGTTCAATCAATACTTAAATTAGAAAGGGTATAACAGCAGTTCAGCAGATAAAGATGCCTCTGACTAATCCTGTGATTGCAAAACTCAGCAGTGCCTGGGCCAAGGGTGAAGGAGACAAAAAATAAGTATGTCTGCTGAGTTCTGCATTAAAACCTATCTCCATTGGTAAGGAACAGGGTGGGTGAATTTTCTTGTCTTTGGTGAATTTACTGAGCAATATTGACATTGGGAATCTTTTTAGTGAGGAACTTGGAATGGAAGCTATTTCATCCCCCTGTACCTTTTTAATAACTGGCCTTATTTGCATATGTTAGGCTGAGATCAATGAGTTGCCTAATTTACCTGACCAAGGCAGAAGTGAGGTTAACGACTCGGGAAAGGTTGTGTAATAATATCTGCAGTTTGAAAGTGTCCTTTTGAATGTAACTTCTTACATTTTGCTCACAATGACATGTGCTTGATTTTGACTTACTCTCACAGGAATAGCCAATTGGAAGAATTTCCAGAGTCAGGTATCTCAGGGCATTCCACACTCTGCCAAAGATCACACCAATTTAGCCCTCAGATGAACACCTAGCAGAGCATCAGCGGCAGTGTTTTTGCTTGGCTGTCAACTGGCATGACTGGGCTCTGCCAGGGGAGCCGAATCCATGATGTCAATCTGGATCCATCCAAACAATTCGTACGGTGTTGGCAGTTATAAAGCATGTGGCACCGGTATCTGGTGGTGTCATACAAAACATTGAGCTTACTCTGATCTAGCAAAGCCCTCTGAAGCTGATGGTAGATGTTCCCAGTGGGAGGAGCCTGGGTATTTACATCAGGGTGTGCCAGCTACCTCACCCCATCCCCACTCCAGTGCCATTGATCATCCCTGAGAGATGGCGCAGACTCAACTGCAATGGTTATCAAGGTGACCACATACTCTAGTAGTTGACCACAGAGTGCTGATGTCATGTAAAAGATGCTAACACAGATGGTAATTGACTCCACAATAGTATTTTGCCTATTTTGGAAGCTTCCTGGAAGAATGCATTCAGCAATTGCTAGAGCACAGAAATCATGGGCAGGGTTTAATGGCCCCGCTGCAGCGTGCCTTCCACCAGCAGATGCGGCGAGCTATTTAAACCTCCATTCAGTTCAGCAGGAAAGTAATATCCTGCCAGGTGGGAGGAGCCATAACATCCTGGCCCATAATTCTTTTAAGCACTAGGCCTTGATGTCTGGATCTGTGTCTATTTGCAGCAGGGCTAGTTTAAGATTTTGCCCATCAACTTTCCCCCTTTGCCAGCTTCACCTGCTCATGTTCACCTGTGCTCAATGAATCCAACAATGCAGCCCTCTGGATCCATATCTAATTCACATGGGATGCTGATTTCTACGTTGGTGTTTGGGAGGAAAGAGCGCATTGTCATTGGGGTTATTATCATCAGCCTGTTTGGCAATAATGACTGAGTCTTCTGATCACCGAGAAGAAGACAGGGGGAAGAAAGATTAGCATGTCACCACAAAGGTCAACGTTAAGAGATCAGCGCATGGCATGGTCAGATTGCCATGCTTAGTGTGTGACTGACTGAATGTGTGACTGAAAGAGTTACATACAAAAAGAAGAGGAAGGAGAGATGCCAATGCTGTTGTGCTAGGCCCCAAGCCTTGTTATCTCTGAGACTGGCTGCCATGGGTCTTCTAAAAATGGCATTGGCAGCCTCTTCCATGGGAATGGCAAAACCTCCTCTCTTCCTCCTGTACTGTCAGCTTCTCCTACGATGACTGTAAGTGTGTTGATATGTGCCCTGGGCATGGGTTTCAACATGTACAAGCCAAATTAGCATTATGTTCATGATGACAAGAAGAAGCAGCAAGCGAGGCTAAAAGAAAGAAGTAGGAGTAAGGGCAGCAGCAGAATTTCATGGTGTGATAGCAGCAGAAATTAAGTGCAGTGAAGTTTTCCCTACTGATTTATGGACAACCATGGCAAACAGGGAAGACAAGGCTAGACAGTGTGAGGCAGATAGTCTCCAATAGGCTGTACAGAAGTATGAGAGTTGTGAACGGGAGTCTTAGCTTGGTATTCTTGGTGAGATCACTTAATTACTTAATCACTGCAGCTAGGTCATGGTAAAATTGCTGATGGCATTCACATGTTGTGCAACTTCATGTCATGCCCATTCATCAATTTGCCCTGGTATTCATCTATCACCTGTTGTTCACTTGTTCAATCACCATCTTGCCCCCTTGTGTTCCTTCTCTCCCCCTTACAAATAAACACCTCCCTTTTAACCGGCTGCAAGCCCTTAAGAACCTTGATCAGCACTTGTGTCCCCTTTCGTCAGCGTCCTTCCATCTATGTGAGAGGATGGACATGCAGCAAATCCATTGGCAGTAGGGTAGTTTCATATGGTCCATTTTGCTGCTGACTGAAGGGACCAATTGGTGAGAAGGAGATTGTGCCACAAGTGCCACATATGATGTGATTATCAGGTTGGTTGCTGTTTTCAGCATTGGTGCCTGTTGTCCAGCTGCTGGAGCCACTGACCGACCTGGTGGCGCAGCCCTGCTAACAGGTAATGTTGCCATTTCCCTTTGTTGTTGGCTGGCGTCTCCCATTTTTGAAATTGGTGTTTTAGGGCTGTCATGTCACACTTGTAAGTATCCGTGAAGCAGAGTTTTGGACGTTTTACTGTCCTGGCTCCAGCTACCTCATCATACAGAATAACCTTGGGAATGCATCCATTTCCCATCCTGCGAACCTGCCCAAGCCAGCAAAGTTGCCTCTGCTTGAGAGCACTGTTGCATTTGTGTGTTTATCCTTCCATGAGATGCTAGGGTATGCCTCAGGCATCAAAAATGAAAAATGTTGGGCTTCATTTCTTGATAGCTATTAAGTTGCCCATGTTTCATAGCCATACAACATTAACTGAGAACACAATTCTGAAGAAAGGTCCTCAACCTGGTCACTCTGTTTCTCTCTCCATGGATGCTGAATATTTCCAGCATTTTCTGTTTTTATTTTAGCTGAGAACACTGGCCTCATAAATCAGCATCTTGGTCCCAAGAGTCGGCTTGATGTTATTCCAGGCACGTTTCGTGGGTCGGCCAATGGTGGTGCAGGTAGAGGACCTCAAATCTGGCTACCTGGGAATCGGCAGTGCCCGAAAACTGGACATTTTTGTAGTAGAGAATGTTACTGTTTGAGCCATTGCGTCTTGGTTTTTGTCTGCTTGGAAAATGCTTCCCCAGATGAATGTTCACAAAGAAAACAATAAATCAATTTAAGTAAAGCAATTTGAGTAATTGGACATATTTGAAATAGCATGTTGGTCAGGCAGCGTACAGGTTGAGCCACACTCTGGATCAGTTCTAGCTGAGAGCACAAGGAACTTATCATTGCTTACTCCCTCTGATTCTGAAGGGCAACACACCATCAAAATGTAAAAAGCCAGACAAAAACTGCTAACTGAAGATCGATGTTGTTTGAAAACTGGACAGAAACTTGAAATATTGAACTCTGTGACTGAACCTACTGCATGATAAAAATAAATGGTTCACTTTGAATGACACGCCAGGTTGGACATCCAAAATCTGGGACAATCCAAAATCTGGCAGGGTCTCGGTCCCAAAGGCAGAATTTTTCCGTTGGCATGTGGGGGCGAGCCCCGCACGCCGATGCGTAAAATGATGCGCGGTGATGTTGGGACCGAGCGATATTTTGGAAGGCAGGTGCGCTATGAGTTCAGATGTGCGCCCGCCATTAATTAACGGGCCAGTAAAGGCCCTTGAGGCAGCAATTGAACTTGAATTTTCGCAGCCCGTACGATCTTCAGGACATCACACGAGCGCAATGGGCAGAAGGTAGGAGACATTTGTATAAACCTCATCCACGGGCTGGATAAGAGGGGTGAGTGGTGTCGCGAATGTGATCTTTCAGGTATTTAAGTGTGAAAATTACTGATACTTGCCTGTGTGAGCAGGAGCACTTCAAAACTCATAACAGCTGCTTGGACAGGAGCAAAAGCTTTGGTCAGGATTCTACAGTAAAGATCATTTCTGGGTCCTGCAACTTTCAGGAAGCCTTCCCTTAGCCTGGGAATGGGAGTTGTGCTCTCCACTGGAGGCACCTCCTCTGAGGAGGAAGGGAGGGCCAGAAGGGGGAGGAGGCCAGGAGTGTTTATTCAGCCTTCAGAGGAGCCACCTTTGGGAGGAGAGGCTCAGGCACAAGGGGCGCAGGGCCAAGAGGAAGTGCAAGGCGGAAGGGGCCACTGAAGACGCCACTATCCTGCTGCCAGGGTATACAGGGGGCGAAGCAGCTACTTCAATATGTTTGAGGTCCAGTGCCGAAGGAGGCTCCTTCTCTCAAGGGAGACAGTCACCTCCATCTGTCAGGTGATAGGCCCTGAGATCTCCGCAAACTGTATGGGTGGGCACCCCATGCCAGCGGCTCTGATCGTCACAGCTGCCCTCAACTTCTATGCCTCCGGCTCCTTCCAGGGCTCGGTGGGTGATCTCTGCGGAGTCTCCCAATCAGCTGTCCACACCGTTGTCAAGCTGGTGACGGATGCTCTGTTCAGGCGTGCATTGACTTTCACCCTCTACCACTGGGACCAGGCCAGCCAAACAGAACAAGCCAGAGGCTTCATGGCCATTGCTGGCTTCCCCCGCGTCCAGGGTGCTATAGACTGTACACATGTGGCCATCAAGGCGCCAGCAGGTGAGCCCGGTGCCTTCGTCAACAGGAAGGGCTTCCACTCCATGAACGTGCAGATAGTGCGTGATCACAGGATGCAGATTCTACAAGTCTGTGCAAGGTACCCAGACAGTTCCCACGACGCCTACATCCTCAGACACTCCCAGGTGCTGAGGCTCTTCAGTGTTCCAGCCTGGCTGGATGGATGGCTGCTGGGGGACAAAAGCTATCTCCTCAGAAGGTGGCTCATGACTCCTCTCCGCCATCCAAGAACAGAAGCTGAGCAACGGTATAATAGGAGCCACGCCTCCACAAGGGCTGTGGTGGAGAGAACCATCAGTCTTCTCAAGATGCGCTTCTGATGCCTGGACCGTTCAGGGGGTGCACTCCAATATCCCCCAGATCGTGTGTCGCTGATAGTGGTTGCATGCTGCGCTCTCCACAATCTGGCGCTGGAAAGGGGGGACACAGTGGATGAGGAAGACATAGACGCAGTGGCTGCGGCTGCACACAATGAGTCCAGCAGTGAGTCCGAGGATGAGCACGCAAAGAAGAATGCTGAGGGGGTAGACACTGACCTGGGCATACTCCAGGGAGGCAAGGACACCCGGGAGGCTTTAATCCAAAGAACCTTCAGCTAGCACACCACAGATGGAGCTTCAACACATGCCAGGGCTGCAGGATCCACATTCGATACCTGAGTGCTCAATCAACCTGGATACAAACATTAACCAGGCCCTTGTCCATAAAGCTCAATGTCAGACAACTCACTCATAACATCATGGCTTCCCGTACACATGCAGAAGTCAGAAATCACCCTGAGGCATAGCAACATGTCAAAATTTATTGAGTGAGCAGATGTAACTTCATAAAGCAAAAAAAAAGGTGTTGGACATCACACCAAGTCTTTCACTAAGTACTATGGGCCAACATAAAAGTGAGAAGCCTGTGGTGTGCCTAAGGTGCCTTAAATTTACGCTTATGGGTGCTACATCTAGGTGCTGTCCCCTCGGTGGCCCTGGCATCTGAGACACCCTGCTCACTCTGCTGTCCTGTTGGCCTCAATGGCCTTGGCAGACGTTCTCCAGCTCACAGAGCATTTGATGGTCCCGCCTGGGAGGGAGCGGCCAGTTCCACAGCTGGCTTCTCCCCAGTCGCCGCAGCCTCATCGGATGCCATGGTCACTGGCAGAGGGGCAGAGGAGCTGCTGCCCTCATCCGAAGTGCCCTGAGAGGAGCGACAGAGTCGACAGGCAGGTGCTCCGCCGATGTGAGATCGCTTCGGACCTCCCTGCTCACCGTAGATGGATGGGCACTGAGCTGGGGTACTTGGTGCCCAAACCATCTCCCACACTGGCACTGACCAGCTGAGGCCAAATGCCGCTGTGAGGGCTTGCAGGTCCAAGCACAACCTCAGGAGGCCCTGACTGTTCTCCTGGAGCAGCCTCTCCACGAGAGTCACCACTCTCACCATGGAGGAAGCATGGTGCTCAGTCATGAGGCTCATTGCATCGGTGATGCTCCATGTGGGCTCCTCAAGCATGGACACCATGCCACGCATAGCCTCATGTATCTCCGCCAGATCGTCCCGCATACCCTGCTGCACTTCCCGCATTCACTGCCTCACAGGCGACTCCAGAGGTACATCATCAGCCATCAACTGACCATGTACCTGGTCCCCTGCAGACCTCCGACTGCCAGCGGCCTGGGCATTCTCTGTCTTTGCCCACACCTCAAGGAAGTGTGAAGTGCCCTCACTGCCGTGCCCCGGGACATTAGCTGAAGATCTAATTCCCATTGAGGTGCTAGTATCTGCGCTGGTGCCTGCCTGGCTGAGATGGTGTGATGTTGGTGAGTGGATTTGCTCGGGGGCTTCAGGGGTGAGAGGTGGCCCCTCTGCCTCCTCCTCCCAGCCCTGCTCCGGTGATGCTGAAAGGAAGAAAAAGGACATTTGATTAGTTACAGTGCAGGCAATGTCAACTTGCATGCCTGACCCCCAGATCATTATGCGCTCATCCTTCCATAATCAATGGTAAACCCATGTTGTTAACTTCAATCACTGAGCATTCAGCAGCGCCATGGCTTCTGTGACACACATGGTGACCTGAGTGCTCACCACACATACCTCCCCGTGGCACCCCAGCTTCACCGCCACCGGTGGACCTGGGGGCATGGCGCCTCTCCAGATCCATGGCCTGCTGCTTGAAAGCCATTAGGATAGCCAACTGGGCCTGCCCTCCGCCAGTCTGCATTCATTTTGATGCATTGTGCGCAGCCTTTTCCTGAAAACGAGAGAGGAGCATTGATTACTCCAGCCTGCACCTGAATTCCCATCGCACCCCTGTCAACCCAGCCAGAGTGGGACATTGCAGGGCTCCAGTTCTTCATCACCCCGCAGCTGCCGCACACTCACACAAACACACCAGGGCTGACCCACCGCCATTGGCCAAATGCTGCATCCTTCACTTGTGGCACCACAAGGCGTTACTTTGCTAAACAAGGAGGCACAAGCACGTGGAGTGTAAAGACCAGCAGATGGATTGGTGACCCACCAACTGGAAGCTCCCAGTATGTTGGCACCCTGACTTTGACATGCTTCCCAGTTCCAGCACTCTGCCTTGGTGCAGACCCTTGACTTTCAACCCCATTCTATACTCTGGGTATCAGTGTCACACATGCTGCAGATGCAGAACACATCTTAGCTCAACCCTCTCAGGGTGAACTAGGCATCGGCAATCTCTGCTGTCACGCCCAGCGAGGGATCCATGCCACGAAGGATTGAATGACGTTTCTGTACTCAGAGTTGGTGGGGGTGTGGGTGGGGGTGGGATTTGGGGGAAAGGGTGACGGCTGCATTAAGTGACTTGAGGCAACATGGTACTCACCCTTCCCAAGCGCAGGAGATCATTGAACCTTTTGCGGCACTGGAGCCATGTGTGCCACACCACATCCTGGGAGCTAACACTCTCGGCCACCTCCTCCCACACATATTTGTTCAGGTTTGGGGGGCCTCCACCTCCCATCCCTCGGAAGAAGGACCTCCCATCACGCTGCCACCTCCTCCAGGAGGGTAGCTAGGCACTCATCCGAGAAATGAGGGGCACAGTGCCCCACTGGCCTACCCTCCGGCCTGGCCTGCACCAATGGCCTACCCTCCAGACTTGTGTCAAGCACATTGCCCCTCTAATGTGCTCGTCTCCCAGCCATTGTGAGCAGCCTTTCCAATGCTGCCAGGCCTTCATTTAAACAGGCCGCTGGGTCGTCATCCGTCCCGGCGGTCTGTCTGTGCACGCCCACCACCGCCCGCCCACTCCTGCTAGCCATTGGAGTTATGAACTACGCTGGGCGGGCCTTAATTAGCCCACCCACGTAAAATGGCAGCATGGATCCGATCGTGGGTGACGATCGGTTCCGTGCCCGCCTGTGCCCGCTCCCGCATGGCCTGCCCGGCAAGGGGACAATTCTTCCCCCAGGGTACCAGATTTAGGGTGCTGTACCTGTAGTCCCTATGTGTGTATCAGGTTCTGCTTCAAGAGTCAGATTGTCTGTCACTGTGGACTCAATGTAGCAGACTTTGCTAACCACTTCTAGTGGAGTATTATTTCATGTGAGTATGGGTGGAAGTGTGACACCCTGTCTCATTACCACGGTTTTCTTTGACACTTACAGTAAGAGAGAACAAGTTACAGGCACGGGAGAGACAGTCCATCAGTTTTTGTAGCTGAGTTTCCATATGACCGACTAGTGGAGCATCTTCAGCATAGAGGAGTTGTCTGATCTAGACGTGCTGTATTTTTGTCTTTGTTATAGAGTTAATTTTCCAAGCAAATTTTCTTGCTGGAAATATTGAACTTTATTCACAAGACAGCAGCAGCTACATGTGTGCATCTAACTCTATTACTAAAGAAGAGCTCTCCCTCAGAGGTTCCCTGCGCTATTAACTCATTGGTTTACACAGATCATGTGATCTTACAACACAGGGTTATTCTTAAAGCTACAGTCTTACATTTATCAAAACTATAATTATAACTATAATTCCCCTTTAACTTTTCTGTACATTTTGTATTTACAAGGACATTTACCTCATGACATTACAATATTTACACAAGTCATGAAGTTCAGCCTTTCAGGTGGTTTCCTGATCTGAGTGGAACGTTGTAGCTCCATGACTTCTGAATCTTTGGCAGAAACCACATTCTCTGGAACTGCATTAACATCAGGTACCCCATTAGGCATTCCACTCTGACAGTGACATTGGGCATGTCTGTCCTTGGTTGAGCAACTTCAACAGGAACCACAGGTTCAGCAATGGTTACAGATCATCACTTTGTTGGGGTATCTCCCTTCTTCTTAAATGATCCACATGCTTATGGGAGATCCGGCCCTCCACTTCCACGTGGTATGACAATGGTCCGGTCACAGAGCTTACTTTACCAGGTAACCACTTCGGTCTTCCACCGAAATTCCTTACATATACTGCTTCTCCAACAGTAAATTGTCGCTCACAACTGTGCAAATCGGGAGTCGCTTTTTGGTTCCCTTAACTTTTCTCCACCTTCCCTTCCAAATTGAGAAGTATCAGGCTTAGTCTTGTTCGAAGCTGGTGCCTCATCAGTAATTCTGCAGGTGCTGTACCTGTCGTAGTGTGGCGGGTTGTTCTGTAGTGAAATAGGAAATGAGCAAGCTTAGTTTCCAATGATTCACCTGTTAACCTTTTCATTCCCGCCTTAAAAGTTTGTACTGCTCTTTCTGCCAGTCCGGTAGATGATGGATGGCATGGTGCAGTCTGCATGTGGTTGATATCATTCAGGCTGACAAACCTTTGAAATTCAGTGCTAGTAAATGCAGTACCATTATCTAAAATGATTACTTCTGGCAATCCATGGATAGCAAAACTTTGGCATAGTTTTTCTATAGAAGCACCTGATGTTGGTGACTTAACCTCATAAACATCTAATCACTTGGAATGAGCATCTATGATCAGTAGAAATATGGTTCCAAGAAAAGGACCAACAAAATCCATGTGCAATCTCACCCAGGGTCCACCAGACCACTCCCATGGGTGTAATGGGGCTGCCACTGGCAGCTTTTGTAGCTGTTGGCATTGCACACAGTGTTTAACCACCTTCTCAATATCGCTGTCCATTCCCGGCCACCAAAGATAACTTTGCGATATCATCTTCATTCTGGAGATTCCAGTATCACGATTTGTCCAGTTTCTTATCTGCTGGCACAGACAGGTGAGGAACCCAGGAAATTCATCACTTATACGAGCTCTTGGGGCATTTGGACATGGTCATTGTTCTCTTGCAAAGGAAGGCGATTTAGGACACCAGCATTGGATATATGAGTTCCTGTTCTATGCACAAAGGCGTATTCGTATGCTGACAAAATTAGGGCACATCTTTGAATTTATGCAGAAGCTATGGGAGGGATAGCCTTTTCCTCAATAAACTGGCCCAAAAGTGATTGGCGGTCTGATACTATCGTGAAATGTCACCCATGCATGTACTGGTGGAATTTTTTTATGCCAAAAATAATCAATTGACCTTCCATTTCAGTCTGAGAACATCCTTTTTCAGCTGTGGTAAATGTCCTGCATACATTGCCCATCGGCCTCTCTGTACAGTTGTCCATCTTGAATCTGTTGGCTTCCACCTGGAACCTTGAACATTGCTGCATTTTCTCTGCCAACTGGTTCTTCAGTTTGTTCAGAGAGGTGTTAAAATCTTCCTGTTTCTCTTCGTAATTTTCCAGAGGCATGAACTTGGACCTGAGGGATCTTTGTAGTGTGTAAAGGTCTTTCAACAGGTTTTCATTTTCTTTGTGAAGTTCACTTGCTTCATCTTGAACTCTGTCATTCAGCAGAGTCTCCTTAAGGTTCTTCTGCTGTTCTTCCATGTCATTGTTTAAGGCAGTGTTCATTACTTCAGGTTGCTGAATGGCTACACACTCCTTTTTCATCCAGTTGTGGTCCTTGGACTCTCCAGGCTCTTTCTGAAGTACCTTGCCTTGTTCCTTTTCCAACTCAGGAACTCTTCCTGTTTCCTTTTGAAATCTCATTGGTCAATTAAGGTTAATTTCCCTCAACCAATTTTGACCTAGAAGGCTAGGTCCTCGATCTTCTAATACCATCCCTGGTAGCTGTGCTGTTTGGTGTCTATAATGAATAGTTACTCTGGTGATACCTTTTACCTGGATTTCTTCGCCTGTGTACATTTTCAACTTGGCAGAAGTTTGTTCCAAATTTAATTGTTGAGCACCTTTATTTTAATATCTGAAAGTGTGTTCCCCTACTACAGTGGTAGAAGCACCCGTGTCTACTTCAATTTTTAAGGGTTTACCATTCACTTGCATTTTGACAGTAATTGATTCTGTCTTCCCAACTTTCATGTTGAATAAGGAATAAATGTCAGAATTGGTTGTTTCTGGCTCTTCCACACACTTCATTGGACGTCGTTTGTTGCCTGGAAGCCTGTTTTAATTTTGCTTTGCAATGTTTCACTATGTGTCCACTTTTGTGATAAAAATAACACTCTACCTTTTTAATTTTCCAATCGTTAGGAGAATGATTGTTTCCACATCAATAAAAATTAGTTTTCGACTTTGTTGCTAAACTGTTTCCTCTAAGTTTTCAGTTAGTGGGGGCTGTTTCCTGCTTCGCGATGGAGTCTCGGCTTTTCGCACCACTTTCAGCTGACTGTTCTTGTCCAGCTAGGAAAACAGTGTCATTTTGCACACCTTGAATTACTTGTGAATTCCTTACAGCACTTTCGATTGCAAGCATTATTTCTAACGCTTTCTTAAAGTCAAGATCCACTTCGGCCAGCATTATTTGCTGAATAGCATCCTCCTACACATCACAGATCAAACAATCCCTGAGCATATCATTCAGGGTTTCATAAAAATCACAATATTCCACTAGTTGTTTCAATTTTGCTACGTAGGAAGCAATTGTCTCTCCGGGGATCTATTCCACAAATTGAACCTGAACCTCTGCATTGTGACTGAGGGCTTGGGTTGGAAATGTCCCTTAATGAGGTCTACTAATTCACTGAAGACCTTTGAATCAGGAACACTGGGGGCCATCATGTTTCGAATTAAACTGTAGGTCTTGCTGCCACAAATACTCAGGAGAATTGCTCTCCTCTTTTCCTCCCCCATGATTTCATTGGCTTGAAAGTAGAATGCAAGATGTTATATAAATTGAGACCAATTATCTGTGGCTGGTTCAAAGGGATCGATTCTGCCAAACTGTAGTATACTGGATGAGTATATCTTCCTTTTTTTAAATGAACTTAGATACTCAAACTCACTGGGCTAGGGACAGCACTGGATCTGATTTATCCTCATCGCCAGTTTGTTATAGAGTTGATTTTCCAGGCACTTCCCTTGGTGGAAACATTGAACTTTATTTATAAGACAGCAGCAGCAACTTCATGCGTGCATCTAACTCTATAACTAAAGAAGAGCTCCCCCCTAGAGGTTTCCCATGCTGCTAATTCATTGGTTTACACAGATCATATGATGTTACAACACAGAATTATTCTTAAAGCTACAGTCCTACATTTCTCAAAATTATGATTACCAGAGTCTTCACTTTCAGTCTGGACAGATTGTAGGGCTTGCCCTCTGACCTTATATGTATGTAAACTCCTTTCGTATCTGCATGGAAGGTAAAGGTCAGGTATATGGAAAAGAAAATACCAAACAAAATCGGGTCTAGGATACAGCCCTCTTTCTCTCCATCCTTCAAAACCCACCACCTAATTTATGGAGAACACCTTTCAAGCTGTGTCACGCTGCAATTCACTTTCTCCATAGAAATGAGGGGTGACCAGAAAAGTGGGATGGATTCCTGGCTGAATTTTTTGGGTGCCACTGCTCTCAGCTGTCCAACTCCTACTCGTTTCCTGCCGGGAGACCATAATTATATCCAGTGTGCTTATGCGAAATATTGTTATTATTTTGATGATCGTAGAAACTGATCCGGCTGTACTCTTGCAGTTTTGTCGTATTAGAACCATCTGATTGTGCTATAGCATATAAGGCAATCAAAAGCATTAATAAACTCTGTAAAAGTAATATTTAAGAACCAATAAAAAAAAATTCAGAAACAGTTTTGCACACACAGAAAAGTTAACTATTCCTTGTCAGAAAAGATTACAATGTCTATTTCTATTCATTCAGAACTAGTTAATACAGTAATTAATCATTTCTAAGTTTGATATGAATAGACTAAACAAAATTGTGGCCATATTCTAACAATAATAATGTTAGGCAACATATTTGATAAGAAGGAGAAAGAAGTAAGATTATCTATATGTAAAATGCATAAACAACAATATTCCTAATTGTAGCCTGCACATACTTTAAAGCTGAGATAAATGGCTATTTTTTTCACATGCCACTTTGTGCCATTCAGTGTAAGTGAGACTTGTTTGTTTGGTCTGCAATGACAGATGGAGTTGGACTGTTGAATCATGATTGTAATTGAAATTCATCTGCTGTTTGAGAAAGCCATAATTCCGTCATCAACTAGGATAAAGCAAAAGCTACTTTGGTATCTACTTGTTCATGTTGCCCATTCTTCTGGTCATCTGCTATCCATGTGGATCTATTCACATCATCCCTACTGAAAGAGCACTATTTCTCATCCATTTCTGACTATACAGAAATTGGTGAACCTTTGTATGTGTTAACAGTCCTTCCTGTGCCTCTGATGTAAGCTTTGTGATCCAGGCCAGAGGATTTCATTACCTGTTTTTATTAATTAAAATTATTAGTCTACATTGGAGGCTTTATGAACAGTAAATGCTTAAAAAATACAGTAATTTCGAATCATGGAATGGCACAAGAAGGAGGACATTTAGCCCATGGTGCCTGTGCCAACTCATTGAAAGAACTATCCAAATATCCCCGATCCCCTGATCTTAACTCATAGAACTGCAAATTCACACAAAATACCCTTCCCTTACTGGTTGGAATTTGGAAAGTAATTTTGGACTGAATTAAAATGTCCTTTAACAGAATGAAGAAGACTATATTTAGCAAATTGAACCTCTTTGCTTCAGTGATTGTGCAGTATACTAGATTACCACAGTGGCTTCAGAGAATCAAATGATTAGTAATTGGCTGTTGGCCTCTGAAGAAGTGGATAATACAAATAATTCACTGTCAACCGTTAGTCTTTTAGGCTTTACCTCAACTTTATTAAAAGAAAAACTTATATTAATGTGTATTGAATTCCTTAAATGTACACAGACTATTGCTGTTTAGATAAACTGAGTCATTTTATACACAGCTAGAATACATGCAGCAATAAGTTAAATGACTAGTTAATATACTTTTGCTGCTACTGTTGAGGGAGGAAAATTGGCAACTGCCTGTTCCTTTTCGAAATCGATTATGAAATATTTCTTATTCACCAAAACAGACAGACACTGTCTCACTCACTTTTCCAGAATCGCTTCATCCAATTAGGGTTGCTGGGAGTCAGAGCCTACCCCAACAGGCAATGGGCACTAGGCAGGGTATAATAGGAAAGGACACCAATCCATCACAGGGCACACACTCAAACACTGGGGGACAATTTACCATGGCCAATCCACCTAACCAGAACAACTTTGGATGGTGGAAGGAAACCAGAGCACCCAGTGGAAACCCACGCTGACACGGGGCTAATATGCAAACTCCACGCAGATAGACACCCGAGGTCAGGGTCGAAGCCGGGTCCCTGGAGCTGTGAAGCAGCAGCACCACTGCACCACCACACCACGTGGATGAGGTTTTGCCAAAAATGCAAAGGTCTCTTGGCCTTTTTGCCTGCTCGCCAACTGAACGGTTGGATGGGCAGCAAAAAATTTGAATCAATTACTTCATTAAGGGCCTTAATAGGCGGTTTAATTGTCAGCAGGTGTGCTGCCAACTCCCGCGCGCGCCCGCCAACCAAAATATCACGGGACACTTGCTTGATGTCATTTTACACTCGTTCGGGTCGGGCACGCGCTAGCCCAACGAGCGCAATATTCAGCCCCGACAGTTTACATTTATGAAATACTTTAACAGAAAGAAAATGGATCCCAAGCCTGAACGCAGTGTCCAAAGCCCTGGCCCAAAGAGAAAGTTCTGAGGGGTGACGTACAAAAGACTGGCACATCACAAGAACTGAGTGTTTGAGGGAGAGGAATACAACACTACAGAAGATTGCAGAGATGGAGTAGGGTGAGAACACAACAGTCTTTAAGGACAAAGATGAGGTTTTGAAATGTACTCATTGAGGACAGGAGCACAATGCAGGTAAGTGAGGAAGAATCAGGAGGTGACAATGGCACATAGAAGGGTTTCAGCAGTGAACGGGCTAAGATAGGGAGATAGGGCTAAACTGACATCAACTATTGACAAAAGAATTGTTTCTTGCTTGAACATAAAACAAAATAAAAACATGTCAACATCTATTGAAAAAATGTTCCAAACACACCTGAAATTTGACCTTTAACTTATGCATCAGGCATGATTTGGGAACCTAGTGCTGAGGCTGAATTATGCAAAAGGAGAATGATTTTCTGTCAGATTCTTCAGACAAAGATGTTAGTGATATTGATCCAATAGGAGCTTGAAGAATCAAAATGTGTGTAGAACAAATAGACACAAAAGCAGAGCAAAACACTGAAATAATAAAACTAAACAGCAAGGAGGCATTTTAATTTGATATTGTTCCAGGTAAAGTGAATTATAAATGTTTACTACTTTATAATAATGGGCAGAATTTTCCATTCGGCGTGTGGGTGCGCACCTGACACGCTGGAGCGTTAAATGACATGCGATGACATCGGGCGTGCATCCCGACATCATCGCGAAGTCGCGCGCTATTTTGTTTGGTGACCACCTGCGGCCGCTCCCACCGAGCCTGCCTAACGAATGGAAAATCCTGGCCAATGTTATGGACAGGAGGGGTGGGTCTGTTCAAATAGCACTGATCTTCCTCTTACCACCTGTCAGTAAACAGAAGGGCCTGAATGTCACCCTCCCTCACTGGCGGGTTTTTAGATGAGGGGGGAGCAGGAAATAGAAGGAACTAGCTTCCACCTGGGATTCCACCAACCTCGACCTCACAGCGATTTCACACTGAGGCAGGCAAGGCACCGGATGGCTGTCTGACCTTGCTATTTAAGGGCTGTTTCCCACCCAACTTCAATTTTTAGGCTGGCGGGAGGATTTCCCGGGTATGGGGGACGTCTGATAATGATCGGGTGGAAATTGGCAGTAGGAACACTTCCAGCAGAAGCCCCCTTCTAACTTTGGGTGCCTCACTCCTTAAGTTCCGGTGGCCGCTGGACCTCCCTCCCTCCCCCCAATCCTCTTCCCAGTGCCGCAACTGCCCACTTTCCGCCCCCAGCCCGCCCCAAGGCCTTCCCGCCCTGGCACCCCGAAAACTTACCTTGCCATCCAATCCCGGGGCTTAGGCTCTGTCATCTTCATGTACTTCCTCTACTAGACTAGAGAGCTTCCGCCAATCAGATTGGCTGGCAGCTCTGTAAGGTCAGACTTCCACCCAAGGGTCCAAATGTTCCTTCCAGGTGAAGCAGCACTTCACTTGTACCTTCTTCAATTTAGTCTACTGCATTCGCTGCTCCCAATGTGGTCTCCTCTACATTGGAGAGACCAAACGCAGACTGGGTGACCGCTTTGCAGAACACCTTTGGTCTGTCCGCAAGCATGACCCAGACCTCCCTGTCGCTTGCTATTTCAACACTCCACCCTACTCTCATGCCCACATGTCCGTCCTTGGCCCGCTGCAATGTTCCAGTGAAGCTCAACGCAAACTGGGGGAACAGCACCTCATCTTCCAGTTAGGCACTTTACAGCCTTCTGGACATAACATTGAGTTCAACAACTTCAAACCATGAACTCTCTCCTCCAACCTCTCCCTTTTTTTAATCCCTTTTTAAAAATTTATTTTTATTTTTTATCTACTTATTTTTATTCATTTATTCATTGTTTTATCCCCTTTGTAATGCTCCTTTTTTTATCCTTTTTTCTCCCTCCACCCTACCCCCAACAGGGCTATCTGTTAGTTGTTCCATGTTGTTCTTTCACAGAGCACTGACCCTTGTTCTGCTATTCACACATTTTGTTTTCTTACCTTTATGCCACTATCAGCACCTTCTTTAGCCCTTACCACTGCCATTAACTCTCCCTTGGGCTTTGAGTCCATGACATCTTTGTCAATCTCTCCTTAGCCCCCACCTATCACTGGCCTTCTATCCAGCTTCACCTTCTCCACCCCCTTAAAGAATATACATTTTATCCTACTTCTACCTCTCTTTAGCTCTGAAGAGGGATCATATGGACTTGAAACATTAACTCTGTTTCTCTCTCCACAGATGCTGTCGGACTTGCTGAGTTTTCCCAGCATTTTCTGTTTTTATTTCAGGAAATTGGCTGTGTACTGGACTGATAGCATCTCAGCCATTATGGGTTGAAAGAGGTGCTATTTGTTGAGGGTCTGGTGTTTGGGAGGTCGTTGTCTCCGTAGACTCACCGACCCCACTAAGCTTGGCTTATCAAATGCAAATGGCCTTTGTATAGCTCTCTTTGAAGTTGGTCTCATCCCGCTTGTGGATGAGGTTTCCTGAAAAATGTAAAGGCTGCTTGGTTGGACATAAGGTTGGACGGGCAGCATAAAGTTAAGGTTAATTACCTAATTAATTGCCTTAAAAGGCCCTTCAATTATCGGCAGGCGCGCAGCCGACTCCGGCGCACGCCCACAGAACAAAATATCATGAGAACCGCGATGTCATCGGGACGCACACCTGACATCATCGTGCATCATTTTACACTCCGGCCCCACACGCCGACTGTAAAATCCTAGCCAATGTTTCGAGCCCTTATGACCCTTCTTCAGAGCATACGGACTCGAAACGTTAACTCTGTTTCTCTCTCCACAGATACTGCCAGATCAGATTTCCAGCATCTGCAGTATTTTGCTTTTCTCTAAGTGAATTATTTTGTTCTGGTGACTCACAGACAGAGGGTCAGCCATCTTAATTGTTTCCGTTCAGCAGAAAAGTCCAGTTTAAAAATAAGAAATTGCAATAAGGATAAATGTTTTTTAAGAAAATACAGTGTTGGGTTCTGTTCCACAACAATAAGTAGAATCCAGTTGCATAAGCCTTATGAAGTGCATTTGTTTTTTTTTATGTTGTGCATGCAGAAGTTGTGCTCATTGAAAAGTTTATTTTTCTTCCATTTTTCCATCTCCTTCCACTCCCTTCTCCTAAAGACACTGACTCACACCAAGGTATAATTGAAGAAGTGCCATATGGACTCAAAATGTTAACGTTCACAGATTACACAAAAACCGAGGGGTTGGGAAATACGCCGCCAATTATTCAAAGAAACAGTTCAAAACATTTTGGCCAGGATATTTCGGGTGGCGGGGTTTCCCTTCCCACCATCCGAAGAGTCGGCATCCCTGCCAACTCTGTCTGCCCCGCAGTATTTCACGCTCGAATGGAATGCTGCCAGATCTGCTGATGTTTTTCCAGCATTTTCTGTTCTATTTATAATTTCAATGGTGCCAGCAACCGTCTAATGGCTCATGCAAATGGCATTGTTTCTTGTATGAGTTTAGATAGTGAGTATTGGCAACCTGGGGGGGTGCTGCATCCAAGCCTGACCTTCTCTTTCCAGCCTCTACACAGAAACACCTTCAAGCAGGAGTCACTGAATAGCAATTAGGAGAATGAGCCCATGGTTAAATGTTCCACCTACTTGTCCAATGTAATGTCTGAACTGCCACTCAGGCTCGAATCAATTAATTCGGCACAAATGATGAAGTGAACCTAGGATGTTTCTAGTCTGTGTGGCTTAGAACCACACTGACTAATCCATTAACCCAATAAGACAGTGTGAAATCAATTAATAAAGTTTTTAAATAAAATTGTAAGAGACAGTTGTCTTTCAAATTAACAGAAAACTAAATTGCTAGCAAAGTTCAATATAGCCTAGTCTTTCTCTTTTTGAAAGCACATTATTAAGGCCATTCACCCTATTTTCCCATTTTTTTTCCTTTTTAATAAATGTGTACATGGGGTGGGCCCTGCTGGTGAGGCCAGCATTTATTGCCCATCCCTAATTATTTTTTACTCTTTCATGCAATGTGGTGTTGCTGGCTGGGCCAACATTTTTACTTCTCATCTGTAATTGCCCTTGAGAAGGTGGTGGTGAGCTGCCTTCTTGAACCACTGCAGTCCATGTGGTGTAGGTACATCCACTGTGCTATTAGGGAGGGAGTGCCAGGATGTTGACCCAGCAACAGTGAAGGAACGGTGATATATTTCCAAGTCAGGACGGTGAGTGACTTGGAGGGGAACTTCCAGGTGGCAGTGTTTCCATGCATGCTGCATTGTCATTCTAGGTGGTGGAGGTATGGGTTTGGAAGGTGCTGCCGAAGGAGCATTGATGAATTGCTGCAGCGCATCTTGTACATGGTACACACTGCTGCTACTGTGCGTCAGTGATGGAGGAGTGGGTGTTGAAGATTGTGGATGGGGTATCAATCAAGCTGGCTGCTTTGTCCTGTCATGGTGTCTAACTTCTTGAATGTTGTTGGGGCTCCACTGATCCAGGCAAATGAAGAGTACTCATTCACACTCCTGACTTGTGCTTTGTAGATGGTGGATAGGCTTTGGGGAGTCAGGAGGTGAGTTACTCTCTGCAGAATTCCCAGCCTTTGGCCTGCTCTTGTAGCCACAGTCTTTATATGGCTGGTCCAGTTCAGCTTCTGGTCAATGGTAGCCCTCCAGAATGTTGATCATGCTCTTGAGAAGGTGGCAGTGAGCTGCCTTCTTTAATCACTGCAGTCCATGTGTTGTAGGAACATCCACAGTGCTGTTAGGGAGGGAGTTCCAAGTTTTTGAACCAGTGACAGTGAAGGAACTGTGATATTGTTCGAAGTGAGGATGGTGTGTGGCTTGGAAGGAACTTGCAGGTAGTGGTGTTCCCATGCATCTGCTGCTCTTGCCCCTCCAGGTGGTAGAGATCAAGTGCTTGGGAGGTGCTGTCGCAGGTGCTGCGAGGTTCTTTAAGGCTACGTAAATCTGCAACCGTCAAATGCATCATGCAACCTGGCTGTGGCCAATTGATCCACATGCTCAGAATATCATTGGGGTTCTTATTGGCTGCTGTAATTCCAGCATAAGACTGGTGGAAACCTCATGTTTCTCCTCAATGAGGTGTCTGTCGATTTTCTGCCACAACCAGTCAGGCGAACACCCAAGGAAATTCCCTGCAATGGAATCATGTGTTACAGAAGGAAACTATTTAGTTCATCAAATCTATGGGCTGAATTTTATGTCCCACGGTGGGCATGCTCCCGACCCGATCAGGTGTAAAATCATACAAGAAGACTGGTGCGATATTTCGCTTGGCGGGCGCGCACATAAGTCGGAAGCTCGCCTGCCGACAATTAAGAGGGCAATTAAGCAAATTTAATGGTGTAATTGTCTCTGATTTTTCGTGACCCTTCCAACCTTATGATTGGCAGATGGGCGAATCGGCCAGGCGGCCTTTGCATTTTTCATCAAATCTCTTCCAAGGGCGGGATGAAATTTCTGTTAGAAAATAAAATTAAAATAAATACCTATGGGCAGCATTTTTATCAGCTATATTTTCAGGTGATTGATTTTGTGGCATGGACATTTTTTTTCAGCTTTTAAAACGTTTATTTGATGATTTTCAGGTTTGCAGCTTCTTGAGGCAGCTATCTGCCTTCAGGGAGTTTTCTCACAGTGCTCACCCGTGCCTCTGGTGATTTCATAGCCTGTCCTCTTCCCGCCCCCACTTCGGCACCGCTGAGCATTTCCACGCGCGTTTCACCGGCTGGCCGTTAATTGGCCAGCCAGTGTGAAGTTGCAGCCAGGGGCCGATTGCAGTCGGCGGTCCATTTCCCGACCGCTCCCGGCCCCTCCGATCGGGCGCACCCACCAAAGGTAAAATTCGGGCCTATGTTTTTTTTTTCAAATGCATTATTAATTCCTCTCTTATACTTGGCCACTAGTAGCCAAATGACAACTAAATGAAGATACTCCTTTCAATATTGAGAACTTAGTAAAGCTGATAGGTGTGTGCTCAAACCTAAACCTCTCCACTGGCTTTCACTGTACGATGGCGCCCCATTGGTTATACCATCTATATTCAATTTGGCATTGAAAATGCCCTTGTATTTTCAACAGCTCAGAGTCAAGGGACTACATCAATGTCTTTTCATAACCAATCTTTGCCTGATCTCATCAGCTGAGAGTTATCCACATACCTTAATTTCTTGTCCAAAAAAAGCACATCGAAGAAATAGAAGGATGTTTTTATGTCTTTCAGTCTCCTATTGAGCCAAGAGGTGCAGAAGTTCTCTTCTAACTTCCCACCCCCGCCTCCACCAACCACATAGCTGACTGCTAGCGACTTCCTTTGGGTCCCTATAACAACCTCCTGCTGCCTGGCATTCCAGTCCTGGCAGCCAGCCAGATACAAAGGGTTTGGGTGGCAGACTGACAGGATCTATGCAGATGAGGCCTAGGTGTTGAAATCTCTCGGGCCTAACGCTGTAGAGGTTCCAACAACCTGCTGTCTGCCTTAACTCTTGCCTGCAAGGCTCTCAACCCTGGGTTAAAATCAGGGCTTCAGAACCTAAATACATTGAAGTATCAATTTCATAAAATATTTACAATCCAAAAAAAAGTATTTGTACTTGTTGGTTGATAGTAAAATTAATTATTTACATGTTATTTATATGGCTATGTGATACCATTAAGATGCCATCAGCATGATTTCAATAAACAATGAGAAATAGCCATCACAGTTCATAATGCTTGTGTTAGGTTTCTGAAGTTCAAAACAAACGATCCATCTCTTATGCACATTATATACTTAAAAAATAAAAAGTGTGCAGATGTTTCATCTTAAATTAACATTATTACATGAAGAATTTTGTTGATGCTATCAGTCACATGGCATTATTAAAGGTGATTTCCATTTGATATTAACCTATTCTAATGCTTGGAGATTTAGTCAATTGGCTTGAAATCTATGGCACAAAATGTTATGCACTGTGGGATCATCAGACATTTGTTTAGTATTAATCTCCACAATGTCAAAATGACAAATACTTATCTCCAGCTGTTCTCAGCAATTTTCACTATCTAAATGATAAAATATATATGTGCAATCAATGCATGTTTCAGTAAGAATCTATATTGGCATGCTAGAAGATGATAAGGACATTTTTCATCAATATATTTAAAATACAATTAACAATATTATTTCTATTTTTCTAAACCTATTCTTTCAGCAATTACATATCTATCCACACTCTGCTTCAAATCAATCTTAAATAGAAGACAAAGAAATCGAATTTTTCTGCTGTTTTTCTTGAGCTTGGGAAGGTGCAGGGATTTTACGGCCAAGTGACGTAACAAAAGCACCATCTAATTCATGGGTACCCAAACTGTCAGGTACTTGTTGCCTCGGAATATGTGTAATCTGATATACCAAGTCCAGGCAATTCAATTTGCAGTTGTATGTTTTGCTAGCTGTTTTGGCATGTCTGAATTTCATGGGGGTGGTTCACACCGCTGCTGCCTTATTGGTGAATCAATCAGAAATCTGCGACTTGAGGTAAATCAATGGAAATGCTGATTTAAACTGCGGAGGTAAATTGTGCAATATACCATGGCATCAGCAAGGAGTTAAAGTGGGTAGGAATTGTAAAATTTGAGGGCACAGTACAAACGAACATACGAACATACATACAAACATACAAGCTAGGAGGAGTAGGCCACTCAGCCCCTCAAGCCTGCTCTTCCATTCAATAAAATCATGGCCGATCTGAATGTAACTTCAACCCCACATTCCTGCTTACCCTTGATAACCTTTCACCCCCTTTTTAATCAAGAATCTATCTAGCTCCACCTTAAAAAATATTCAAAGACTCTGCATCCACCGCCTTTTGAGGAAGAGAGTTCCAAAGGCTCACTACCCTCTGAGAGAAAAAAATTCCTCCTCATCTCAGTCTTAAATTATTTTTAAAGTGTCCCCTGGTTTTAGATTCTCCCACAAGAGGAAGCATCGTCTTCACATCCACCCTGTCAGGGCCCCTCAGGACCCTAAAGGTTTCAGTCAAGTCGCCTCTTACTCTTCTAAATTCCATTGGATACAAGCCTAACCTGTCCAGCCTTTCCTCATAAGACAACTCGCCCATTCCTGCTATTAGCCTAGTGAACCTTCTCTGAACTACTTCTAACACATTTACAATTCTCGTCCATTGAAGTTCATGGCAATAAAATTAAGCAAAACCTGGGCAACTCTGATTTAATTGACTTCAGGGTGTTGCTTTTGATAAGAACTGGACAATATAGCTTTAGGATGCCATGCTCCCATCCCTCCACCTCCCAACTTACCCCCAAAATCAGTAGAAACTGATTTTCCCATTGCACTACCCTTTATCCAGAGCTTGTAAAACAATTAGGCCATTGGTCTGGGCTTTTGTGTCACACCTATTTTGTTTCGCAGTATTTATATGTCTTTTTTTCTATCAACTTGCAGGAGAAGACCTTGTATATAATGGAAGCCCATTTAACCTCTTGTGGTGGAGGGGGGCTCTGGAGATTTAGGGAATATAAGGTGTGATTTAAAGTAACAAAAACAAAAATAGCTGGAAAATCTCAGCAGGTCTGACAGCATCTGCGGAGAGGAATACAGTTACCGTTTCGAGTCCGTATGACTCTTCATCAGAACTGTTCTGATGAAGAGTCATACGGACTCGAAATGTTAACTGTGTTCCTCTCCGCAGATGCTGTCAGACCTGCTGAGTTTTTCCTGCTATTTTTGCTTTTGTTTCAGATTTCCAGCATCCGCAGTATTTTGCTTTTATCTTAGTGGTTTAAAGTAAGATGGAAGTCCCTCCACATCTCAAAGCTAACTTTGCATTTCAGGTTGTGAACTGCTTTTGCCTCATTTGTCCATGAAAGAGATGGCTGAGGGATGACCTAAGTGAGGTCTTTAAAGTTATGGAGAGGTTGATAGGATAGAGGTCATGAAGATGGGTGAATCTTATTACCCAAAATGAGTGGGTTGAAGTTGGATCAGATGTTAAGATTTTAAAATTCTGAAACCCAACCCCAACCTGCCTTCAACACATGCACTTCGGGTTTTAATGGGTTGGAAGACAATCTGTTCCCGAGAGTTGTTTGGCAATTTAAATATGTTAATGAGCCTGTTTCTCAGATTTAATAATAATTAGCCAGTTTTCCCAGTCCTTAGGAAACATTGCAGGTGAAGGGGGGGCAAGTTCAGGTTTAGGGAAATTGTAAATACTTCAACAGCACCTCTTATTGGCTGGGAGGAGCAGAGTGCCCCCACCGCCCCCCCCCACCACCACCACCCCCCTCCTTCCCAAGCTACCCCTGCATCAACACCATCCCCAGTCAAAGACCTACGGGATCAGGAATTGGACCCTCCCCCACGCCCCCACCCCACTACCGGATGGAACACCCCCTACCATCAGGAAATGAATCCCTTCAGATCAGACTCTACCCTCCCAAAAGAGTTGAAAAGTGATTAAACAGAGGGGGAGATGATTAAAAGACAGAAGTGATAATGGTATATGATAAAAGGAGACATGATGAGAAAAATGAGAGAGAAAGAAGATACATATATGACTGGGAGAGAGATAAGCACAAAATCCTGGATGCTTTGGGCCTACTTTGGGGGGGGGGGTCAGTAGTGGAGGATCCCATAGGGCAGGATTCTTTTCTCATCAGGCGGGCACACGCCCAACCCGAACGGGACAAAAATAGCGCGCGATGACGTTGGGCGAGCGCCCCGACACCATCATGCACTCGCGAGATATTTTGGTTGGCGGGCGCACGCGGGAGTCGGCAGTGCGCCCGCCGACAATTAAGAGGGCTGTTGAGCCCATTAACTTATTAATTAAATTAAATTTTTCCCAGCTCATCCAACCTTACGCGGGTGGGCGAAAAGACCAAGCGGCCTTTGGGTTTTTGAGGAAACCTCATCCACGGGTGGGATAAGGTTTCCGATGTTAATTAAAAATAAAGTAAAAATGTTTAAATCTCATTTCTAACATGTCCCTGCTCATGTGACAGAGTCACATGAGGGGATATGTTTACCTTAATTTTTAAAATCTTTATTTTTAATGTTATAAATCTTCAGCTCCCTGAAGCGCTGCCTTCAGGGAGTTTTCTGTGAGCGCACCCACGCGTATGCACTGACTTCGCTCGATCTCCTCCCTCCGCCACCCAGGCAGCGCTGAGCGTTTTGGTGCACAATTCGCGCTGGTTGGCCAGCCGGCGTGAAATCATGGTAGGGGCCCCATCGCGGGCGGCGGACCTGTGTGTGGCTGCTGAGGGGAAAATCCTCCCCATAGACTCCAAACAGAAATCCACCAACTGGAAAATCTTATTCAGCCTATATCCCTGGTTAGACAGGCACAGACTTGCATGCACAACAGCTGGGTCCTTCTATAACAAACAAGTCCTGGAGTAGGACTTGAATCTATATGGCCTTCTAGCTCAGAGGTAGAAAAGTTACCCACCGAGCCACTCCAGCTCCACCCCTATCTCTAATCCCATGGATTTCAATTTTGTTAACATGCCCATTATGTGATGCTTTGCCAATGCCTTTTGAAAGTTCACATTCACAACAATAATCATTACTTCATCAAATAATTGAATCAAATTGGTTAAGCACAATTTGCTGTTAACATATCCATGCTGACTTTCATTTATTAACCCATACCTTTCCAAATGGCAGTTAATTTTGTCCTGGATTATTGTCTCCACTTGTTCTCATCTTGAACAGCTTCTTCTTTAACTGCACTCAGTGCCTCCAGTTAAAAGGTGTTTGAATGGTAACTCTCTGCTTATGCATGTTTTTCTGTAGGATATTTTGAACATTTTTTCAGCCCTATTCAGATTCTCTCCCATATTTCTTGTATGTTAAACTGATAGTTCAGTCAGTGTTGCTTTTTGTGTTCATTCTAATCTTGAGAATTTTATCTAACTCTACAGCAGGAGGACTGTACATATGGCCTTGGCTGCCCCTGGTAGTAGCTGAATATCTCCTACCGCCTCCAATTGTTCTCCCTCTCTGGTGCTGGATACTTCATTAAATGCTCCCTTTTGATTCTTTCAGGCTGAAAGTCTGCTGAAGCTACATTCTGGAAACGGCTAGGATACACCTGGTCAGTAAGGAGGAGTTCCCTCTACTTCCATAAGAATGGTAGGAACTTCATTCTTATTTTCTCCTATGAGTGCACATGGGTAACTGCACTGGTGCACTGCAGTGCTCACTGTAATTTAACTCAGGTTTAACCCTGAAATTATCCATCTCCTCCAAAAGCACATCACATTCTTCCACGAGCTCCCAGGCTTCATTCAATATTGTACAGCAACACTTTAAGTGCAGCTGTCCCTTAACAGCTGCTGGACTGCTTATCCTCTACCTGCCAGTTACAACCTGGGAAACAGATTTTCTGAAATGATCTCAATGTTGAAAAGCGAGGAGACCACTATTCGCACAGAAATTCACATATGCAGTGGGATTGTGGCTGATTTTTCTTCCATATGAGGAATCAACTCTTATATTAACCACTGTATTCTGATTTCAACACTTTTTCCATTTCTTCAGCAATGCTTTCTGATTTTTCTTGTTTATTAGTATGTTTGAATCATATGTCATCCTTTGAGGATTCTGACAAAAGTCACTATCATCATTCATTGTTCAATCAATGCTGTAAATATGGAGGACTTTGATCTCCTGCTTGTTACAGTGATAGGTCAAAACTCAAATCTATTAAGAGGCATTCATTTCAAAAACCAAATTCAAGAACCAAAATTAATGGGTTTTTTGGGGATACATTCCTAGAAATTCCTCTTCTTCCGTTCTCTGCTCAAAGGCGGGTCCAGCCCGTAGGTTTGCAATCTCCATCACAAGTAGACAGGTCCCAAATCCCAGGGGATTGAATACCATGTTGTTGGCGCCAATCTTATCCACACCAGCCATCCAGCCAACTAGGCACCAAGGGGTCCAAGTTGCTGTGGCAGTGTGCACTTTTCAATGTTTTTTTTTATTCATTCTCGGAATGTGGGCTTCGCTGGATGGGCCAGCATTTGTTGCCCATCCTTAGTGGCCCTTGTAGCTCAGAGCTATGGATAGCGATGGTAGAGGTTCCAATTTTTTTCCATCACATGGCTGACCAGGAATTTCTCCCACTCTTACCACCTTCCATTGGCGTGTGCTGGAAGGATAAGTTTGGCCATCAAGTCCATTGAAAGTGCATTCATAACATGGCCATAGAAATTCCTCACAGTGTAAGAAAAAACATGGAAACACTCTTGCTAATGAAATTATTGTTTGTATTTATAATATACCTGCTTTCTATGATGCTTATCACCATATTTTTGCAGCTAATGAAACAGGCTCCAAAGAGACCCAGTAATTAAAGGGGCAATCAGTGTGCCAATAAACATCCACTACCCCTGGCAACTTGACTGTGGTATGTATCATCTACAGGTAGTACTGCAATAATTTGGTGAGGTTTTTTTCAACAGCATCTCCAAAAAACGGGTGGAAGCAGTGACGTAGTGGTATTGTCACTGGACTAGTAATCCAGGGACAGTTGGATCTTAATTGTAATTAGTTTCAACCTTTTTATGTTCCAAAAATGTTTTTGATCACCGTTAATTTCTAAATATAGGTCTAGCTGCTCTTGATTCTAAGAAAGTTTATACCACAGAAGGCCTGGCCTTTATTGATTTTAAGGAAGCCAAGCTTGCCAGAACTCATGATGGTCACATTTTTTTATTAGTCATGATTCTGTGTTTTAAAATTATAATGTAGCTAAAGGGCTGGGGTAGCTTGCAAAAATTCCAATTGACTGTGATCTAAGGTTATTCAGTATAAACTCATCTTATCAAACACACTGTGCTGGCTTTCCTGACAGTTTGCAATAAAAATGTGTTACTCTGCAATTTTTGGTGTGTGTCTCTCTTATCAGGGTTTTTCTTATTGCTGTAAGAAGACACAAGTCTCTACATGCAAAGTCCTGTGGTCAAGCATTATGCACTGTATTTACCATAGACATCAGCATTTAAGTTGACCTTTGAGACGTCGAAAAATGGCAAATATAAAAGTGAACCGCTGGTGTGGGTGTGGGTGTGGGTGGTCGCCATTTTGAAATGCCATCAGCATCAAATGCAAAGAGTGGGCATGTCGTAAGCTCCCACACATTTTCAAAACACAGCCCACATTGCATGCTTAATCCTTTGCACACAGTTTTAAGGTATTAGTAAGCAAAACATGCATTTGTGGGGTGAAAAATTGAGACTGACTACTAATGTGAGTATAGCATGTCATGACTGAAAAGGAGTGTTGACTTATATGCCAAGTATATTCAAAAGCATGATTTTTGGACCCAGAAAAATGAAGTTGCCTTATGTGTCAGGTCAGCATAGATGTCATGATTTGCGAAGACTTTCATTTATAGGAAAATAACTCTTTTACCTTTATAAACCATCATTGTGACTGGTTCACTTTACATAGATTCCTTCACATTTTCACCCATCATTCCCTTGCACTTCTTTCCCAAAAAAAGGCCAACAGACCCCACCTGATGCTCCCCCATGCCTAATCTCACCACAACCAGCATCATGCCTAGATCTTATCCCTCCAATGTTTCCAAACCTCTCAATATTCCCAGACTCTAAGACCACACTCCCCATTTCTTTCAGGATCCTTGTATCTTTCTATCTAGTATCTCGCTGCACCAGATCCATTTATCCAGCTGCCAGATCCCAGTTTACATTCACCAATGATTCCCACCCCAACACCAATTGTCCACTCCATGTTCAGGAACTTCTTTCCCCATTTCCTTAAAACCCAGCATCCAACTTCTGCTGCCAAATCACACACACAGTTCCTCCCTATTTCTGTTACACATCTCCTAATTACCTGCAAGCTAGAACATCTTGCCCAGCATCTTCAAGTGTATCCTGGACATTTTATTTTTAAAAAGCAAGAGGTTAGTTGAGAATACACCTAACAAGCAAATAATAATAATTATGGCCACTGATTAGCGATTTCCATGAAATCATGGACGTAATTTACACCTGAAGATACTTTAATCACTCATAATATTTTGTGCTAAAAACATATTTTCAATTACGAGTATTTAATCACCAAAATTAGTGCCTGATAATATCATGCATACAACAGCAATACTTTGGCTCACAGTGAATTAAAGTATAAAAGAGCTGCTAACATAGAGGTAGCTCTTTGATCTGGAGAGCAGTGCTCAGCCCATAATTTTTCATTCATTAAGGTCGCTGGGCAGCATTCACACCACACCATCATTGTCAGTCTCCCATTCTCTCCACCTGTGCAGTCATTTGGCCTGCTGCCCAAAATATATGCATTTTGACCTCATTGCTAAATTCTGAGCGCCCTCAGACCCTTGCTTATGAACACGTTGGGCATAATGTTTCCCTCATCGGGCAAGCACGTGCCCAACCCAAACGGGAGAAAAATAGTGCGCGATGACGTCCGGCAAGCGTCCCGACATCACCGCGCACTCACATGATATTTTGGTTGGCGGTTGCATGTGGCAGTTGGCAGTGCTCCCGCCAACAATTAAGAGGGCTGGTAAGCCCATTAATTAATTTAATTGAATTTTTCCCTGCCCATCCAACCTTATGGTTGGTGGGCGGACGAATAGGCCCAGCGTCCTTTGCATTTTTTTGAAACCTCATCCATGGATGGGCTGAGGTTGCAACCAGTGATTTTAAAAAACCTTTAACAACTCATTATTAACATGTCCCTGCTCGTGTGACAGAGTCACATGAGGGGACATGTTTTCCTTATTTTTCAATTGTTTATTTTTAATGTTAAAAATCTTCAGCTCCCTGAGGCAGCTCTGCCTTCAGGGAACTTTCACTGATCACACCTGAACGCATGCGATGACTTCCGCGCTCGCCCTGCTCCCCACCCCACCCAGGCAGCGCTGAGCGTCTCAGTGCGCTGAGCGTTTCAGTGCGCAATCCACGCTGGCTAGCCATTAATTGACCAGCCAGCGTGAAATCGTGGGCGGCAGTTGGTTTCGCAGCCGCTCCCAGACCTGCCTGCTTCGCCCACCCGACGAGGTAAAAATCCTGCCTGTTGCGTCATAGCCCAGCAGCTACCATTGTTGACCAGTATTGAATGCACCTTATTCACTATTACAAACCTTCAGCCATTAAATACTGTTAAAGCATCTGATTGAAAACAAAAGACTTCAGGATACTCTAATGCACCTCACAACCAATGAAGCTGTTTTTTTGAACAACTGTTTGAAAGTGTTGTGATGTAGGGACAGGCAGCAGCCAATCTATCACAGCAAGGTCTCACAAACAGAAATGTGATAAATGACTGGATAATTTATTTTTTTTTTGAGTTGATTGAGAGATAATTTTTTGCCCTTGAGAAAGTGGTGGTGAGCAGCCTTGTTGAACTGCTGCAGTTGAACTCCAGGGAGCTTTCCCCGTGTCCTGTTCAACTTGCAGCGGTTCAACAAGGCAGCTCACCACTTCCTTCTCAAGGGCAATTAGAGATGGGCAATAAATACTGACCTAGCCAGTGACGCCCACATCCCAAAATGAATTTTTAAAAATTATCTCTCAATCATTTGGTGGAAGGAGTGAATATTTGTGGATGGGGTGCCGATCAAGTGGGCTGCTTTGTCCTGGTTAGTGTCAAGCTTCTTGAGTGTTGTGGGACCTGCACACATCCAGGCGAGTGGGGAGTATTCCATCACACTCCTGACTTGTGCCTTGTAAGTGATGGACAGGATTTGAGAAGTCAGGAGGTGCATTACTCAACACACGATTCCTAGCTTCTGACCTGCTCTTGTAGCCACAGTATTTATATGGCTAGTCCAGTTTAGTTTCAGTAACCCAGGATGTTGATATTGGGGGATTCAGTGATGGTAATGCCATTGAATGTCAAGGGGCAATGGTTAGATTATCTCTAGTTGGAGATGGTCATTGCCTGGCACTTGTATGGCACAAATGCTACTTGCCACTTGTCAGCCCAAGCCTGGACATTGCCCAGGCCTTGCTGCATTTGGACATGGACTGCTTCAGTATCTGAAGAGTCGTGAATGGCACCAAACATCCCCACTTCTGACCTTATGATGGAGGGAAGGTCATTGATGAAGCAGCTGAAGATGGTTGGGCCGAGGACACTACCCTGAGGAACTCCTGCAGTGATGTGACTGAGATGACTGACCTCCAACAACCACAACCATCTCCCTTTGAGCTAGGTATGACTCCAGTGGAGAGTTCCCCCCTGATTCCCATTGGCTTGCTAGGACTCCCTGATGCCACACTCGGTCAAATGCAGTCTTAATGTCAAGGGCAGTCACTCTCAAATAAGGCCCTTAACATCCACCTAAGCCCATAAATAGATGGTCATGTCCATGCTTTAAAGCTTCATCATCTGAATACTAATAACTGCAATGTATGATTAGAGCCAGATTATCAATAAGTATTTGTCTGACAGGCATACTGTTCCACATGCAAAAAGATGCCATGGTTTTTCTCTTGTGTTGTACACTGCCCGCCAGAATGTGATGGAGAATTTATACATTAATTAATTTCATGTAATTAATTTCTGATTGTTTTGCAATAATAATCTTGCTGTTATAATTTGTGTTCTGAGATCACCTCTTCTAAATCAGCCCAAGGATTTGAACATCATTAATCCTTTAACAGTAAACTTGTGACATTTACTGCTGTAGATTCGAAGATATCATTACAAGGATAATGTGGATCATTAGGTCAGCTGATCTTTCAGTAATTGATGAGTGGAACATATCCTGCTGCTTGAAAAAAGAATTCTGGCTGTTAGAAATGGGTCGACTAGCTGGAACAGGGTAAGCAAGGGCTAGAAAATAATGAGATACCCAAGGCCCTGCGCTTGTAGCAAGCACCTGAATTCCCACTCATGTTGTTTGCTTCCACACAGAATATGCACCACTTTCATTAAGGTTTGAAAACCTATGCAATGAGGGAATAATGATGCAGCCCTTGATCTTTTCTTTCTGCAGTTACAGCCCTAAGATAAGCTAAAGGCTAAAAAATAGGCTAAAGAAAAACAAAAATACTGGAAATGCTCAGCAAGCCAAGCAAAATTTGTGGACAGAGGAACTGAGTTAATGCTGCAGGTTGACGATCTTTTATCAGAATTGACAAAGGCTGAAATTTCTAGACTCATTGGCCTCGGATGTCATGGCAGGCTGGGGGGTAACAATATGGCAAGAAGGCCAGAAATTGGTTTCACGCCAGCATAAAAGCACAGTGAGATCATCTGATGGTGTCCAACATGGCGGAATGCCAATCCCGCTGGAGACTGGCATGAACCTGCTTTGCATCCTGTTAATGGGGTGTGAAGTAAGGCCCGACCAGAGTTGTCCCTGCCCCACCAGACTTACCGTTATGCGGGTGGCAAAAAAAAGCCAGTTCAGAACACATCTGGACAAGTGTGATGTACAGAAGTCAGGACTTACCTTTCGGGTCTTGCTCAGATTATGGACATCCAAGGAGCAGAAGATACTGGAGCCCTACAGCTACCAAACCCTGGAGGACCACGTGCATTGCATGCTGGGTGTATTCCCACAGCCTTGGCTCTGCTGTGAAGCAGTTCACGGAAGGTGGGAGATCTCTGTTGATGTCTTGGGTCTGGTTCAGAAGACCACAGCCTTGGCCATAGGCTGCTAAGGTTGATCAGCAAGGGGGTGGAGAGAGGATGGTCCAGCTGTGAGTGGAAAGGAAGTGTACTGGGGGCTGTGGAAGAGTAAGGTCTAGGTTATACTGGGAGAGGAAGGTGTACTGGGGTGGGTGATGTTGGGTAGGGGGTGATGAGGGTGTCGTTGGGGGGAAGTTGAGGGGGGGCACAAAGGTGTCGGGGTGGTGAGATTGGAAAATGGGAGGAGGGAGTATGGGGGAGAAGGGTGTAACAGGGAGAATGCAGCAAGTGGGGAGGAAGTTATATGGGGGTGGATCTGTTAGGGAAGGAGTTCGGAGGTGGGAAGGAGTCCCGGGGGAAGAAGAGAGTTTGGAGCAGGGAAGCAGTCAACCACTTTTGTCCCGCCCACTACTACACTTTGTGCAAATTTTGCTGCATGAGAGAGCTTCCAAACAACACTTACAGAACTTAACATAATGCGGCCAATTCTTGTCCTGTTGTTCCCCACTTGCACCTGAAAACTGGGCAGTAGTAGGCTGAAATTACAGAAAATGAATGAACTACCAATTTGTAAATAAAAACAGAAAATGCTGGAAAAACTCAGCAGGTCTGGAAGCATCTGTGGGGAGAGAAACAGAGTTAACATTTCAAGTCCATATGACTCTTCTTCAGAGCTAAAGAGAAGTAGAAATGTGATGTGTTTTATACTGTTTAAGATGGAGTGGAGCAGGTGGACCAACATAGAAGGTCAGGAACTGGTGGGAGCTAAGGAGAGATTGATAAAGATGTCTTTATCAGACAAAGGGAGTGTTCATTGTAATGGTAAAGACTAAAGGAGGTCCTGATGGTGGCATACAGGTAAGAGCAGAGTATGTTCATACAGAACAAGGGTCAGCGCTCTGTGAAAGCACAATGTAGAAACCAATGACAGATGGCCCTGTGGAACTGGGGAATTGGAGGGAACAGGGCAGTTGGGGGAAAAAGGACTTAAAAAAAGAAATAAAAATAAACATATAAAAGATGAAAATATAAAGTAAAATTTTTTAAAAAGCAAAAAAAAAATTGGATTTTTAAAAAAGGGTAAAGATAGAGGAGAGAGTTCATGGTCTGAAGTTGTTGAACTCAATGTTAAGTCTGAAAGGCTGTAAAGTGCCTAATCGGGAGATGAGGAACTGCGAGGCTCCTTGAGTTTCCATTGGGTTTCATTGGAAGATTGCAGCAGGCCAAGGACGGACATGTGGGAATGATAGCAGGGTGGCGTGTTGAAATGGCAAGTGATAGGGTGGTCTAGGTAATGCTTGCAGACTGAGCAAAGGTGTTCTGCAAAGCGGTCACTCAGTCTGTGCTTAGTCTCCCCAGTGTAGAGGAGACCACATTGGGAGCAGCAAGTACTGTAGACTAAATTGAAGGAGGTGCAAGTGAAGCGCTGCTTCACCTGAAAGGAGTGTTTGGGGCCTTGGATGGTGAGGAGGGAGGAGGTAAAAGGGCAGGTGTTGCACCTTTTGCAATTGCATGGGAAGGTTTCGTGGGAAGGGGATAAGGAGTTAGGGGTGATGGAGGAATGGGCCAGAGTGTCATGAAGGGAATAGTCCCGACGGAATGCTGACAGGGGAGGTGAGGTGAAGACGTGTTTGGTGGTGGCATCATGCTGGAGTTAACAGAAATGGCAGAGGATGATCCTTTGAATGCAGAGGCTGGTGGGGTGAAAAGTGAGGACAACGGTAACCCTATCATGGTTCTGGGAAGGAGGGGAAGGGGTGAGGGCAGAGGTGCAGGAGATGGGTTGGACATGGTTGAGGGCCCTGTCAACCACAGTTGGGGGGGGGTGGGGGTCCTCAGTTAAGGAAAAAGGAAGATATGTCAGAAGCACCGTTTTGGAAAGTGGCATCATCGGAACAGATGCAATGGAGGAGGAGGAACTGAGAGAATGAGATGGGGTCCTTACAGGAAGCGGGGTGTGAGGAGCTGTAGTCGAAGTAGCTGTGGGAGTCGGTAGGCTTGTAATGAATATTGTTGGACAGTCTATAACCAGAAATGGAGACAGAGAGGTCAAGGAAGGGAGGTGTCGGTGGTGGGCCATGTGAAGGTGATGGAGGGGTGGAAAGTGGAAGCAAAGTTGATAAATCTTTCCAGGTCCAGACAAGAACATGAAGCGGCGCCAATACAGTCATCAATGTACCAAGAAAAGAGTTGTGGGAGTGGGCCTGAGTAGGACTGGAACAAGGAATGTTCAACATACCCCACAAAAAGACAGGCATAACTGGGGCCCATGCAGGTACCCATAGCTACATCTTTTATTTGGAGGAAGTGAGACAAGTTAAAGGAGAAATTGTTCAGTGAGAGAACAAGTTCAGCCAGACGGAGGAGCGTGGTAGTGAATGGGGATTGTTCGGGCCTCTGTTCAGGGAAGAAGCGGAGAGCCCTCAGACCATCTCGGTGGGGGATGGAAGCATAGAAAGATTGGCTGTCCATGGTGAAGAGGAGGCGGTTAGGGCCAGGGAACTGGAAATTGTTGATAAGATATAGGGCATCAGAGGAATCGTAGATGTAGGTGGGAAGAGTACTGGACAAGGGGAGACAGAATGGAGTCAAGATAGGAAGAAATTAGTTCCGTGGAGCTGGAACAGCCTGACACGATGGGTCTACTGGGACAATCCTGTTTGTGGATTTTGGGGAGGTGGTAGAAGTGGTATGTCTGGGGATGGGAGACTATGAGGTTGGAAGCTGTGGAGGGAACTGCCTAATTATGTTCGGTTGTTCACGCGTTTCAGACAGATCTTGACTTTGGAGGCTAGGCTCCTGTCAGCAGTGGATGGGGGAGGGAGGGAGGCTCATTAATGTATGCAAATTCAGTTCACATGATGTTGTCAAGATCTTGGCTCCATTTTCTTCTCTGCCACCACCCCCCCCACTACCTCCCTCACCCCCACCACCACCAGCTCCACCACCGCTGGTGACAGTTCCTCACCCTTCCCAGAAGCCATTGGCTGAACAAGTCAGAAGGCGCTTTGGTTATTTCCAGCATTATTGAAAAGAATCCTCATATAGGAGATATTTTTCCTGCAACATATCACGGCCTTTGGCTACTTAGATAATTTCAAATTGCTTGGAGTGGAGTGTACAACATTCTTGCAATGTACCTTATGGGGACTCTACTTCTAATAACATTCTGGCTAAAGCTCGAGGAGGAGGAGGAGGACCAGCAAAAGGATGAACAGAGCTACACTACAGGGAGACCAAATAGAAGGAGGTAACCTTGCAGGGACCTTTACCTTACAAAAAAGAGTTTAGATCCAGCACAAAATATGTGCAGTTCTCAAAGGAGCAGTGTGGAAGGAAGCTGTGATTCTCTGGGCAAGCTATTATAAAGTTGTTTCCTACAACAAGACTAACAGCAAACTGCTACAACAGACACAGTGTTGTGATTTAGAGTCAAGGAGGGTAAATTTTCATGAGGATTCTGCCACTCGCTCACTTTAACTTCAGCAGAAGAACGTCATAAACCTTGGGAATAACAGCGTGAACAATGTTTACACCTTGGGTTTCCACCTCTTCTGCTGGAGATGGCACAGAAACCACTTTTCTTTTAATTTTACAGACCTACAACTTCTGTCCTCTTCAGCTGAGCAGCAATGGATACTTGACTTCTCAGGCGTAGGTTCCTGGGTGTCTTTTCCACCTGTGCCTGCTCCCACGCACTTCAGCAGAATGAATTACTCAGTGCCAACCACTCCCACTCACTAATTAGAAAATATGCCATGGTGATTTCTGTGCTTGAAGGGATAAGAGCAAGAGGCAGCCCATTTTTGGGAAGGCTCTGTTCCTCAGTTTGTGTGGCTGCAGCATCCAAATCTCTGAAAAATTTTTTAAAAAGGCAGAGCAACAAGGGTTAGCACATAATACCAAGGGTAAGCAGTAGAAGATGAATGGCAAAACCTTGCAATAACAGGTTGTCATGCTGAGTAAGTGCGTGAATGAACAAGAGCGAATTAGCAATAACAGCATGCATTATGCATCTATATAGCACCTTCTACATAGTAAAACATCTCATGGCGCTTTGCAGGAGCATAATAAAACAAAACTTGACATCAAACCATATAATATTAGGACAGGTGACCAAGAGTCTCGTCAAAGAGGGAAGTTTTAAGGAGAGTCCTAAAGGAGAGGAGGGTGGTAGAGAGGTGGGGATACTTAAGGAGTGAATTCCAGATCTTAGGGCCAAGCAGTTGAAGGCAAGGCCACTAATGGTGAAACAATTAAAATTGGGATATACCAGCAGCTCATATTGGAACAATGCAGATGCCTTGGAGGATTGTAGGACTGCAGAAGACTACAGAGATAGGAAAGGGCAAAGGAATGGAGGAATTTGAAAATAAGGAAGAGATTTTAAAATCAACATGTTGCCAGACTGGGAGCCAATGCACGTCAGTGAGTAGAGGGGTGATGAGCGTATGTGGCTTGGTGCTAGCTCGGATGCAGGCAGGAGAGCTCAGGATGAACTCAGCTTTACAGAGGAGGAAAAGTGGGAGGTCATCCAGGAATAGTAGAGTCTAGAGGTAACAAAGGCATGAGGTTTTCAGCAGCAGATGAGCTGTGGCAGAGGTGGAGTCAAGTGGTGTTAAGGAGATGGAAGTAGTTGATTTTGGTTATGGTTTCAGAAGCACAGAGTCGAATAGGATGCCAAGCATTCAAACAATCTGGTCCACTGCTGACAGTAGTCAGGGAATGGATGGAATCAATGGCTAGGGAAATATCTAAGTGTAAATCTACAAGGAAGGGAAGATAAATGCTGCACATGCTAGATAAAAGCAAAATACTGCGGATGCTGGAAATCTGAAACAAAAACAGAAAATGCTATATCTGCAATTAATGTCAATGGCCACTGCCTCCTCAATTGGTGTCCGAGTTTGAAGTCTAGAAGGGTCTCCAGTTTTTGTCGCCCCACCACTTGTAATATGTCATTTCCTATCATAAGAATAACAGCAGTGGATTAGTGCGTACCTTGTTGAAGGAGTTTGAAGATGTGTTCATTAGCCTTGTGTCATGATGAGAGAAAAATCAGCAAGTGTGCAGCAAGAGGGAGAAGTAATTCTGGAAGTAAAAGCTTTTGAGTACAAATGGAAGAAGTAGTGAAATATTAGAACAGGTGACTAAAATTTTATTCAAAAGATGAAGGTTTTAAGAAGCATCTTAAAGGAGGAGAGAAGATGCAAGGAGTAAGACAGATGTGATATGTTGATAGCTCAGGTGAGGCTATTAAATGTCCTCCTGCACTATGGACAGATTCTTGGAATAATGCTGTTAATATTGATTGGCCTGTTCAACCACTTCTCTGCAATGCTGCTGCTTACTATCCTGGGGCCAGTTGAAGGGAAAAAGGACCCCCTTCTTGTTTCTTACTTGTATATGAGCACCTTCATGGTTGTATTGGACCATGGATGATGTCATGCTGGTTAATACTTTAATCACTTGCTCTCCATTGACTCCTTTGAAAAGGACACCTCTCCTTGCATTTAGGTGGCAACTTATTCATTGGATTAGCTTGCCTCAAACATGAACAATAATTGGGACAATTGCAAATGTCATTACAGTGGACACACACTGCCCACCTGATAAATTTATAAACAAAAATTAGCTCCTGTTTATCATAGGGCTGTGCTTAAATGTAGTTCTGTGTGAGAGTGAATGAGTGGGGGACACAGAATGGTAAGAAAAGGATGACACTGGACCTCAGTTTGGGATTATCTCTGGAATCACCCTTGTCCTCTATGTTCACCATGCCAATGATATACAAGGTCGCCTCCTCAAGTCCTTTCAATGACTTGAAATTTTGTAGCCCTCCACCTGTGTGGATATGCTCCCCTTCAGAAAATAATGTATTCAAGCCCCACTGTAGAGAGTTGATCACATAATTTAGGCTGCACTACAGAACAATACTGAGGCAATACTGCACTTTTGGAGTGAGTGCCTTATGAATGAAATTTTAAACAGAGGCTCTGTCTGCCCTCTCAGGTGGGCATAAAGATCACCTGGCACTAATTCAAGAAGAGCAGGGGAGTTCTTGTGGTGTCCTTGCCAATACTTATCCATCTAACATTGCTGAAAAATAGATTACCTGATCACTAATCCCATTGCTGTTTGTGGGACCTTGTTGTGCACAAATTGGCTGCCACATTTCCCAACGTTACACCAGTGACTACCCGTCAAAAGCACTTCACTGGCTGAGGTTGTGAAATGTAAGTCTTTTTCTTTCTTGCTTTTAAAAATGCTATTTATCCACTCGATGTGGGCAATGTTGGCTAGACTGCTTTTGTTGGCTCATCCTTAATTGACCTTAAGAAGGTGAAGGTGGATCTTCTTCTTTAACAGTTGCAGTCCTTGGATATGCCCTGTTTTGCTGTTATGACTTAACCTGTGCTGCAAGCAAATAGGTGACATTGCGATATTTTAAAGGAGCAAATTTAACCAGGCTTTCTTGAGTCAAAAAAAGATTGAATTTATTAGTTACTAAAACGTGACAGAGAAAAAGTAAAAATGTAACACACATACACACAGATTAGAAATGAGAAATGAGTCAAGTAATAAAAGTTAAAAAGACATATGAATTAGTCTTTGGCTGCTCTGTAAGGAGTAGATGATGAAATGTTGCAGCCGTTAAATTGGATGATTCCGGTAGAGTTGACTTTGGGCAGTTGAGCAGTCGCTTTGGAGATTCTTGGTTCTGCAGGTTAGCTGAAAGGAGTTGTCTTGTTTCCTTTTTGACTGTGGCTTTGCTGCCTTGTGATTTACTTCCAGCAATCAGAAGGAGATTTTTTTTACCTGCAATTGCAGGGATGCCTGGTTGATGTTCTTCAGCTGTGAACTTCACAGCACACCCTCACACACCAGGCCTGGAACACCAAAAACTAGCACGCAAAGACCAGGGTTGCCATTGGCTTTTAACCCCTTTTCTTGTGTATTCCTGGAGGGGAAAAAACAAACATATCTTTTGCTCAGAAACTGCTTTCTTTCAACTCATATCACATTCACAGTCTGTGATATAACTCACAGGAGATGGTCTCTGCTGAGATGGTTATCAGCCTTCATTCTCTCCCCAACAACAGGAGATTACAGCTCAGTTTTTGCATTGTATCTTTTCCTTTGAAGTGTCTTTGTCTGAAGGAGGCCTTGGCACCTTTTTTAGGTGCGACATTTCATTCTCTGGACTAGTTGGTCAAGTGTAATCCACATATGAATTTTCCAGCCAAAGGTTATTTTAGTCTCAGCCAACTTTTTCTTGTATGTCCTTTTTTTAAAAAACCACATGCCTTACTTAAAATTTCAATACGTCAGTAAGTAATTGGGGGCTATGATTCGTGGTCATGACACTTGCCCCACATGACAAATGAAATAAGATTCATTCTCATTTCATTACAAAAGGAGGAAAAAATAGTAAATATAAAACAACAAACACACTCACACACACATTCATTCTCCTAGCCTTGGTCAATATTATCCTTTCAGTTCTAACCAGATCTTTTTACGTCTGGACTATAATCACCTTTGATTTCCCGGCAATGTGGGTGATTTTTAGGTGGTACAGTTGAGAAACAAACCCCAACTGAATAACCTGGCATTCTGTGTCTTAAACTTTTCCACAAAAGTTAACGGGTTGTGATCAGTACAGACTGTGGTCTCCCTGTACCCATTTCAGACATATTTATCAAAGTGTTTGACAGCCAGTAATAAACCAAAGGTTTGCTCCTCTACTGTCAAGAGCATGTACAGTGTTGTGGTGGACATATCTCTTGTAAATGCTCATACTGATGATATGCAGGCCTTGGAACCCTGTTAAAACAAATTTCCTTGCCTGACATCAATACTTTGGGGGCAACAGATTAAGAAACTTTGATACAGAGTTGCACAGAGTTTATTGTTGCTACAGGTACCCATGCAGATCAGTGGAGGTGCTGAAGAAACTCCTACAAGCCAAGGTTTATCTGAGTAAATAAATATGCATCATGCTATTAGGTTTTGCTAAAAAAAATTCTCACTGATAGAAGCCCTTTTCAGATTCCTGTGATAAGGGAGTTTTCATTGTAAATGAGCGGGGAGAGTGTGGAGACTTCATTTTAAAATGAGCGGGGTGAGCGTGGAGACTTCATTTAAAAATGAGCAAGGTGAGTGCAGACTTCATTTAACACAAAGAGTGGGGAAAGCTGCTGATTGGTGAGTTGGATTCTCCACTGGGTCCCCTCTTGCCAGTGCCAGATTGTGGAGAGCGCAGCATGCAACCACTATCAGTGACACCCGTTCTGGGGTGTATTGTAGTGCATCCCCTGAACAGTCCAGGAATCGGAGGCACATCTTGAGAAGACTTATGGTCCTCTCTACCACTGCCCTTGAGGAGGCATGTCTCCAGTTGTACCGCTGCTCAGCCTCTGTTCTTGGGTGGCAGAAAGGTGTCAGGAGCCATCTTTTCAAGGGATAGCCCTTATCACCCAGAAGCCATCCATCCAGCCAGGCTGGAGCACTGAAGAGCCTCAGCACTTGGGAGTGTCTCAGGATGTAAGCATCATGGGAGCTGCCTGGGTACCTTGCACAGACTTTCACAAACTGCAGCTTGTGATCACACACTATCTGCACGTTCATGGAGTGGAAGCCCTTCCTGTTGATGAAGGCACTGGGCTCACCTGCTGGCGCCTTGATGGCCACATGTGTGCAGTCGATTGCACCCTGGATGCGGGGGAACCTAACCAATTGCTGCGAAGCCTCTGGCTTGCTCACCCTCACTGGCCTCGTCTGTACAGAAATGAAGGAAAGTCAATATCTACCTGAATGGAGCTTCTGTCACCAGCGTGACGCAGCTGTGGACAGCTGATTGCGAGACTCGACACAGATTCCCCCACTGAGCCCTGGAAAAAGCCGAAGACATAGAAGTTGAGGGCCACTGTGGCCTTCAGAGCCACTGGCATGGGGTGTCCACACATGCTGATCTCAGGCCCGGCCATCTGACAAATGGAGGTCACAGTCTCCCTTGAGAGGTGAAGCCTTCATCGGCATTGTACATCAAACATATTGAGGGAGCTGTACCGCCGCATGTAAACCCTGGCAGCAGGATAGTGGTGTATTCTGCAGCCCCTTCTGCCTTGGACTTCCTGCTGGCCCTGCGCCCCTTGTGCCTCCACCTCTCCTCCCAGAGGTCCCTCCCCTGGAAACTGCATTGGGACTACGTGGCCTCCTCTCCCTTTTGCCCCTCTCTTACTCCTCAGAGGAGGTACCTCCAGCGGAGACCACAACCTCCATTAACAGAGTAAGGGAAGGCAGTCTGATACATGGAAGGATCCACACGGTCCAAATCCTTAGGGGACCTGGAAGACACCAATGAGTCCAGATTCGAAGCCTGGAAATGCTAAGAATGAATCCCTGATCAGAGAATAAGCTGCTAAGCCTCAAAAAGCCACCAGCTGCAAGTTATTTCCAAAACTCCTCGCCATTCACATTAACAATGTTCCTGACCCTTCTTATCCCACCCACGGATGAGGTTTTGCAAATTGTGGCCTGCCCGCCTGCCTGTTTTGCCCATGCGACGAAATTTGCACGGGCAAGGTTAAATTGTCATCAGTTGGGTTTTCAAGGGCCCGAACTGGCCTGTTAATTTATGGCAAGCGTGGCTCCGACTCATGCGCATGCCCGCCGAGCGAAATATCGTGTGTCATTTTACGCTCAAGCAGGTCGGGCGCACGCCCGCCCACTCAGCGAAAAATTCTGCCCACAAGCTGTATGCTTAAGAGTGTTGGCCACTGCTGGAATTGCAGGACTATGGAATCACCCATGATCATTTCAAATTTGCTTAGAAACCCTGAGGATTTTGAATGAATGGTATACTCTGTTGAATGTGCAGCTGGATTAAGTGCAATTTTTATCAGTTCTACTATTTAAGTGCCAATTTAACAGCTTGAGAAGTAAAAATGGAGCATTTTTACAGCTCTATTCTGATTTCCCTGATCACTTTTACAGGTTCATATTGTACAGTCATCTGCTACAGCAGTGCGTGCTTCTGCTATTTTAATGGGGGTTTGTTAAAACCAATGAAGCAAGACCTTAGTAATAAAAACAAAAAATGCAGGAAATATTTCGCAGGTCAGGCAGCATCTGTGTCGAGAAACAGTTAACATATGAAGTTGATGACCATTCATCAGAACAGGCCTGAAACATTAACTCTGTTTCTCTACACAGATGCTGCCTGACCTGCTAAGTATTAACTGAATTTTTTGGGTTTTTTTTCCAGATTTCCAGCATCTGCAGTATTTTGCTTTTGTAAGACCTGAGTCTTATGCATGGTGCATAATGGTGCAGCCATTTCACTGGAGCCAAAATGGTTAGCTAAGATTTCTCCAGGGAGAAGTTTTTGACAATTTGAGCTCCAGCTTGGATCTAAAGTAAAACAGCTAAACAAACATCTTTCTATAACATAGAATATTATTTTTTTCAATTTCAATTGTATTACTGATGGTGAATTATAAAATGTTAGTTCAATATGAATCCCAGCAAGACAATTCCTGGAATAAATATGCTGAATCCCAGATAATTGTCGTTATGCTTTGCCAAGAGACTTCCTGCTACAAATTAAATGAATATTTTATTGTATTTTGGTGAGAGCAGGTGGCTTAAAGTATTAATGCCAACGTCTTTGGGCTGAATAGTCTTGATCCAATGGTGATGGGGGCAAATTGGAAAATAGTGCTGTGTCAGGACTGTTCCCTGATGCATTCTTGCCACTGGGGAAGTTTATCTGGGGGCGGCCTGGGAAGCGGATCACTAGCCTGCTGCAGCTAAGCAATCTAAGTAGTTAAGAGCCAATTAGGGACAATTTTGCAGCCCCATTGAGGCAGCCTCCCTGCAGCATTCTGGGTGGACCATCGGAGCCAGTGGCTTCATTACCCAAAGAGGGGGCTATGGGCAGGAAAGGCAACCCCCATAGTCCCAACGATCCAACTGAAGAGGTTTCTCCTTCGATCCGAGGGTCCTGCCATCATCGCCCCTCTGAAATATTTAATAGTTTTTACACTTCTGAGGGTGCCTCCATTTTGGGGTGCCTTTGCAGTCCCTGACCCGCCTTAGCAATGCACACACCCCCGGTGCAGCAGTGGATGCTCGAGAGCTGCCAGCCTTGTGATTGGGACGATAGCAACTGGGGCCCACCTGCTGCCCTGAACAGGACAGCGAGGGTGGAGGCAGCCAATTAGGAGGCTGCATCTCAGAAAATAGCTCTGCTGATCTGGCTGCCGGTAAATGCCCCCATTGATTCTGAGTCCCAAACCTTATAAGAAAATCCGACCTTTGTTTTGAACACTTAGCGAACAGGCTATTTCAACCTAATGCACGTCTCTGATATTGTAGATGTGTTTGACATCTAGAGCTGAACTTTTAAGCCCCACCAGGAATGGGAATAGAGGCAGGAAGATGCAGAGTTTTGCACCACTGGCTGGCATGCTGGTACCATGGTTCCAACCAGTCTATGCACCATTTTCCTGGATATGGGATAGGGATGCGGCAGGGCTACCTGCCCACAAATAACTCAACTTCTTAATGTCCACTGAAGAGCTGGATATTAGCAGCCTGGAAGACCCGTCACCTGGCTTACCCACACCCTGCACCAGCGCAGAGACACACACCTCGGTCGGACCTAGATCTAAAACTGGCTCGGGATCACAATCTGGTGGTCACCACATGGACACGTGTCCGCAGCAGGAAGATGCAGGTCCAGCTGAGGTCTCAGGCACACAGGCAACTGCTGGGGAAGAGACATCTGTGAGGCCCAAGTCAGATGCTGAGCCTCCAGATTTGGCCTTCCAACTCATCGTGGAGAGTCAGCACTCTCAGTAGGAACATCACGCAGAGCTGTTGAAAGCCCTCAACAGAGTGGCACACGAGTCGGAGGAGTGTGTCCACCTGCTCTCTGAAGAACTGGTACCCACATGTGCGTGCATTGAGGTCTGCATGGGAAGGATGGTGGACACCATGGAGACCCTGGGCCAGCAGAACGTGGAGATGTGCTCAGACCTGGACTCCATCACGGTAGCCACGGGTGAGTTCCTGCAATGGCAACGCGAGAGGTAAGCGGGGTGCCGCGACAAGTCTCCAGGCGCTCCTTCCCCTCAAGGAGTCAGGCCGGAGCCCTCGGGCCCCCGAAGGGAGGAGGGGCAGCACCTGGACACCCCTGGATCATCCACTCAGGAATCTCAGTGGCTGTCTGCTCTCCCTGAGTCCCCTTTGACTGTGAGCCCATCAACCTCATCCTCTGTCACCACAAAGGGAGCAGCTGGCCCACAGGAGGACAGCCAAAGCAAGCTGGGGCCCTCAAGGCCTCGGCTCTCCAGAGGATGCACAGAGAAGTCACCAGAGGCAACGGGGTCAACCTTTGCACAGACTGTATCCACCCTCGCTGTGGATGTAAGGGCAGCACCCCGAAGAAGTGGTAGGCCTAAAAAAGTTAAGAATTTCTGATCTCAAGTGGTTGTATGGGTGAACATATTTTGTCACTTTATAATCTGAAAATATATTCACTTTCACGGAATAATGTGTGATATTATCTTTCAGCTTCATTGACAGGCTTCACGAGTCCTCTGCAGAACCCTCCCCCTCCCCCAACTTACAGCTCAGCTGCACGCAGCTGGACCACGAGTGATTCTGGAGAGAGAAGTGTATGTTGATCCCCCTGGCATCACTTTCTACCTTCCCACCATCACCTACCAACCAGAATCCTTTCCTATCCAGGACGTCCATTTGGAAGTGCACGTTCCCTACCTTCCCGAGAATCCCACTCCCATCCATAATGACCACCCCTACCTCCTCCCTCCCACCCCCGGGGTCTGTCCCTGTCCCCACCAACCACTCTTGTCGTCCGTCCTACCACTACCGTCGCACCCTCACCCTCCTGCCCTTCCAGCTCACTTTGGCCCCTCTCATACTTACCATTCCGCCCTACCCATCCCCACCATGCCCACCCTCAGTTCGATCCCCAGGAGGCAGTCTGACTCCACAGACCCCTCCCTTGCATGTTCACCTGGACAACCCCCCCTTACTCCCTCCTCCACCCTTAATCCCTCCTCCAACTCTACAACCTCCTTCCCCTGGACCCCTTCCCCCCCCGGACTCCTTCTGCCCTCCGAACTCACTACTTCCCCTGGACACCTTCCCCCCTCCAAACTCCCTCCCTTATACCTTTCTCCCCGCTTACACCTGCTTCCCCAGTTGCCACATTCTCCCCCGTTACACTCTCCTTTCCCTGCACTCCATACCCCCCCTCCCAACCTCACCCCCACCCCGACACCTTCGTCCCCCTCCTCCCAACCTCACTCCCCACCCCCTCCAATACTAATGCCCTATGGACGTGCGTTCAAATCACACCACGGCAGCTGGTGAAATTAAATTTAATTAATTAACATGGAATTAAAAGCTAGTATAATGGTGACCACTAAACCATTGCTGATTGTTTTAACAACCCATTTGGTTCACTAATGTCCTTTAGGGAAGGAAATCCGCCGCCCTGATATGGCCTGGCCTATATGTGACTCCAGATCTATGTGGTTGACACTTAAATGCTCTCTGGAATGGCTGAGCAAGCCACTCAGTTGTATCAAACAGCTATGAGGTCTAAAAGGAATGAGACTGGACGGAGCGGCTGGCATCGACCTAGGCACCAGAAACAACGCAACCATCACTGTCAACCTTAACATTTGGGAGGTTGTGCCAAAATTGGGAAAGTTGTATCACAGACTAATCAAGCAACAGCTTGACATAGTCATCCTCAATGAATCATACTTTACAGATAATGTCCCAGGCACCATCATCACCACCCCTGGGAATGTCTGTTCCAGCAAGAGGACAGGCCCACCAGTGGTATACAATTGGGAGGGAGTTGCCCTGGGAGTCCTCCACATTGAGGCAGGACCCCAAGAAGTCTCATGGCATCAGGTCAAACATGGGCAAGGAAAGCTCCTGCTGATTACCACATACCACCCTCCCTCAGCTGATGAATCAGTGCTCCTCCATGTTGAACACCACTTGGAGGAAGCGCTGAAGGTGGCAAGGGCACAGAATGTACTCTGGGTGGGAGACTGCAATGTCCAGCACCAAGAGTGGCTTGGTAGCACCACTACTGTCTGAGCTGACTGCTCCCTAAAGGACATAGCTGCTAGACTGGGTCTGTGGCAGGTGGTGTGGGAAGCAGCAAGAGGGCAAAAGCTATTTAACCTCATCCTCACCAATCTACTTGTCACAGATGCATCTGTCCATGACACTATTGGTAGGAGTGACCGCCATAAAGTCCTTGTGGAGACGAAGTCTCATCAATCACATTGAGGATACGCTTCATTGTTTTGTGTGGCATTACCACCATGCTAAATGGGATAGATTTTGAACAGATATAGCAACTCAAAACTTGGCATCCATGAGGCGCTGTGAGCCATCAGCAACAACAGAATTCTATACAACCAGAATCTGTACCCTCATGGCAGGGCACATCCCCCACTCTACCAATACCATTAAGCTGGGGGATCAACCCTGGTTCAATGAAGACTGCAAGAGGGCATGCCAGGAGCAGCACCAGGCATACCTAAAAATGGGTCTCAACCTGGTGAAGCTATAACACAGGACTACTTGCATGCCAAACAGCATAAGCAGCAAGTGATAGACAGAGCCAAACAATCTCACAACCAACGGATCAGATCAAAGCTTTGCAGTCCTGCCACATCTAGTCGTGAATGGTGGTGGACAATTGAACAGCTAACTAGAGGAGGAGGCTCCACAAATATCCTCATCCTTAATGATCAGGGAGCCCAGCACATCAGTGCAAAAGACAAGGCTGAAGTATTTGCAGCCATCTTCAGCCAGAAGTGCCAAGTGGATGATCCATCTCAGCCTCCTCCAGAGGTCCCCAGCATTACAGATACCAGTCTTCAGCCAATTCAATTCACTCCATATGATTTCAACAAACGGCTGAAGACACTGGATGCTGCAAAGGCTATGGGCCCCGACAATATTCCAGTAATAGCACTGAAGACTTGTTCTCCAGAACTTGCTGCGGCCCTAGCCAAGCTGTTCCAGTACAGCTACAACACTTGCATCTGCCCAGCCATGTCAACAATTGCCCAGGTGTGTCCTGTCCACAAAAAGCAGGACAAATCCAACCCAGCCAATTACTGCCCCATCAGTCTACTCTCGATCATCAGCAAAGTGATGGAAATTGTCATCGACAGTGTTATCAAGCAGCACTTACTTAGCAATAACCTGCTCAAAGCAGCATTCGATCGAGTGTGGCATCAACCACACTGAAGTGAAACGGGGGAAAACTCTCCGCTGGTTGGAGTCATACCTAGCACAAAGGAAGATGGTTGTGGTTGTTGGAGGTCAGTCATTTCAGCTCCAGGACATCACTGCTGGAGTTCTTCAGGGTAGTGTCCTCAGCCCAACCATCTTCAGCTGCTTTATCAATGGCCTTCCTTCCACCTAAGGTCAGAAGTGGGGACGTTTGCAGATAATTGTTCAGCACCATTCACAACTCCACAGATACAGAAGCAGTCTGTGTTCATATGCAGCAAAACCTGGTCAATATTCAGGTTTGGGATGATAAGTGGCAAGTGACATTTGTGCCACACAAGTGCCAGGCAATTACCATGTCCAGTAAGAGAGAATCTAACCATCTCCCCTTTACATTACCATCACTGAATCCCCGACGACCAATATCTTGGGGGTTACCATTGACCAGAAACTGGACTGGGCCTGCCATATAAATACTCCGGCTACAAGACAGGTCAGAGGCTGGGAATTCTGCAGACTGTAATTCACCTCCTTGCTCCCCAAAGCCTTTCCAAAATCTACAAGGCACAAATCAGGAGCATGATAGAATACTGCCCACTTGCCTGGATGAATGTAGCTTCAACAACATTGAAGAAGCTCAACACCATGCAGGACAAATCAGCCCATTTGATTGGAACTCCATCCACCACCTTAAAAATTCACTGCCTCCACCACTGATGCACAGTGGCAGCAGAGTATGCCATCTGTAAGATGCACTGCAGCAACTCACCAAGACTCCTTTGACAGCACCTTCCAAACCTGTGACCTCTACCACTTAGAAGGACATGGGCAGCAGATGCATAGGAACACCACCACCTGTAAGTTCCCATCTAAGTCACTCACCATCCTGACTTGGAACTATATCGCTGTTCCTTCACTGTCGCTGAGTCAAAATCCTTGAACTCCCTTCCTAACAGCACAGTGGGTGTACCTACACCGCATGGACTGCAGCGGTTCAAGGAGGCAGCTCACACCACCTTCTCAAGGGCAATTAGGGATGGGCATTAAATATTAACATAGCCAACTACACACACACCCTTTAAATCAATAGTAAAAAATACATTACACATCAAATCCTGATGATAAGGTGGGGAATTGATGTAGCTCTCTGGCCCTATAACAGGGAAGTACAATGTAATAAGGAACACTTTGATGACTGAGTAGAGCTACTCACCTTTCATACCTGGCGGTTTAGTGGTTTGAGAATGATACTTTCTTGAAGTAATAGTGATGTCTCCTTGCCCTTCTACAGTTTGGGGTAAAGGTTTGCTTTATATAATCCATGGGGAGGTAAAGGATAACCCACTTTTGTTAATATTTTCAGCTAATTTGAATATTCATTTCTTTAACTAGTTTTCATCACTATCACAGATAGTCAATTTTATATTGGACATGAATTCAGAGAGAGAGAAGGAGAGAGATACTGGAATTGATTGTATTTAAATAAAATAGTTTCTAGCATCTGGGCTGGAAGGGACTGGTTTATAGCATGTTGTTGGTAGGTAAGAACACCCATGTCACGTAGAAGCTGAATGTTTGGAAGCCAGCTTGAAGTGTTTGCATGCAGCTCTTTAATTCAGAGATGCCCTCTGATAGAGCATTGCAAAAGGAAAAAAACAGTTGTCAGAGATAGTTGATTTATTAAGGTGCTAAAACGTTGTTCACTTTCTGATTTTATCTCCTAAGAATGTTAAAGGCATTCTCTCTATAAAACTTCAAAAAGCCCCTGGTTGAGAAAGGAAATTGATTACGTTTTCTGAAGAACACATTTACTGCACTGTTGCTGAATGAACATCCATTTTGATGAAAAATCACTATGCAGGATAATACACAAAAAGAGGTTTTCTTCTTTTATTGAGCGGGATAAAAACATTGGGGCGGTCCTTGGAGCTACATTGTTATACATAAGGTACAATATTTTTTAAAAGGAATTGTCTTTTGGATTTCAGTAGGTCCACAGGGTTTATATGTTACATTTTACCTCTGAGGCTGCAAGTATGAATTCTGCTAAGGCCCAAGGGTATGTAACATCTGTCTAAAGGTGATAAAGTCAACTCATAAAATACATAATGTACATAAAACTGTAGATGGATCTGCAATACGTTAATATTTCTTTCATTTTCCAGTTCAGTGATATCATCTTGTAGCTTGTAGGATCCTCAGGTCTCACACATTAAAAGCATAGTGAACATTTCATTCTACAAGATTTTTTTCTTTTTTTATAAATTTTTTAGGGTTGTGATAAGAGTGGATTTCATGACACTATTATTATTTTAAAAAGGAGGACTGAGTGGAGTTTGTTTCACACCTAACGCTTTTCTATTATTTCTTCTTTGATGCCCTCACAGCTAACATAACACGTATATATACGTATGCATTTTAGTATGTGGAGGAGGGCTGTGAAGCAGTTTCAGTTGTAAGAACATAAGATATATCAGCAGGATCAGGCCATAAGGCCCATGAAACCTACCCTACCATTCAAAATGATCATGGCTGATCTTTGGCTTCAACTCCACTTTCCCATGTCCCTTGATTCCCCAAGAGACCAAAAATCTGTCTATCTCAGTCTTAAATATATTTAATGATGAAGCATCCACAACCTTCTGGGGTAGAGAATTCCAAAGATTCACAACTCTTTGAGTGAAGAAATTTCTCCTCATTTCAGCCATAAATGATCAGCCCCTTATCCTGAGATTGTGCCCCCATTGTTCCAGATTCCCCAGCCAGGGGAAACAGCCTCTCAGTATCTACCCTGCCAAATCCTTTCAGAATCTTGTATGTTTCAATGACATCATCTCTCATTCTTCAAAACTCCCGAGAATATACACCTGTTTACTCAGACTCTCACCATAGGACAACCCACTCATCCCAGGAACCAATCTAGTGAACCTTCGCTTTACTACCCCCAATGCAACTATTTCCTTCCTTAAGTATGGAGATCAAAACTGTGCACATTATTACAGGTCTGGTCTCACCAAAGGCCTGCACAATTGTAGCAAGATTTCTTTATTCCTGTACTCCAATAAAGGGCAGCATGCTATTTGCCTTCCTAATGCTTGCTTTACCTTTATGAAATATCATTTAATCTTCCATTTTAATAATCTGAAGAATAAGCTTCTGCCTCATGGAATGAAATCTCCCCAAGTAACTCTCGAAACATCGATGCTCACACTAAATATTACTCTAAAATAACATTTGAATGTGAATATGATACTGATGGTATGATGGGCATTTTTGCCCATATAAATGATCATGGAGCCAAGCATTTTGCATGTTATTGTGCGGTATCTGCAGTAGTGGGTATCCCATAGCATGACATTAAAATGATGTGACAATGTTGAGAGAAAACGTCCAGTAGACTTCTAGCAGAAGCAGCAATAGAATTGAAAACTTCAGTGGTAGAATTTCTCCCCCCGTCAGAGGGGTTGTGTGGGGGTGGGCGCAAGCGAGCGCGGACCCAATCGGTGCCCCTGATCAGCTCCACGCCACCATTTTACGTGGGTGAGCCAATTAAGACCTGCTCAATGTGATGCGCATCCGGAAGTGCCCAGCGCTCCCTGTACAGGTGGGGGGGTTTCGCTGAGTCGGCGCCTGCACTCTTTCACGCATGTGCTCAAAAGAGCACAGAAATCTCCATGAGGCACAGAGCCTCCTCAGGGAGATTAGTTTAAGTTTCAAAAATTTTAATAAAGAAAAAAAAAATTTAAGACATGTCCCCTTCATGTGACAGTGTCATATGATCTGGGACACGTTAACGAACTTTAATGAAGAAATTTATTTGATTTATAAATTTATTTAATTTATGAAACCTCATTCCGCCCATGGATAAGGTTCCATGAGAAATGCAAAGGCCACCTGGGCTCTTCGCCTGCCCGCCAACCTTAAGGTTGGACAGGCAGCTTTCTCAATAGGCTTAATTAGTTCATTAATAGCCTTAATAGACCTTTGACAGGTTGGCGGGCGCGCAGCCGAGTCGACTGCGTGCCCACCAAACTGAAAACCTAAATGACACGCGGTGATGTCAGGACGCACGCCCGACATCACCCCACGTCATTTTACACCTCAGCGAGCGGGCCCCACCCCCGTTTGCTGAGCCGAAGATTCAGCCCCATGAGAATGAAATGAAGGGAGGAGTCATTATTTATGTTTCTTAATGCTTTCAAACAGTATGGGATAGTGGAATTTGAATTAACTGCAAATATAATTTATAAAAATCAAAAGTTTATTATCATAAACTACTGAAAGGGAAGTGTCTCCTCAAAAGTTTTGAACTCATTAAATCAATTTTCACATATTGTCTAGGTGGTAGTTTGAGTAATTGTGGATATCCTCGACCAAGTTTTCAGGATTTCTTTTCTATTCATTCTCGGGATGTGAGTACGGCCAACATTTATTGTTCAACCATTTAAAATTTACAGATGATGTAAAACTTGGAAGTATTGTGAATTGTGAAGAGGGTAGTGCTACGTTAACTCTGTCTTCCTCTCCACAGATGCTGTCAGACCTGCTGAGTTTTTCCAGCAATTTTTGTTTTTGTTTCAGATTTCCAGCAGTATTTTGCTTTTATCTTAGTGCTAGACAGGTTGGTGGAAAGGGCAGACACATGGCAGATGGAATTTAACATAGAGAAGTGTGAAGTGATGCATTTTGTCAGCAGCAACGAGCAGAGGTAAGGTGAACTAAAGGGTACAATTTCAAAGTAGGAAAAAAGAGATCTGGGGTATATGTGCACAGTGAAGCTTATTGGATCCTGGGCTTTATCAATAGAGGCATAGGGCAGAATCTTCCTGGGCCCATGGAGGCAGGTTTGAAAATGGGACCAGGAGCAAATTCTGTGAGTTGCACAGTGGCAAGTAGCCAATTAGGGCCACTTGAGGGGCTAATTGGAGGCATGATACTGTCACCACTATGATCTACCCGGCATTAGACAGCAGCCCTCCGCCCCATGCTGAAGCTGAAGCCCAGAAGATACCATGAGGGGCTCTCCCATCAACCCTCCAAAATGATGCCCTGACTTGGTGGTCATTCTTCATTTTGAAATTTCCATGGAGCTTCAGAGATTGTCCCCATCGTGTGGCACCCTCATTGCCTCTGATATGTTTCAGTAGCACCCACCGCTCCTTGTGGAGCTGTGGGCTATAAACATCCTGAGGCCCTCTGAATGAGCTTCCCACCTCAGGAACCTTAATTGGTTGGTGAAAAAGAAAGTGGCTTCTTAATTGGCCACCTCTAGTAAGATCACACAGCTGGGAAGAATACAGACACCATCAGGCTTGGTACCCAGGAATTGTCCCGATGCCCAAGAATTTTGTGAGATCAGAAGATACCGCCCATAGATACAAAAGCAAATTCATGAACTTTGATAAAACACTGGTTAGGCCACAATTGGAGTATGGTGTTCAATTCTGGGCACCAAACTTTAGGAAATAGGTGAAGTCTTTAGAGGGATTGAGAAAAGCTTTATGAAAATGGTTTCAGAGGTGAGGGATTTCAGTTATGTGGGTAAATTGGAGAAGCTAGAGGTTTTCTCCTTAGGGCAGAGAATGTTGAAAGGAAATGTGATAGAGGTGTTCAGAATCATGAGCTGGTCTCGATAGATCAGATAAAGAGAAAACTGTTCCCATTGGCAGAAGAGTCAAGAACTAGAGGACATAGATTTAAAGCGATTGGCAAATGAACCAAAAGCGACATAAGGAAATAAAAACAGAAAATGCTGGAAATAGTCTGTAAGTCAGACAAAATTAACATTTCAGATTTCCAGCATGTGCACTATTTTGCTTTTGTGTTAGTGACATGAGGGAGAATTTTTCCTCTGGCGGGCGGGCTGGGCGGGAGCGGGCGCAGAGCTGACTGCCGCCCGCACTTGGCTGCCCACCGCCATTTTATGCGGACAGGCCAATTGAGGCCCTCCCAGCGTGATGCGCGGCCAGTAGTGCTCAGCGCTACCTGTGCGGGCAGGGGGATGAGGGAGAGTCGAGGCCTGCAGTGTCACATGAGCTGGACATGTTTCTGAAGTTTGAAAAAATAATTAATTTATTTATTTTATAAAAGCTTCAGGAAACCTCATCCCGCCCTTGGATGAGGTATCCTGAAAAACGTGAAGGTTGGACGGGCAGCGTTCTTAACTAGTTTAATTACTTTTTTAATGGCTTTAATAAGCTTTAATGGCTTTAATCCGTTGACATTTCAACGGATGCGCAGCTGCCTCCAGCGTGCGCCCACCGAACGAAATATCAAGATGACGCGCGATGACGTCAGGATGCACACCTGATGTCATTGCGTGTCATTTTACACCTCGGCATGTTGGGACCACCCCCGCACGCCGACCAGAAGATTCAGCCCATGACGAAAATCTTATTAAAGTATCAAATGATTTCAATCTAGAAGGCACTGTCTGAAAGGATGGAGGAGGCAGATTCAATCATGGTCTTCAAAAGAGAATTGGGTAAACACCTGAAGAGGAAACATTTGCAAGTATGGGGAAAAAGCAGGAGAGTGGGTCTAGCTCAGTTGCTCTTGTAGAAAGCTGGCATGAGCTTAATGGGTTAAAAGGCCACTTTCTATGCTGTAACTGTTCTATGATTCTATCCCTAGCTTCCCGGGGAAAGTGGTATTTGGCCCTCTTCTTGACAACTGAACAGCATGCAAGGCTGCTTCAGAGGGAACTTAAAAATCAGAGAATCATACAGCACAGAAGGAAGCCATTTGACCAATTGTTTCTGTGCTGGCTCTTTGAAAGAGCTGGCCAAATAGCCCACTCCCCGGCTGTTTCCCTATACACTTGCAAATTTTTCCTTTTCAAGTATAAACTCAATTTCCAGTTAAGAGTTACTATTATAATAATTCCACACCCCCTTTTAGTCAGTGCTGTCCTGATTATAACAATGACTGGCACGGCTACCAATTATGGTGCAATTAAAATTGGGGATGCACAAGGGGCCAAAATGAGAGGAGTGCAGATATCTCAGAAGGTTATGGATTGGAGGAGATTACAGACATACAGATGGTGTTATGAATATGCAATTTCATGATTCATATGTTTCAGGAATATAACTTCTAGCTTTGAGAATTGCATTAAATATTTAAATACAAGGTAAGTGGAAAATAATCTGGGTTTTTCATTACAATTCCAAGGAATGTCCCTAATTACTTAAAGGGGATAGTGTTAGAGATGTGAAAACAGCAAACAATAGGTGATCCATTCCTGAGTTTCTTGGAGAGAAGAGATGCCTACAGTTGTCCCTATCAGGGATTTAAGTTATTCATGTGGGATCAGATCTAAGAGAGGTTTGAAAACAATGGGTAAACAAGGGAAGATCTTAAAGTGCCCATATACTTTTCAGATCAAAAGATGGGTTTAAAATTGAAGTTAATTAGTTGAAATCTGTATATGGGACATCTCAGGTATGACATATTGCCATGGGGATAGATTTCAGGAAGGTATCCTATTAGTTTGGGTTTATCTGTGTGATTTTTTTTCACAGAAAACAAGCAGTTTACATCTGGAGCTGGAACAGCTTGGAAGCAGGCAGAGAGAGAAACCTGCTAGTTGTTGCAGCTGGAGACTGGGAGCAACTTTGAGAAGCAGGGAAATAATTTTCCATAAGCTGTAAACAGGAGTGCAATGAGGCCCATGCTTGAGCTGGGGCATCCACAATCATGAAGTGTTGAAGGAGAGTTGGAGGATCGCTTAACTGAATGCTAGTGGAAAGACCCCATACCTCGGTGAATAGCAGGAACACCAGGGAGAATCAAAGTGAATTCCTGAAAGCTATGGCGTACTTTAGTTTCATCCCAATAGATTTGAAGAAATGCTGAAGATCTTGTAGTGTATAAGGGAATTCTTGAGTGGAAATAAAAGTAGAATGGTAAGTCTTCTGTTGAAATTTTTGGGCTTATAGATTAAGTGTTTACAAAATATAGCTTTAACTTAGTAGTAGTTGCTTTGTTTAATTCTTATACAGTAAAGGTTTTTTTGTTTGAAATATGAAACCTTGTGGCATAATTCTTTCAGTTTGGGAGATTGATTTTCTTTTTAAAACTTCCTGGGCTCCCTTGCGATCATAACAATGGCATGGAGAGATTTGAAACATAGATGAGAATTTTAAAGTTTCCTTCCATATACAACATTTGTGAAATGGTAGCTTTTTATGACAATTTGACAACTGAATGATTACTTTTATGAATACCAGATTTTTTTCAAGAAAACTGAATCCAAATTTTTAAACTGTAGTAGTAGGTTTGGACTCACCTTCTCTGGGTAACTAGCCCAGGCCTCTAGATTACTAGTTTAGTAACATAGGGCAGGATTTTACATTCCACAGGTGGGCTCGTGCCTGACCCAAATGGGCATAAAATTGCGCAAGATGACATCAGGCAAGTGTCCCGACATCATCACGCACTCGCACGATATTTCATTCAACAGGCACATGCAGCAGTCGGAACCGTGCCTGCCGACAATTAAGCGGGCAATTAAGCCCATAACGGCGTAATTGTCAGCAATTTTTCATGGCCCGTCCAACCTTATGGTTGGCGGATAGGCCAGCTGGCCAGGCGGCCTTTACATTTTTCATGAAGCCCCATCCAAGGGTGGGATGAAATTTCCGTTAGGAAATAAATTACAAAGAAATATCTGGGGACAGCATTTTTATGAGGTATGCTTTCAGGTGCTTGATTGTGCTGCATGGGCATTTTTGTGCAGCTTTTTTGTGCTTTATTTTATTATTTGGAGCTGCAGCTCCCTGAGGCAACTATCTGCCCTTGTCCCACCCCCACCCGGGCAGCACTGAGCTTTTCAGCACCTGTTTCACGCCGGCTGACTGTTAATTAGCCAGCCAGCGCGAGATCACAGTCGGGAGCCGATTGCGGTCGGGGGCTCATTTCTCGATTGCTCCCGGGCCCACTGATCGCAAGCGCCCGACGAGGGAAAAATTCAGGCCATGGTCATTAAAGTCAATGGATAGGAAAATTGGGCAGGAATATAATGCAAAACCAGTTTGCAATTGCCAGTGTACTGCCAAAGCTGAATGTGAAAATTATTCCTGAGAAGTAAGTGCAATTTAGTCATAGAAAAAGACAATGGTCATTTTATTACATGATTACTCACAGAACTAAACAAGTCCATTTCAATGCAATTTAAAGAGGCATGAATTGGTACAAATGATAGCTGTGAATTTATCTGGAGTACTGTGTACTGTTTTGCTCTCCTTACTTAAGAAAGGATATAATTGCAGTTAGAGAAAGTTTACTTGATCGATTCCTGGGATGAAGGCATTATTTTATGAGGAAAGATTGGACAGGTTGGGTCTATAGCCATTGGATTTTAGGAGAATGAGTGGTGATCTTATTGAAACATATAATATCCTGATGGGACGTCAAAGGGTGGATGCTGACAAGATATTTCCCTTTATGGGATAGACTAAAAATAGGAGGCACAGTTTAAAAATAACAGAGACGAGGATTTTTTTTCTCGCAGAGAGTTGATATTTTGTGGGATTCTCTTCCCAGAGACCAGTGGAAACAGAGTCATTGGATATTTTTAAGGCTGAGTTCAATAGATTCTTGATTGACAAGGGAGTCAAAGGGTATATGGGGTGGAGAGGGAAGTGGAGTTGAGACCACAAGCAGATCAGCCATGAACTTATCAAATGGTGGAGCAGGTTTGAGGGGCTGAATGGTCCACTCCTGCTCCTAATTTGTATGTTCATAGGTATGTTTGTAGATCAAGAATTCCCTAGATTTAATCTTCGGTGCCTGTTGATTTAATTAACCTTAATCAGAATAATAGCAGGACAACTACAATTGGCCTCTGTATCTTTGTTTAAGGAAAGCAGTGCTCTCAGTTCAATATTGGCTAAGGACAAGATCAGCCCTTGTTCAAATCATGTTAAGTCTTCCAGTTCCAAAAAGTTTGAAAGTTTTTAGACTCAAAATGCTGGAACTTTATCGAGTGTATATCTCGCTGCTACCCCTGTTGTTGATGGACTGATACATTGTCGCTCGGCACCTGACTGCAGTGCAGCAGTAAATGTGGCATCCCCCAGATGTACATTTTCATAAGTTACTCTTTCTTTCCACCCTCAGGCAGCTAAATTGTAAAATTCCAATCAGCTCATGCAATTGACTTTAAATGCCTCTGCTTAAAAGCCGTGGCAACTGCTGATTTAGTGCGGGCGGGTGGCCCTATGCCCTCTAATCCTGCCTGCGCAAAAATGGAGCAGGGGCAGGATGGGGCTGGACAGCATGGCTATTCTTAGCTCATACCCAGTTCCCATCCTCACCCTGCTGGGAGCCAAAAATCTGGCCCGAAATACGTTCATTGGGCTGAATAATAGGTGGGATGAGGTGGCGGTGGGCGTGATTTAATGGGGGGAATGGGTAGGAAGGAAGCAGTAGGTTCAACTTAAGGGAGGCCGCCCCATGATCAGCAAAGGGCAGCCTCTGAAGAGCAATCACCCCCTTTCTTTTCCCCCTTTAAACATTTAAGTTCAAAACCCAGGCTTCTTGCTCCCATCCTGCTGCCAGCACCAAATGTTTCATGGCATATTATCAGGACAAATTGGCTTGATAACAATTGACCCTCAATTGCTCACTTAAATATGGGAGGAGGGCTGCTGATTTTGGTGCCCGCCTGCCCCACGTATTATGGGTCTGAACTCGGGGGTGGGCTGGAAAGCAGTGCGAAGGGCACTCGCCCCAGTTTGAGTGCCCCCTCCGTGGGAAACAAGGCTGCCAGGGTTTGTAAAATTCAGCTTGAAGACTGTCATGAGGGGCTTTCTCATATTATTCTCTCATAAGGAGTATATTCATGAAATTCAGGATAGTTACACTAACCGGACTCAAACAGGTATTAAATCATTTTTTTTTATTCTTTCACAGGATGTGGGCACCTCTGGCTAGGCTGGCATTTGTTGCCCATTCCTAAATGCCCTTGAGAAGATGATGGTGAGCCGCCTTCTTGAACCATTGCAGTCCATGTGGTGTAGGTACACCCATGCTGCTGTTAGGAAGAAGGTTCCAGGATTTTGACCCAGTGACAGTGAAGGAGTGGCGATATAGTTCCAAGTCAGGATGGTGAGTGATTTGGAGGAGAATTTGCAGGTGGTGGTGTTCCCATGCGTCTGCTGCCCTTGTCATTCTAGATGGTAGAGGTTACGAGTTTGGAAGGTGCTGTTGAAGGAGTCTTGGTGAGCTGCTGCAAAGCATCTCGTAGATGGTACACACTGCTGCCACTCTGCATCACTGGAGGAAGGAGTGAATGTTGAAGGTGGTGGATGAAGTGCTAATCAAACAGGCTGCTTTGACCTGGATGGTGCAGAGCTTCTTGGGTATTGTTGGAGCTGCACTCATCCAGGCAAGTGGGGAGTATTCCATCACACTCCTGACCTGTGCATTGTAGATGTGGACAGGCTCTGGGGAGTCAGGAGCTGATTTACTCACCACAGAATTCCCAGCCTCTGACCTCCTCTTGTAGCCACGGTATCTATATGGCTGCTAACATGACACAAGCATAAGCAGAAGCCACCCAACATTTGTGTGCTGCAGGGGAAGCTCAGACTGCATTCATGCAAGTTCAGGCTGCTGCCATCATAGTTGTGCATTGTTGTGTGCAAAGGCCTTGCAAGCTGTCACAGAAATCCAACAATCTTCCCTCCAACAGATTATTAGCATTGCTAAGATGCTGCCCTGGGGGAGAAGCAGTAGTTCTATGGAGCACGAGCCTGCTGTCCTCTCACAGGATGACAGCATTGATTCTTTCACCACTGTCACTCCACCATTGTCCCTACTGTTGCCTGTCAGCCAGCTGGCCCAGACTGCTGCCATCTATGTCAATATGGTACAGTCCAAAGCCACGCCTTCTAGGCCCAGTGCCACTTGAAGTCATCTTCCAAGTCTTTGCCACTGTACACAATGAGCCATGATTTTATTTACAAATTTGATCTGGAATGTTT